>NC_135575.1:112432423-113058408 GCF_965152235.1 Eretmochelys imbricata | reverse complement strand
CTAGACTGTTCTCAGTGGTAGGAGATGACAGAACGAGGAGTAATAGTCTCAAGTTGCAGGGGGGGGAGGTTTACGTTGGATATTAGGAAAAACTTTTTCACTAGGAGGGTGGTGAAACACTGGAATGCGTTACCTAGGGAGGTGGTAGAATCTCCTTCCTTTGAAGTTTTTAAGATCAGGCTTGACAAAGCCCTAGCTGGGATGATTTAGTTGGGGATTGGTCCTGCTTTGAGCAGGGGGTTAGACTAGATGACTCCTGAGGTCTCTTCCAACCGTGATATTCTATGATTCTATGATTCAGATATACTGGCCACTGGATAAGCAGTTTTCTGCTCCCTGACTGAACAGAACAGGGGTTGCTCCAGGCTAGGGTGGACACATGACTCCAATTAACCTGCAAAGAGTCAGGTGAGGCCATTAAGGTAATGCAAACACCTGACTCTAATTAAGGCCCCTCTGATACTGTAAAAGAGCTCACTCCAGTCAGGCTGAGGAGAGCCAGAGGAAGTGTGGCTGAAGGGCTGGGTAATGAAGACACCCTCAAGCCACTGGAAAGGGAGCCCTAAGGTAAGGGTGAAGAAGGCATTAAGAGAGAGAGAAGTAGGAGAGCTGTGGGGAAGTGGCCCAGGGAAATGTAGCAACTCTGGCAGTGAAAAGTTGGCTGCCAACAGCTGCCATTAGGGTCCCTGGGCCAGAACCCGTAGTAGAGGGTGGTCCTGGGTTCCCCCCAACCCGACACTAAAGAAACACCTCCTAGGAGGAGAAGACAGGCCCCTGTCAGGACAGCAGGCTAAAGTGCTCAGGAATAAGCCTGTAGAGACAACAGAGACTGTGGGAGTTCTCTCACAAACCTCCTTGCTGACTTATGATGAAAAGGGCTCAGTAGACTGTAACCCTGGCCCTAGAGAGAGAAGGGCTACATGGAGGATTGCAGTGAGACTCTGAGGCTAGCATAAACTGCCTGGAAGTGCAGGACCCACAGGGACAAGGTTGGAACTCTGCCACAATACTTACATCCGGGTCATTAATAAAAATGTTAAACAAGACCAGACCCAGAACAGATCCCTGTGGAACCCCACTTGAGACCTCCCTCCAATCCGACATCATTCCATTAATAGATATTCTTTGTCTGTGGTTTTTTTAACCAATTATGTATCCACTTAATGGTAGTTCTGCCGAGCCTACATTTCTCCAGCTTACTTATCAGAATGTCATGTGGGACTGTGTCAAAAGCCTTGTTGAAGTCCAGGTATATTATATCCACTGTATTTCCCCTATCCACTGTGACACTCTGTACTTTGGGGGAATATCAGACACCCCCATGTTCATCCTTATAATATGAATGTGTGGTATCCCAATGCAAAGTTTGTCATGTCAGGTGTCTTCGGAACGCTCATGATGCACTGAGCATTGTTGTTATAGTAAGGTTATGTTATAGGTTGTAATTTCCTGTATATAGTTATAAGGCTGAAAATGTGTCCTCATGGCTTAAAACAGGCCCAGGCAAAACTCTCCAAGAGCAGAGGGGCAGTTCACACCTCATCAGAACATGTATGGGACAAACACAGCCCAGCCTCACAGGAACAAAGGACACTGGCCTAGGTAGCAACAAAGGATCTGTTGGACTCTCGAGTGAGTCACACCCCATCTTTTGATCAGTTTGGGACTACAGTGAGATAATGCTCACTTGACCCTGAAAGGGGGGGAAAGCCAAGAGGGAAGAAAGAACATGATAAAAGGGAGAGACGTTTTCCATGCTCTTCCTCTCTCTTTCACCTCCATCTACAGACATCACCACCAAGCAACTGAGGTGCTGATCCAGGGGGAGAGACTGGCTGAAGGGCAACCAGCCAGCCTGTGGTGAGAAGCATCTAAGTTTGTAAGGGCATTGAAAGTGTTAAGATCAGCTTAGAATGCGTTTTGCTTTTATTTCATTTGACCGAATCCAACTTCTTGTGCTTTGACATCTAATCACTTAAAATCTATCTTTATAGTTAATAAATCTCTGTGTTTAGTCTACCTGAAGCAATGTGTTTGATTTGAAGCGTGTCAGAGACTCCCCTTGGGATAACAAGCCTGGTACATATCAATTTCTTTGTTAAATTGGTGAACTCATATAAGCTTGCAGTGTCCAGCAGGCATAACTGGACACTGCAAGATGGAGATTCCTAGGGACCGGAGTCTGGGACTGGAGGTATTGGCTAGTGTCATTCGGTTGCACAATCCAAGGAGCAGCTTATCTGTCAGAGGCTGTGCATGAACAACTCAGGAGTGGGGGTTCTAATAGCAGAGCAGGGTAAGGCTGGCTCCCAGAGTCAAGGATTGGAGTGACCTAGCAGATCGCCAGTCCAGATAACACCAGGGGAATGTCACATCCACCAAATCAGTTATGCTGTTAAAGAAGACAATCAAGTTTGATTGGCATGATTTGTTCTTAATAAATCCATGCTGGCTGCTAGTGATTACCTCTTCCAGGTATTTGAAAATTGAATGTTTTATATATTGCTCTAGTTAGCTTCCCAGCTATCAAAGTCAGGCTGACTGTTCTATAGTCCCCCAGCTCATCCTTTCCCCCCTATTTAAAGATGGGCACTACGTTAGCCCTTTTCTTTTCTTCTGAGACCCTTTCTGTCATCTATGAGTTTGTAAATATTATTGCCAGTGGCTTCAAGATTTCTTCAGCTAATTTCTTCAGTACCCATAGGTTAATAGCATCCGGCTCTGTTGATTTGAATTCATTCGAATTGGTCAGAAGATCTGACATGTTCTTTACTTATCCTGATCGGCATCCCTTCCCCTTTATTGTCTATGATAACTTCACTAGTTGTTTGGTCACATGTTATTTTTGTGAGAAGACTGAAGCAAAGTAGGCATTGAGCAGCTCTGCCTTCCTATCATCTTCTGTTACCAGTTCACTTTCTCCATCAAGCAACAGACCCACACCATCCTTAATCTTTCTTTTTATTCTGACATATTTGAAGACCCCCTTCTTGTTGTCCTTAACATTTCTTGCCAGAGGTAACTCATTCTTTGCCTTGGCTTTCCTGATTTTGTCCCTACACGCTCGTACTATTCCCATGTATACTTCCTTGGTGACATGTGCCTCCTTCTATTTCCTGTATGTATCTCTTTCGATTTTTAGAAAGCTAAAAAGCTCCTTGTGCAGCCACATTGGCCTCCTGTGGTTCTTCTTATCTTTACTCTTCCTCAGAACAGTTTCTAGTAATTACATTTTTTTTAAGAACTGCCAGCCCCATTCGACTCCTTTTCTTCCTAACTGGTCTTTCCATAGGACCTTGCCTACCATTTCTATGAGTTAGTTAAAAGAAAAGGAGTACTTGTGGCACCTTAGAGACTAACCAATTTATTTGAGCATAAGCTTTCGTGAGCTACAGCTCAGTAAAATAAATTGGTTAGTCTCTAAGGTGCCACAAGTACTCCTTTTCTTTTTGCGAATACAGACTAACACGGCTGTTACTCTGAAATCTGAGTTGGTTGAAATCTATCTTTCTGAAGTCCAGTGTCCTTGTTTTGTTGTTCTCATGTCCTCCTTTCCATAGGATCTTGAATTCTATCAGATCATGATCACTTCCTCCCAAATTCCCAACCACCTTCACGTTCACAACTAATTCATCCCTAATTCATTCATTCATCTAAAGTCAATGAGGAAATTAATAATTCTGTTTTCAGAGCGCAGTTTTAATAGTGTGCAGTGGATAAGGCCAAGGGCCACACATTGAACAATGAGGATAAAACACAATATTAAACATTGGCTCATTAAATGAGAACTGACCATTCCATGCACTGAATGAAGCGGAGGTCCTGTGGAAAAAATAGCGTGAGATCACGTAATTATAGATTGTATCATCATTTATATGATCAATGGGGCTGAATTAAGGTTGCATAAGTAATCTTAATTCTGCCATTCCTTACCTTTTGAGTGCTTGACTTTGCAACTTTAATAATGTCTTTTTAATGTAGCTTTTTGCATGTAATCTATTCTTGTTTCACAGCAAGAGCAGGTACAATAGCTCCCATTAAAAAGACAACTCTGGCCAACAGAATTCACATTGTGGTACGTGAAAGGATGCCATTTTCTTCTGTGCTTAGAACAGGAAATACATGAGGAAATTACAACACCAGTGTTGGCAAAAGTCTTTTTAATTGTAATCATTGTACAGGTTGCCTAAAAATTCATGTGAAGGTTTTCAAAAACAGAAGGATAAAGGTAGGCTATAGTCATAATTAGACACAGATTTTCAAAAGTACTGGGCACCTAGAAGTTCCCACTGATGTTCACTGTGCTAGACAAAGTCCCAATGTACTGGATTAAATTTGACTCCAGGAATGTACAATATTTCATCATGCTTTCTGTTGGCTATCTTCAGTGGTCTGTGTTTTTAAAAGGCCTCTTTAAGTCAACACTCCTCAATAATAATATTACCCCAATAAGAGATTTTAATAACACAAGCAACCAGCATGTTTAAATACATAAAAACCACAGCAGGCTTGAGAAACCACAACACCACAGCAGGGTTGTGCAAAGCCAGCAGTTACAGTACTGCGGAAAGATGAAGATAGTAACAATTTTATTATAATTACACTATTTGTTTGCTTAAGGAGAATATTTAGTACAGATGAGACTACAAAATAACAATGAGAGTCTATAACATGGGTAGGTTTCAGAGTAACAGCCGTGTTAGTCTGTATTCGCAAAAAGAAATGGAGTACTTGTGGCACCTTAGAGACTAACCAATTTATTTGAGCATGAGCTTTCGTGAGCTACAGCTCACTTCATCAGTATGCATCTGATGAAGTGAGCTGTAGCTCACGAAAGCTCATGCTCAAATAAATTGGTTAGTCTCTAAGGTGCCACAAGTACTCCATTTCTTTTTATAACATGGGTACAGATTGAAATGTCAGGAAGCCATGGCAGCACATGCCAGAACAGCATGTGAATCATTTTTGCAATGCACATGCCTCATTCCTATTCTAAAAAGCAAGCTCTATGTTAAAGGGAGTTTTGTCTAGTGAGTTTTGAAAGAATGGCTCTTGGGCGGTCAGTGCTGTCTCTCATAAACTGTTTAAAACAATATTTGGGGAGTTCCCAGATGATACAATATTTTACTTCTATTTTTTATAATTTCCATCTAGTTAAAAAAAATAGCAGCCTCTTCTTCTATTTGATACAAATCTCCTCCTGTTTCAAACAAGCTGGCTGAATTTAAAACAGAGTCCAAGTCCCATTTATTTAGTTTATACAGAACTCCCTCCCACCCCAGCCCTGCTCTCTCTCCTTGCTACATATCCCTATTCTTTGTGCGAATCAGGAACTGATATTTTTCCCTGTTGTGGGGAAAGGCAAAGGGGGCAGGATGCCCTGATCCATTCTGGTTCAGGTTGGCTATATAATTAAGATTTGTTTTCTTCATTCTTATTTGAACATATGGTCCTTATACGCCTATCAATAGATACCTGAATTACTTTGATGAATATACATTATTAAACTAATATTGTGCACCTTACATAAGGTTGTGTTCGTGTTTGTTAGAAAAACAGCTACTTGGTATTTGTGACAAGAGTGCTGTGCTGCTGGAAGTGATCTTTTTCAGATGAGATACACTGTACTGTGAACTGATGTCCTGGCTGCTAAAACCAGAGTTAATAGGACACTAGGATTTGCCAAAGTCTGAGTTAAATTATTCAGTTTGGGTCTGCTCCTACAAAGATTTAGGCAGATGCTTAATTTTAAGCATGCAAGTAATCCCCACTGATTTCAATAGGATTACGTGTTTAAAGTTAAACATATACTCAGGTGTCTGAAGGCTCAGAGCCATTCTACCAATAAAAAAATGTTGCAATCTCAGTTGGATAAAGTATTCTTTACTTCCTGTCCAAAACTAATAGCTGCTGCAATCAACTATAGAAAATTGTCACATTTCAATGGTAGGTGAAGGGAATAGGTCTAGTTGTAAACTTCTATAAAATTCTTCAAGATAATATAAAAGTAAAATACTATATTAATATTGTTCTATATATAAGAATCATAAGATTTTCCTTTGATCTGAATTTTGACCCCGATAGATTCAGATCACAAGGTCAAATTCTCCCTCTTTTCAATTAGAAATAAATGGTTTCTTAAATTTTATTTGCTTGCTTTTTGTTATAGCAAAAAATAAACATAATAAATAGTTTTAATTGTTAGGGTTTCTGTTCTCCATCCTTCAAAAGTGAATTATTTTTACTTGAGAATCATAGGCAACATAGTTGGAAAAGACTTCAAATATGTCTTAATACAAGAGAGAGAGTCAGAATTCCTGGGCTCTGTTCCTAGTTCTGACACTGACTCATCATGTGTCTTCAGGAAAGGCAAGACAACATTGTCTGGTTGTGTAGGCACAAAAGTCAGGTTTTGATTTCAACAACAACAAAAGATTTTTAGAAACCCTAATATTAATAGAATATATTCAAAAAATTGAAAGTAGTATGTGAAACTGTTATTTGTATTTAAATATTCTCTTGCACTGTTTGCAACAGTAAAGCTGATCTTCTCTTCTAGTACATGAGATTCAGAAAATGAAAATTACTATTGTCAAAAATGGGTGACATATGGAAATTAAATAAGTAGCTTTAAATCTGAAAAGTAGATTTAATTTTTAAAATTATTTTAATTCCAATGATGTGGTATTACTGATAAATCAAATAATTTTATATACCTATAGGATTTTCAAAAGTGACTAGTGATTTTGGGTGCTTCACTGATTGGATGCCCAGTGTAGAATCCCTTAAGAAACCTGAGTTGTAGAAAGCGCTGAGCAACCACCCTCTGAAAATCATGCAAACTGGGCCCCCCAAAACTCTATTCTCTTTTGAAAATCTTGGCCATGATTTTACACTTGATATTGTGTGTATTTTAAAAAAAATCAGCAGAAATGCTGGATGAAATCCTGGTCCACACAAGGTAATTGCAGCACTCCTGCTAACTTCAGTGGAAGCAGGATTTCATCCCATGGGCCTCAGTTTACTCATCCTTAAAACAGGTATAGTATTTATTCATCTCACAGAGATTGTGTGAGGCTTATTCAATTAATAGCCCTGATACATGAAGTCTGATCTACATGGGTGGACCCGCTGGCTTACCCTCACACACAGATCAAAAGGAAGGCAAGAATTCAATCCCCGAAAACTATCTAAGCTTTTGATTTGAAGCAATACAGAGAGAGAGATTTCCCCTAGTATTGTTTTATTCTTTAATTAAAACTAATCTAGGGTTGTCTTTGAATTGTGTGGGTAACTTCATTTATCGCAGCAAGCTGTTGTATATTGATTCCCTTAGAAGGGCAATGAACCTAATATATCTGCACGGTCCAGGAGAGAGCTGGAAATGCATGTTTCAGGGGGAAATCTAGGACTGGGAGTGTGCTGAGATCATCCTGAAAATGATAACTAAGGCTGGTGGAAGTCAGAGTGCGACTGATGTGCGGCTGGTAGGCTGCAGCCATACACAGACACTTAGGATATTGTCTGCATGCTGGAAGGCTGTTTATGAGTGGCCCAGGGGGGAACTACAGCAGAAAAGCATTCTGAAGCACCAAGTTTTGCAGGGCAGGAGTGACACAACCCCTCACAGGCCGGGATTGCATCCCAGAATGCCATACCCAGCAGGATGCATTTGAGCCACTTCAGTCTGGCCCACTATGAAGTCCTCAGTACTCCAACCTGAAAGAGTAAAAAAAGCATTGAGCACACAATCTTATCACTAGTTTATTTAACATAAATATTTGCAGGACACTTCCAGTTCATTTCCAAGAGTCTTATTCTTTCCAGTATATTTTTGATAAGGTCTCCCCACTGCTTTGTTTTCTGAAAACATAAAGCACAAGTGCAGTGCCAAAGTACAAAGACAATGGGAGAGTGAGAAGCAAAATTTCCTTGTGGAAAACAGTGAGTCTCTGTAATGACTGGGAGAAATACAGTTCACACTTTTATATATTGATAGTAATAATCATTTCTCAAAGGTCATGACTGATGAATCAAAATTAGTTTATGATGGAATTTACCACCTTAAAATACCTGGCAGTTTTCACAACTAAATAGAACATATCTGTAGCTGGAGATCTGCTTTTCAAAAGTTGTCAGGAAGCTCTGAGGACAGGAGCCACTTGTTTGGGGTAATACATTATTACCCCATATCCATTTAAACTATGAGCACAAGATGAAGATACATCAATATTTTCCTCTTTAGGACCAAATTAATCCATACCCTTATTGTGTGAAGCTGAAGAAAGCCATAATTTCTTGTGTGGTGTAAGAACTTATATAGAATAGGATAGAAATACATAAGCAGTAACACATGACAAAGTGTATTTGTCAATCATTTCATGAATGTTTAGATAAAAGGCACTTTTTTCAAACTGTGCACTTCCACACAAAGACTGGAACCATGTATCAGATGGCCAGGAAGATTTCAGCAATCCAAGTATCCTGAGCAAGTCTGCCCCTGGTGGCTGGATTTCAGAAAACAAGCATCAGGAAGTACTCTATTCAGAGCAAAACTCGTGTTGTCATGTATATCGTATGTTTACTGGCTGCCCACCTAACTACAACAATAAAGAGCTCCCACAGCTCCTACTGGTGTACAGTGATTAGAACAGGAATCCTCTGCAGTAATTTTTTCCTAGTGGGGAAGAAACACTCAGGACAGAACCCAGCCTAAGTTCCTCCTTCCTTAGCTTTTTCAGCAGACAACAGGTCCAATCTTGCATTTCTGATCTCACTGGCAGTAAGGAAACTGATTCTCCAGTGAGATGAGCAGACACTCCTCTTCATTTCTTCTGACTCCATATGCTGTGTGAAACCTGAGCTTAAGGGGGAGTGAGGCAGCAGAGTGATTCTTCAAGGTGATTAAGGAGCCTGTCAGTTGGAGTCTGGGTCCAGTCCTGTCAAGCAGGGGAATATTTATTGCTCTTGCCCCAAGTGGATTCAGTGGTGGATTAACACATGAGGCCTGTGCCCAGAGGCTCTGGACAATTTGGGGACCCCATAGGAGCACCTGCTCCAGAACTGTGGCCCTGTCCCTTTCTTCTTCTCCTCCCCTGAGGCCCCTCCCCCTGCTCCTCCTCTTCCCCTGGGGCCCCTCCTTCTGGCCAAGCCAGAAGCTGGAGCTGGGCCATTGTAAGAGCCTCCCAGGGAGCCTTTGGCCACTCTGGGGTTCCCTGGACCATCCATCTGCCCGGGGGGAAGGGAGGGCAAGAGCAGCTGCCAGACCGTGTCCCCACTCCCTGGAACATGCCACCCAGGGCAGATGGAGTGTCCAGGGCTCCTCACAGTGGTCCAGGCTCCCCATGGCTCTTACCACGGACAGGTTGTGGCTTCTGGCCTGGCCTGGGGATGGAGCTTCAGGGGGGAGAGGAGGAGCAAGGAGTGTGGCTCCATGGCGAATAGGGTGTGGGGGGCCCCAAACTTCTTTGTGCCCAGGGCCCCAGTAAATCTTAATTGGCCTCTGAGTAGATTAGAGGACCACTTGCTGCCTGAGTAGTCTTATAGTGGCTGTACTTTTGAACAGAGCTATGTAAGCTTTCAAACAAGGAAGAAAATATAGATGTGTAAGTCCAGTGGCTTGGAACTCCAGAGCAGTGGTTTTCTAACTTTTTTTTTTTTTGGCGACCCAGTTGAAGAAAATTGTTGATGCCCATGACCCAACGGAGTTGGGGATGAGGGGTTTGGGGTATGGGAGAGGCTGAGGCAAAGAGTTGGGGTGAGGGCTGTGGGGTGGGGCTGGGAATGAGGGGTTCAGGGTGTGGGAGTGGGCTCTGGACTGGGCAGGGGGTTAGGGTGCAGGAGGGAATCAGGGCTCTGGGCTCGGGGTGCAGGCTCTGGGTTGGGGCCAGGGATGAGGGGTTTGGGGTGCAGGAAGGGGCTCTGGGTCTGGGGGGGCTCAGAGATGGGGGAGGGGTTTGGGTGCAGGCTTACCTCCGGAAGCTCCCAGTCAGCGGCACAGCTGGGATGCAGAGGCAGGTTTGGCTGCTAGGCAGAGGCCCATAAGTGGCTCCGCATGGCTCTCACCTGCAGGCACTGCCCCCCCAGTTCCCATTGGTCAGCTGCTGGCCAATGGGAGTGCAGAGTTGGTGCCCCGTGGCCTCCCCTGCCTAGAAGCCGGACCTGCTGCTGACCGTTTCCAGGGCACAGTGCAGTGTCGGAACAGGTAGGCACTAGCCAGCCTGAGCTGGGCAGCATCACTGACGGGACTTTTAATGTCCTGGTGAGCAGTGCTGACCAGAACTGCTAGGGTCCCTGGGTGCTGAGCAAGGCGACTCAGTGCCTTACATGTCCCAAACTTTGAAAAACACTGCTCTTGAGAGTAGGTAGCTTACAATTTACACCTGTTGGTGATCAGGGAGAAGAGTGGCCCAGTGCTGCTTGAGAACACCAGATGGACAGAAGCTTCACAGGGAAAGGAGCTCTCTGCTGGCCAGAGGTGGATTAAAGCTTCCTGCGGCCCTAGACTGGAGCAAGTGGGTGGGAGGGCCCATCCTGCCCCTTCCATCTTCAGCTCTGCCCATACCCCCAACCCTTTTCCCCCTTCCCCGGGACCTGGCCCCTGTTCCACACGAAGTTCCCCCCAATCCACCCATCCTGCAACCTGTTTGCTTCTTTCTGCCCCCCCCAGCTCCACACACACACACTGTGGCCCCAAGACCGGAGAAGCTCTGTCCCCAGGGCCGTAGCAAGGAGCGAGAGCTCCTCCAGTCCTAGGGCTGCAGCAGAGGTCCAGGTGTGCACTTCTGCAGGGGACCAGGGTCGGGGCGTTGTGGCTTCTCCTGCCCTGGCTGGCACTTTTGCCAGAGAGCCAGATTGGGCACAGGGGCTTCCCCTCCTGCCCCATAACTTCTACTGGTGACAGGTCAGGGCACTGGGGGCTTCCTTTGCTGGGGATGGGGTTGGGGGCCACTGGGGGGGCTTCTGTTGAGGAGGCTTCCCCCGTCTCGCAGCTTCTGCTGGGGTCGGGGCTGCTTGGGCAGGGGCTTCCCCCATCCCCCAGCTTCTGCTAGGGACAGGGTGGGGTGGGGAGGCACTGCGGGTGTATCCCCTGTCCCATGGCTTCTGCTGGGGATGGGGTTGGGAGGGGGCACTGCGGGGGTATCCCCCCTCCTGTAGCTTCTGCAGGGGATGAGGGGGGATGTTGCGGGGATTTCCCCTGTACCACGGCTTCTGCAGGAGATGGGGTTGGGGGGCGTGGTGGCTTCCCCACCCCGCCGGGTGGAAGCTGGGAGATCCCCAGTTGGCCAGAGCCCATGGGCCCAGTGGCTAATCTGCAACTGCTGCCAGCATCTGTTGATGAGCAAGGGGCAACAACTGCAGGCCTCACTTGCATTTCTGTTATATATACATATTCAGTATATATATACTGAATAAAATAATGTCTATGCAAGACAGAAAAAGATCTCTCCAAGAAATGTTAGAATCACTGAGGACAATCTCAGTTGGAATGTTTGGCTGAAATAAGAGACAAATATAGTGACTATCTGGAAAAAAAAATGTATATGTTGGACCTGGCCCCTTTATCTGTTCATGATATTTTTTTAATTTGTTTATTACGCACAATTGTTCAATACATAGATTTGGCAAACATATTTTGAGTATTGGGTTGTTGTTAGAGTGAATAGTCTTATGTTCAGTCATCAGAAAGTCACATGACATGGTTTATGTTCCCTAATAAATTGAGCTAACCTTTATAAATATGATGAATGCCAGAAGAAACAAATGATTGGAGCACTGACTCTCTAGAGGAGAGAGCAGGGAACACTTTAGGAAAAGAGACAACAAGCTATAAGAAGGTCTAATAAATTTTATAATATTTTAAATTTTTTCTTGACTTTTTTATGCAAAAGAGAATGTTTCATTTGGTTACCCAGAATAAGATGTCCTATATCTTATACTCAGTATTTATTAGAGGATGATGAAGTGTCTGCATTTGCAAATAAAACCACAGAACTTGTCCTAGCAAAAGTTTTAACCCTAACCAGTGACTGCTCAGGTACCAATGAATGTTGGAAGTCTGACAGTTGCTCTATTTTCAATATTGCAATGACATAAATTAATGAATTCATTGTATCAGACATCATCCACAGGGCCATACAATTGACCTTACCCATCTCTTGCAGTTTAAGGACATTATCACTTACAAGGGAATAACTTATTTACTTATAAGGAAGTCTAGGAAATTTGTCAAAGTTAGGGTCATCAAACACTTTTAAGTTTAGTATACAGTAGATTCATAGATTTTAAGGCTAGAAGGGATGATTGTGATCATCAGGTCTGACCTCCTGCATAACACAGGCCATAGACTCTCAACTAGTAATTTCTGCATTAAGCCCATAATTTCTGTTTGAGTACAGCTTATCTTTTCGAAAGCTATCTAGTCTTGATTTAAAGATCGTAAGTCATGGAGGATCCACCACATCCCAATGTAAGTACTAGTTTGAGCTCACAAACGTTCTTCATGCAGTTCAAGCAAAAGACTTCTGAAAACATTTAATATTTTAATTCCATGGAGAGTTTTTCTCTGGGTAATTTTGGAAGCCCAGTATTTTGTGAAAGACCCTCCCATTACAAGATTGTCTATACTTAAAATCCTTTTGTGTCTGAAATTTTGGATGCTTTTTAGTTTAATTGATCTCCTAGACTTCTCCATCATAACTGAATCTGATGATAAAATGGCATTTCCTAATGAGACTGTTACCTCTTCTTCCAATGCTTCACTCACTTTACCTCCATTGTCAATCGGCAAAGGAGCCAGAACATTTGTCTCCAGAATGCAGGTTTGAACCACAACTGATTTTTAAAACTGTTTTGTGATTGGTGTACCAATTCTCTCTCAATCTCAGCAAAAAACATGCATGTTCCATAATATTGAGAGGACACTCCTTAGCTGTCTGAATTGGTCTGGTAGTAACCAATAGAAAGGAACCATAGAAAGGCCTAACTGTAGATTCTATATATTCATTTGGCTTTCTTTCCAGAGTCCATACTGAGTGGATAAATTTGATGATAGTCCAAAGTAAAGTGCTGCTTACTGCTGCCTTGCGTAAGTTTGGCTAAAAATTGAAATTACTCATCTTGTTTCAAAGAAGGTGGAGCAAAATATGAATGAGTATGGAGGACTTTCGTGTCACTCCACTTGTCTCTGCATCAGGCAAATAGAAGTCAAATAATGGTCAACTGTGGAAGTGCTTTATTCTATGCACAGGGAAAAACTCATCAGTAAACTAACAGTGAGTCAGGTTTGTTAACCTTCAGGATATTTTGTATGGCTCATTCACATGTGCTTTTGCAGGGGTGATCATGGGGATGCAACCATATTTTGTGGATTGCAGTTTATTTAGATGACGCTTGTCAATAAGGGCCCCAAACCTGCAGCCGTTACTTATGTGAGTAGACTTCAAGGAGTAGTCCCAATGACCTTAAGAGCTGCAGGATCATGCTCTAAGTGATTTATGTATGTTTTTCTTCTTTATGTATATGTACTTAGGAACATATATGTTGGATGGCTGCAGTGTAAGAAAATAAAGAAAAAATAGGTTGACCAGAGCACTGGAGAAAAGAGGGTTCTTTTAATGGATACAAACAATGGCTTGTGCTTTTAGCATGTAAAGCAGATAAATGAGTAAAATCATTAAATATAAAAAGTCTGTACAATATGTTCAGATTAAAAACTATAACAAGTCAGTAAATAAGTCATTATTAATCATACTACAGAAACAATTGATCAAAGGTGTTTGTAGTACTATTTCTTTGTCATACATCTATTTCTGAAATTCTCCCAAACATTTATTTTTAGCTGCCTTTGTTAATGGGCATGATAATTCAAGCAGTTTACTGTTGAGCAGCACTAGAATATTGACCTCTGCATCACCTCAGGAGTTCAGTCTCCTGGGTCAACAATGATGTTTGGAAGAAAATAAATAAATATAATTAAAAAAATTAAAAAGCTATTAGCAATAAATGTTTCTGATTAGCTGCTAGAGTGGCTATGAAAACTGCATTAGACATCCTGTCGCCTGCTTGTCCAGTGGGGACACCATGCTGTTAGTCAGAGAGCAAAAGAGTTAATTTCTAGCATCAGACGCAAACCAGAGCTTAGAGGGAGTGTATGTGTGGCTAGTTAAGACAAGAAGGAGTAAGACACACAAAATAAATGCTATACGCATGTCTCATAAAATTTCAGTTATAATTCATTTACATACAGGATAGTATATGTACTGAATCTCCATTTATTTACATCAGTGCAAATCAGGAGTGATGCCACTTAAATCAATGGAATTATATTGGTGTAAAACCAGTGTGACAATCAAGCATTGAGTCTTAAAAACAAACAAACAAAAGAATTTTGCATGTTTTGTACCTAATTCTCTGCTTCACAAGGTGCAGCCCAAATCATGTAAAACACTGTTTTAGTTTTTAATTACTCTTCCTTGTTTGAATAGTAATTGGCAGATTGTTGCTGCAAAATCAGTAGGAGGAGTTCAAGACATTTATTTTCTGCTTGTAAAAAAATATAGTCAATCAAATTGTTTAAATGTCTTAAGTGGTTGATTCATTAAGACAAAACACTGAGAATCTAGAAGATGTCCCCACAAAAATCTATTACTTTTAGTTGGATGAATTTTGTGGCTTTACCTACTTGATAGTGCCCCCGTGACCATATTAGGCCCACCCTGGTTCCTTCAATTTGGATTAAGGACACAATCATGAAAATATTTATTACCAATTGTAGCGCTTCCTATCAGGAATGGTCCCAAGAAGTTAATGGGCCAGGCTTACGGTGCACTGGACCAGTATTTGGCCCACTTTAAAGGAGGTCAAAGTAGCTTTATGTCACCTTTCTGTCCCTGATCCTGGGGTAAGACAGAGGCTGGTCCAGCCCCTAGTATAGTTTAAGGAAGCCTGGTCCAAATTATGCTAATTTATAATGCCCCCTGAGGTGCTCTTATACCATTTTCTGTCATGCCTCCTAAACCAGACTATGCAGGAGTCCTTAGTTGCCTATTTAGAACACTTTTAAGTCCCCTTTGGGCAGCCAGAGCTCAAAGTGGATGTAGTGTGGGCCAGGATTGAGCCCAATGGCAATGTTCATGGTAGTAAGCACTATGCCTGGTAGCAACTGTTTGCAGGATTGGACACTAAACCATTAAAAGCATAACTCATTTAATTTTTCAAAAATACTCTGTAACTTAGCAAGTTTCCACTAGGTCACTGATATCTCCATGCTCCCTTGTGTCATAGTGCATGAAAAGGGGGAGACACTCTTTCATTCCTATTCAGCAGTGACAGAACACATTGGCACCCCATTTCACAGCCTCAAGTTCCAGCTTGTCCTCACCCTATCCATTTTTTCCTCGCCTTTCTTTTCCACTTCTGCCCTTATCACATTGTCCCAACACCTTCTCCGTTCCATCACTGATGTCAGCCTCATCCTCCTATTTGTCAGGCTATCATGCAAACATCTTAGAGCCTTCTTCCAAGCAGACCCTTACACATGGCATACTCTTTTCAAACTGGTCAGATCCCTCCTCAGGAGCCACCTTTGCTTCAATGCCTTTATGGAATTAGCCAATTAACTGTAGCAAGATTGCGGCGCAAAGGGATATAGCTGACATATACTTTTCTTACAATATTTTTAAAATAAACAAATGTCTATATATACATATATATTTGATTATTTCTCCCTCCTCCCTCCCCTAGCCTTCAAATGTCATGTGTCCACTTAGATTATAAGTTTTATGGGTAGGAACCATGTCTTCATGTGTTTGTACAGCACCTAGCATGATCCTGACTAGAGTCTCTGGGTGATACTTTATATATTATTATATTACTATGAAATGTATGTTTGCACTATATAAAATTGCCTGGTGCTTTCATTGGTAAGCAATGATACCACTTGTTGGCTACTTTTACAATAATAGTGAGAAAGCATTTTTGTTCTTACCAAAGAATAAATGAATAATGAATTCCTCAGTGAATTACCTCTCCACTCTGGAAGAAAATGCAACTGTGTTCATGATGACTTTTCACAGGCTAAGGATTGTTGGGGGGGATTTTTGTGAGCCCCGCCCACTCAGTTAAAATAATATCACGATGGCATCTTCAACAGCCCAGCTTTCTTTTAAAATTATATCCCAGTGCATAGATCCTATTTTGGTTTGTTAGTGCCTGCCTTGTGTGGGGGGCATGTGTGTCATGTGCGCCCCCTCCTACCCCAGATTTGCTGCTTGGCTTGGACTGAGCGTGCTCAGTAACATTTGCTGAAGCCTCTGCCCCCCAACTTTCAGTAGGTACTGGTTGTCTCTGGCAGAGAGGGAGTGTTTCCAACCTTAGAAGTCAGTCCAGCAAGACAAATGTATCTTCACCATGACACACAATCACCACATTCACTGGGGGAGAAAAATGTTACCGCGTCAATTACTTTGCAGACACTAAAGGCCTAATTCTGATTTTATTCTTTAAAAATAGTATCTAGCAGGATTCTTCTTCTGATTCTTTTCTCCTTAGCATGAGACCAATGGAATTCCCACAGTGCTTAGTTCATAGAATGTTGACCCTTATCAGAAGTAGCAGAAGTGTGGCGTGAGAGTCAGGCCCACTAATGGAATTCATTCACCACCCCATGTCTAGTATAAATGTACTCTTAACATTCCAGTCAGTTCTCTCTTGACTGGCCAGCAGAGAGGCCCGTGATTTGCACATCTCTATCCTTTCAGCTCTTACCAAGTCTGTAGCCTTCCCTTCCTTCCAGTTGGTTCACTAATGATTTCAGTATTTTCAACCCTAAAACCTTAACTTCACTAGAGAAGTTCACCATGCTAAATATCACTTGGTCCCTGTAATAGGAATGCTGGCCCTTTAAGGACTCAGCTTGGTCTGCAGAGCTGTAGTTCATAGAGGGAGTCACTGGTGGGAGGGGCCACTGTGCAGAGCTGTCGTTCATAGAGGAAGTCACTGTTGGGAGGGGCCACTGGTGGGAGGAGGAGTCATGACTATAAAAAGGACAGCCTATATATATAGAGGAGAGGTGGGGTGAGGTAGAACCTGGGGTAAATTAATCTTTTCATGGTAGGAGAGTGGCAAAGGGAAGGCTCTCCAGTACCAGAGCCTGTGGAAAGACTAGCTGTGTTCTATAGAGAGGAAGCCTAGGGCAGACTTGGGAATAGATAATAGTTCACTGAGATGACTTTTGAGTAATTCTTGGTTATTACTGTGAAGAGGGAGCTGGGTAATGAGATGAGTGGGGCTTAGCAAAGGGCTGTTTAGAAAGCCTGAGGACAAGACCTGACAGGCACAGACATGAAGAAATAAGAAATGGTACAGGGGTGGCATAGACTTTGACAGGCTGCTGCTTTGGGTGATAGGGCCAAAGGCCAGAGCTCAGAAAACTTCAGATACCCCTGATACCAGGGCAAAACTGAGAATTGAACTTGGGGAGGACCAAAGGTCTGTGCGTTCAACTTCTTGGAGACTACAAAAAATATTAGGCTTCTCTTTTTTTCCATCTTCCTCCTCAGACTACTTTGAGTGGGACACTTAGTCTTTCTTAGCTTCTTTACTCCAAAGGCTGCCTTTCTATCACTGTCCTGATCCTTAGTCTCTGATTCTCTTTTGCTTGGAATCATGCCCCATCTCCTTCCTTGTTGTTCTAGCCTCCATCTAGAGCTGGTTGGAAAAATTCTGCCAAAACATGTTGTTGTTGTTGTTGGAATTTGACAATTTAACCAAATTGAAACCTTTTGTGGAGACAGTTAGACTTTTACAAAGTTCTGATGGAACTCTCGCTGCTAGCCAGGTCCTCCCATTTTCACTAGCACCAACATTTTCTTACCACAACATTCTCCTTCTCATTCCCGTCTAAATCCTCCTTTTTCCCTACAGTGTGTTAGACAATCTCAACTATTCAAAAATCATGATAGACCCTCTCCTCCCACAAGAACCATGAGAATTTAAAAAATATTGGGTTCTTTTTTACTTCTTTTTCTTAGCATTTAGAATCTACTTGGTTTCTAGTTTCAGGATTTTCTATGCAACCATAGGAGATAGAAACTTACTTTTGAATGAAAGCTGAGATACTCAGTTTTATGAGATGGACCTTTAAAAAACAGTGTCACAAGATTTATGATAGAATAATGAGAATCGGCAACACTGCTTATGCCTGGTTCTGATATGATGAATGGTGAGGGTCATCTTAACGGAGGACAGTCTGATGTTAGATGCATTGAAAACTATGAAGGACCTTGGCCATTGTTATGAGAATCAGCTTCTCCTCCACCTGAAAAGCTGTATGGAAATAGTCATTCTCGCTGAGGTGAGCCTTTGGCTTCAGCCTTTTGGGGAACAATGGGAGAAAGTAGCCATTCTTAGTAATGGCAAGAAAATCCTAGCTGTCTCTTGACATCACAAACATCTTAAAAATACTATAGAAAGTAATAACTTCTCAGGCCATCATTCTAGGGGATGGTGGTGACAAATAATACTGAGATTGAGGCAGTTGGTCTGTGCTGGGATAGAGGCTGTGAGTGCCTGGTTACTTCTGTATCTGTCTCTGATAAAGTCTCAGTTTTGTTTAACTAACAATGTCTGAGACACAATTGTGTGGTGGATTCTACAAAATGCTTCCATGTCATATAGACTCACAATAACGTAAGAGTGTTTTGAGTTATGCGGCCCTTCCTTTAGTGCTTCAGTGCATTCTTGTAGTGTTTTCAATTGTTGTTACAATACTCCAGCTCTACTTCTGATTGTTCCAGTTCTTATTATTAGCATTGATCTTTTCTTGCTGCTAGCTATAGTCTTACCTACATGTATATTCCCTTTGGCTTTATATTCTGCACAAGCCAGAACCGTGTTAGGTGGTTTCTTTAGAGAAAGGAAAATGCCTTACTTTTTACTGCTGTAACTAGAACTTGGCTAAAGATATCATTCCAAGAAGATTCTCAGTCTCTCACTAATATCCCTGTGAGGATTTGGGGTTACCTTTGTAATTTGTCTTGCTGTTTTTTAGTTCTTTTCCTTCTGTGGGGTATATTTTCATTCATAATCACTTGGAAGTGTCTTAGCATCTTGGAACTCCACCTTTCATACCCCTGAAACATCTGAATGGAGTAGCTGGAAAGCAGAATACATATTCGACAGAGGGTACTACACTACATTCAGTAAGAGCCTTGGCTCTTGGGGAGTTCTGTCAGTCTTATACTAAGGAGCTAAGACCCATGGACGAGAATCCTGTTGGAGTTTCATCTTCAGAGAAGCATACCTACAATTAAGTAGTTTCCCCTTAGTGTCTTATACAACACCAAGCACACTGTTGGCATGTAAATATCAAATAATGAATAGTACCAGATGGCTAACACTATATCTTCTGATTTTTTTTTTCTCTCCTAGACAGAAAGGGAGTGTCTGATAGAGGCAGAAAACTGCATAGTGTGTGTAATTGTATTTTTATTTCTTTCCTATGATTTATTTATCGGTAACTTACAGTGCAAATTAGAGAACAAACTTTTTTTAAAAAAGAAGCTAATCCTCTCTTAAAACATGATCAAAATGTGGCTAACAAATTAAAATATTTTACATAGGACCTGATCCTGTGAGTCACTGAGTGATCTCAATTCCCATTATAGTCAACGGGTTGAATTCTGCTTACACCAGTTTAAATATGGAGTAGCTTCATTTAGTTGTATACAGTACTCCAACTAATATATTGAGCCAGAAGTTGAAAGCAACTGATAAAGTCATGCCTTGAAGTGCAGTTTTGTATGCTGGGGACATTTTGAAGAGACAGACTGAAAAAATAAGATGATTTTCCCTAGATAAAATAGCCATGACCAGGGCTTAAATTCAGCTGGAGCTGTCCGGAACAGAGCTCTGGTAAATATTTTCAACCCCCCCCTGGAGTTTTCATAGCATGCTGGGGGTGGGGGGAAAGGGGGAAGAGTGTGTGTGTGTGGGGGGGGGGGGGGCTCAGTGAAATACTCTATGAGAGTAGTTGGTTTTAATTAGTTTCATTTTGGTTAACATTCTACAACAACAGCAGAAAAATTGGGAGTAATTCCACTGATTTCAGTTTCTACAGAGTTGCTCCTGATTTACAACAGTATAACTGAGAACAGAATTTGTTCTCTTGGTAGCAAGCAGATAGGGATAGTGAGCATTTTACTGGGTTGTGCTGCAGAGACTCCAGGGATAAAGAGGCTCAGCTGGACCCAGTCATACGGAAGAAGCTGTGAACTCCCTGGAGCATTTACAAACTACTTGCTGATGACCTGGGCTTCTCTGGTGGTGTCCTCTGTGCATGGGGAATCACCTTCTCATGTCACTGAGGTTAGATTTTTTTTTTTAAATTGCCTTGTGTTGAATTCAGGAGGAAGAATAAATTCAGTTCAGTAAAGATACAACTTTAAACCTGATGTATGTAAATTTTTCTATGAATGCTAGAATTTTCTTGCAATAGGCAATATTTTTAGGAGGATATCCCAGAGAAACACTGAACATGCATTTTACACTGTTGGAATGGAACAGAAGAGGAAATTAGTTTTCCTTTAAAAAGAAAACTAGATCTGTCACTCAGATATAAATAAAGCAGCATGATGCTGACGCGTTGCTTATTTAAAGGTATATAGAGTCACATTCATGCCCTTGAATTTTCAGAAAACATTTGTTCACAAGATTATTGTATAATTTACATAAAATGTGGGTTTTTTAAATATGGAAAAATAGAATATCATTCTTCAAACCCTCTCTTCAGTCAAGGTGAAATACTCAATGGCATGCTTGAGATGTTTACAAGGTAGGTATGCAAGATTGTTTTGCTTTTCACAGGCTAACTACACCAATGCATGCAACCCGCCCCCAGCCCCTTTCGTTATCTGTCTCTGCCTCACAGACGCTTGAGTTTTTTCCGCACAGAGGTGTTTAAGGTGTGTGAGAAAAATCTCAGGTCTGAAAAAGAACTTAGTGTGTGAGAGCGTTGGCGGGAGGAAGGAGAGACGGAGTGAAGATGCTGAAACTGCATAGACCTTGCAGTTGTTTTTCTAGCTCTCTTGCCAATATTAAACAGTCCCTAGGAATCTGTGGTTGCGGCGATCGCTACAGGAAAGGGAGCGCAGTTGATGTCTTCACCCAGCTTCAGGGGAACTCTGTCCCTGTTTCCACCCTAGTACTAAGCAGCAGCAGTCGGTGCAGCTGCCGCCAGCCTCACTGGGAAGGCAGGTCGCTTGTTAGGGGCTAGGGTTTCTCGTTCTCGCTGAACTTTCATTCATTGTTTGCGTTTCCCCAGTTCCTCTTCCACTCACCTCCTTCCCCCCCCCCCCCCGACTTGGAGGTCTGGAGCCGGCCAGCCAATGAACGCTTCCCTTGCGGTTTTGGGCGTGGCCGGAGGAGGCGAGGCTCCGCCGCCCCTATATAAGGGGCAGAGCGTGGGGAACTTCTGGCTTGGTGTTGTTTACGGGAGAGGTGCTTGGATGTTTGCGACAGCAGGGCGAGAAGGCGGAGGAAGAGGCAAGGCGGAGGGTCCTGGTATCTGTGGCAAAAGCTGCTGGAAGCTTCCTGTTTGCTAAAGAGCCAAGCAGCAGCAGCTTGGAAAGCGCTGGCCCAGGTTTTTGTGTCGCCCTGGGAAGCACTTTCTGCAGCGATAGCAGTGACACACACCTTGCAACGGGGAAGCGAAGCGGCCTGCGTATGTGTCTCATCCTATTGTTCAAACTGAGAGACTTAAGGGGGTGAAGGAAGGAGCCTGCGTGTTGTCTCTCTTGTCCCACCCCCTCCCCCTATTCTCCTCTCCCTGTGTGCAGGAGGAGACCAGCCGCCTGGGAGCTACAGGGGCTGGAGCCAGCTCTGGACTGTTTTATACAGACATCCCCCCCCTCAGGTGCGCCTGCGGGAATCGGGGAGGGGAACGGAAACCTTTCCCAGGCATTCTCCCTTCCCAGGCTGGGGAAAGGAAACTTCTTCCTTCAGCTCCTCTGCATAGCCATCGCAGGAGCTGCTGAACTGTCTTCCCCTACACGACCCCCACCGTTCCTACCTTTCCCATCAGGTGCCTGCTGCTGCGGCAGAGCTGCTGTATCCGGGAGACGAGAGGGAACACACACTACGTTCGCTAGCGTTGCTGTCTCGCTGTGCTCCCAGGCTCGTCAGGGCATCGATAGCTGTGATCTGTCACCGAGGAGGAGGAGGTGGATGAGCGCTCTTTGCAGCAGGGCAACGGATCACTTCTCAAACTGCTCCTGATTGTCTTGCTCCGGGAATAGCTCTTTCCTGCGAAACTTGGCTTTGGGAGCTTACAACCCAACATCATCTTGTGTGTTGACTCTCTTCTCTTCCCTCCCCCCCCCCACCCCCGAGGCAGTTTGATGAATGCTTTGGGAGTGAGGTATGATTTGCTGAGCCTCCTCTTGCAGAAGTGTGTGTGTGTGCAGTTGCAGAGCGAGCCCCCACCCCCTTGCAAGACTGTAACCAGCCCGTCGGTGGGGGAAGCGTGTGTGTGAGCCGCTCTGCCCAAGTGCTTTGAATCGCTCGCGTGTGGTGCCGCTGGGCGATTGGTCGCAATGCAGTTCTATGGGAAACATGCAGCTTTAAGCAAACGTGGGGTCCGTGGCTTCTAGCGGGGTGGGGGGATCGTTAAAAGGGACAAGGAGGAGGAAGAAGCGGAGTCACCCAGCTCTGCCCTTTCCGGAATCGGTGGCTTTGCTTCGCATTTGCAGGGAGTGTGTGCGCCAAGAGCAAGTCCTGCATCTTCTCTGCCACCAGAAGGGCTACGAGACCCCGGCTCGCCCCCCCAGCGAAGTTGGTTCCAGGGGCGGAGTGGTGCCACCCTTCTTACCTTGCCAGGGATTTTTGGTTCCGCCTCGGATCGCGAAGGACTCCGGTTGCTTTCTCATACGCTTCAAGTTGCCCAAGTACTCGCTCCGCTGAGGAGCAGGAGGGCGGTTGTGTCCTGTGTTATCTGCGGGGCGGTCTGCCTCTCTCCCCGCTCCTCCCTGGCCCGGGGGCCAATGCTGCAGGGCTCGACGGCGGCGCAGGCTCGGCGGCGGAGGATGGGCGGCTTCGGGAGGCTCTCCCTGGGGCTCGTGCTGCTGGTGATCCTGAGCGAGGTGGCGGCGCAGCCCTGCCCGGCTCAGTGCTCCTGTTCCGGCAGCACCGTGGACTGTCACGGGCTGGCGCTGCGGAGCGTCCCGAGGAACATCCCCCGCAACACCGAAAGGCTGTAAGTAACCCCCAGAGCCACTGGAGCCCAGCGCCTCGCTCCCTACCCCATGCGCGCTTCGCCCTCCCCGGGGGGCTGTGGTATGTGGGGCGGGGGGCGCCGTCCCTCCAGCAGCACCCCAGTTGGCCGTGTGATTGGACTCTCCCATCCCTGTGGAGCCGCCTCGCTGCAAGCGCCTGGGGTGGGGCAGGTGACACTCAAACTCCCTGGAGGCTCTGCTTAGGGTTCAGACACTCCTGGGCCGGTTCCCGCTCGCCTCATGGTGGGCTCCAGGGTAACGCTAGGAGACATGAAAGAGGGAAACCATTCGTTCCACCGCCTCGCCTTTCCCACTAGAAAGGCGGCAGGAGGCGAGTCCGCCTCTCCTCTCGCGCGGCCGCCGGCTGCAGGGTGAGAGGAGGCGACACATAGGGCGGCAGTTTCCCCTGCGCTGTATGTCAGGGTGCCTCGCTTGTCGTCCTGCCCCCTCCCCGTGAATGAGGGGGGGGGGAGTTTTGTCATTGCCAATTAAACTTCGCTCCGGCTTTTAAAATGGGGGCAGGGAACCGGAGCCGGCTGGGACCGCTCGCCCCAAGGGGCTCGGCTCAGCTACCCAAGTTCTGCTTCCCTTTCCCGTTCCTGCGGCGTGTCCCTTTCTGCCCAGCTCCCAGGCGGTGTGCAAAACCAGGGCTCGGCAAGGAGGCCCTTGAGCGTTGGGACAGAGCGCCCCGGCGGCGGGCAAACGGCAATTAACCCCCCTACTTTCCTTTTTGCTACACTGCTTTTCGAAGGGAAGAGTGGAGGGAATTCCCGAGCAGATGCAAAGCGATTGGGGGGGGGGGGGGGCAGAGACTATATTTACACTCCCTCTTCTCCTAGGAAAAAGCTCAAATCCTTCCATGTGTCTTGGCCTCCGGACACAAGCTGCCCTTGCTTTCTCCGCTCCCCTTAAGCGGGCATATGATTTCACCCCAGTTACACATACTACTGCCTCAAGTCACAGCCTTGATTAAACTGTCCCTAGCCCTGATTGACTTCCTCCGCCGTCAAATTAGGATCCAGACCTAAAGAAGAGCTCTCTATGTATAAGCCCAGAGCTGCTCTCTCTCATCAACAGAAATTGGTCCAATAAAATATATTCTCTCACCCATCTTGTCTCTACTGTCCTGGGACCAACACAGCTACAACAATGCTGCAAACAAATTATGATCCATTCAGTTTGTGAAAAGCATACATAATATTCCTGAAAGAGCTGTTGGATCTAATACCATCCTGGCTTCTCCAAAAGCGGAAAGGGGGAAAGGAGGGAGAGAAGAGATTTAAAAAAAATAATTGTCACTTGTTTGTTTCATGCTATTCAAAGCAGTTTAAAGGTTTAAGTATAAACACATCTTACTCTAGCAGTGTCTGCACTCAGACAAATCCCAAAGTGATTCACTGTGATCTTTCTTGTGAAGAAACTGTGCGTGGTTCAGTGGAAACTGTTTCCTGCCACTTTTGCTTAAAATAACAATGTGCTGATTTTTCAAAAAGAATATTATAAATGATCGGTAATCCTAAGGTTAGTTTCTGTGTAACACTGTTTCCCTTATGACTTAGATCAAGGAGGATATTCAAGCCACAGCAAAGCCTGGTTTTACTTGTAATGATTGGAACCAGAGCCAGCTTAGTTCTTGACCTAAGATGCCAGAAAGAGGGGTAGTAACTCCAGAAGGGAAAGTGGTGCTGAAATCTGAACAAAAATGTCAAGGCCTGAATACTATTTCCATCATTGCCTCTGAGTTTGCACTTTACAGTCACAGTGGGGTTTCCTGAGCTGTAAAAGTATGAAAACTAAACTCTTCAAACATAGTATTATAAGGTAAATCCTTATAAATGTAAATCTTTGAAGATCAAGTCTTTTGATTCTTTCTAAGCACTGTTTGCCATAGGAAGTTTAGTAATATATTTATTAAATACACTGCAAAAGTGGTTAGTCAAATAAATTCCTAATTACTTGATTTCTTGACTTACCTGTAACTTGGTCGCAGTTTTTATACTTTTTCAGTTGGTACAGTTAAGAGTTTTCTGTCTAAATGTTGGTTGGTTCTAACTGTAGTTAGATACCAATATTACAAAAACATTAAGATACACTTTTGTGATAAACAAAATTG
The DNA here is from genome assembly GCF_965152235.1 of Eretmochelys imbricata. Taxonomy (NCBI): domain Eukaryota; kingdom Metazoa; phylum Chordata; order Testudines; family Cheloniidae; genus Eretmochelys; species Eretmochelys imbricata. Next base: position 113,033,025 of record NC_135575.1, on the reverse strand, counting down.
ATGATTCCAAAACTTAGTGTAAACGTGAACTACATAATGGTGAATAGATTTTTTTATAAGGGTCTCTTCTTACAAAGTTTAAAACTATTAACTTTTAAAATAAACCAACTTATTGTCAGCAACTCACACAGAGCTAGTGTTAAGAATTAAGTATCAGGCACATTTAAGTTCTTGTTTGGTTTTAAAGTACTAAAGATGAACCCCAACAAAATAATAATTTAAATCCTCTGTTGAATGTTTGTTTCATTTTTCTGCTAATACGTGATTCTTTTTAGGGACCTTAATGGAAATAATATCACAAGAATCACAAAGACTGACTTTACTGGCCTAAGACACCTTCGAGTCCTGTAAGTTCTTGTTGTTACTTTATGCTGTTATGGTGTGTGTGAAAATTACATGATGTAGGTTAGACTTTAAATTTTCAAAAAGTTCTTTTAGCTTTTAAAAAGTAAAGCTGTATATTTTACCACATTTAACTTCTATGCTGCAGCATCTGAACTTAAAATAAATGGGGGCGGAGAAAAGCAATTATGGGGTGACAAAAAAGTTTGGAAAATGCCACAGTAGCAATTTTATATGTAGCCTCTAGTGATTTGTACACTTCCCTTAAAATTACAAATATAGAAAAATAAGTTGAGGCTTTAAATTGGTAGTTTACAAATGCATGAAAAGGGAAATCTTGTATTTTGGTTAAAAGTAATTGAAAAGAAACTAGCTGAGTAGACCGCTAGTTTAGGATTATTAAAACATATAGCTGAGTATACACATGTTCAGTTTCAAACTGGTGCAAAAGGAAATTCATGAAATGAAAGAAAATGGAAAGTATTTCTTAACCAAAGGCAAGCAATATCTATAACTAATCCCAACTCTTCAATTTAAAAATGTTTGCTTTTTCAGAAACTAAAACAATAGGTATTGTATCTTTCTGGATGGATTTTTTTAGTCTGGATAGCTTCACGTATATTGTTTAAAGGTCTTTACATTAACTTTTGCTGGTTATAAATTGATTAAATGTGACTTAAGTAAACTGTAATTGTGATTACTGCTATTTTATTCAGTGAAGCTAAATTATCCTTGGGACTGAATTGTCATAAGTGGAACAATTTTAAGTCTACAGAAAAATTGTAACGATCTTTTGTTTTAATTATACCCTTTAGATCAAAATACAAATGCTGATGTGTGGTGTTGTGGACATATTTCTACATATTTTCAGTTGATATATAGGTGTATAAACAGAATTGTGAAATATCCACTGAATAATTATCTTTTTATTTTCCCTACAAACTGTAGATCAGTTGTACGATATATTTAATTGGAGTTTTATATCATTGCTCCTTAGTAAATGGTATATTTTCTTACCCATGATCTTAATGTTCTTGAGCAGGTTTAAGATCTGCTTTTATGGTTTCCTTTAATGATGAAGAGACTGAGTTCCTCCCCCCCCCCCCCCCCCCCCCCCCCCCCCCGTTTGTGCACATGTGCCCCCAATGGAGTGACAGGGGTTCTAAATATATTAAATTGGATGTGAAATCTCACTCTGGAATAAGAATTGTAGAGTTAATAAAGGTGAAATGATTGCAAGCTGCCAGTTTCTGAAGTACAGCAATAGCAGGTTTTAATGCAGTCATAATCATAAAGCCGTTAAAACTCACTATATATATTCTACGTTTCAGTCAGCTCATGGAAAACAAGATTAGCACTATTGAAAGGGGAGCATTCCAGGATTTAAAAGAGCTGGAGAGGCTGTAAGTATTTTTAATTCCAAACATATGACAACATAACTTCTTATAATTTTGTCATTTCACTTGTCTTTCAGGGCACTAGATCTTTTGATTTTTATAGTCACTCTTGAAATGTTTGAGAAACAAGAGCCCTAGGCAGTTTTCAGAGAGTACCTACAATGGGTGGAAAATCCTGGCTAAATACTCTGAAGAAAACTGCAATTTACATTTTGAATCTAAAGATAACTTCTTGAACACTAAAAAAATAGTCTGCTTTGAATGCACAAGTACTTACGTACAAAACTTTTTTTTCCCACACTGAGCATGAAACTTTAAAGTTTTTTTTTCCCTCTAACCTCCCCCCCCCACCCTTTCTTTTCCTTGAGACAAAAGGTGAGATTTTAGTCTTGGTGAAATTTGAGTGTTCACAACATTGTGTAGGAAGAAACTTTATAATATTTACTTGATGCAAAGTGTGTTTTCTGTTCTTACAATATGGAGAAAAATGCTCAGCATGTGCATTCCTCTACCTCTGTTTTGTACAAAAATAATAAAATTTGTTGAAACTCTCTCCAGACAAAATATTTTTAAATGAGCAGTATATTATTTATTGGGTTCTGTTCCCTTAAAATACTTAGCTTTGCCATCTTTAAAACTGATGAATGGGTGAGGGGCGGGGGGGGGGGTGGAGAAAGAGTCACAAAACACTCAGGAGAAGCAGAAGTATAGAGATGGTAAGCAAAATACAGATGTCCTCATTAAGAATAGTAAATAGAAAGCTGAGCTCTGTTTTTCTTTAAAATGTATTCGCTTTTTGCATTGCTAGCTTTTTACAAGTTTCCAGTGCAAACTTTCCCAGGATACTACTTTTGGATGCTGTATATGAAAACAGTTAGTTGTAGAAATGTATGGATTATGTTGTGTACAATATTATATCTCTAAGGGTAAGATGCCTTTAGTGTATTAAAATTCTAATAGTCTGTAGAATGGGGTAAAATACACTACACTCTGTATGTGCTGAATACACTACAATAGATATGTGAGTATGTACACTCTGTATGTGCTGAATACACTACAATAGATATGTGAGCATAGTTTAGTAATACAGCAAACTACTTTGCTTTTTAAAACATGGGGCCCAATTCTGAAGGATCAGGCCCCGTATTTTATGGCTTCTTTTTAAAAGTACACTTTTGGGGTTTGATTTAGCCTTTCACCAGTGTAACCCTACCAACCTCTGTGGAGTTATTCCTGATTTACACAGTATAAGTGAGAAAAATTCAGCTCACATGTCTTCCTGATTTGTTTCATGCTCTGTATCCTTGTCTGGTGTCTGTAATATTTAAAGTAATTTCATGTGAATACAAACAGAAGGCTAGTGATGATCTTCTAACTTGTTAGTCAAAAGTTGACTTAGCAGCTATCCGTTTAACTGTAGAAATCCATTGATTACATAGGTTTTGATGAAGTATGTAGTTTTTGGTTCATTGTAAGGAATGATTTGTTTCAGAGTAGCACCCATGTTAGTCTGTATCTGCAAAAAGAAAAGGAGTACTTGTGGCACCTTAGAGGCCAACAGATTTGAGCATAAGCTTTCGTGCGCGACAGCTCACTTCCAATGAAGTGCGCTGTCGCTCACGAAAACTTGACTAACCAATTTATTTGAGCATAAGTTTTCGTGAGCGACAGCGCACTTCATTGGAAGTGAGCTGTCGCTCACGAAAGCTTATGCTCAAATTTGTTGGCCTCTAAGGTGCCACAAGTACTCCTTTTCTTTTTGTAAGGAATGAGTTTCCCGCCAGCACCTGCAAAGTGAAAATGCTATCATGTAACAATTTTGCTGCTCTGTCAGAAATTTGTAATGTGTTCTGACCAGTATATTTGAGAACTGAATAGTCAAGTTTTTTCAAAGCAATTGAAAAAAACCTATAATTTCCTTTCTTAATGCCTTATTTTATAAAGGAACTTGTATCTTTAAAAATGTGTTAGAATTTTATACAAGGTCAAGGGGCTAGTAAACCCTAGAACTTCTGCTCTTATGATATGAGAGGTAATATGCAGAACATATATTTAAAATATTCCTAAATCTGTTTTCTGGACCTTAACCTCAGAAAATGGAACAGCAGTATAGGTTGTACTGTAAGATTGAAATATTCATACTTATCCTTAGTCAAAGACCTCAGAAGGTCAGTGTCTTAATTGATTTGATGTTACTCAACTAATAAACTCAATGAATTGTTGTCTACAGTCAAAGTAGTTCATAATTCTACTCATTCCTGAATATCCTATAGTAAGGATCCTTCTTATGGTAAACTTAATTAGCTCTTTGAAATATTATTTTTATTTTTGTGCTACATTCCTTGAAAATCTGCTCCAATACAAGACTCTTAAATACAAAATCATGATGTGTTTTATTTTGGTCAGTGAGTCTGACTTCTTTTAAATGGATTAACTGATGTTACCTGTGTGAGCACCAGGAATAAGAATCTAAATATTTGATAGAATATAAAATTTAAGTTTCTTTGCTTTGGAATATTAAGCAAATTCTTACAAACGTTAACATGGATATTTAAGTTTTTAATCCATGAAAATGATTTTTCAAGACAGGTGCAACTAACATCCAGGTATTGGTTTTTTTTAACTGTGAGGTTTTGTTTTATGATGACACTTTTCAAGTAACAAACTGGGACCTTTGTATTTCTTTTACTAAACTTAGATACATTTCCCAATTAGATACTATATTGTCCTCTGTCTGGAAGCTTTTACTTCTCTAATGGTATTAGGTTTTTTCTATTCTGCTGCAGTCCAGTCAGATGTTTTTAGGTGGGTTGTAGTTTTGAATGAAACTAATATATATGCAGGATCTCTTTAAATCACCCCAGCTGTTGGCTAAGAGCAAATATTTCATATTTGTGAGGAAAAGCTGAGAAAATTCCTTTTGTTTACAACTGCCAAGTCCATCTGATGGAGGCACATTGTTATCTGACAGCCAATTAATCTCCTTGGGATTCTGGAATCCCAAACCATTTCTTAGGAAACTTATGGATACTCTCGTCAAACGTTTCCCTTTTCATACATAAAATAGCGAGGCTGTTGTGTTTAAGGATGCATAATCTTTAAATGTAGAATGCCACATTTCTTAGTGAGCAAGCCTAGCTACTGTCAATCATTTTTGGTGTAATATAACGGTTTTAATATTGTGAACAAAGTGCCACCGAGCCATTGGCTGTGGCTTACTTTTAGTTTATTTATAAGCTAGTTACATAAACATAGACATCATCTGTGTCAAATGTAATGTCTTTTGGTTGTGCTAAAGTTTTTAATGAGAATTCCAAATATTACATATAAGATATATTAAGTAATTATCTAACGACTTACAAAGAGGATCACCCTCTCTTCTTCCCTTCCCCAGATAAATAAATCTCCAGATCCTCTGAAATATGAGCTGCTCAACTTGAACTTGCAGACCAATAGTTTCATAAATACTCCTTATGCAAATGAACCCATGTCTTCCATGGAGTTGCTTGGGAGAGTAAGGACTGGTGTGAGTACTATTTTGCAGGTTCATTTCTGCAAGGTGCTGATACCCTTGTATCCCATTGACATAACTGGGAGTTGAAGGCACACAGCACTTTGCAGAATCAAACTTTGTGTGGAGAAGAGCAAAGGGAAAACATTCCATTTCTTGAGCCCTTTCTAAGCAAAAACAAAATAAACTACCAAGGAAGTGTCAATACAACTGTAGATTAAATAACATCTTGATTTAAACAGTTAAGAACTTATTTCCAGCCATAATACAGTTTCATTTAATAAGAAATAACATTGTCGTATAATATTATGCACATATGGTGTTATGTACAAACCTCTAACAAGACCCCCATTTACGTTTTGGAAAGTTAACTATAAATTCTGTGGCATTCTAGTGGACATTTCATGACCGCGTCAGATTTAAAAATTGTTCTTTGTTTAAATAAAAATGGATTAGTCATTAGAGTAGTCCCATCTTTTTATATTAAATGCAGTTTATTTTATGCCATCTCTGCATTCTTGGTTCTCAGTTGGCTACAGATATTTGTATTGATAATGCCTAACTGCACTATAGAATCTAATGGGACAAGGCAGTAATAGAAACTGAACATTTTAGCAGTTAGGAGGGGACCTGGAGCTTTTGGTCCGGAAAGCCTGAGAGGAGGGAGTTAAGGATTGTGAGGTAAGCACCTTAACTGGATGTTTCTACTCAAGTGATAAGCAGGGAAATAGTTAACTGTTGATATGGAAACTGTTGTTTTAGGCATCAGTGTTCACAGACCATTTTGATTAGGGCAGTTTATGCCTCTCGGCCATTGTTTCAGGGATATGAACAAATTCAGGAAGAAATTACCACACCTGATAACACTCGATTCATGTTTACAAATATAAGGGCTAGAAATGTTTGAATGGTACCTAGAAACCCCTTAATTATGTGAGTAGCCCCACAAATGTCAGTAGGACCAGTTGAAGAGCATGGGGGCCAGAGTGTGGAGCGAAAGGAGCATGTGAGAGGATCAGAATCTGGCCTATAGAGGGTTTTTTAATGGAATACTTGAATTATGGAGCTCAATTATGTACCAAGGAGTAAACTCTGGACACTTCCGTCGCCGAGGAAGAGGTGTAAATTGCTAACAATCACTTTCTCTAGGCCTGTATTAAAGAATAATCAAAAGCGTTCTGTGTAGATTTTTTTTTTTTGGCTTTGGTTTTTATCGGGGTAGTAGAAAGAATGCAAGACGAATAAGTAGAGCAAGACTTCAGCTTCCAACAGGCAACTGTCTAGTGTTCTTTTATTGAGATTTACTGACCAAAATGGAAAACTAGGAAAGATCATGATCAAGTCATGCCATATGTCCAGAGGATGTCTTCCATGGGTGAGGAAATGCTCACTGGGGGAAGCAGCAGGCTGCTGAGAGGAGAATTGGTGGTTATGACTTCTCCCCTTTCTGAAGATGTAGTGCAGAATGTGACGGGCAGAAGTACTCCTTTAAAATGACAATGCAAACACTTATGCACATTCATAACTTGAGCTGCATGAGTCAATTGACTTCAAGGGAGTACTCATGTGAGTCAGGTTACGTGAGTGCATAAACGTTTGCAAGACGAAGTGTTGAAACATAAGATGCAAACTCAAAGTACTGCTAGCTCAGACATTTTAGAAACCACTTGTATTTGCATAGGAGTTGTCAATAGCACTTTATGTAGAAAGAAACCATTGAATGATGTTTTGCTACTAAACTTAACTGTTTTCATAATCTAGGATGCAGTCTGTTCACTCTAATTTGTCTTGTAACAGTAAAGTTTTAAATATGATTGTTTAAAAGTTTGAATGAAGAATGCTATAGTAGTGAAATCAAAGTTATTTCAAACTTTTATGTTCACTGAACTTCAATAATATGTTTTTTACACTTTATATATTCTGTATTTCAGTCTTGGGAAAGATTAAGTTAAAGAGCTAAATATTCTGTTTTGTGGCAGATTTCATTCAGTTATTTCTAGAGTAACAAAAGTGGTAGAGAACTACTTAAATCAAAGTGTGTGCATGCGTTCAGTTATGTTAGGGAATTGTGTATTTGATGTAAATCTGCCTGTAGTTGTCGTCTACTCAGTGTAATACCATGGAAAGGAGAGGTGGTGGGGGAGTAGCTTTTTCTAAGAACAGGCTACTTGAGAACTAGCGATGAAGGCAGCACTTACATGAAAACTTGAGGGTTTGACCCAGTAGTACTAAGTTGCTACAGTTTTTAGTTCATGTTTTGGACAAATAACTTTAAATTTGTAGATGTTCAGATACCATGGTGATGTATGAGGCATTGTCGCATACATTATTTCAGGTACACGCTTAGCTGTAAGGAAAAAGTAGGATTTCCTTTGAAGAACATTACTTCGCTCTATTCCATAGTTTTATCAGAAGAAAAATTGTAAAATTGTGACAAGTTTACAGCTTGTATAACAAGGGTGTAATTCTAACTTCAAATGTATGGCTTTATATCACTGAATTTTAAAATTCTGATACTGCACAAAGGTCTTTGAGTGCAGTAGCTGAATTTTCAAGATATGAAATATGGACAAGAGTATCTTGTCTGAGACTAGAATGGAGCCCCTAAAATATAATGCATGTGGACTGCATTAGGAGGTATTGCATTGTACAGGCATAAAATTGAGTTTTCATATAACCTTTAAAAATACATGATTCAAGTGAAAATATGGCTTTGTAAAAACATGATTAATTCAAATAAATAGGAAAGTTTCTTAATAGTATAAGATGAAAACAAGCCCCGGTTGGTCAATATCAGCTGTTGGAACTGAATCAGTGAGGGGTAGTCATCAGAACATAGACTGTGAAACGTGTAAGATCCATGATAAGCTGTGTAGACCCCTAACTATTCTTATTTGGCTTGCAGAGTTTATAAGGTTTGGGCTGTATGTCTCTTGCAAGGGTTCCAAAATATCTGAGGCCACATTATTAATGGAGAAATACTTGATGTAGTACCTAATACTTTAATTTATTATATTTTTTGTTTTTTTTAATGTGCAGGAGTATGTGTCTCCTCCAGACACCTCTCCCCCAATATGTGGAGCTGGAATAGAAAGCTGATTCAGGTCACTGCATTAGGGGAATTAATGTAGTGAGTTTTCATAGTAACAGTCATGACTCTAGCACTGCTAACTAGTATTACATTCGCAACCATGATAATGGGCACAGGCTAAAGAGTGTATATATACTAGCCTTTCTTTGGGTATTGATCTATGATACAAGTTTGAAGTTTTTATCCGTGGTATTTGAGTTGTGATAGATGAAGAGTAATATAATTTCCAAAAGAGGAAAAACTGGTGGTATTCTAAGTACCATAAACAGTATTGACAACTCCAAGCATTCATTAATCAGACTCCAAGAGAGTTTTAAAATTACATTTTTGTTTTTAATTGGCATTTTGAGTTTTGAGCCTTTATAACTAATGTTTCAAGAATTTTAGCCCTTTTGATTCCAGAGAGACTGGTTTTCCAATGAAAGGTGAAATTCTTACATAATCCCATGACTCCAGGATCTGGGGCTTTAGGGAAAAAACAAATGTAGCAAAATTTGCAATACAATTGCAAGAGTCAGCAATGCTGTGTAACTAAAAGCAGCTTTTCTGATTAACCTCAAACTTACAACCAATCTCGAAATAAGCATAAACATGAAATTCCAGAGGGAAAGGAGATTGTGTAGTTTGGTGATGGTGGTGTAAGTCTCCATTCTAACCCCAGTATTGCTGTTTTGCAGACTTAATCATTGAGTCACTACTCCAGCTTTTATAATTCATGTGACTACTGTGATGACTAAATAATGTCTTTGTTTCACTTTTTTGCCGTAAGAGGCATATCGTGCTACCTTTTTCAGATAGTCCTCAAATAGTCCCAAGAAAATCAACTCCCTGTGGAGTAAGGCACTACTCAGTGTGAGAGGTAGGGCTGGCCCTAAAACTATTGCCTGAAAGGAAGTTGCACTGGATATTTGTTTTGTAGTAGCAAAACTTTATTTTGAACTAGATTTTACATTCACTGAACAGTGAGATTGCATTTTTCCCCTTAGTGCATTATACATAGGTGAGATGACACTTTAGTGCTGGCAACTCTTTTTTTGTAAAGTAAAAAGCAATACAGTTTCAGACCCCAGAACTGTGTATTTTGGAAACTTTACTTCTGGGGTCTTTCTCTCTTTCTCTCTCTATTTTAGAGTTTAAGTGGCTATATAAACACTCATTTGGCTAGCAGTCTGGTAAATGTCAGTGTTCAAAGAGGTAGTATTTCCATGCAACTGTTGTAGGTAGCACAAAAGTAATGAGCTCAGGTATGGAATATGTTGCTGAACAGGCTTGAAGGAAAAAAGTTATTCCTCCTTCATCAGGGATGTGGCAAATCCTTCTCCTAGCTAATCTTACATAGTTTAAGGGCAACACTTAGCACATTCCTTATCTTGGAGCAGGGAGGAGACCAGGAAGCCTGGGGTGCTAATCACTTAGCAAAGGAATGTAAATTCCATCTTACAAGAATTGTAGGAATTATACTATGACAAGTTTCAGAGTAGCAGCCCTGTTAGTCTGTATCCGCAAAAAGAAAAGGAGTACTTGTGGCACCTTAGACTAACAAATTTATTTGAGCATAAGCTTTTGTGACCCTTAGCTGACTTCATCGGATGCATCAAATAAATTTGTTAGTCTAAGGTGCCACAAGTACTCCTTTTCTTTTTGAGGAATTATACTGAGGCACCTGTATTTGTGGGTTTTTAAAATTACTACTAGAATTATCCTGTGTTAAGATTTTTGGAGTTGCTTTAGCAATACTTTCAGTCTCTACAGTATTCCTAATAATGGAATATTAAATAGTGGCCAAAGCATTTAAATACCTTCTAAAAAAACATTTTATTATAATAGGTTTTTAAATTCAGCTTAATATAATTTTTACTTCAGAATAATACAAAATGCTGTTACAGTAAAATCATCTCTTTGGAAATGTTATGAATTGTTAATGTAAATTTTCAATGTTACTGTTAGCTGTACATTTTATTCATCTCAGAGTCTCGTTTCTCATGGGACTCTTTTTATAGGTCTAGAAGTCAAATTGCAGTGAGAAGTTCTGTTTGCTCTTTGCAGACCTTTTTACAAATTCCAAGTCAGGAAGGCTGTTTATTTTTCCCACATCTGTTTTGTGCTCATCTTTTGTGGCAGTGTTTGCTGGATGCTCTCCTTTTTTTTAATTCCTCTGAAATGGGTAGTTTGCACTGTTGCAACATTTTAAAATCATCTCTGGCTCTTCAAAAACATATTGTTTAGTTTTGTTTAAAACTTGTACATTACTCCAAAATATTGCTTATTTAAGTGAGTTCTAGGCACAGAACTTAAAATTCCTGGAGAACTTTGCTGCAAAGAAGTATTAGTTGTACTTTGTATAGCTGACACTTAAATCTGTTCAATGTATACTGCTTTAATGTTTCTACTCAGAATATTTACTCGGCAAAAAATAAGGCTGCTTGCATGCTTTTCAGGACAACAATGTAGAAACATTACAGTGCAATTCCCTATTTAAGATTAAAAAATTTCCACTGTATCCTTCTCCATATTTTTATCTGCAATTCCTATTTAGATTTTCCCCCCCAAAACCAGTGCATGGGGACTTGTCTGAATGACACTTATTCAGGCCAGTGACTCATAACATTACATTCCCTCACACCATTGTGAAGAAACTTTTTCCTACAGGTAGATTTCTCCACCCCCCCTTACCCCCCTCCCCCCATTAGGGGGATTTCTTCTACCATCCTTTGCAACATCTGCTGCTAGCCACTGTTGAAGGGTTATCTGCAGCACTTGGGCAAGCATGCATGCAAAAGTAAAGGTGTGTGTGTTGTATGCAAAAGTATCCTGGGGACTCAGGCTTACAACTTTATTCTTCCGAGGACTTTAAGGTTGTCTCCAAATGCTGTCATCCTCTCCTCTCCTCTCTCTGAAAATCTGTCCTGATCTAGATAAACCCCATGTGCATCTCAGTCACCTGGCATGTATTGTATTTGTAGCTTGCTTTCCTCTGCTTCCCTGACTCACTTCTTCCCGCCCACCCCCCCCCCCCCCTGCATCCACCACCCATAATGCTGCTGTCCTTGCCTGATATTTGATCATAGTACACCATTTTTTTGAGTTGGGGCTCTAGCCTGAGCCTGAATGTCTACACCACAATTAAATAACCTCATAACCCAAGCCCAAGTCAACTGATGCAGGCCAGTCACAGGTGTTTAATTGCAGCATAGACATATCCTTAAGGTACATTTCCACTGCAAAATAAATAAAACCAGCAGCAGCTAGTCTTGGAGCCCAGGCCAACTGACTTGGTCTTGTGCTATGGAGCTAAAACTAGCTGTGTAGAAGTTCCCGATTGGGCTAAAGCCCAGGCTCTTGAGACCCACCCTCATCACCAGATTTCATAGCCCAGGCTCCAACCCAAGCTGGAACATCTGTGTTGCTATTTTTATCCTTGCAGCGCAGACAGTTGACCCAGACTGAGACTTTTTGGTGTGTGTAAGTAAAATGGAGCCATACCCATGGATAACCTTATACGAAGAAAGCATAGGCCCTGGTATTCAAAGTAGAATTGATTATGCGGGCCTGATTCTTCATTAACTTGCATCTGATTCTATTTGCACCTGTATAAAACACTTCTAATGGAAATTCTGCATTTAAACTGGTGGCAGCGTTACACAGACTTGGCACATGCTCTGCATCATTTTAAAAAAACAACAAAAAAAATATAGAAAGTGTAAGGTAGTGGAGAATTCGGCCCATGACGTTAAAGGGAAGCTGTACCACTCTTCCTCAGCCCAGCAGTCTGAAATGCAAATAATCATCCCTGAAAACTTTCCAGAATAGCATTTTTGACTACCTACTGTATTAGTAAGCAAGTGAGGTTTGTAACAGTGGCTGTGTGAAAGTCTAGGATATAACAGTAAACTTGTTTCCATCCTGTTTTAATATGGACTGAATAATCAGAATAAACATTTGACAAAACGGATGGATTTTTTGGTTTGCTAAACTAGTATTAAAGCAGGCTGGAACCTAGTTAGTAGTCATTTGCAACAGTGGCTAAAATGAATCCAACAAACGTCTTTCTTCAACGCCACTAGTAGGTGAGGTGTGCCAATTTTAACTTGAGGATTAGGTCCTGTGTTTTCAAGTCGTTACCCTTAATTGGAAGCAACTGCAGGATCATGCTTGTAACTTTCAAATGCTTTTAAATTTATTCGTGGTGAATAGTGTTGACCTTCAGATTTTAAGAACTGAATACTGGTCAAACTATTAGATGTAAGGAAAAAATTGTGAATAGATACATAACCCAGCTAATTGTGAGGATAACCACAGAGCAGATCCAAGGAAATCCTTCCAGGACTCTCTGCAATGAATAACCTCAGATATTTCCTGTGGGCCAGGTAAATGCCTATTTGGAAGCATGCAACCTGCTGACACATCAGTTGTTTGATTAGGAGCAATTTCAGCCATGGATCTCTTGACTTGGAAGTCCTTTCAGAGGGAGATTTGCACACCACATGCTTGTCAGGGATGCCGGTCAGTTTGTGGTGCAGTTGAATCATTAACAGTATAAGATGCTGCCATTTGGGGTCTTCGCAAAACAGAGTTGTTTGCCATGACGGGCAATAGCAAATGCTACAACTTTTTTTCAAGAGGAGGTTTGAATCCCAGGTAATTACCAGTTGCCTTCCTCCTGCGGTGGAATAGAGGCATGCTTGTACACCATTCTCCCAGTTCCCCTGATTCCCAGGATGCTTTCCAAGATCAAAAGAGAAGGCCGTGATCATTCTGGTGACTCCATTTTGGCCTCTGCCTGACGGATCAATCTTCAGCTGCTGATCTAACTCCTAGACCATCCAGATGTGATTTCAGTCTCTGGATAGCCACATACTTCATCCAGACCCAGCGGCGCCATACCTTAGTGTGGCTGTTCAATGAGCCTGACTGACAGACTGCTCCCTGCAGGTCCAGGAAATCCTGGTATGATGCAGGAAATGATCTACCAGAAAAACACAATGTGGACAACCCAAAAAGCCTTGGACCTACCTAGTCCAGGCCTCTACGAAAGATCCTCTAACTTTATCTAAAACAGGTTGGCCTTTCACTTTCTAATATCCACCTAATACCCCAGCTTGTCACTCACCTGTGCAGTTGTGCTCTGCCTTCTCTCACACCTGAGTTGTGAAGTCCCTTAGAGAACTACTACACCAGGCCTGCCAGAGAACCCACTCCTAGCTGAACCTCAATATAGGCCTCCTGAGACTAGTGGAATCTCCATTTGAGCCCCTGACTGCTTCTTACCCCATCTGTCTTCCTAGTTGCTATCATTTCAGTCAAAGTGACTGAGCTTCAGGCTCTGACTAAATCTCCCTATAGAGTATTCCATAGGGACAGGGTGATGCTAGGACATAACCTGAAATTCCACCCTAAGGTGGTCACAAAACTTAAAGCGGATAATTCAGCTGATCTGTCTTCTCAAAACCACATTTGGCACTGAGAAAAGAAATTACACACATTAGATGTACCCAGGATTCTGTTTTATTATATTGACAGGAATAAAACATTCAGACTGTTGCCCATATATTTTGAGCTATAGTTGGGTGTTCTAAAGGTCAATCTTTGAGATGAGAAATGCCATCAAAATGGATTACATGGTACGTCTCCTCTGTTACCAGTTTGCTGGTGTGAATCTCTCACCAAATATCCACCAGAGCACAAGCAGCTTCCTCCACTTGCTTCTGAAAAGTGCCAAATATTATAAATCTGTAAGGCAGCAGTGTTCAGTTAACCCACTGATGTATGTTAAACGTTGTCTTGAACTTAGCTGTGAAGTCAGATGCCAAATTTGGAAGAGCAGTCCTACAATCACTGTTCAACTGATGCACCTGATACTCCTCGTTTCCACTATCCTCAGGGGATACTGCAGTGGAATCCACACTTGACACATACTTGACAAAGAGAATGGTTAATTACCCTTCAGTAACTGTGGTTCTTCTGAGATGTCTTAATCAGTGTCCAACCCGTGTCCTATCTTCCATCCCCATTTTTCAGTCCTCCGCTACCATGAGCTTTGAATTGCAAACAAACTGAGGAAGGGTCGTGGCCACTCTTCCATTTATACCCTCGCACAGGAGCACAAGGAGGTACAGGATAAGTGTGCAGCTCTGATGGTCACTGCTATTAAGCAAACAAAACAAACCGATCTTACATGCATGAAGCACAGGCACACCTACAGTGGGATCCACACTAACAACATCTGGAAGAACCACACTTTAAATTTAAACTTTCAGAGTCAGATTCCCTTGGGTACTTGTGGCTGTTTTGTTTTGCTCTGCAGGAGCACAAACCAGTTGGAATGTACTAGCTAGTTAAGCAATATTTCTTGCTGTTTGTAGTGTCAGAGCAGCACAAAGTAGATGAAGTGTACATTCCAAATTCCCCTCTCCATCCTCTTTGCCATATTCCTGTGCTTTCCCCTGAGTCCTCAGTTTCACTTTATGCCTTTCCTTTTGAGTACCTCTGAGGGCCAGGTAGTCTACTCTAACAGACATATTTAGCATTAAGGGTAACTTTTTGCTGATCTTCATAATTGAAAGATTCTCTTTCAGTGGAGGCTAGCTCACAATTATCTCCTTTAGCAAAACTCTCAAAGAATTGCTCTCTGAAAATGTCCACCATAGCTTATTGATAAGGGCAACCTGTGGCCTCAATATAAAGATCAACACTGCTGCCTCCTGTTTCCAGTGGGAGTGAGGCCAAATGGCCATCAAGGAAGATATTAGCACCCTCACTGTCAGGAGGCAGAAAGGAGCACAGTAAGGAACTGAGGAGAAGAGGTGGTTACCATATTTGCTAAGAACAACTTCTTGTCAAAAACAGACCACAATAGGATGTGGCAGCCATTTTGAAAGTGGTTAATTATTTGCATTGCTTTTCAGGAACATTATTCTTCACCAGAGGCTGAAGAATAATGGATAAAAGAGGACTTTGTTTTTGAAAAAGGATATCTATTGCACTATATCTACTCAAGATCCACCTCTGTACTGGTTTGTATAGCTAGAGAATGCCTGGGTTAAGAATTCAGGACAAAGGATTGACAGAGTACTAAATTTCTTACAAGATCCTTTTTAAAAAAAATCTGTAAAGCTAATATAAATTCTCAATTTGCTGCTCAAATAGGAAATGCTGTAATTATTGGGAAGACACTATTCTTGTTTTAAGTGTGACATTCAACTCAATCTTAACTATGGATCCATGGCCAGTGTCTCTGTTATATATTGGTATACTTAACAAATTTATCACTCTTATCCTCCCTTTGCCTTATCTTTCTCAATAATTAGTGGCCACTCTTCTTAATGTCCAAAAAATTTGAATTGTCAGATCTGTGTAGCACCATTTATGTCATTTACTTTGTCTATAAAGTACCTCGCATATTTTTGAATGCTGTGTGAACTATAAACGCTATTAGCAAGGCTTAAATACTGAATGTTTGTAAAATGCTTGGAGATCCTTTTATAGAAAACACTGTAAAAGTATAAAGGGTTTTTGTGTTCATTACTTTTAAAATGTTTGTTGTAAATGTCAGCCTTGTATACTCAAGATCATCACTGGCATGTTGTCTTATTTGCAGTGTCGTAGCCATGTCAGTGGAGAGGCAAGGAAGAGAGGAGCTTTCTACAGACCTATTCTAGTCTGGTCTGAAGCAGAGCTCTGTGGCACTTGAAAGCTTGTCTCTCACCAACAGAAGATTGTCCAGTAAAAGATATTGCCTCACCCACCTTGTCTGTTTCATCAGACTGATAAACTTTTTTTACAGTAGAAGCCTTGTCATAATATTAATCAATATTATGGCACTGTAAAAACTGGATCTTATTTCTATACTAGTATTGCTATACCTACATTCTAAGTCAGAAATGGAGAAACTGATTCATTATATATATTATATAATGACCCCAAAATGTGTGACGTGCTTTAAAGAAATGCAAGACTAGAAAACTCTGCCCTGAATAGCTTACAGTCCTAGAAGCTTGATCCTACAAGCACTTGAACGCGTGTTGTTCTTACTAATGCAAGTTGTTCTGTTGATTTTTTTTTTTTGATCTATAAATACGGGTTTGCAGGATTAATTCTACAACTTTTAAAAAAAACTTCTCTGTTTTTATTTAACCACAGGCCAAACTTCTGTTTGTGCTTTTATTCCCCTGTTATTGCTGCTTGACTTAATACTGAACTGCCACTTTTTAAATAGTTTTATTTTTAACACTTGGCTGTTATGTTTTAATACATTCCTGTTTTCTTTCTATACTCTTCAGGAAGAGTTACGTTTTGTTAACCCTTTCCAATTACAGTATCCCTTCTGTTATGAACTTCATTTTAAAAAAATAAGAGGCACAACTAAAACCACATTTATTTAAAGTTGAAGTGTCAGCTATCCTTTTTTTATGCTTCTGTGCTTATTGTTTTTTGTGAAATTAAAAGCAGAAGTGCTGAAATACCATGTATGAACCTATTTTGGTAATTCAATACAAAACCTGACTCTGCTTTCCTTGTAAACATATATTGAAGTCAGTGGGAAATTTGGATCACATGAATTGTAGGATCAGAGCTCCTATTTCATAGATCAAGAGTTGTGATGGGTCAGAACTCTTTGCGTTTCTTTCCCCAAACTGAATTTCCACACTTCACTTATCGCTGTGCTAAATTCTGCCCTTCCCACTTTCTCAACGTCGTCCTTCCAAATTCTCCCCAATGTCTTCTGAATGATGCCACGTGAATGTGAAATGTTTTTTAGCCTGTAAAAGTTTGACTGACTTCTCTTGCTTGGTTGACTGGAAATAGCTTTGTTTGTAACTTCAGAATTAAGTATCTAGAACTGAACCAAAACTACTGCTTTGGCACTGTTTGTTTCAAAACCAGTTTTATTCAGCAAATTTGCACTTAGGCACTTTGGTCCTGGAAACACTTTTGCATATGCATAACTTTACTTGCATGAGTAGTTCCATTGAACTTGATGGAACTACTTGCTGAGTGCTACTTCAGCAAGTAGTTCCATCAAGTTCAATGGGACTACTCATGGGAGTAGTTGTCCACATGCATTCTTTACAGGATTGGAGCCTTAAACTGTGTTTGGAGCATACACAGTAAGTGAATTAAAGTATGCTGACAAATTTGAAAGGGTTCAGGAAGGAGCAACAAGAATGATTGTCTGGAAAAACCTGTATTACAGTGAGAACTGAAGGTGAATTTAGTTAATTCAAGAAGATTTAGATGTACCTTACAGCAGTCATAACTTCCTAAAGATTTAGAATCTTCTTTTGTGCAAGCACCACTCAACATCTTTTTCAGTCTACTGGTGTCTAGTGACTTACATAATCTTAATGCTAATACCATAAAACAGAGCCTCAGCTAACACCATGCAGGTGTGCAAGTGTAACCTGGGATGAATAAATTGTGAGTCTTTGTAAATTGCAATATAAGGACTAATGATGGGTTGCTTGCGAACAAATAGGCTTACCAGTTTGTGTGTCTGGCTTTGCCTATGGCTTTTTTCTTAAATTGTCTTGGACTTCATATATGAATTATTTGACTACCTGATTGAGGGCTGCTATTGCTCTGTAATAGCAAAAATTATCTTAATTGTGAATCTAAATATATATAGTATAGTAAATCTCTCTCTCTTTTATTTATTTTTATATATATAAAATGTCATGGTTAAGTTGTAGTTGGCAGTGGATTACCTCCGGCCGTACTACTCTGGGTTTTTAACTTGTCATTTTATAGACTAAGCTGGGTTGATGTTAGTAGCTGAGTGAGACCTCATATGAAGAGATCTCTTCCAGATTCCAGCTACTGTTTTTCCTCCTATATAGTACATGGTGGTTCTTCAGGTCCCTCCACCATGCCAAATGTTCCCATTTACTTTCATAGTCTTATAAGAAACACAATTATATTCAAAACTATTTAGTGCAAAGTGTAAGTTGATTTTATTACATGGACGTCAAGAAAGTAAGGTTTCCATGGCAGCCTTATCTCTGCTTCTTTGCACAGTCGCATTGTGCGGATCTTTAATTACATAACTTGTATGCAGTGATGCATACGTGTGCAATGTATATAATGTGCATTTGGATAATCTTGTTGGCCACAACATGTTTGTATCAACTGCTCCACACTACAGTGATGGCGGAAAAACAGTACCTTTTTGTACTGATTTTTGTTCATAGGGTATAGAGTCCCAACTTGGTGATTAAGCTAGACTCCTTAAATTGAAAATAGTCTTTCATAAAATGAAAGGCAAGGTACCATGGGCTGATTACATTTTCTGGTAAAAGTT
This sequence comes from Eretmochelys imbricata, assembly GCF_965152235.1. NCBI lineage: Eukaryota > Metazoa > Chordata > Testudines > Cheloniidae > Eretmochelys > Eretmochelys imbricata. The sequence continues at coordinate 113,014,387 of NC_135575.1, read as the reverse complement.
GAGTAAAAGTTACTTCTGGACCATGTCTCCACTAGTGGACCAAGATTTGCATACCTCTTCTGTGCTTTGTTTTCAGTTTGTTATAGCATAGGCATGTTGGTACAAAACATTTGCATTTGATTGCTATTGCTTAGTTATAACCTAACTTTTTATTTTTTTCTCTCAAAAGGCGTCTAAACAGAAATAATCTTCAGTTGCTTTCTGAGTTGCTGTTTCTGGGGACTCCAAAACTATACAGGCTGTAAGTAGTCAAAATGCATTATTAATTTTGGAAACTTTGCAAGTCCTACATAATGTACTTTACTTTTATATTTTTTATCTATGAGTGGTGGGTGTGTATAGGTGGTATCTTATCTGTCCTTTTCTGAAGTGTGCTGCTTTTTTTACCTTGTCAAGAACAATGTAAGTTATTTCAATTTATTATTTTCTTTGATTACTCTCAGTTGTCAACTGCAGTGTGTGTTTTCATTTTCTATCTCCGATACACAAACTCTGATCTGTCTCTCTCTCTCTCTCTCTCTCACACCCCCCCTTCTAAAAATTTAAATGAGCTTTTGGTGGAAGAATAGGCTGGTTTTTTCCCTAATTTTTTCTTTTTTTGTCTTTCAACAAAGCACAAAAAAGCCAAAAGTAATGGCTTTAGAAGTGTTGGCCCAGTGATATTACACAAAGGCTGTTCATAATTTTTGTTTCTGAAATATTGTGCTGTATTTATATAAGGCATGTCTTGGACTGAAAACCAGTCCTTTTACTACAGTATATCTGTGTTGCCATCTTACATACCTGTTGCTACACTGGTAACCTACTGTTTTGACAGATTACTAAAATGAAAAGTACAAAATGTTAACCTTTTTAGTTACACTGCACTTTATAAAGCTGCTATTAGTGTTGCTTTTGATTCTATTGTATGGTTATTAATTTAAATTGGAATGTTTCAGCCAATGATGATCTGGAATCTAGTTTTTCTTTACAATGTGAATGTCAAGTAGACTTAAGTTATTTATCAAACACAAAGCAGTCTCTACTGATTTATTTTAATAAAATTTCAAGGTAACTTTAATTGCTTTAATCATAGTATGTAGGACAGAAGAGGACACAGCATGACACTTTAACAGCAAGCTCTGAAAACACAGCACATAATTTGAAGCTTGTTTCAAAGACACATTTTTGATATTTCATTGTAGGCTTCGCATGAGACTGTTCTGCTGGAATTGTTATAGGTTAAATGGACAAAATAGTTTGACAAACTAACATATTCAATTCCTCAGTAAGCAATCAGTAGTCAGGAGGATATATTTTCCTGATTATTCCCTTGTGTGGTTGGAAAATGAGGGAAGATAGGATAGCTATCTGATCAAATTCACTCCAGTTCACAATATTCTTGAAGCTGAAGTTGTTCAGGTAAATTTTCATAATGAAGGTTTCACTTTTGGAAGTTGACTTCTGTTCTGATTTCCTTAAATGATTCATTCGGCTTCCTTTCTAATATGAAATAAGAGTCTTAAAATGGCTAAATTGTACCACATGCATATTATCATATACTTGTCTACTATCTGCCTTTGCTTTTGATGTAAGTTTTTGAATCAAAAGCTTTTTCTGTAAATAAAACACTTGGATTACTAGACAGCAGTATGCTAAGGGGTTCTGCTCTGGCAAATTCCTTCCTTTATCTAACAAAATTAAGTACACACCTCTCAAATATTACAGTATGTGTGCAGTATATATTACAAGTTAGTAATTCAACCTTTTTAAAAAAAAATCCCGAGCAAACATGGAAACATTAAACCTGAAATTTTGTACTTCCATATCAGGAAGGGTAAGAGGTAAGGATGTTCTATTTTATTCCACTTTTAAGTTAGTGTTTGTTCAATCTTATTCCATTTAAAATAGCAATGAGATAATTTACAGATTAAAATGGATGTACATTTTAAGGTATACTCAAATTTGAATAAACTTGATAGAATAAGTTTAAAAAATATATATTGGATATAGGACACACATACACATAGTTAAATCTGGTGGAAAGTAAGAGATGGTTGGCTTAACAGTATTAAATTTCTTCTGCCCCAGGGTTATTGTTGATCAGACCATGAAAGTGAATGTCTGGTTATAACATATGCATGTTTTAAAAATACACTAACTGTACTGAAATATATAGTTTAGCTGTATGCTTAATTAAGTCAGAACAGCAAAAGTAGGCATTTGTTTGGGAATGATGTATGTTGGTGGTTCATGATCAGGAGGCTTTGGATTTTATATAGCTTGTTCACCATGCCAGGAATGAGTTGTGTATATTTTTTTTGTTTTGTTCTTGTTTAAACTTCGTGTGTGTATATGTAGGAACTCTTACATAAACTTGTACATACAGAGCTATAGTCTCTTTGAAAAAAGGAGAATCAAAGTTGTCTATGGACACTTATGTACCAAAAAGTGTTACATATTTAATTTTCCCAATTTTTTTTTAAAAAAAGCCTTAACATGCTAGTGTGTGTACTGTATGTTTCTCAGTATGCTGTTCAGCTTCTTGAATGATAATTACCATTTGGCCCTTGGCTGTAAATGAGATGCCAGGTGAAGAAGCACATATGCTTGTTGTGTAGCCTAAATGCCATATAAAAGAGCGAGGGTACACTGTATATGAATTATGATTAGACATGGTTGGTTGCCGCCAGCGGCCGGTTATGCTTTCCCTTTGCTGTCTGCTCCAATTTCTCTTTGGACGGGTTGAGAGAGCACTGCATGTTCAGGTCAAGATGTTTGCTCAGAAATATAGTACAGTTGCAGCTGTGTTTGTTGGAGTAGGAGACTAGTTTAAATAGCATTACCATTTATCCAGTCCATTAACAGAACTCTGTAAAATAATACCAACTCTGCATAAACTACAGGACAGTGTAATAAAATTACAAGCACTTGTTGACAGACGGGAAGTGTAAGTAAAGGAAAGTGATAGGTTGAGAATTTAAAAGAGACAGTACATAATTTTGTCTGCCTGAATATTCTCTATTTTGGAAATCTAGTTTGTATTTTTCAGATAGTTAATGCTGCAGGAAAATAATCTTACAAGAAAACTCCTAAAGCTAGGAAATATTTTACTTTACAGTATGGCTTAAACTATTTTAACCTATTTAGAATTGAACTGGAAAGATGGTTTGGCATAAAAACTCCATTTGGGCCGTACTAATGGTTTTTTAAAGATAATTATAAAAACTTGTGGGTATATTGAGAATAATTTTGTATAATTTCTTAGTTACTTGATTTTTCAAGAAGAGCTTAAATTCTTTTCTTGTAGAATAAGGATTTTGACAAAATAGTAGAGTATAGATACCATTAGTGTGGGCCCTGTTGGATAATATTTAAACTTTTTTGTATGAAGCCATTGTTCAAAAAGCATTTTTCTCGCAAGAACAGCCTGCATTGTTTAACAACCCATATGACTACTGACACTGACTTGTCTAGCGTCAGCAATAGTATCTTTAAAATAAAGAACTATTACGGACTAGTGGGTTTATCTGAGGCAAATAGTATTTGACTACTTAATTTGGCTTGTTAGATCACAGTTCATTGCATTGCCATTTGCTGCAGGATACCAAGAGCCATGTCCCAAGCTCTTTGAGAGTTTGGCTTTAAAAGATACCTTTTTAGGTGGTAGCATGAACGTGATACAGACTTCTGTGCACAAAACCTGTACATCTTGATTTCAACAATTTAGAAGTTGGGATGAGGGAGTGCCTCATGCTTGAGCTGACATTTCAGAAATATTTGTTCAGTCATTATAGCTCAATTTAAACAACCTTTGGAGGGGATAGTTTAAACTTAATCTAGGTACCAAGACTTTTGGTCCACTATACACCTTTCATTTTTACCACTAGCATAGTTGAAAAGAAGTATATGTGGAAGAAGACATTTCACATATTTAAAGGAAAAAGTCTTGGTGTAATCTGACTATAAGAAACACCTAGTTTAGTGATGTCCGCTTAGTGGTTTAAAATCCTTGTAGCTAAGCATAAAAGCAGAAAACTGCATGGGGAGCCCTTGCAAAAAATTCCTCCTCCTGAATTAATTTCTGCCAGCTATGATTAAAGTGTGTGGTACTAGATGTGTCAGACACCATAGTTCTCTGCTTCATTTTACTCTTGGCCTCCTTGGCCCCTGCCACAATAAATCCAACAATGTTATGCAGGAATTGCAGGTTACAGTTGCTACGGTTACCGTTGTCTGGTCAGATCGACATCATTACTCATCTAGCGAGCTGCCATGATAGCTACCGCTGATTTCCTTTGCTGGGAACACCGAAGATGTTTGACGCAAAGAGGATGAAAGTTCTTCAGATTGCTGTCATATCTCTTTGTAACTGCTCTGAGAGCACCTACTTTTAGCATCATTGAAGTTGGTACCTCTTTAGCTGTCACAAGTTAACATGCTTTGTTTTCTATTTTAAAAGTAGAACCAGTCAGAGGTGAGAATGAAAAAGATGGTGCTTTTAAGGGGCTTGAAGAAAAACTTCTAATTTTCAATGTTTTTTTAAGCTGTTCTGTTTCATTACCATTAGTATAATTGTATAGCGTACTTAAATGCACAGTTCTGCCTGTATTCCTTCTAAATATTCAAAGCAAGGATTTATTAATAATTTGGTAGATAAAAGGTTTTATCTATAATCATCTAATAATCCCTTTTGACAAAGCAAAGAGAATTCTGTCATGAAAACTCCTAGAGATGCCAAGCCTCCTTATACTAAAGCTTCTGACTACTTGTATTCCAAGTGGAAACAGGTGGTTTGGCGTTTAAAAATACAATGTACAAAAAGAATGCATTCCCAATTGTAGTAGGAAATATTATTGAATGGTTCTCTTCTTTGAAGTAGCTTGTTAGATGAGTTGCTACTGAACAAAAGCAGTAATTGGCAGGTTTCAGCTGTTACGTATATGCTGTAATACTGTTAGTAAGGATTATACCTTTCAGTACAAGTGTGGTGCACGTGCAACAATCCGTTTCAAAGAGGGGTATTGATATCCGAAAATGATACAATATTATAACCTTTACCTATATGAAATCCAAGTTTAGTTTTTGTTCTTCTAGTTGGCACAAGTGCTTTCTCAAGCATTAGTGAGATCACTTTAGTTTTTTATGGCTTGTTCCTATGCATTTAAGCAACTGAGAAATGCTAATAAATTCCTTCAAAATTTACTTCAATCTTCTGTTTTTGAAGGTAAATGGAAACAAATAAATCTTTATGCTTCCATAATGCTAATGTTGTGATTTTTAGCTTTTTAAACCTCAGATTTGGAAAGCTAGAATCTTGGGTTTTTTCTTCCTCTTCCCCTCCTCCATGTTTAAATCACTTCAAATATAAATACTTTTATTTATAAAAGTTAGATAAGAATTGGCACTAATAGTCCAATGATTTCAGTTTTTTAAATTATTATAAACCACAGGGAAGACTAATTTTCTTCACTAAATATTTATTTTGCAAAGCATTTGAAATAAACAACTAAAACTGATAAAACTGAAATTTTATACACATTTATGGTCATTTGTAGATAGGCAATCTTGTGATTTATTTTAAATGAATACTTTGTAAATTACAACATCTGCCTAGAGTAACAGTACAGTAAGAGGATTTTCTTCTTTTTCTGGCAGTGGAAGAACACATAACTCTGTGCTAAATCAAGTCACTGACCATAGTATATTAAGGTCTTGTAATTAGAATGCGACCTAAAAATGAGTTGGGCTGACTAAGCTTGTAGGCCCACTGCTAACTAAAACTCACAAAGGTTATTTTTGTTGTAATACTGACCCACAGCTACCAAAATGAGCTTACTAATATCCACCTTGATGGGTATTGGAAATAGGCATATTTCAAGCAATAAAGACTATTAATGTACATAGCCAGTTTGTAGGGAATTCCATAATTGAAGTGTGCATTCTCCAAAATAGAATTACCTTGCCATGCAGTAGCAACTTAAGGTCAACTGTGTCAGCTTTTGATGCTTCTATTTTAGCACTTGTTTGTGGGATGGAAGAATCAGAAGGCAGCCTTTTATAAAAGATTGCCAAGACCAGTGTTGTTCCTCCACTGCCCACCCTATACTTCAGACTAGAAATGGGAAATAAATTGTCTTGTATGTATATTTCTCTTCTTGCCCCAATGCTTAGTTCAGCATGGAACTCTGATTCTAGTTCTGTAGGGCTTTGACATTCAAGAATCAGTCACCCCTTAAAAAGCAGCAAACAAAGAGAGGACATTAGGGCCTGGTTGCAGGACTAAGTTCATGAGTAAGGGATTGCAGGACAGGACTCTTAAATTTCTAGGGATGTTGGAAGTACTACAAAAAGCTTGTTCAGTACATTCTTTCTTGAGTTTGCTCTAGTCTTTCAAAAGTGTGAAAGCAAGAAGCTTACCGGAGCACTTGGTACAAAACTGATATCTGTGTCCTAATGGGGAGAAAGTTATTCACACTGCTGTGTATTTTTTGCCCCTCTGTTTATGGCAGGGTTGTGGGGGAACTTGAGTATATTGTGGGTGTACTTTAAAGGTTCATTCCGACTCCAGTAATATTCCCAATTTTAAGTATAGGGGTTAAAACAGAAAATGGTAATAGCTCTAAAATCAGAATGAACTTCTAAGTGTGCTCAGTGTAGTCCAAGATATCTTTATTAAAAAATAAAGTACAGCTCATTTTCAGAACATGAGCAATGGTTTTGCTTTACTTGTATATTGCATCCCTTTCTCTGCCCTTTGAGTGAATGTTCTTGTGTTTGTACAGCACCTAGCATAACATGGTTACTTACAAGAAATGATAGGTGAAAAAATATGGAATTAAATATTACTTCACAGCTGAACGTAGACTTGTGAAGTTAAAATGTTGGTCAATGCTTTTGCACTTTTCATCTTGAAGCAAATATTTTCTTTCACTTGTGAAATATAGTTTGCCCAACTGCCATGTTGGGTTCTCAGAATTTTAGCTTGAGGTAATTGGGGAAGTGACTTAAGTTGCTTTTTAAATTTACCCCTTACATTCTCTAGTTATAAAAACGTAAGTTTACATTTTTATGCACGTAATACTTCCTTTTGTAGTGGGATGAAACAGCAAGGTGGGTAGACTGTTGGGGCTGTAAACTAACCTCTGGTAATGGACAAATCCATTAAATCCTTATTATCTGAATGAGTAGTCTACATTTTCAGCAGACAAGCGTCTATAGGGACACTTATAAATGTTGATTTTCATTATGGCAGACATTCCAATACAGTTTATAGTCACGCTTTACCTTAATTTGAAAACCACATTTAAAAAAAAAAGCAAGCAAACAAAACTATGGCTTAAGGCTATTCTGTAACCTTAATTTGAAAACCATGTTTAAAAATGGCAAGCAAACAAAAATATGGCTTAAGGCCACTCTCCTGGTTTCTACATAAATGCTTCTGATATTTGAAATTTCTTTTAGTATTTGATATTAACATTTAAATATGCCTATTGAAAAGATAAGTTACATTTAGATCTGCTTAGCAATTATTAGTCATAGCAAATTTTGTATTGCTTTATTTTAAATTGTACTAAATCAGTGGGGAGTTTTACTTAAAAACTGTCCTAATTATCTTAGTCTACTAGAAAGACTGTGTGGGCGTGGTGGAAGTTGTGTGATGGGAAGGTTGCTGTCACAGCAGAATCTGAATATTGGCAGATTAAAAAAGAAAAGTAGTTGAATACAATTTAGAGCAGTGCATTGCAGTTCTTTTTGGGCCATCTCAGCTATAGACAATCTAATGGCAGATTCAGTCACTGGGTTGTTTCTGCAGGGTTACCTTGAAAGATTTACTAAACTATGTTATAGGAAACCTTTCAGGCAGCAGTTAAGTAGGAAACTGAATCTCAGTGAAGGAAGTAATGAAAAGTAAAAAGGCATGTCAGAGGAAATACCATTATTATATGGTACAGACCCGTGGTGTGAAATGTTTTATGAAGAGAACATCTGTAACTCTCAGCTTGCACTAGGTGGACATCGAAGTGTAGCCATGCCATCTTGATTAAAGTGAGAATAAAAGAGGAATAAATCAGGCCAGGGGGAAAATGAAAAAATATTTGAGCTTCACCCCATGATGGTAGGTTTCTTCTGCTGGTAGAAGATTAAAGCTCAAAGTAACTAACTGAATAGCTGAGAAAAGTCCAAAGAAAGCTTGATTGCTTCCCCTCCAACAGTTCCAATTGATTGAAAAAGGCCTAATTTAAAGTTCTGTTTGTTCTGTGTCTTAAACCATCAGAATTTCTTTTAGAACGGGGGGAATGCTCTGGAAGAAAAAGAATCCAAGGATAAAAAGTCATTGCAGGCCAACAATTGTTCCTAATCCTCACAAAATGCTGAAGAAATTAAATTTATTCTTTATTGCTCAAAGTGTTACCTAGGTCACTGGGCGATGGGAAAATTGAACTGGAAGTCGAGTAGGCGCAATCTTTGTTTTGTGTCTAGATACTTAACCTTAGACATGACAAGGCATCTTAGAGTGTTGTGGGAACTTGGTTTAGAGTATTAACACCAGGACTCTTATTACTCTGGATTTATAATAGGCTATGCTGTCAGTAGATGAAAATGTTGTGTTTACGTTTCAGTGTTAAATGATCATTTAATTAACACCTAAAGAAAAAACTTGTGAAATTCTTAGCAGCTCTTATTGATGGTTTCCTTGGAGGTTTTAATATTCAAGTTACACTGTGATTCATAGCTGTACTTGCAGAAGCAAAGACACGTATGAACTTAGTCAAGAAAGACAGACAGTTTAACCCCTGTTGACCCTTCATCCTAAATGTTGATTTATATAGCATTTTAAATGCAGTGCATCTATTTTAAAGGTTCTTTACAATTACATACTTAGCCTTCAAATAAGTTTTTTCTAGTTTGAATTTTTTATAAAAAGCTCTATGTATATCAATGTTTTTGCAGAAAATTCTACTATTCTGCATTTAGTAAATTTGCCTTCATAAAAGTTAAAATTGTTTAAAGCTTTAGTTTTCCCCAACTTATATTATCTAGTTAAAAAGACTAGGTAGAAAAAAGGGGTTTGAAACAGTGTATTTTATTTTGATAGTAGTAGCTACCGTATGTTGAACTACAGGAAATTGGCAAGAGAAATAACATTAGCACAAAAATGTATATTCATTTTAGCCAGCACATAGCAGCTTTCATATGCCCCATTATATTAAAAAATCAAGGCTGTCCAAATGACTTGATTTGTTCTTGCTCCTTAATGCATTTTGCCATAATGTAGATTTAGAAAGCATTTTGAATAACGTTTTTTGCATCCTAGAGCTAAACCTCGATGAAATGTACTGTTACAGAGCAGCTGCTTTTCAACTGGTATTTTTAAGACACTTTACACATAGTGAAAACTGAAATTATACTAGACTCAGAGAACATTGCTATAGTTTTAGTGTAGTGTATTTTGGGCTAGCTCATCCTTCCTTTTTGTTCCTTTGTTTAAACCTATCTTTCTAAAATAGTAGAAAATATTAATCCTTTACAAATGTGTTTAATAAAAAAGTCATAGCTTCATTTTCTCAACAGTGACCTAACCGCTATTTTTTTTCCTGGGCTTATGCTCGTCTCTTTATATTATTGTAGTGCCCCAGAGCACCAGTCCTCATGGACTAAGACCCCATTGTGCTAGATGCTGTACAAAAAGTCAGCCCCTGTCCAGAAGAGCTTACAATCTAAGGCCTGGTCTATACCTGAAACTTAGGTTGATGTAGCTACGTCACTCAGGTGTGTGATAAATTCATACTCTCAGAGATGTAGTTAAACCAGCCTAAGCCTGGTATAAACACTGTTAGGTTGATGATTTGTTCTTACTGACTTAGCTACTGCCTCTCAAGGGGGTACATTTATTGCAGCAATGGGGAAAAAAAAACCCTTCTGGTTGCTGTACCAGGTGTCTGTGCTACAGCAGCATAGCTGCGGTTGTGTGACTGTAGTGTAGACAAAGCTATAGTATAAAACAAGAGACAACAGATGGATCTAGACAGGCTGACTGGAGTACAAGGGAATGATGAGACAACATTGGTTGGCATGATAAGACTGAGGGCTCTCAGCACACCAACTGCCTAGCTGTTAAGTTTTGTTATGGACTCCTTTATGAATGCATAGATATATATGTGGACTTGAGAAGCTTAGACTTCTGTTGACAAATGTTAACTATATTTTTCCCTCCAAATAAAAATGATGCAAAATGTACAACAGTTAAAACTTACACAGAAGGCTGTTCCAGACAGGTGCACTCTGTCAGTGCTATCAGGGAATAAGATCCTAATAGTATAAAATGACATATCAAAACATGATCTTCCTTGTGAATACATTGAATTTACATATTTAAATTTAAGTAAAAAATGTGTAACAATCTGTATCTGAATCTTTCTAAAATATTTGCCGATTAAAACTAAAATACTTAGTGTAATCCATCAAAAAGTCATACAGAGAACTTGACCACTTTTTTCACCTGAGTGCCTGTAAAACATGGATATAATTAATATTTATGTATAATATTATAGAACTCCAGTTATATTGGCACATGAGCCAAGGAATGACTCAGAATAAAAGTGAGGCTTACACAGCACAGAGCTTGATCACTTGTTTTTCTGCAGTGTAATCATGTTAGATACCAAATGTATTGAATTAATGAATTAAATAACACACATGAGGAAATAATTTAAACTTTCCACACACGGGATGGATTTTAGTTGGGACCAGCCTTAATTGTATGGGATTCAAATCTTGGTGTGGAGGTTGATGAAGATTACCTAAATGACCAATAGCAATTAAAAAAAATACTCTGGTCATATAAAGCCTCAACCCCCTGCAAAAAAAAAAAAAGGTAAATATGGCATGTGCAGTATTTGATCTCAAAGGACATAGCTAAAATAAGAGATGCAATGGTGTGTAATTAACTGTTGGCTAGATCCTGAAAAGTGCTCCTGAGTAAGGGTATTGCAAGTTTGGTAGTATACTGGGGCATTTTGGAGTGGGAGGGGGAAATATATAATGGCTGGGCTGAGCATTTGTACTGTTGGAAGAAGCCTTTGTTATGTACTTGAACTCTTTCTCCCCACTGCAGCATATCTGTTGATGTAGGGTAACTTTTTTGAGGAGGGGGGGTTCAGTAATTGGTCTGCTACAAGACTCTCAAGGCTGGATCCTATTGGGTTTGATAAGGCCCCTTGTTTGGGAAAAGAGTATAAAAGATGGGCAGAATAATGGCTGGTATAGCGAGAGGTGATAGGTGCTCCTGCTAAATCTGTGCCATAATGTAAGAATGAGCAAGCATTTTTTAATTAAAAAAAAAGTTTAAAAGAAATACTTTCTCCTTTTAAAAATGAATGTGGGAAATAATTTGTTGAGAACTAGCACAGTTGAAAAAAGTTAATTATATGAATAAGGAAAACACTGACTGAGTCATCCAGTCCCAGGCAAAATTAGCTAGTTCATAGTAATGGGAAAGACTTCCTTTCTGATCCCTACCTCTTTTCCCCTAGTGATAAATCCATTGAACAATTGGCTGGAAGAATTGTTATTTCTCTGAATTGTCTAGTTTTTCCTGTGTCAGAAGCCAGGATACTAGATTAGATTTCGTCCTCTAAATTTCATGAGTGCCAATTGCAAAACTGTCTGGGCACAAAACAAAATAGGGTTGTTGTTTTTAATGAAACCTTCTTGAGGGGGAAAAAAATCAACACCTGGTAAAATCAGTAGATCCCTGGGCTTTTCCCATTCCCTCTACCCTACTCAGAAAGAAACAAACAACAAAGCCATTATTTCTGTAAAAGATGAGCCTTATTTTGTGCCCGTTAGTGTATGTTAACAGACTCAAGCTCTGATGACCACAGGGGATGCAATTTCTGCACTCGAGTGCTTATCACATAATGCAGTGACAACTGAGTGAGGGAGGTAAGTCTTAGCCAAGATTCAAACCACATGTGGCTTCATAGGATCTGTGCCAAGTTAAAATTTCACCTAGAAACAAAAGTTTTCTTCGTGCAACTTATTCAATCAATAAAACAGGCAGCTGCGTGTTGCACCAATTGCAGGTTGCATCTATTCTGGCACACAGGTAAACCACTGTAGTGGTCAGAGGCCTGGTCAGAGTCTGCTGCACAGAAGTAGTAATCTCCTTTTCAGAGGTAGAATCCCAGGACAAGGACATCTCTGGGAATCCCAGTAGCATTTTGGGATCCAAAACCATCCCCATTTATCAATCACTTGGGCACGCTACTCCGTCCATAACTGCAAGATAATTATTCAGCAGTATTAGCAAAATTACAGTTCCATACCAAGATCAAAAGCCAGACTGAACAGAACCAACAGACTCAAAATTCAACTACACGGTCATCTTTTCTCTAAAACCTTATGCTAAATTAAAATCTGCTGGGATATGAATATTTGTACCAAAGCCCAAAACCAGAACTGTTAAGAAAGGATTATGCAAAATGTTGAGTTGAGGTACCATAGGAATTTGTATTGAGTCCAGTGTTCATCAATTATGTTTATAAAGAATGGTCACAAATATGGTCACAAACAGTACATTAATGAAGTTCGTAAAAGATTTATCTGGGAAGCATGGGGAAAATATATAAAGGGACTTACATCAGAAACCTGGATAAAACTATACTTGAATTGGGGCACAAGTAATTGGGGAAATGAATGATTCATTCGAGGCAAAATCCAGACCAATACTTGATGAGGGAAAAATCTAGCAAGCAATAATACTAAGACTAACTCCAGGTCTACACTACACAGTTTTGTCGGCATAACTATCAGGCAAGTATATAGAAAAAAATTATCCCCTAGCTGCCATAATTATGTTAGCAAATGCCCTCTTCTTCCCTTCCTCTCCCCCTTCCTTCCCCCCCACAGTGTGTGGAGATGTTGCTATACTGGCAAGAGTCCTTTTGCCAGTATCGTATGTCATTCGGGGAGGTGGTTTAATGATACCAACAAAATAACTTATTTTGCCAGCATAAACTGCATCTTCGCGGGAGGGGCTCTACTGGTATAGATATACCAGTATAGCTGTATTGGCAAAGCCTAAGTAGTATAGACTAGATTAATGCAGCTTTGGTTTGCACACATAGCCAGATCAGATCTACTGATTAGAGATAGTTGAGAGTAAATAATTGGGTAGAAATTTTGAAGGGTTTAAAATTGTTATATATTCATACCTTGACTAGGCAAAAACTGAGGAGTGGAGAAAATAAGTTTGGAGAAGAATATATATATATAAACAGGTGTAACACTAGGAGTAATACAAGGGAACTAGGCTAATGATAGAAAAAACTTCTTGACAATGCTCTGTTAGCTTGTGGAATAAATTCCCAAGGGGAAGGTAGGTGGTAGAAACACCACCATTTGGTACATTTAAATCCACTCTGGATAAAACACTGTCCCAAAGCAAATCTTGTACTAACAAGGAATTAAATAACCTGTGAGTGTAAACATTGTGGATTCACCAGATTGTCAACCACTAGGAACATTTCTGCTGGTTGGGATTTCCCAGATGCTCTCTTCTCCACTAAAGCTTTTTATGCCACAAACTTAATCCATTATTGGTCTCTCATCCACCTCCTGTACTGGTGTAGGTCCTCTTGATGATAAAGTGATCTGTGAAGATAAATGGAAGGGAGAATGGCCTTTTTCAGTAAGGCAGCTTTTACATTTGACTCATTTATATACTGTTTATGCCTGATAGTACAGTGAAATTTTTAGCAAATAGAGCAGGCAGGTATTCATTTGGCAATAGTTTTCACACCTGCACTGAGCGTTGGACCTTACAAATGTCTTTAAGTTGCATGGGAAATATTATCCAGAACATTGGAGAGAAGAACTAATGGGGAACAATGCTGCTAGCTGAGTTCTGACCTTGTACCACAATGTATATCTACCACATGTACACAAAATCAGAGCAGAGTTTTGGTAATGTTTTACATAGAGGAGTCTGTCGTATAAGCCGCTCCAGTTGAGCATAGTAGAAATTTTTGCATGCTAACCTAGGAGAGACTTTATACTGACACTTCCACTTTATGCAGTTTTCTTTTTTCTTCATAAAAGAATTCACCACTAAGTATGTAGCCACTTTAAGGACTGACAGAAAACAGCTTTAAATATTATATGGCTTGTATGCATTTTCTCAAGTGCTTTATTCTGAACAAATATAGACTAAAGCACAAAAGAATAATTGCCAGATGTCTTAATAGAAAAGTTCTTAGTTTAGAAAGCATTTGTTGTTGACATGAAATCATGTCAGTGTGCTGAAACCTAGTCAGTCTGCTGTTCTGCTGAAAAATGTAGGCCCTAAAACAAAATACTATTCAAATAGCTAGAAAAACAGGGTAAGAATTTTTTTTATTGGAACAACTTCTCTTGGTGAGAGAGAGATCCTGCCCATCTTGTTTCTCCAATATCGTGAGACCAACACAGCAAACAATGGAAGATATTAAAATAGATACTTTTATGGGTACACAACTAAGGGGTTCGCATGTCCCTATACCTTTGTATTCATGCAAAACTGATTTATATGTACACATCAGAAACTTGGCACACAAATGCATGTATGCTTTTAAAAGTTTGGACCCAAGCTTTCAATATTTGAGTGGTAATATTTTAACATTAAAATTCTACTGTACAGTCAAATAACATGACATCTCTGAGGCACAACAGTGAAGAGACACTTTCATTTCAGTAACAAACTTTCTGAATAAAGAAATTTTTTCAAGTCTGTCACCTCCATATTGAATTTGTCTAGGAGAAAACGTGAGATAATTATGTATATCCATTAAAATTGCTTTCTCTCAGTCATGGGTTGGAGAGCTATGTACTTAGATTTGAACACTCTCATTTTGAAGAAAAGCACAGTTGAAGAAATTGTAAAAGGTCTGTTCTCCACTACACAGGCATGCAGAGTTCTTTGTGTACTTAGATGGTTGAGAACTGAACCTGTAAAGTGTGTTTTTTTGTTTTTGTTTTTTTTTTGGTACCATAATCTGATTCTGGCTGTAGATCAACTTATGTTTTGTTAAATGTCTTCAGTGTTTAAACTGTTCCTTTATTCATTTTACTTATACTCTCACAAGCATGTTTCGTGCTGGCTGTCTAATACAAAAGGTGGCTTCCCAGTTAGCTGTTTATGGTCTATATTACATTGAATACAATCGTTTTGATCAACGAAGTCCAATCCGCCTGTGTGTAAACTGTACAGGTCTGAGATTCAGAACAGAGAAATGAAAAGCTGTGGGTTTATAGCCTGCACTTAAGTGCACTTATTCTTCTTCAGATCAGGCACTGACCCCCCCCCCCCCCCCCCCCCTTGCTTAAGTGGGTCTGGAAGCCCCTGACACTAAAAATCCAATTGTTCGCAGAGGAGTTCTGAGACTGCTTGCTTTAAAAAAAATAAGCAAGGAGATGGGGGACTTCAGCAACAAATATAAATACTGATATAGTAGCACAATCCTTTCCCCCTGCCCCTGAGATCTCTAATCTCACTGGTGTGGCACATAAAGCCAATGCACTCATCTGGTGAGGTGCCCTGCTCCTCTGGTGGCTGAGTCTGGACTACAGACCCATTGGGGTATGTTGCTGCTCAGCAACTTGGCCTTCAATTTCCCTTGGGACACACACAAGTCCAAGTCCAAAGTTCTCACCAGCACTCTGTCTAGCAGTGTCCTCCGTAGTCCCATTCCCTGGCGCTCACACATGCACCCAGAGCAATGCAGTCCTTCCTTCCACTGATACCCTCTTCTGTTCCCCACCCCCCAGCAGCCAAGATAGTGCACCCACCCTCTGGCACCTCTGCATTGTCATGTAATCTTTTGGCTTCTTGCCCCCTAGGCTTTTGATCCTCCAGAACTTGGCTCCTCATACTAAGGGCATGGCTACACTGGAAACTTCAAAGCACTGTCATGGAGCGCTCCCGTGGCAGCGCTTTGAAGAGCAAGTGTGAGCGTGGCTCCCAGCACTCGGAACCTGTTTACGCTAGCCCTTTAAAGCGCTCTGGCTTACTGCGCTCAGGGGGGTCATTTTTCACACCCCTGAGCCAGCAAGTTAGAGCGCTATAAAAGGTAAGTGTAGCCAAGACCATAGGTGCCATCTGCTGGCTTATTACAGAGGGTATAGTTAAAATACTAGGCTCTGGTACAATCTTTCCCCTGTGGGGTTTACCACACTGAGTCAGGCAGAGAAGGGCTAACTCCCTTCAAAGGTGGAAGGCTTAGGCCTCAGCCTACAAAGAGGAAATAAAATCCCTTCCTGGACTCCCTAAGGCAGGTATTTTAAATAGAAGGGGTATTCTAGTAGTTGCAGGATCCCTTGGAGGGAAAAAGGCATTTTTAATTTTCCCTCCACCCAGACGAAGAAATATGACTGAGAAACTGAATGCTTTATCCCTGCAAGGGGGCTCTAGTATTCACCAGAAACTCAAGTGTTTATTTTCCACCTTCATTTTGGTGACCCATGGCTGATGTGCTTGCCAAGGTCTGCCTGGGAACTCTTTCCCCTTTGAATCAAACTGAGGAAAACCCCCCATCATCCCTATTTTTGTGTAAGCTGGTTGTGAGTGGAGACACTGCATGCAGAAAGGCATGCGCAGTAAAAAGAGTGTTTTGTTCAACTGAATAATTAAAACAAACTTGGGAAATGTTTCAGTTTAAACTGGGTGTGCTAAAAGAAAAAAGATTGAGAATGTTCTGAATTTGGTTAGTTTCTTACCAAACGGAGGGAGACCTTGTAGAACCAAAAATCAAACTATAATTGGTATAATTTTGTCTTATCCTATATTACATTGTGTTTTGGGCAGCTTCAGCAGCAATGCTTTAATGATTCTGTAGTGTTGCATTAGGTAAAACTCTCCAGATATGTGGGTTTTTTGAACGTTTTGGAAATATGATTAACTCCAGTTGTTAATGTTTCTATGAATGATGGATTGCAAATGTTTTGGCTGATTTGTTTTGAAGCATGCATGATTAGTTTGATTTTTGGTTGAAGATTAGAGATGGAAGTCTGTAGAGGTTGACTTCACAATGTGTGAACTGTGAAGGAAAAATATGTAAATATCCATTTGCACTAAAGTTCTATGCATAATTGATACTGTGAAATAAAGTCTAGTTAGTGTTTGAACACATGGGAATTTCTTAAAATACACTGTGCCATGAAGGGAAAATGTGATAGTGACTTGATGATGATGAGTGTTTGCTGTTACAGGTCCAGTGAGATACAAGTGCCAACAACCGAGTCTCCACACTAAAAGCCAAATTGTAATGAAGGAATTTGGCAGCTTTGATGCCTTTATGTGGATATATTACCATGGCTATGAAGATAAATAGTTCCATAGTGGAAACACTAACAAATATTTAGTCACTTCCAAGCAGATTAAAAATGAATAAGTGGCACACTTTAAAAAAACCCCACAAGATAATTAGGAAATGGAAACATATTCTTAGGATGTGACTTAAATTGAATCTGGTATACTAGAGTTTTGTTACTATCTATGCAGTAGATATTGTGGTGGAAAGGAAGTGAATTGTTCCTTTTGTACTTGGGAATGAACTTTCATTCTTTATCATGTCAATAGAAACTGTAGCTTAAACTGACTTGTACACAAGGCTTTTTGAACTGCAATCACAGTGATGAGATACTATTTAAAGAAATCAGTTTTGGTGCATGTCCCGTAGCCATTTCCATAGGCTGGATGTGCATTTTAAAGTCTTGTATATGTGTACAGCCTCTTTGATAAAAATCTTAAAATACTGATTTCCCCTTCCAGTGTAAATAGCTGTTGCAAATTTTCTGTAGAGCTTTGTGGACAATAGGCTATTCTTCAGCACCAACTAGCAGAAAGATGAATCTAAAGATTTCAGATGTATTCTCAAGGGAAGGCTCTACCTTGTATATGTTTTGGTGCCAAAACATATACATATGCCAGCACTTCCTTAGCTCTGGATACTAACTTAGTCAAACTTTTTAAAAAATTGACCAATATTTTACCACAGCAAGTATCTGTATCCTTGTAAGTAGCAGAACTGGCTGTCTTTTAGATCAATTTATAGGAACTTCTCAGAAACCAGATATTAAGGTAAGGGAAAATACTTCATTGCAGGAGAGTCCTTACTTTCATGTGCTGTTTCCTGTTTGTCATCCCTTTAGCCTCTGTTTGTTGAGATGAACAACTACTGAGTTGTTTGATTAATGAATCAGCAATGCATATGTGACAACCAGAGAGTGTAAAGAACTGCTTTGGCTCCAGTCTTTTGATATGCTATCTACCTTCTTTCCTGGACTAGATGCCCTGGATAGATCTGGGTCTGCCCAGGGTGGCTTCCCACCGTTTTTGTACTAATATCTGTGGTGAGCATTGGCCACGAGGAGTTGGCAGGCTTGCTGCTGCCAACAGGTTATCTGGAGGGATCCTTCTGCCAGAGGTGAGTTGCCCTTACTGTTTGGGGAGGGAAATGAAGTCTCTGATTCAACTGGTTTCAGAGTAGCAGCCGTGTTAGTCTTTATTTGCAAAAAGAAAAGGAGTACTTGTGGCACCTTAGAGACTAACAAATTTATTTAAGCATAAGCTTTCGTGAGCTACAGCTCACTTCATCGGATGCATTCAGTGGAAAATACAGTGGGGAGATTTATATACATAGAGAACATGAAACAATGGGTGTTACCGTACACGCTGCTGGTAATAGCTCACTTTAAGTGATCACTCTGGTTTCAGGGTATATGGTGACACCCATTGTTTTTTTCTGATTCAACTGTGGCACAAATAAGTGGTACATGATCCTGGAATGAAATCTGAACTGTAGAATTGGTTCAGCTGTGAGGGTATCAGACCTATCGTCCTGAAAACTGAAAGGACCACATGGTTAGAATCTCAGTGGTATGATAAAACTAGGTTTTACTCTTTCCCCCTTCTTTCACTTTATAGGTCACTGAAAGGTGTGTAATCATACGATCGCAGAAGTATAGGGCTGGAAGGGACCTTGACAGGTCAGTTAGTCCACCTCCCCACCCCCACTCTGAGACAGGACCAAGTACACCTAGACCATCTCTGACATCTTCTTAAAAACCTCCAATGATGGGATTCCATAAGCTATATTATAACATAACATATTTAAAGGCTATTAATCAGGTCCCCTCCCCCTGTTTTTTCCCCCTCAAGACTAAACATGCTCCGTTTTTTAACCTTTCCTCATAGGTCAGGTTTTCTAGACCTTTTATCATTTTTTCGTTCTCTTGACTCTCTCCAGTTTGTCCATCTGTTTCTTAAAGTGTGCCACCCAAAACTGCACATAGTAGTGCTGAGCAGAGCAGAACAATTATCTCCCTCAGCTTACCTATAACACTCCAGTTAATGACAGGTTTCAGAGTAACAGCCGTGTTAGTCTGTATTCGCAAAAAGAAAAGGAGTACTTGTGGCACCTTAGAGACTAACCAATTTATTTGAGCATGAGCTTTCGTGAGCTACAGCTCACTTCATCGGATGCATACTGTGGAAACTGCAGAAGACATTATATACACAGAGACCATGAAACAATACCTCCTCCCACCCCACTGTCCTGCTGGTAATAGCTTATCTAAAGTGATCATCAAGTTGGGCCATTTCCAGCACAAATCCAGGTTTTCTCACCCTCCGCCCCCCCCCCCCCCCACACACAAACTCACTCTCCTGCTGGTAATAGCTTATCCAAAGTGACCACTCTCCCTACAATGTGCATGATAATCAAGGTGGGCCATTTCCAGCACAAATCCAGGTTTTCTCACCCCCCCACCCCCATACACACACAAACTCACTCTCCTGCTGGCAATAGCTCATCCAAACTGACCACTCTCCAAGTTTAAATCCAAGTTTAACCAGAACGTCTCGGGTGGGGGAACCTATCCTTGCAACAAAGCCTGTTGCCAACTGTGCCCACATATCTATTCAGGGGACACCATCACAGGGCCTAATAACATCAGCCACACTATCAGAGGCTCGTTCACCTGCACATCCACCAATGTGATATATGCCATCATGTGCCAGCAATGCCACTCTGCCATTTACATTGGTCAAACTGGACAGTCTCTACGTAAAAGAATAAATGGACACAAATCAGATGTCAAGAATTATAACATTCATAAACCGGTCGGAGAACACTTCTATCTCTCTGGTCACGCAATCATAGACATGAGGGTCGCTAACTTAAAACAAAAAAAACTTCAAATCCAGACTCCAGTGAGAAACTGCTGAATTGGAATTCATTTGCAAATTGGATACTATTAATTTAGGCTTAAATAGAGACTGGGAGTGGCTAAGTCATTATGCAAGGTAGCCTATTTCCCCTTGTTTTTTCCTACCCCCCCCCACCCCCCCCAGACGTTCTGGTTAAACTTGGAGAGTGGTCAGTTTGGATGAGCTATTGCCAGCAGGAGAGTGAGTTTGTGTGTGTGGTTTTTGGAGGGGGGTGAGGGAGTGAGAGAACCTGGATTTGTGCAGGAAGTGGCCCACCTTGATTATCATACACATTGTGAAGAGAGTGGTCACTTTGGATGGGCTATTACCAGCAGGAGAGTGAGTTTGTGTGGGGGGGGGGGCAGAGGGTGAGAACCTGGATTTGTGCTGGAAATGGCCCAACTTGATGATCACTTTAGATAAGCTATTACCAGCAGGACAGTGGGGTGGGAGGAGGTATTGTTTCATGGTCTGTGTGTATATAATGTCTTCTGCTAGTTTTCAGATCAATAAGGTGGAAATTACCCTTTGCAGTTTTTTGCTTGGCTATAAGTAGTACTACCGCCTATCCAGTTATTCCCCATTTTATATTTGTATATTTGATTTTTCTTTCCTAATTATAGTACTTTGAACTGTCTACTGCATTTCATTTTGTTGCTTTAGACCAATTCTCCAATCCTGTTTTAGAAAGTGCTTGTAACTTCTTCCAGCTTGATGCCACCACAAACCTTATAAACATACTCTCCACTCCATTATGCAAGTCATTAATGAAAATACTGAATGATACTGGACTAGAACAAATCCCTATGGTATCCCACTAGATGTTTCCACCTAATTTGACAACAAATATTTGATAACTACTCTTTGAGAACATTTTTTCAATTAGTTCTGCACCCACTTTATTATAATTTCATCTTAACCACATTTCCCTCATTTGCTTATGAGTTTGTCACATGGCACTGTAAAAAGCCGTAGTAAAACTAAAATAAATCAAGTCTGCTGCTTCCCCCCCGACATCCACAAGGCCAGTTACCCTATCATAGAAGGCTATTAGGTTGGTTTCACATGATTTGTTCTTTATGAATCCATGTTGGCTGTTAGTTTTATTACCCTCTAGGGGCTTACAAATTGATGGCTTATTAATTTATTCCAGTATTTTTCCAGGTATCAAAGTTAGGCTGACAGGTCTATAATTCCCCTGTTCCACTTTGTTCCCCTTTTCAAGGACCGGTACTATCTTTGCTCTCACCAGGTGAATGCATCTTACCAGGTGAGTGAGCTATTGAGATGGGGCTAGAAGGCTCTTCTCCTTGTTAATGAATATAAGTTGAGTGAACTGTCTTGTGGAGGAGCTGGCTGACTTCAGCCAGCTGCCCAAATAGTAAAATACGTGTATTTGGACCCCTTTAGAACTCCTGTTGCCACTACCAGCACTTTTATGACCAGTAAAAAAATATACATATATATATACTGGTCATCTATACATATATATCTCTATCTCAATATTGAGATTGATCTTGATATTCTCTCTCACATGCGTACTTGGTGCTTTTAATAGGACTGGTTTCACAAAGCGGAAAATAACTGAGCCAAATCAGCTGGGAGGAGGAATTTAATCAGAAAAATGTGAATGATGACTGGGAATTATTTTAACACCTTATTAGGTGCCTCAAAAGCTGCAACGCCACAATAAAGGAAGAAGGCTGTACTGGCTTTAAAAAACAGCCTGGTTTAGAGGGGAGGTGAAGGCAGCTATAAAAAAGTATATCGCAAATGGAAGAAAAGGGGACATTGATTGTAATGAATATAAATCCGAAATTAGGAACTAGAAAATTAAGGAAGGGACACACAGAAATCTATGGCCAGCAGAGTTAAGGACAATAAGAAGGAGTTTTTAAAATATATTAAGAACAAAAAATACGGAAAATGGTACTTGGTCCATTACTAGATGGAAATGGTAGAATTATCAATAATAAAGCAGGAAAGGCAGAAGTGTTAAAGTATTTCTGTCCTGGGGAAAAAACAAATGATATAGTCTGATCATATGGTGATAACATTTTTTCCATCCCACTAGTGTTTCTGAAAGATATTAAACAGAAGTTAGATATTTTTAAATCAGCAGGCCCAGATAATTTGCATCCAAGAGTTGAGCTGGCTGGGGAGCTTGTTGGACCATGAAGGTTGATTTTTTTTTTTCAATAAGCCCTGGAGTACTAGGGAAGTTCCAGAAAACTAGAAGAGCTAATATTATGTAAATTTTTTTTGAAAGGGTAAACAGGATGACCTGGGAAATTATAGGCCTGTCAGTCTGACATTGATTCTGGGCAAGACACTGGAGTGGCTGATACAGGACCTGATTAATAAAGAATTGAAGGAGGGTAATGTAATTAATGACAATCTACATGGGCTTATGGAAGACAGATTCTGCCAAACTAACTTCCCTTTTTTTGAAATTATGAATTAGGTTGATAACAGTAATAGTGTTGACATATACTTTGATTTTTATAACATGTTTGACTTGGCATCACATGACATTTTGATTCACAAAACTAGAAATTTATAAACTTTACATGGCACAACATTAAATGGATTAAAAACTGGCTAACTGATAAGTCTCTATATATAATTGTAAATGGAGAATCATCCAGCAGTGTGTTTCTAGTGGGATCCTACAGGTTTCTTGATCCTATGCTATTTAACATTTTTATCAGTGATCTGGAAGAAAACACAAAATCATTATGGATAAAGTGTGCCGATGATTCAAAACCTGGGGGAATGGTAAATAGTGAAACGTGAAAGGTCAGTGTTTCAGAGTGATCTGGATTACATGTTAAACAGTGCAGGCAAACAATGTGCATTTTTAATATGGCTAACTGTAAATGTGTATATATCTAGGAACAAAGAATGTAGGCCTTACTTAAAAGATGAGATTCTTTCCTGGGAAGCAGTGTTTCTGAAATAATTTGGGGTTGTGGAGAATTAGCTTAAAGTGAGCTCCCAGTGTGAGGCTGTGGTCAAAAGGGGCTGTTGTGATCTTTAGATGCATAAATAAGGAAATATCAAATACATATAGAGAGATTTAAATTCTGTATTTGGCACTAGTGTCCAGTTCTAGTGCCCACAATTCAAGAAGGATGTCGATAACTTGGAGATGGTTCAGAGAAAAGCTACAATATTGATTAATAGCTTAAACATGCCTTCTAGAAAGAGACTCAAATAGCGCAATGTATTTAGTGTAACAAAAAGGTTGAAAGGTGACTTGATTGTAATATATAAGTATCTACATGGGGAATAAATATTTAAAAATGGGCTCTTCAGTCTAGCAGGTAAAGGTGTATAAAATGATCCAATAGCTGGAAGCTGAAGCTAGACAAATTCAGATTGGAAATAGGGGGTAAGCCTTTTAGCAATGAGAATAAATAACATTGGAACAGTTTACCAAAGGTCATGGTGGATTAATTTTTCAATCGAAGGGATGTTTTTCCAAAATATATTCTCTAACTGTGTTGGAGAAGTTTTATGGCCTGTGCTAAACAGGAGTTCAGACTAGCTGATCACGGTGGTCCCTCCTTGGAATATATGAAGCTGGAGAGAACAATGCTCCAACCTGAGCAGTCTTGAAAACTGCTGATGTGCCTGGAGGCTGGGGGTAACTCATACTTTTCATGCTGATTGAAGCAAGAATCTCCATCTTTAGATTGCCAACTCTGCTCTTAGGGATTCCACTTTGAATCTGAACTATATGGATTGATTCACTGATAAAAATGATATGCTGGGAATGAGTGCTTGATATCCCTGATGAATGATGGTCTGGGTGATCTTTGATTTTTTTTTTTTTATTTTTCTGGACAGGATGGAAGAGTCAAAGAAAATGTTCTAATTTCTTAAATGCAAGTAAATCTGTCTGACAGAACCCTTCCCACAGTCAGGCAACGCCTCACCCTACTTTTTTCTCACCCCTTGACAAAAGCTGTCCTTGGACAGAGAAGCCATGGTTGACTTCTAGGATGTTTGGTATTACTGAGATCAGAGCCTTTTTGGGGACTGCTAGAATCTCTTGTGGCAGAGAATAGACAGGACTCTTGTAACTAACATAAATGGGATTCGACATTGAGGCTGGACACAGATTTGTAGCTCTCCCTGCATCTGTAGGTCCTTCACTAGCTCAGCTTATGTTGCCCAGTGTGACCACGCATGATATCCTAAAGTCATGACCTAAATTAACCTTCCTGGAAGGAGCTGTAGACCACACGACTGGTGCGCAGAACTACATGGTCTGAATAATTGATTGGACTAGAAACACCTGAATGCTGATGCCACCTCTTGTGATCTTTGACAAGTTAGTTGACCTTCTTTTTTCTAGTGGCTGAAAATGGAGAATTCCTGGGGTGGGGTGTGTGTGTGTTATGCAGAATATACAATACTCGTAAAACCCTTTAAAAGGGTATATATTCTAACTAGTCATTACTGGATATTTCTGAATGGTGAAGACTGTTCCTCTAGCTACATAAAGAGGCAGCATCCAGAGTACGGTTGCTCAGGGCTGCTATGGTTTTCTCTCATATGCCAGATTCTGCAGATGTTTTAGGTTCTGCTAAGTCTCAAGTTTTGGTGCAGACTTTCCTCAGGGAATGCTAGCCAGCCAAACTTGTAATCAAAGTTATAGGACTCTGAGTAGGGACTAGAGGAACCCATATTTTCCTCCATGACTTTTAGATATGGCTTGTGACAAAATCAGTCAAATTGATAATATGGGAGATTTGGATTTAAATTCTTCTTGCATTTTCTGGGCATCTGGAGGTACTTTGTGCTGGGTGGAATCCATAAAGCAGAAGCTTGCATACAAAGGGATGGAGAACAATTTAATGGATAAATTCACAGCGGCAACAATTTGTGGTGACACTTTCCACTTACATAAACTTGTCAATGGCGGGGGGGAAGTCCTGTTTAGTCATTCTTTTTCCATCCTTTAGTTATCACCCATACCAGATGCTTGGCTAAATGAAAGCTTTTTTCCCCCTTTGGTTTCTTAAGGGAAATGTTCCATGTTTTTTTGGTCTCATTTTCTCTTTACTGTCTTCTGATTCTGGCATGACCTTGTTGCATTGGTAACCAGTATAATCAGAAACGCAGTCTCCTTTACATTGAGATGTTAGTCTTCTCAGTCCTCTTTGGAGGAGAAGGAGACTCTGGCCTTCTTCCCTTTGTCCTCCATCTTACATCCTTGGTGCAGAACCAGGTTCACAGTCTTCCTTGGAAAAAGAAAAGGAGTACTTGTGGCACCTTAGACTAACAAATTTATTTGAGCATAAGCTTTCGTGAGCTACAGTGAAGTGAGCTGTAACTCACAGAAGCTTGTGCTCAAATAAATTTGTCAGTCTCTAAGGTGCCACAAGTACTCCTTTTCTTTTTGCGGATACAGACTAACACGGCTGCTACTCTGTAAAAGGTCTTCCTTGGGTTTCTGTGGCATGAAACTGTGTCTGTGGAGTATTTTTCCTTTGGGAAGAGTTGAGTGGGGGATGGGTGGGGTAGAAGTGAAATTACTTGATTTCTTTAAAGTTCTGCAGTTAAACTAAAAAAATAATTAAGCACTCAATTAGGTTTTTAATAAATGGCTTCTACAAATGGAAGAGGTACTTTTTAAATGTAAACATATGCAGTTTAAATAAGTGACTGGAAGCTTACTTTTGAACCTGTAACTTTTCCAGTTGCAGAAGCGTAACCATGACATTACTTTTTTCCCCTGTGCATATTAGTGGCTTTAATTTAGTAGTTTTGCAAAATGTGTCTATCATTGTGTTTAAAAAAGTAATTACTGCAGTTGGTGAAACAGCTTTCAAATACAGGGGGTATTTGTAGAGAGCTGTGTGGATTGACAAGTGATTGACAGGGTAAACAGTCCCACTCTGTTCCGATAGCCCATGCTGTGATGCAATGCTACAGATACCATGTAAGCCTCAGGAAATAGCTACAATCCAATTTTTATTAAAATCTTAGTGCCAATGTATGTTGACGTTATTGTTAATTAGCAAACTAAATGCACAACTGTTCTCCCCTCCCCGCTTCTTAAAGGCTATGTTGTTGGGTTGCTGCCTTATACATTACTGAAACCCTATAAACCTAATACAGATATGTTATGAGTAAATAGCATTATTATATATTAGCTGCAACCACACTGATGGAGTAGAGTTCAGAAAGTGGAAAATCTGACAGTCTATTATCATAGTTATGTACTGGAATTGGGTATTGTTGCTGACCACTTTGTTTTCCTCTTTCAATTTATGTGCAAAATAAGTGTTCATCCAGAGCTCTAGGTGTCCTTGCTATGTATCTCAAACAATAAGTAAATAGTAAAATCAGCAGCCACTTCCCGACCTCAAAACCAATAATTGCCAGCCAGAAAATAATCAAAGTCAAACAGCTGTCCACACTATCCAAATGTACCAGGCCTCATTGCACCCCAAGCCTTGCAAAAAGACTGGAAAAATAGATGGGCTCAGCTCTGTATCCTGAACGTCTCCAAATTTGGGCTATTTTGGACCGAGGAAATGATGTGGGTGAATTTCAAGGTCAAGGCACCTCAGGGCAAATGCTCTGCTCTGCATCTTGTATATCTCAACTGATGGTAGCCATGACACTCCAACACAGTGAGTGAGAGAGAGAGACCTGATATCTCAGATAAATAGGTCTCTAATTATTTAGAACTTTGTGCACTTTTTTAGTCTAACAGCTGAAAAGCAGTAGGCAGCTTTTGAGGACCTGGACCACTAGTATATGTATTCTTGGTGGGACTCACTGTTTAACAAACATTCTTCTCCAGCTTCAATTTCCCAAATAGATTTAAGCCTCATGTAGAGATACAGCAGTTTAATCTTGATGACAATAGTAACAAGGTCCACATCAAAAAGTATCTGTCACACCTTCCTGACCAGATGCAAACAGCTGAGGATGCAGGGGGAGAGCTTTCTTGGCGACTGTGACCTCAACCTCCTACAGCAGTTAGGTATCCAGCCAGGTTCCTTAGTTGTGAACTGCTTAATAAAAAGCACATTTTCTTTGTCATAGTCTCTGGTTGCCTCCCCCAATTTACTAATTTCACTTTTGTTTGGACTGAGCCTCCACTGGGTTGAGCCTCAGCCAACTAGCCATTGTCTAGCTATGCCGGAAGAAGGATAGGAGACGCTACATGTGGCTTAATTAGGCCATGACTAATTCCATGATCATTTCAATATATACCTGGGGGGGCTTCTGTCTGCCCTCCCCCTTTCCCATCTTGATCCCCAGCCCACCCACTACTGGGATCTTACCTTGATTGAGGGTTATAGCCAGGTGGGCTATAATGTGGGGGAGTTGGCTCCCTGCTGTGAGAGTCATGGATGGTGGGTGAACTAGTGGCTCAGGGAGGCTAGCCCCTGGCCAGGCCTATCCCTTCCACCTGAGGTTCTATCCCTCCCAAGGCCAGATTTCCCCCTCCACAGCCACCAGTCCCAGAGCATTGGGCGGGCGCGTGGACACCCCCCAGTGCTGGGTGGGCAGTGTATGCCCCCCAGTGCTGGAGTGCTAGGCAGCGTGACCCCAGTGCCAGGGCCCCCCCAGCACTGGGTAGCCCAGCTACCCCAAGTCCCAGTTCCAGCAGCAGGCTTCCCTTCCCAGAATAGGAGCAGCCTGCCTGGCCTGGGGCCACTAGCAGCAGGAGGGGGCCTACAGAGGGAGAGTGGGCAGGTCACGCAGGGCTGTTTGGGGAGGTATAGCCTTTCCCTGCCTAACAGACACGCCATCCATGGTGCCAAGCATAGGAGTGGTCAGCCCTCTACCGTGTATCTATTGGAACAAAAATCTCCTTTAAATACTTTACCAATTCATTTGTCTGATTACTGTATCCCTTCCCTACAGAATACCTCTGGTCCAGGTAAGAGGGCTTCTCCTGCCTGCCTTATAGATCTATAACCTCTTATTTCTTCCGGTCACCTGGGGGAATGGGTCAGAGTCCCCATGCTGACCTGCTGCGCGGCTGCTGCAAACTCACTCTGTGCCTCTCTGTCCCTTACAGAGGTACACATCTTCCAAAAAGCCAGACACCAGCTCTCCTGCTTAACGTGTGGTTTATGGTTGTCATTCTGATACAATTTATTGTTGGGGCCAGAATGGAAATTTATTTCCAGCTCTATTAATGCAGAGGAATATGCAATAGGTGGGAATGGTGGTAAATTCAACTGCATAAACTAAGTTTCATGTTCCATATTTAAAGTTCTAGAAATTCAATCAGATGCAATTTGGCAAATATTTGTTTTAAAAATAAATCAAATATTGATAAATATTCATTTTAAAAATCAGCTAATACACAGTCCTGCTTTGTTAAGTTGGCATTTCCACTTCCAGGGACTTGTGAGAGTGGGTGGAATGGCCCAAATAATGCAAGGTCTGAAAGCAGGTACTCTTCCCCCATGGGTTCCTTCTTTTGCTCTGGAATCCTCACCTTCATTTAATTAAGGAAAAATATTCTAGCCTTTATGGTAGAGGAAAATAGTGCCCCTCTCCCTCCCTGTTGCTCCTGGATGCACAGCCTTTGTGTTTGCTGGGGCTGGGTGTCAGCAGGGGTTGGGTCCACCTCTGGAGACTGCTGGAGACAACGCTGGCCTGGGGTAGTGGGGTGGCAGGCTCTGGCGGTGGGGCTTCAGGCTCCAGCCACGCTGCTTCAGGCTCCATCTGCCAGCCGTGGGGCTTTGGGCTCTCAAAGCGGGGCTTCAGGCACAGCGCCCCGCTGCCTCCCCTGCCCCTAAACAATCCCCCTATCGCATCTGGCCCCCGTTGCCTCTCCTGAACCCCAATCCAGGGCTTAATTTGTCCCCAGGTTTGCCAGGGCTAAGTAAGGCTGCTGTGAAAAGTGATACTTGTATGTTTGTTAATCACTTTTTACAACAGACTTACTAGCTAGCAATAAATTTACACTGATTTGAACATGTATATGTGCATATTTATTTATTTTTCCTAAAGTTAATTAAGTATTTTAGGAAAAATTGTCAGAGCAGCCACCTGCAAGAGTTGGTGGCCACACTCTGAAGCCAACAACTAATTTGTCCTGAGAATCCCTGCATTCAAAAAGTTAAAAATAAATAAATAAAAATTGTGTATCACCACTGTTTTGTCTCAATTCTATTAGTTTTGTTTACCTAAGCATATCACAAAATTCAGAGCATTTTTTTGTTACCTCATCTTTTTTGTTTTGATATGTTGCTTGTATGAAATGAGTAGGCACTTCTCTGCTCGTAGTATGTATTTTAGCTGTTTTGTCGAATAGTCGTGATATAAAACTCTGTTGAGTTGCTGATGCTCTGCTTTGCTATAAATGTGTGCTTTCACATCCCTATATTTTTATTTCTGTTGTGGGGAAAAATGCCTTTCAGGGTTCTGTGTAAAATTTATAATGGGATATTTTAAGATTTTAGACTGACACATCAGAGGTTTTAGAAATAACATGCATTGGATTCTGAAGAGGAGTAGATAATAAAAATGTCAGTCAGAAGATGATTATAAAATACCTTTCAGTGAAGGGGTGGGGGGCACATCCCTCAGTTCAGAAAAACAAGAAACATGGAAAGTTGGGAACTGTAATCAAGAACAGTAGCTTGTTACTATTTGTAAAGATTTGTTGAGCTGGAAACTGTTATAATAATCTTCTCTGTTGGTGGAAAAACTAAAGCCATTTCCCGCCCCCAAACAACAAAATAAGAGCACCCCAGTTCATATGACTTCAGGGGAATTTGAGCAGCTGCCCAACTCACAAAAGGGGTAGACAGAATGCCTCCAAACACTGCTCAGAGACTGAAAACTTATGAGACTTAAAAATATGAAAGACATGCAAAGAGTGGCTCAGGATAGACAGGAATGATACAGCCTGATTTGTGCGCTAAGCAGTGTCTGATGGCACCGGATAGATTCTGATTCAGAACTACACATGTTTTCAGGTGCTTGCTTGAGGCAGCAAGTTTGAGAGTTTTGGTCTTAGTACTCAGAGATAGCTATTCACATTTTCTACTGAATGGTAGTTCTCTTTTTATGAAAATAAGTCATTTAATTGTAAAATTTCTTATTTCTTTTATAGATTTATAGCAAGTGGAATCCAAGTTTAAAATCTACAAGTGTATTCAAGAACATGAATGTTCAGTAGGATTTTAATATTGAAATTCAAGGTTATTTCTAGTGTTCGAATTTTTTTACTCATGTTTTTACTTTTCCATGGAAAAACACTTTATATAATAGTTTAATATTTAAAGTATGTGGAGACATGCAGCTGGACTTCAGTTATACAGGTTTATTCTAAAGTATACTGTTCTTGGGTGAACATGATCCTCTTAGTGGCAGTTAACTGCTGAACATTTTATAAGCGAGGTGAAGAGAGAACACCACAGATAATTAACTTTCATACTAGTTTGTAAAATGTTTTAGGAGTAGCACTATGGCCACCACAACCACCCTTGGAACATTAGCCTATGGGATAGTAAGTACCCTGAAATCACTAGACTGTCTTGGAGGGTGCAGGAAGGACAAGACTTGTGTAGTTTAACTAGCCTGCAACTCTATTAAAGTAACACATCTGGAACTGTCTGGCAATAACTCATCCAGTGCAGGCCATCCATCCTTAGAAATCTGCTCCATCTCATGGAGGGCTGCCATCAGCCCCTCACCTTGATAACTTAATCCCAGAACCATTGCTGGGACTCCACTACCCTCCACATATTAGGAGGGTTAAGAGGGTAGGGAAGAAGGTTTGTCTCCTCACCACACCAGATATTATGAGCTCCATTTCCATTCCCTGCCTTTTTTTAGTAGATGCTTTCTTGTAATCCTCTACCAAGTCTAGTTTATCAGGAAACTGAATCCTCTATTGAATACCTTGCACTGGGTACCTGCCACGTTGGGACATGAATTTCACAACCTA
This sequence comes from Eretmochelys imbricata, assembly GCF_965152235.1. Taxonomy (NCBI): domain Eukaryota; kingdom Metazoa; phylum Chordata; order Testudines; family Cheloniidae; genus Eretmochelys; species Eretmochelys imbricata. The sequence goes on along the minus strand of NC_135575.1, from coordinate 112,983,215 downwards.
ACATCCACTACTGCCTGGGCTGCTGAAAGAAAGGCAACAAAAACAAACAAAAAATTCTCCTCACTGTATTTTCCACTGAATGCATCCGATGAAGTGAGCTGTAGCTCACGAATGCTTATGCTCAAATAAATTGGTTAGTCTCTAAGGTGCCGCTTGTACTCCTTTTCTTTTTGCAAATACAGACTAACATGGCTGCTACTCTGGAAAAAAAGAAGAAACCCACTGACACACCATACTGCCAGGTCAACCATGCAGTTAAGGAAAAATTCCTTCCCAGCCCCCAAAAGGCAACTATCATGATGCACAGCAAGGCCCCCAATCCCAGCTCTACTCTAATCTCAAAGAGGGAACTTTTCTTCTAGCACAGAATGGTATCTCTAGGCAGGGTGAAGGGCTTCTTATGCCTTCCCCTTGGTTTTGGGGGAGCCAACAGACTTACATTGCAGCAATCAGCCACAGTGCTCATCTCTTCCAGGCCACAAGGGGGCAGGAGCACAATTCTTAAAGGGGCTAAGAGTTTTCTTCCCATGCTCATCCAGACAAAGCCCCTCTGCCCCAACCTCCTAAGGCTGTGGGGAGGCAACATTTGTGATCATTGACATTTCTCTAGAATGTAGCTCCAATGTAGTTTTACTCCAAAATAGGAATGATCAATTTTTTTTCTAGTTTGAGATGCAAAAATATGAGCAGTCTAACATTTTCGCCATCTACTTTAAAAGCACAGGGTCTGGTTCTGTTATACTACTGTAAATCCTTTGAGGTCTGTGGAGTTGGTCTGAAGTCCTTCCAAAATTTGTTGCTCCTTAAAGAATGTTAAAATTACTCTCAGTGGAGCGAAGAAATTGAAATCCTTGTATTCATCACTGAGGATGATGTGATATATGTAGAACATACCTTACAAACCTGAATATTTTGAAGGTGAAGTACTGTTTAGATTATCAATGAAATATAATTTAAAACTGATTTTTTCTATTTTGGAATGTTGTGTAAACTAGTTCATAGAAGAAAGCTCAATTATTAACTCTCTTGTTCTTGTTAATGTAATAAAAACTACTATTTCGCGCATTAGTGCTGTGAAAAGCTACAAAATAACACCTTGGCAACAGATAAAAATCCTATTGCAGACGCTATGGTGAAGATAGACAGGCAGCCTTTCACTCTGTTCATCAAATCACTTACTTTGACAGGTAAAACAATGTTAAATAAAGAAGTACATTTGTATGCATAGTAGTGCTGGTCAATTTCAAACCCTTTGAAATTCTAAAGTGGGGACTGGATAATTTTTTCCCTTCTATTTCTTAACTAGCTCTAATGCACAGCAATTTACTAAAGATTAGAAATGTCTTTTGCCAAGCCTGACTTTTGGTATAACTGGAAAAAAACCACCCACCTCTTAAGTGGACACTGTGTGCCACTATTTGTATATTTTAAAGTGTTTTTAAAAATATACATTTTGTAGAGGTCATAACAGGTCAGATGGACTCTTTTACATAAAGAATATTTAGAACAAGTCCATGAAATCTAGGCATTAGCCTAGGTATGATCTCCTAAAATCTAAGCTAGCACAAATCTGTTAGTAAGGATTTCTTTTTTAAGGAAACTGCCTCTGTTGCCCCCATGTTTAATATTAGTTGGTCTGTGGAATATACCTCTCAGCCTTGCTTGCTTTAAAATGGCACTTCCAGGTAACCTACTATATTGCAGTGAAGACCTTGCACATAGCTTTCAAGCCATTTTGACTTTGTAAAAAAAAATCTGGCAGTTTGTTATAAAAAAAAAAAAAAGTAGCTTATGTATGAGACTCCCATTTCTATTCCTTAGACTCTTTCAGTATAATACTGATCAATCTGTTGTGTTCCCTTCCAAGTAGTTTTGGTGTTAAGACGTATTTCACATCACCAGTTGTCTCTTAGGTTATTTCTGTATTCCAGAACAAAAAGAATTTGGAACCTGTCAGTTTCTGTTGAGTAAAAGTGTTTTCTTGAGAATATGGCCCATTATATTCAAAGATGTATTCATTTTCTGTACTACTTTCACTATCAAAAAGAGTACTTGTGGCACCTTAGAGACTAACAAATGCACCTTCTCTGTATGTGTGTGTATATATATCTTCTTACTATGTTCATTCTATGCATCCGATGAAATGGGCTGTAGCCCACGAAAACTTATGCTCTAATAAATGTTAGTCTCTAAGGTGACTAAGGTGACTCTTTTTTTGCGGATACAGGCTAACACAGCTGCTACTCTGAAACCTGTCATTATACTTTCACTATAGTCTTCTATATCCCGGTGTGGTCTACATCTTTCTTTGACACTGTATCCGTATTTAGACTCAAGGTCTTTAGGAACCTAAAATTGAGCTTCATGTGACATGTAACCTCTCAGATGGATCTGAAACGTGTGATAGTAAGTCATGCTGTTGTGTGTAGCTAACTTAAGGTAACCTTTCCTTTTGTGCTGACCAATTTCTGTGTGTTGCATAGATTAGCAAGGCTCTAAATTCTAATGCTTTTTGTGCAATTTCTGGTACAAGACATTTGTATTTCGTCTACAGAGCAACTGAATTTGTTGGCATTTCTTCTGAGCTGTAATTTTTAAAGATATTTTAATTGTTTTTATTGGCTATTTTATGTATCTATTAAATGTATTTGAGTTTTGAAATGTATTTTTGAAATGTTGCACTCTGGATGTGAAGGTGAAAGCATATATCGTTATCCTTGCCATTGTGAGGGCTGACCAAATGGTTCTGCTGGGGAGTTGAAACAGCACATGCTGTTGTTTTTTTTTTTAGATACCTGTATAGGGAGCAGAAGTCCTGTAAATGGCCACTAAATCCAGGATTTGAATGTAGTTGCAAATCCACTTGCTGAGGCACTAGGTTGGCTTGCATCACATGTCTGTTTGGTAACAAACTTTTCAAAAGATTCCACTCTAAGTGACTGAAATGTTTGGAATTTCTACAGTCCGATTTAATATTTTATTGGGGAAGAGATGTTGAGAAGACAACGTGGACAAAAGAAATATCTGAGCACCACCATGCCCTCGTTTTTTCTTTTAAAAAAAAAAATTTCCAAATAACCCCACATCAGGTACTTATTAAAAAATAGTTATTCTTGAAAAGTGATTTTAAATTCTTGCGTTAATTGCTGCTGTTATCATATGTGATGGCATCAGTGAAACCCTGACATGGGCACTGGCTGAAAGGCCACTGATTATGACTTTTGTTGGAAAAACCCAATAAAGATTTCTCAGCATCTGCTGTTTCCTCTGATCACTGCTAAATTACAACAGTGTTTAACAGAGTGCCCCCAATTAATAGAATTGTAGCGCTAGCTGCTGCAGTCCTTCGATCCCAGCTTTACTCTGGGAGGATAGGCTTGTGTAGCTCCCATGTCTGAACGTAATCTTTCATCCCTAGTTCCTTCCTCTTCCCCCTGCATTTTTCATAACAAATCCTATTCCCAGACAGATGCCTGAGATTTGAGCAAAGCATCCAGAAATGCCAGCTTCTGTGTCCAAGGACTGACTCCCCAAAAGACACAGCAGTCCCATTCTGAAATACTCCTGACATCTTTGGGGCGGGGCCATCTTTTTGTCCTGTGTTTGTACAGAGTCTAGCACAATGTGGTCCTGGTCCATGGGTGGAGCTCTTGGGGCTGCGTAATGCTTAAATCATAATAGGAAATGAATGTTCATGAGTGATCCCCTTGCAACAATAGTTGCAAAAGAAAGAGTGATGAAAGGTTATGCCATAACTCAAGTCCCGGCAGTGCTATCGCTGTAGAAAGTACTGAAAGGCAGCCCACTTTACCACCACAATGCACATTTGATATGAGGGAGAAATTTTGTGATCAGTGGAGCTGCCACTTGCAGATACCAAGTCCCAGTATCTACACCACCAAAAAGCATCATGAAAAGAGGAAAACCCCTCCCCTTGTTACTTAAATTAACAACTATGGTTAATAATTTGAGACAAGGAAGGCTGGAAAAATGAGGGCTACTGATATCAACAAGCAGGTATTTTTCTGTCTCAGGATGACCCCTATGTAATTTGTGTGGCAACCAGGGAACGTTTACAGTATTTTAAGATATTGGTCCAAGCACAATATTCATTAGCCCCCAACTCTGCGATATCAACCAGTTTGATTTTTTTTTTTTTGCTTTGGGGAACCTTGGCATCCTTTAGTCTGGATCCAAAACTACTGATCTTGAAAGGGTGAGTGGGGAAACAAATATCACCTTAATTATGTGGTCCTTCTCAACTTCTGGCACTATCCTTCACGGCCCAGCAAGTATGGTCTTGTTTTAAAAAGCAGGACTCTCCAGTGAGTGGCTCTGATTAAAAAATTATTGTGCAGTTTGTCTGAGGTTTTAGATGTGTAACCTGAAGATAGTGCCTTCTTAACATGCAGTGAATTTATATCATCCAGCAGCCTGTCAAGCCTCTGAAATATAATAGCTAGTTTGTGTGTGAAGTTCACTATTATTTAAAATGTTATCATTAGTTTATCACATCTTGAAAGAATGGTTAAACAGAAAAAACTCATGATCTAATAATTTAAAACAGGGCTTGCTGTAGTGGAATAACTTAGTCTTATGGTTCTCTACCATGTTTAATAAGTACACTTTTGAAAGAAACCATACCCAATTTATTTTTGATACCAGTTCACTGTTTTTATGCTAATAATAAAATGGTATTTGATGGAGAGCTTTCAGCTGCAAGATTTAAAAGCACTCTCCCTTGCCCCCATCTTTTTCTTCCCTTCCTTTAAGGTTGCTCTTGGGAGAAAGCCACTTTGAATATCACAAGGACTCATTTGCTACAAAGAGTTGGGCTATGGTTAAGCCAAGGTGCAATATCTATCTTACCATGACTGCATTTTGTAGGAATTGTAAGGGACTTCAAAGATTTTTGGAAGGAACTTCTTCCAAGTGATGTCAAGGATATAATTAAAAAAAAATATCAGTAACACCAGCTATTTATACTTAAACTTGTAGAAAAATATTTAATTGACTTTTAGTAAGGGAAACCTGTGTGTTCAAGCAAGTATTTTTTTAGTAAGGGGTGTGTGTTTGTAATTTAGTTATGCACCTCTTATCCATTCATTCAACCAAAGATTCTGTCCTTTGACATACCTGTTGGGCACTGAGTAATATGCACTTTGCTCTTTAGACTGTAATGGCTGAACTCTGTTTCAAATTTCCACAGGTAGAGCCGCACGGAATTGGAGCTGCAAGGCCCAGCAGTAGAAACTCCATATGGAATGAGATCATGGGGAGGGGTCACAGTGATGCAGGCTGTTTGTATTGTGCCCCCTCTTTGCCCACCTCCCACCCCCGCCTTTGTTCCAGACTGCCCTTTGGAGTACACCAATGCACCATAAAAGTGAACGGTGCTAACAGGATAGGGCCTGATCAATAGGGCACCAATGAAATGTGCTGATTGGTGCATCTTCCAGGCAGCATAATCTGGTGGGATTCAAAACTGCTCTTTCCTGGCAGCTCCTGCACTCCCACCCACATCTAGCACTTGAATCCCTTCTAAGTACAGATGTCTCCACTGTGTGTGTAGAAACTGCAGTCCCCTCACTCAGTGGGTCTAACTCTACTCGTGCTTGCTTACTTTATCCATATAAGCACTCCTATTGGTTGCTCTGTTTATATACTCCTGTCCCTCCATTCATTCCTACTCCCCTCTCAAAAAAATTGGAAATGCCATTCTCCTAACAAAGGATATTGTTTCTGACTGTAAGTATTGTATATCACCCCTGGAATTTTTATGGCAGCATGGAACAATTGTGTAGAGCCAGCTAATCCATAAATGGTCTGATATTCACATTTCAAAACCCAGGATAGCTTTTCCACTCAATGGTTAATAATACTTTGTACTTTGCAGATTTTAAAGATGTTACCAACGTTAACCTCATAGTATCCATGTCACTGAGGTAGGTAAAGAGTAGTAAATGTCACTGTGCCTTGGTCACTCTAAAATAAGTGAAGTGACTTGCCTAAAATCACACCATAAATTAATAGCTGAGCAAGATTAACTCCCTGAAGTCCTGATTCCCAGCACTCAACTCTACTGCGTCACATCAGTTGGAAAAGTTAATTTCAAAGAAGAATTTTTGATGTTTTAGAAGATGATTTTGGTGTCTCTGATTGCAGTCTGCAAGTATTGAAATTCTGACCCTACTGGAAGCATAGAAGTGAGCTACCAGTGTTATACTGCAGAGTGTAATATCAGATTAGCATGAAAAATGATGTTGACTTCGTCTAGTTCATTTTTTATTTTGTAATAGTGTTTTGTTTAATAGTGAATGGTGGTCTGTTTAGAAATGTGATCCAGTTCATATAATTGCCTGTACAAGCAACAAGGGCTGCCAGTCTTACCAGCCAGTGCCAGACTGTGGGTCCATGGTAAGGCGACACTCACCCTTGAGCAGCACTTGGTAAATGGCAGTTAAGAGATCCTCCCAGGTGTGCTGTGATTGGCTGGTGGCCAGAGCTGCCCATTTTAAAAAAAATAGGACTCAGTTCAGTGATTTGATTTCTCTTGGTAGGTAAGGTTATGTTCCACTCTAGGTGATCATGTATATGTTGCATTGAATTTGGTTCGCAGGAGCACTGGGACTTTGGGTGGTTAGGGGCTGTCAAGGTTCCTTCCCCTGAACTCTAGGGTACAGATGTGGGGACCTGCATGAAAGACCCCCTAAGCTTATTCTTACCAGCTTAGGTTAAAAACTTCCTCGAGGTACAAACTTTGCCTTGTCCTTGAACCCTATGCTGCCACCAGCAAGTGTGTTAAAGAACAGGGAAAGAGCCCACTTGGAGACATCTTCCCCCCAAAATATCCCCCCCAAGCCCTACACCCCTTTCCTGGGGAAGGCGTGATAAAAATCCTCACCAATTTGCATAGGTGAACACAGACCCAAACCCTTGAATCTTAGAACAATGAAAAAGCAATCAGGTTCTTAAAAGAAGAATTTTAATTAAAGAAAAAGTAAAGGAATCACTTCTGTAAAATCAGGATGGTAAATACCTTACAAGGTAATCAGGTTCAAAACATAGGGAATCCCTCTAGGCAAAACCTTAACTTACAAAAAGACACAAACAGGAATATACATTCCATTCAGCACAGCTATTTTGCTAGCCATTAAACAAAAGGAAATCTAATGCATTTCTGGCTAGATTACTTACTAATTTAAGGAGTTATGAAGAGCATTCCTGATCTGTTCCCAGCAAAAGCATCACACAGAGACAGAACCTTCCCCACCCCCGGCTTTGAAAGTATCTTGTCTCCTCATTGGTCATTTTGGTCAGGTGCCAGAGAGGTTCTTAGCTTCTTAACCCTTACAGGTGAAAGGGTTTTGCCTCTTGCCAGGAAGGCTTTTATAGTTCTGTATACAGAAAGGTGGTTACCCTTCCCTTTATATTTATGACAGGGGCATAGTCTATAAATAGTTCAGTTTGTATCTGATAAAGGGGGCACTGTTTGAGGGTGGGCTCTTCCAGTGCTTTGCGGGGAGGGGTGGGGGTGGAGTAAATGGACATCAGCCCTCCTTCAGTGTCAATGGGATCTGGATCTGTGGCGCTTGTTATGAATTTCAGTGGTTTCTTGTGCAGTAGCCTGTGGATCTAAACTAGTCCATGGACTTTTGCAGGCCTATGTGGGGGCTTTAAATGTCCAAGACCTGAAAGGTCTACTTAAATTCAAGTGCTAATCATTTGAATACAGAAAAGGAGACAGCTGTTCAGGATCCTGACACAAGGAAGAAAGGAAAGCAGCAGAATACGGACCCTGGACTTCAGAAAAGCAGACTCTGACTCCCTCAGGGAACTGATGAGCAGGATCCCCTGGGAGAATAACATGACAGGGAAAGGAGAGCTGGCTGTATTTTAAAGAATCCTTATTGAGATTACAGGGACAAACCATCCCGATGTGTAGAAAGAATAGTAAATATGGCAGGTGACCAGCTTGGCTTAACAGTGAAATCCTTGCTGATCTTAAATACAAAAAAGCTTACAAGAAGTGGAAGATTGGACAAATGACCAGGGATGAGGATAAAAATATTGCTTGGGCATGCAGGAGTGAAATCAGGAAGGCCAAATGACACCTGGAGTTGCAGCTAGCAAGAGATGTTAAGAGTAACAAGAAGGGTTTCTTCAGGTATGTTAGCAACAAGAAGAAAGTCAAGGAAAGTGTGGGCCCCTTACTGAATGAGGGAGGCAACCTAGTGACAGAGGATGTGGAAAAAGCTAACGTACTCAATGCTTTTTTTGCCTCTGTCTTCACTAACAAGGTCAGCTCCCATACTACTGCACTGGGCAGCGCAGCATGGGGAGGAGGTGACCAGCCCTCTGTGGAGAAAGAAGTGATTCAGGACTATTTAGAAAAGCTGGATGAGCACAAGTCCATGGGGCCGGATGCGCTGCATCCGAGAGTACTAAAGGAGTTGGCGGATGTGATTGCAGAGCCATTGGCCATTATCTCTGAAAACTCATGGCGACTGCGGGAGGTCCCAGACGACTGGAAAAAGGCTAATGTAGTGCCCATCTTTAAAAAAGGGAAGAAGGAGGATCCTGGGAACTACAGGCCAGTCAGCTTCACCTCAGTCCCTGGAAAAATCATGCAGCAGGTCATCAAGGAAGAGGAGAGGAAAGTGATCAGGAACAGTCAGCATGGATTCACAAGGGCAAGTCATGCCTGACTAATCTAATTGCCTTCTGTGACGAGATAACTGGTTCTGTGGATGAAGGGAATGCAGTGGACGTGTTGTTCCTTGACTTTAGCAAAGCTTTTGACACTCCCCACAGCATTCTTGCCAGCAAGTTAAAGAAGTATGGGCTGGATGAATGGACTATAAGGTGGATAGAAAGCTGGCTAGATTGTCGGGCTTAATGGGTAGTGATCAATGGCTCCATGTCTAGTTGGCAGCCAGTATCAAGTGGAGTGCCCCAAGGATCGGTCCTGGGGCTGCTTTTGTTCAATATCTTCATAAATTATCTGGAGGATGGTATGAATTGCACCCTCAGCAAGTTTTCAGATGACACTAAAGTGGGAGGAGAGGTAGATACGCTGGAGGGTAGGGATAGGATACAGAGGGACCTAGACAAATTGGAGGATTGGGCCAAAAGAAATCTGAGGAGGTTCAACAAGAACAAATGCAGAGTCCGGCACTTAGGACAGAAGAATCACATGTACCGCTACAGACTAGGGACCGAATGGCTTGGCAGCAGTTCTGCAGAAAAGGACCTAGGGGTGACAGTGGACGAGAAGCTGGATATGAGTCAGCAGTGTGCCCTTGTTGCCAAGAAGGCCAATGGCATTTTGGGATGTATAAGTAGGAACATAGCCAGCAGATCGAGGGACGTGATCGTTCCCCTCTATTCGACACTGGTGAGGCCTCATCTGGAGTACTGTCAGTTTTGGGCCCCACACTACAAGAAGGATGTGGAAAAATTGGAAAGAGCCCAGGGGAGGGCAACAAAAATGATTAGGGGACTGGAACACATGACTTATGAGGAGAGGCTGAGGGAACTGGGGATGTTTAGTCTACGGAAGAGAAGAACGAGGGGGGATTTGATAGCTGCTTTCAACTACCTGAAAGGGGGTTCCAAAGAGGATGGCTCTAGACTGTTCTCAGTGGTAGCAGATGACAGAAAGAGGAGTAATGGTCTCATGTTGCAGTGGGGGAGGTTTAGGTTGGATATTAGGAAAAACTTTTTCACTACGAGGGTGGTGAAACACTGGAATGCGTTACCTAGGGAGGTGGCGGAATCTCCTTCCTTAAAAGTTTTTAAGGTCAGGCTTGACAGAGCCCTGGCTGGGATGATTTAATTGGGGATCGGTCCTGCTTTGAGCAGGGGGTTGGACTAGATGACCTCCTGAGGTCCCTTTCAACCTTGATATTCTATGATTCTCCACCTTCTGTTACTGCCAGAGTAGATTGCTTTTATATGTTACTTTGTTTTAACTGAATATGGTTGTTTATCCTCGCTGGAATTTCTTTTGTAACTGCATCATGGCGCTTTCTTTAGACTTGAGAATTCAGTTTCCACAACCATTTTCTTCTGCATCATTAATATGAATGATTAATTTTGTAGTGATCTGTATTGTTGCTGTCTGTAGCTCTTTGTGTATTAGCTTGCCCTTTCATCTCACATATCTTCTGAGTTTCTTCCCCCCACAGTTATCCCCTTTGGACACTTTTTCGTATCTTAAAATTCTGGACACTGCTTGGTGCAATTAGCAGTTTATGCTTAGCATTGGTTAGAACAAGATGCTCGAGTTTCCTTACGCAGCTGTGCTATACATCTCAGTGCAGATTTGCAACACAACATCCCTATCACAATTCTATCAGTGCCTTACTTTCGTAAGAAACTGCTTCATTTTCCCCATTCACCCAAAGAAGAAAAATCGAGAACTTTAAAATTAATTAGTGGCTCTGTTTACTAGCATTTATTCAAAATGATATCAGAATGATTTTTTTTATTGGGGTAGAAATGTTTGTAACTTTTTGGTACAGCAATCTGTAGCCTAAATTAATATGAAATGTTAAAACATAGATGCATTTTTCTTTTGGGAATCTTTGTATGACACTGGGCACTTGCTGATACTTGCTAGGGGAAAAAATCTAAATCTACACTCTGGCTATAAATATTTATCTACATATAGCCTGAAACAGAAGTTATTTGAGAGGCTGAGCAGCTAGAAAAATAAACACAGTAAAGAACTGGAATACTAAATAGTTATGCTGTTACTGCATTAGTCTCCTATTTAACAATTTACGTTAGGTCGAAGGATTTTTTAGGCAAGAAACTCCTCCTTTCCAATCACTTCATTAGTAGAAAGTTCAGAAATTAGAAAGATATTCCATTGAGATCCATGAATGCATTGTGGCATCTTTTCGTTTAGCAATGGCATTTGAGAACTTAGTCCATTTTATGTACAGTATCTGAAAGATGGGCAAACTATATAAATATTTACCTATGGGCTTTTATGAATAATATTAATAAAACAACTTATGCCTCTGACCTGGCCTTCTTATGCATTTTTCCCCTAGTCTTTGTGCTCCACCAGAGAAGTCAGACTCAGTTCCACCTTTTCCACAAACCTCTGTTTTCTTCCATGCTGCCCCTTATATTTAGTAAACGTTTCCAAGTGTATTTATAAGACATCCCCTGCTTGCCTCATTCAAATCGTTCCACTTCACAAATCCCTGTGCAGCAATGCCCCTACCCCCCAAAAGTTTGAACTTTAAATGTAAACTTCAAAAATTTGGGAGGGGGAGGCAAGCCCACAAGAAATACAACCTGAGAAGTCATTAATTTACATTTTCCCATATCCTTCCTCTCTTCTGGATTTTATCTTCCCTTGTCTGTCTGACTCAAATCCATCATTTAAATTTTGAGTTCTTCTAGCCAGCTTTTATATAATTTCCTATGAAATGCCTAGCCTCACCTTCAGTAAAATAATCATCTTACTGGTAAAACTAACCAATGGGTATCAAATTTGTGTATACCATTAGAGTTCATTTTAAAATATATTCTAAAATTGAACATGTTTCAAAGTTAAGTAATTTATAGTTTATGTAGTCTCTGAATCTCCTTTTCTCTTCCACAGAGTGTTCATATGACTGCTGTTAATTTACAGGTTCTTGAGTACACGAACTTTAACATGGAAGTGCTGTTTGGCCATTAAGTATGCTGAATCAGAAAGAAAGGTGTTTTATACCAATAACAAACACTACTTTACTTTTTAAAATGAACATTCTGTAGACGACTAATCCATAATCTTCATTTTGAGCATTTGTAGGGTGAACTAACCCACATACACAAAACATTAATAGAATTTAGTCATAGGCATATTTTAGAACCATAATTTCAGCTCTGTGGTATGTACCCTTTCTTTTGATATTGGTGACTGCATGTTCTGTACATCTGCAAGCACAGTGGCAGACTCTGTGATGCACAGTAATTACCCTGCATCTGAGATAAGAATCTGTCCCTTAGTCTGCATGGCAAGTAGCCAGATAATCTAATCAGTTTTAGTGCTTATTTACTTGAATCTTTTTTTACTTGCTATGGTTGAAACTTGTAATATTTACTGTAATTAACTTTTAAGATTTCATGACTAAAATCTCTATATAAAGCAGCAAGCGTGATCAAAATCATATTACATATTTAAAGTATCTGATTCTCAGATGTGTGTGTATTGTGACAAAGTTCCTCCTCTACCCTGGTGGGTCTTGCGCTTATTGGCAGATTTGCTTGCCTTGGAGCTTCACGGCAGCCCTCAGTTTGGCCGTTTTCGTGAACCCACAGTCCAGATCAACTCCTCCTGTGTCTGACCAGGAGTTGGGAGTTTTGGGGGGAACCCGGGCCTGCCCTCTACTCCGGGTTCCAGCCCAGGGCCCTGTGGAATGCAGCTGTCTAGAGTGTCTCCTGGAACAGCTGTGCGACAGCTACAACTCTTTGGGCTACTTCCCCATGGCCTCCTCCCAACACCTTCTTTATCCTCGCCATAGGACCTTCCTCCTGGTGTCTGATAATGCGTGTACTCCTCAGTCCTCCAACAGTCTGTGTTCTCGCTCCCAGCTCCTTACATGTGCACCACAAACTGAAGTGAGCTTCTTTTTAAACCCAGGTGCCCTGATTAGCCTGCCTTAATTGATTCTAGCAGCTTCTTGATTGGCTGCAGGTGTTCTAATCAGCCTGTCTTAATTGTCTCCAGAAGGTTCCTGATTGTTCTGGAACCTTCCCTGTTACCTTACCCAGGGAAGAGATCTACTTTACCTGGAGCTAATATATCTGCCTTCTATTACTCTCCTGTAGCCATCCGGTCCAACCCTTGTATTATTTGGTACTAATTTGTATATATTAAGTATATAATATTAAGTTTTATGGGGATGGAGGATAGTGAAGATGATGGTAAAAGATCTCTCGAGATACTAGAGGGTATGAGGAAGGCAAGAATATGAGCAGAGATGGAGGAATAAAGAGATTCTGGAGAACATTTCAGAGAAGTGTCATTTGTTGGAGTTTCTAGGTGCAGGAGTTGAGATGGGAAGACAAGGAGAGATGGAAATGATACTAATGAAGATACTGGCACTCAGAGAAGGAACTCAAAATGAAAGATCAAAGAAGTGTTTTGTGGAAGTGACCTGGGGATTGGCCTATAGCAGGAGGAGGAAAAAGGTAGCTGAATTGGAAGGGTCATCAAGATGGCAGATGAAGTTCTGCAGGACAAGGGTAAGGGTTTGGAATAAGAGAAAGTGTGAGAATGGGGGATCAAGTCCTGCGATGGGCAATATGAGGCAGATGGAAGAGTTGATTTTATACTGAAAGCAGGAAAACTAATGTTAGGAGGAGCTAGAAGGAACAGCATGAGCCAGATACCAATGTGGCATTTGGAGCAAGAAGTGTGAGGAGAAAAGATCACTAGTGCATCTAAAAGAGGTGGCGCCATGAGTTAAAGGATTAGGCCAAACCAAAGATCAAACTTCAAGAAAAGGGGACTCTAAAGTCATCCATCAATAGATTTTTTTTTTTAAGTAGATTTTAAAATCTTTAAATAGATTTTAAGATTGAAGTTCTAGTTTTAATAGTATGGTGTTTTACAAAAGCATTCAGTAACACAGCCTAGTGGGTAAATGAGAATACTTATGCAACTCATGTTAAACGTGTAAAGAAGCTTCATTCCAACCTTTAGCATTGCGTCTACCTGGCTATGTCTAACTTTGTACAACTAATTTTCCATGTCTGAGACTGGTGCTGCAGAAACTTTGAATTGTGGGTAAACACTGAATATTCCCATGCAAAATGGGTAGTTTTATGTTGGTGCACAGAAGAGAAGCTTGTGATCAAAAGTCAGTCTTCACACCTGAAGTCGTAGACCTGGAAGATTGCAACCACAGTTTGAGACCTCTTTTATGCATTTTAGGTCTTAAAGAAAAGTTAGGTTTCACAACTGCTCATGGGGACATCAAAGAAATTGAAAGATAATAAACTTAAAACTGATAAAAGGAAATCAACTTTTTATGCATTGTGTGGAAGTCATTGGCACAAAGTATTATTGAGGCTAAGTGTTCAATAGGATTAATAAAAGGGTTAGGTAATTATGTAGATAATGAGAACATTTGTTTTTAGTCTTTGCACAGTGCTTAACACACTGTGTGTACGGGTATGTGTCTAGGGCTCGTAGACGGTATGATAATACAAGTAATAATAACTGACAAGAGTTAGGGAATTTTTCCACAATGAGAAGGTTATTTCATATTTGTTTGCTAAAGGGCTTCTGGAATCTCTCTCTGAAGCATTTGTTCACTACAAGTATTCTGGACTAAGTGATCACTGTATGGCAGTGGCATTTCCTATGTTCTTATGTAATTATCAATTTATTACACAATACTAATTCAATGGTACCTAGATGCCTCTGAAAGGATGTCCCTCTCTATTCAGCAAGGTGCTGTACAACCACAAACAAAGACATATTTCCTGTCCCAAAGAGGAGACAAATGATGTTTGAAGGGTGGATAAACAATTCAGATACATTTGCAGTTGTACATCATTTATCGCTTAACACCTCCACTATTTCACCTTCCCTTCAAACCAGTCAGTCTTAATTGGATGGCTTTCTTTTAAGTGTCGAAACAAAAGTGGATCTTGAGGGTATATTTGACTTATTCTTATAAAAGACACCTTCACTTTCAACCTTTGCTGCAATATGTATAGGAAAGGCTCGTCTCCAGGAAAATTTCCACTTTCTGCAGCCACATGAGAGCTGAGACCCCAAAGTCTCGCTCAAAATCTAGGCTGATGTACAGGAGTCTGAATTCCATTGAGTGTCACAGAAGATATAGATATACAGACACTAATTAGAAACAGTGGTTGGAACCAGTTTCCTCACCTAGCTTGATAAGTAGACCTATCTCTGCGTGTGCTCATCATTCTAGTCCTAAATCAATATGATGAAAGAGAAACTACACTTTATTTACTTTAGTCATAAATCATTTAGGTTAAACATTGGGATACAGCTCTAGAATCAAGGATGTTTAGATAGGAAAATGATGTGTGGAGAAGGGGGCAGTGGAGGTGTACTAGAGCGGACAATGTATAGTATGTGCTGTATGTATGTAGTGTAGAGGGCATTTTTGCATTAATTCACAGTGATGGCGTATGTGACCTTTCCTACACAATCTTGTATGATGAGCAATATAACTTTACTTGAATCTAAAAACTGATGCTTTCTAAGTCGCATAAATGTAATTTTTTGGATGGAAACATCTGATATGGGGCTTTTGTCTACTCTTCTATGTAGAAGTGCCATGTGGACTAGAGACTACAGTCTCTCACTATTTGTGTTTATAAGAACTCAATTCCAAAATATATACCCTGGCGAAGATTTTCAGAAAAGACTAGTGATTTTGGGTGCCTCTGTTTTTGGGTCCCCGTCTTGAGACACCTTTTTAAAGTGGCCTGTTTTCATTAAGAGCTCAGAACCCTCCTTCTAAAAATTCTGCCCTTTTTAAAAGGGCATCTCGAAGCACTGAAAATTGCTATTCCTTTTAGAAAAACTTGGCCCATTATTATCATCTCCCAGTATTCAATTGTACAGAACTCTAATACTGTATTTAGAGTTTATAAACTCCAGAGTCCCAGATTAGGCAGGACCTAGTCATACAGAATTTATAAGTGCTACAGGATATTCAGATCTGTGGTTGACCAGAAGGACAAAGGCTAAAATAATAGGATCATATGCTTACTAGGTAAGGCATACACATGTTTTGGTAGTCAGTTTTTGAAAACTTTTACCAGTGACATTGCAGAAATTAATATTTAGGAGTGTCTTGACTGAATGGCAGAGGACATTCCACGCAGATGGTGTAGCATGGAAGAAGGCATAAAAAGCAGGATTAGAGGAAGGAAGGTGTCAAGGCTGGGGAAATTAGTAGAGTGACAACAAGAGGGAATACAAAAGAAGACAGACTAATTCTTTTTATCAAACCATCTGCATACAAAAGTATTAGTTTTGTGAACTTTTTCATCATGAAAATCAAATTTTCATGCTGACATTTGGAGCACAAGGCGTTCTGATTAGAACCAGGTGACTGATGCCCAAAAAATCCTTAGCACCTGATGTTTTAAAGGAACTCTTTGCTGCAGATAGTTCAGTTTTGTAGGTGTCTGTAGAATGTAGTGTCAAATGCCTTGATTTAATGTTCTGTAGCAATAACAGCATTTAGTTTATTTTCTAATAAATTTGTAGGAACATAGGTGGAATGCTTTGGATATAGAGAAGTGTAGCTATAACCAGAGAGAAACTTAAATTCAGAATGTTAAATTATTTTGTATGACATCTTAAAGCAGTAACTGTTGAAGATGTATCAATGAAAAATATAAATTGAATCAGTCCTTGCACAGGAACATTAAAATGGAAATCATGGGAATAAAACACGTGGATGAATTTATGTACATTTATTTATAGGTAATTGATTTACTTTACCTTTTTCACATTACAAGATGAGCAATCCTGTTTTGTGATTTAACTCGTTACATATTGTAATTGTTTACATTTTTATCAAGCTAAAGTACATTTCATTTGCAGCTTATGCATTCTCATTATAAAGTAAATTTGTAATATAGACTTGCTTTATGAAGTTAGTATAACAAACATGATGGTTATATTCCCCTATTGCAAGAGCTGTAACTGCCAGGAGTTATAACAGACAGGGCCATCTTTCAAGAATAACACTTCAAGTTATTTTATAGGGAAGTGTTTTCCATAAGCAATTTGTTATTCATGATAGTGAAAGGAAGTAAAATTTTATTTTGAAATTACACACTTAAGAACAAAGTGAATAGTATAATTATAATAAACATATGTTTATAGATAAGGAAAACTTTAACTAAATTCTGTTCCAGTCAAATATTTTTTTTTGTTCTTGATTTTTTTTTCCCAAATGTTTTTCTAAATGTCATACAAGTCTTATAGTTCAGTTAAAAAAAAAAAAATCCCATTTTTCCCCTTCAAATGGACAATTTAAAAAATGTGTTCTTTCTTCCAAAGTAAACTTTAGAAAGCTGATAGTGTTGCATGTAAAGTTTAAAATAGATGTTGGAAGACTGGACCTTTCAATTCAGGTTTTGTTTTAAAATATTGTATTTGGTCAGCGTTATCACTTCATATTGGGACATGATTTATTGTTCACTAAGAAATTATTTTGCTCAGGTTGATTGTCAAATTCGTAGATATGAAATGTATCTATAAAACACAAACAGTAATTCCCAAAGGCTTTGCATTGTCAGAAAACAGTATTTGGATGCTGGTAATAGTGTTTTTCATTTAGCACAGTTAAAGAAAGAGTTCTATTGGATTACTTGTGGTGGTGAGTCTATTAATCAGTTTCTTACTATGGTACAATTTAATAATTTCTGGCATTATTATAGTGGTGCATAGATGGCTATCTCTGTATTGTCATTATAAACTTCTGTGATTCATAACTTGACCTTAAAACTGAGTTCTAGGATTAAAATGACTTCTATGTGTACACATTTTCTATTAAAGATGGAGTGAGTGTGGAAGAGAGAATCATATCCCTTCTAATCTAGTGAGCCATGATCTGAGAGTTTTAAGAGCACGTTTTTTCTCACCTCAACTAGACAGGTAGACCAGTTTCATGTTTCTCCTTTTTTTGCTAAACACGGTAGTAATATTTATTTATGTGGCTTTGTCCATTGGTAAAAATTTCATACAGATTATGAGCACAGTATATGAAAATATTCCAGTATATTAATCAAGAACATTTCATAACAAGAATAGACATATTTGTTATATATTTTGACAGACTGAGAAACAATTATATTTTTAAAGCAAGCACTCATTTAAGCTACTCTAAAGGAAAAGCAACTTTTAAAAGATATTTTATAGACTGTTAGGTCATGATAGTGAATAAAAGATAATAAAGGTAATGCCTCTTAAGAGAGTGGGACCATTAAAATGTATATATTTGTTAGATAGGAAATGTAACCTGTCATCTATATTTTCAAAGTTTTAAACTTTAAAATTCCGTAAACTAGTTATTAATAATTATTAACTGAAAGATTTAATTATCTGTTTATTTTAGAACTTTCTGGAAAAAATAATTGTGTTGAGATTCCAAATCTTTAACAGTGTATGCATTGGCTTAAAATGATAAATATATTCTGAGGGAAAGCCTTTTAGGTTTCAAGACCTGAGCTCATGCCAAGAGGTTTCTCTTGCAAAAACTGAGCCTGGCTAGTGTAGGAAAGACTTTGGTATTAACCCATAAAATGGTCTAGGTGTTGTGCTCTTCAGCTAGTGGGGAAGGGTAGTCTTATGGCTGAAATACAGGACCAAGGAGACCAGAGTTCTGGGCTTGAGGCCAGACTCCTGTCCTAAGTGATTGTGGGCTTGGTCTAAGCCAAATCTTTTTGATGGGAATCCTGACATAGTGGGCTGATAGTTGCCTGGCTAGAATGGATATAGAGTGTCTGTGCAGCAGCCCTGTAGCTTGCCAGTGAGTTGAGAGGGTTGAAGGGAGTTAGATGTTTGTCTCCCTTTACCATCATAAGATATCTGCATTATCCAATTATCCATTATCCAAGGGGGAATCTCAAGAGATGCTGGTTGTTTCTGCTCTTTGCACTGCCCAAGTGCCACATACGAAGGACAGAGGAGCACAGAATCTGGCCTGTATTCCATGTATGAATTTATTGCAACATCAGAATGAGCATTCCTGGTTTTCCAAAGGGAGCTCTGTTCAGATCTCCATATTGTGTTGTGCCCGTCGTCTTTATGCTATTTGAGTCTTTCAGATGGTAACCTCCCATCTCAGTATTTCATACAAAATGAGGAATTCATGTATCTCTGCACAGACAGTGACATTTCTTTATTCCAAGGTCTATGGATAAGCCTATTATTCTTTTATAGTAGCAGTCATGTTAGTCTGTATTCGCAAAAAGAAAACGAGTACTTGTGGCACCTTAGAGACTAACAAATTTAGTTGAGCATAAGCTTTCGTGAACTACAGCTCAATTCATCGGATGAATGCATCCGATGAAGTGAGCTGTAGTTCACGAAAGCTTATGCTCAACTAAATTTGTTAGTCTCTAAGGTGCCACAAGTACTCGTTTTCTTTTTGCATATTATTCTTGTTCTCCTACTATAAAATTATACACAGTATTTAATGAAGCCTTGATAAATTCCTTTTTTTTTCCAGTTTGATGTGCAGTACTTCATAATAGATACCTAAAATAGTGTGCAATAAGGTTATAGGCATTATCCAACAAAAGGAATTTTCTCCACCTTATAGTGTGGCTTTCCATGTAAATTTTGAGTCTTTTTGGTTATTCGTTATCCTTTCCCCTACCTGATTGAATGGATCCATGCTTAAGTGAGCTGGCCTGAGAGTGCGCTTCTCTAAACATTTAAAATGAGTTGGCCAGTCTTCCTGGCTTCACAGTTCTATTATTGAAATTGTTTTTAGTAAGCTTTCTCCCCATCCTTCTGGACATTGCAATAAAGTAATAATCCTCTACTTAGCACTACAGCCTGCTACCGAGGAGAGGCTTGTAGTGCTGAATGTGTGACATCACAGCTTCACTGCAAGAGGAAGGAACCTTTTCTGGGGGGGAGAGGGGGTGTAGAGACCCTTGTTTACACAAATCCTGGTAAATATATTTTAATAAATGTGGTAAAGATAGTTGTGGGGAAAAATGCCATATGTGGTGTGTTGTACTTAAGTCAGATGTGTGAAAATTGTTCTCTGAATGAACGTTTCTGTTTACTAGTTATTTACCAGGACTGTTTTAAGGGCAAGTTATTTTCTTATGAGAGTCTTTAAAAGAAAATATGACGGGCATAAAAAATATAAGAATATATCAGAGTTGAGCAATTCAGGTGGTTCTTTGAGTACTGGTCCTACAGGTGCTTCACTGTTGGTGTCTGCGTCCCTGCACTGCTGATCAGAGAACTTCAGTAGTAGTGTTCATCAGGCCCGCACATGCATTCTTTCTCCTTGTGCTGCACCATGAGGCTAGCCAGCATGCATAGCTAACCGTCCTCAGCTTCTTCTAGAAGGCAGAGACTTAGCTGTCCGTTTGTGGATCATTAACTCGCTTACTTTTGCTAAATTTTAGCTTCCTTAGGGCCTCTTTTGTTTGTTTCCTCGTTCTGTTTATTTGGTCGTGCCCCCTCCAAAAAAAAAAAGGGGGGGGAGAAGGATTTTTCTTTTGTCAACCAACAGTGTGTGTTTGTTGGGGGGGCCCACTTGGACAAGGGCATGTCCAGCTCTGTGGGTTTCAAGACGTGCCACGCTTGTAGTGAGGTGATCCTGGTTGCGGAGAAGCACTCCCAGTGCATCTCCTGCCTTGGCAAGGGCCACATCCAGCAGACGTGCTCCCTCTGCCAGCAGCTCCCACCAAGATCCCACAAGGACAGAGAACTTCACCAAAAAACCTTCTATGGAGACAGCTCTCTGAATCCAGCCCTCCTCCAGCAGGTGTGAATCTTCCCCTTGACCTTCGACTTCAAAGGATAGTGGGTCAAAGAAATGGTCTGGGGACTCCTCACAAGTCAAAGTGGGAAATCCCCTCAGTGAGCCCAGGAATAGCCAAAAGAGATCACCATTTCATTCAATATCCTCTGCACCACTGGTACAGAAATCACAATCCGGCACCCATGCCTCATTTCAGTCATCAGGATGCAGTTGTGCTGATAGGCCCACAGACCCTTTGGGCATGGGCACAGAATCTTCTGTACCGAGAGATAAGGGAAATGTCCTATGATGCTCCCAGTACGAGTCGACATCGGTACCACCAGCAATAATAGCGCACCTGGCACTAGGGAGACCAGTATAGGTCTCCATTTCCCATAGCACTGCAACGGACACCGGGACACTCTGTACCAGTGGAATTCCATCAAGCCTGTGACCCAGGCATGACGGAGGCACCCAACTCTCCACCCTCAGGCCATGCCATGCCCCTCCACTATCAAGTGAGGGATCAGATAGTGAGCCAGACAGGGTTTCACAATATTGCTCCTGAGCTCCATTTGGGACCCACTATCAACAGGGTCCGTGAACGTACCAGCAGACTGCACCTCCACCAGGTCCTATTCCACCATAGTGGCCATACTGGGACCCCTAGGCAGCACACAGAAAGCATGCCTTGCCAGCTTGAAGCAGTGTCCAACAGCCCTCCAGGCACACTCCCTCTGCTGCAGCAGTGAGGGCATCAGAGCCTTGAGAAACAGAGGAGCAAGAAGGGGACACAAGAAGATAAAACCCAAAACTATATCTTCCTCTTCCTTGGACGAAGTGATCATTCCTTCATCACCATCTATGGCAGATGACTTCTGCCTGTTTCAGGAGCAGGTGAAAAGAGTAACGGATACCCTACATGCACTACCACCTCATTGACATTCTCCACTCTTCATCCTCCTTGAAAATTGCCCTCTCAATCAACAAAGCGATCTTAGACATGATTAAAATGGTGTGGCAACCCCCAGCATTGGTAGCCCCAACGTGCAAGCGGTGGACAAGAAATATTATGTCTCTGCAAAGGAAGCAGAGTTCCTTTTCTCCCACCTGCCACCCAGTTCATCGTGGTGGATGCTGTAAACTCGTGGCTGACATCATTCGAGGGCAATGCCGTAATACAAAGACTGGAAGTGCCTCGATTGCTTTGGTAAAAGGAGTATTCCACAGCCACCATACAATTTCGTATTACCAGGCCCCCATGGCAAAATACAACTACATAAATTACAGTAGGTTACATGAATTTATTGACCTGCTTCTGGAGAGTTTTCTGGGATTCTTTAAAGCCATTATGTGGCCCTTGATGCTGCCAACACAGCTGCCAGATCCATCTCCATGGCTATAGTGAGGAGACAGGTGTCATGGCTCCACCTGTGAGGATTGCCAAAGGAGGTGCAGACCACAGTTGAGAACCTTCCCTTTGAGGGTGTGAAACTCTTTGCGGAGAAGACAGACATCTCTCTCCACAGTGTGAAGGATTCCAGGGCCACTGAGAATCTACACACCAGGGCAAAGCAATGTTTTAACCCCCAGTCCCATCTCAATTCCTATCAGAGTGCCACTATGAGCTCCAAAGGAAGAAAGGAAAATTTATGAAACATAAATCTTCATTCCAGCTCCCTACCCCCAAAACACCACTTTTGACAGGCAGGTTGAGGCGCCACAAGACCGCTCCCCACTGCTGTCTGTGACCATGCACCCATTTGGCCATTCTTTGGCAGCATTCTACAGTGCCTGGGAGCGCATAATGTTGGACAGATGGGTCCTCGAGATTATCCAATCTGGAAACTTCATCCATTCACCTCTCTACCTTCTCTATAACACCCTTCCTCATCCCTCTTCAGGGACCCTTCTCACGAGACTCTCCTATGTCAGGAGATTTGACTCCTGCAGTTAGGAGCTATAGAACCAGTACCTCAACATATACAAGGCAAGGAGTTCTACTCTCATTACTTCCTAATACCCAAAGGAAGAGGATGGAGACCTATTCTGGACCTCAGAGCTCTCAACAAGTTTGTCAAGGCTCAGAAGTTCAGGATGGTCATTTTATCGACAATCAATCCATCATTGAAAGAGGGAATGGTTTTTGGCCCTCAACCTACAGGATGCCTACTTTTATATTTCAATATTGCCAGTTCTCAAATGACTTCTGATTTACTCTTGGACACTACCGTTACGGGACAGTAGAACGACAGTTAGATTTTGCATTCAGTATATCCTTTGTAGTTCATTTAAAATATCTCTCACCATGCTGGACATTTGGTAATGGTGGTTTAATGTCTCAAGTCTTAAATCCCTTTTCTGTCCAGAGAAGTACTAAAGCAAAATAGCAGGTGCATGGGAGCAACAGAAATGGAGTTTTAGTTATTGTAAAGTGTTAAGCCTTGGAACAGAAAGGTGCTGTTTTATTTTACAAATGATAAAGCAAATTAAATATATTGGCAATACAGTTCTGACAAGATGGTGTGTCTATACAAGCATCATGTGATAGGCAGCTATCAATGTCTGTAACTGTCCCCTTGAAAACAAAATATAGGTATTCTGTGCCATATATAATCTGCAAAAACAAATTTGGAATCTTGCTTTTCTGCTCACATCATTAAGTGAACAGCTAGATTTCTGTTGCTTCTCTGACCTCCTTAACTGAAAAACTGTAGTTTACAGAGCAGAGACTGGAGTATGATCAGAAAAAACGATGTATGAGTTAAGTGTCACTGATATATCCCAGAGTGTGTGGTGTAGCCCTATGCAGAGAACAGGGCAAAGGGTTGATTACATATCAATAACAATGCTTTGGGCTGTAGCAAACAATTTGCTCCATAACAGGTAGCTTTCTAGAAATACAATACCAGTTTTTCTTGTCACAGTAGAAAATTGTACCTGTTACAAGCAAAGTTTCTCACTTTTTAAATTACTTCCTGTATGGATTAAATCCTGAACTATAAATCAGCTATGCTTGTAGCACAACAGAATAGATTTCCTCCTGGCCTTCCAGTAATACCTGTCATTTCTGTCTAACTTGTTGGTTTTGTTAAAAGTTAATCACGAGTGCTCCCCCAATGGGGAGTCTGTTTTGTTTTGTTTTAGTAAATAGTCAGTTGAATACTGCAAAATAATGTTATGAAATATCCATGCAAAGCTATAAACAAATTGGCTTGACTATGTGCCCTTTTTGTGTAATTTGCTTTGACTATTTTATTTTACAAATTTACTGGCAGGAACAGTCATGGAAACAGTATATTTTAAACAAATATTGGAAAATATTCATGGAAAGCAAGTTGAGTTTGTGAACTTGTGTACCACAAACCTGGTCTGCTCATCTAGTCAGAGAACAAACACATTGTGTGACTTACAGGATATGTCCAGTCAAAACTAATCACACAGCTAGAATTTTGTTTGTATTTAATAGTTACGATAAACAGTTCACACAGTTTGCAGATCATGAATTGTTTGGTGTATAATTTTGAATAAATAGTATGGTTGGAAAAAAATCATAAGCTATTTGCAGATAATTCACAAATAGAAAAAGAGGCAGAATTTCTCAGTTGAACACTGCAGAGTATTCTTTTGGTCACAGATTTCCAATGGGACTTAAGTGCTTTTGAAAATTTTACCCAAAGAGAATTAGGATGAATATCTTGCAAACTGACATTTTAGGAATGTTTGAAAAAAATTACCCATAGTTCTTTGCTCTAATCTCCTGTGTCTTCACCACTTCACCCCCATCATATACCAGTGACTGCACTTGGCAATGGGAAAATTGTTCATCTAATAACACTGTTTTTTCTCTTTCATGAGAAAAACAAACTACCAGTGTATCATAAGGGCCCAATCTTGCTCCCATTGAAATCAGTAGCAATACTCCTGTTCTTTCACTGAGGCAGGTGTGGGCACAGAGCACCTCCTGAGGATGTGGAACATGATCTGACAGTTGGCTGAGTACCTAGCAGGATCAGGCACTTAACAAAACTTTTAGCATAAACTTCCACCCTGTTGAGGAAAGGTTATATTCTGTGTCAGTTATCACATATGTGATTATAAAACTATCATTTTAGCAGTTTTGCACTGGATTAACCTGAATACAGAAAATGAAATTGTCTAAGTGTCCTAGTAGCAATTTGAAAACACTTGAGAGAGACACTAGGATGCTGCACCTCTCTACTAGCCCACTTCAAGCGTTAACTGAAGATTGCCCTTGCACTGAAACACTCTTCAATAGTTGTCTGTAGAGTCTAATTCAAATGCAAGTTGGCTTTTAAATCGACTGTGAAACTTCTTTTAAAAAAGAAATCCTCACAGCCTGAATAACTTTGAAATGTTCTTTTCCTGTCTGAATGCAGTTTGAGAAACATTTGCATTGTCAAAAATCCCCCATTTTTTATTTCTCTGGTTTTAATGTAAAATCATCTGCACTGCTGGAGATAGGATTTACAAAATGGAATTTTTGCAGAAGAACAATGTGTAGCTTAATTAGTATGTGAGGTGATTTAAAAATAAAATTTAATACCAAGTCAAATAGTTGATTGATAGAATTTTCCTCTGTGCCAAGCATTTTGCTAGGAAACTTGAAGTTTCATGCATGCACAAGAATTAGTAACAAATGCATTCACAGGAAGAAAATGCAGATGTCTACTTGTTAAGAACCCTAACTAAAATGAACTACGAATTTGACTTGATCAGAAACCTTTCCTTTTATTGCACTTCAGTTTAAATTGCAGCCTAAAATTTAGTTTATAAGGGTAGATTGCTAGTATGTGGGAGGTAGGAGGAGCACAGATGGATTTGGGGAGCTTTTAGAGGAAACCCTAAACAATTCAGCCAATATTTTCGACTTTGGGTATATAAAGTTGGGATTCTAAATCTATATTTAGGCAACTAAGTGGACTGATTTTTTCAGATGTGCTAAGCACCTCTAGCTCCTGTTGACTTCAGTGGAAATTGTGGGTAGTCGGCATCTCCTGAAATCAGGCAAATATTTAAGCATTTCACTATGGATTTAGGAGCTGAACTTTTTACATGCACATTTGAATAGTTAAGTCTTCATTCCTAAATCAAGATATTTAAATTTACTGTGTCTGGAGTAGAAGGAAAGACTTCCTCCATGGCTTTGAATAATCCATGCTTATCTGTCTGTTTGTCCATTTCTGTAACTTCCTGATTTTTGTCAGGAGTTCATGATGAGCTTTTAGGGGAGTCTCTCTGTCCCATCTTCGCGTGTAGTGCATGACTCTGAAAATGTGAGTCTGTATGAAAAGCATGTAGTGTTTGCCTTGTTCTTACATCAGAAGAATTTTTTCTTTTGTCCATTTTATGCTTGTTTCTAAAGGCTTAAAATGAAAGCTTTGTTTCTGCAATAATGGCTTAGTGTAGGCTTACATTGTTGATCCCTTCAGTAGATGCAATGTAATCCACTTTGGTAATGTGAATTTTTAAACAATCATCAGCCTTTTCCATTAACCCTTCTATACTAATGGTAATGCCCTACAGAAACTACAAAGGAATTCGGTGCCCAAGCTTAACATAAGACTTGGAGGACACTTAACAGCATTTGCATTCCTTATTTTAGTCCTAGTGAATTGTGGATCGGATGTTGAACTTGGTTAGTACTAAATAGTTGATTGTGAAGTTGATGCTCAAATACAACTTTCCACAAAACTGCTTTAGAAAAATATGATGAAACCACTCAAAAGTTCCAATTCAAAATGCTACTCGAAGAGGCTACAGTGCCTTGGTTTGTGCAGTATTTTAACATGTCCAGATGCTATACTCTCTTTTTGTGTACATGTTCTAGCTGAAACATTTACATTCTCAAATCCTGTGGGTTTTTGTATAGATTTCTCTATTTGCAGGTTGTTTTATATTTTACACAAAAACAAGAACTATTTGAAAGCTTCATTCATATACATATAATATACATAATCCTGTGAATTCTCAGCAGCGGGCCTTAAAGAATATTTTTTGGTGCCTATTAGCCTGAAGACTAAGCCTGCTAGTAAGTATGATAAATGCACGCACCACTAAAGCCTTCATTTTAAAGGGATAAAACAGTTTTGTATTGTAGTTAATTGTAACACTGACAAACAAATTTCTATTGAAAATTAATTGCTTGTCACTTGATTTTGTTAGATGTTGTTTCCCTCCCTTGCTTTACTCTGCCTTTTCCTTTTCATATAGTATATTCCTGTGTCATTTTCAGGGAAAAGGATGAGTGCTGGAATTCTTATGAGGTGATGGCTTTAGGTATTCTTCATTGTTTGTTCCATCTTTGTTAATTTCAGGATGAGCTTATATTAAATTCAGAACCCTACCAGGCTTCTGTCAGCTACAAGGAAGAAAGAGAATGTTTTCTCTGTGTTTCTCAAATCTGCCAAGCACCAAATCTGTACACCATGGATTTTCATCATGGAAGTCACAAAGAGGGCAGGAAGAACAGGAGTACTTGTGTGACTAGGAGTACTAGTTTCTAAGGTGCCACCGGTACTCCTTTTCTTTTTGCAGATACAGACTAACATGGCTGTTACTCTGAAAAGAGGGCAGGGGCCATGATCACTTTCGCATTCTTCACGACTAGAGGAGAGGAGAATCTTGAAACATTTTTCTGTTGTAACATGAGGACATGGTATGGAAAAGATTGAGATATATTGTCCAATGCTATTTTACAATTCCTTCAGCCTTCATTTTTGAGTCCTTCCCAGTGACTAACTCAAGTGCCTGCTTTTCCTGCTGTTTGGGAAAGCTGAGTACCAATAAAGTTGAAATTGACCTGATTTGGTATGTCTTCTGTGCTGAGGTAGCTGGGGTAATTGGGACCTGAGTCTAAGCAACCTCACTGCAACACGATACTCAAATTACTGTGTCCTTACTGGTGCTGTACTCCCATGTTTGTGTTACTAAGACTTCAGGATGGGGGTGGGGTGGGGTATATTGGGCTATTCTTTGTACTTCAGTAAACTGAGCCACTTTGATTCTTTCCCAGTGAAGAGTGTGGGAACTTGCCTGTCCTCCTGGGCACATGGTGGGAATTGTAGAAAGTCATGGAGGATGATTAGCCTGCATTCTCACTGTAAAATGCATGGGTTACCAGTTGGACCTGGGCTCAAAATCACACAGCCAACTGTGATGGCAAGCCTGGATTGAAAGTGCCACTTAATTTGCATGAGAGAGTTTTCGGTATGGATGGCGAAGGGGTTAGGAGTACACCTGGGTAAGAATCTGGGCGAACTCTGCGGTGAAGACACACCCAAACTCTCTAGAGTTTCATTGCAGCCTAAATGTACAGAATAGCTCTGCTAATGAGGACAAAAAGCATTAATTAGGGGCCTCCATATGAAAAGTATCCCTAACAGCATGGTTTATAGCCAGTGTATAACCATGAGTTACTTTGTGCTTTGAAGGAGAAACAATCCTCCAATCCTGGAAAGCCAGTATCCAGGCGAAATTGCTACTGTTGGGTGACAAGTCACCAATTTTTTCAGCAAACCAATGGACAGCATTGTGGCAGAGTTGTTAAATAAAAGCAAACATATGCTACACACCACCAGGCACTATAGGAATGAGGACAAGACATGCTACAAACTAAGCAGTCCTTTTGTGGGTTCTCCTCCAACAGGTAAAAAAGGAGGGATAACCAGTCTGGGATAATCAGATTAAACACATTCAGGAAAATGTGCAGTGAGGTAAATTCATGGCTATGTATCCTCAGCCTCTGATGTCTCATTGGCCCAGTCTGAAGAGGAGTATCCTCTGGCCGTGAATATGTTTCAGCTGTTTTGCTAGTTGATGGCCTCTCAGGACCTGTTTGTCTGAAATGTTGGGGGGAGAGAGATGAGACATCCACCACGGTACAATCTGGACTGTTGAACTGCGGTGTCCCTTTAATTCTGAAGCCCAGGGTGCCTTTTACACTGCTTTGCTAGTGAAAAGCAGCCTCTCCAGGCTCTACTCGCATAGCCATACAGTAACAAACATATAATAAAATCTCATATAATGTTGATACACACATTTTAACAGCAGTTATTTTCAGAAGATTGAGTTTTTGAGTAATACCTCCCACAGCATACTTTGTACAAAATATATCCTAACTGTATAAAAGTGATAAACATGGCTGTACAGGGTGTTATATGGGGTACAATGTGTCAGAAAAAGCTATTCTGTAGAGAGGCTGTAAGTTCCCAGAAAAGATTGATCTTCTCCCCAGGATCCAAAAATCCAGTGCTTGGCCGCTTAAGACATTTTTACTAATTATATTTGCAAACCTTGGTGTAGGCAGCCATCAAAAATAGTGCTGCACATTGTGTGTTAGGAGAATGGAGGGAGTTAAAGTACACCACTTTTTCAAAGATAGCTCTGATCCCCTAAGCATCCACAATGACGATAGCTGATAAAATATCGTTGGACCTTGTTTTGCTGGAAGAATAAGAAAATGTCAGTTAGTTGAAATTTCTTCTATTCAAAGAGCAAGGTCTACAGGTCCAACCACCATATGAGCCCAACTCAGTTTGGGAATAGATCGATTATAGAAAACTCAAGCTCTGCAATAGAAGTACCTTATTTTAAAAAAATTAATCAGTTAGGGAACCTGGTTGGTCAACAGTTCCTTTTTATCTGAGGAAATTTTCAAAGTAGTGGCCTCTTCAGAGGCTGAAGCCCTATGTCCTACCAACGACTAACAGGTTTAGTTCGCCTCCAGGATCCATGAGCAAATTTCACCCACCCCAGTGTAGGATGTGCAGGTCTTGCTCATTAAAGGGAAATTTTAAAATAAGCAAAAATAAATTTTCCTATGCTTGATGTGAGTTGAGTTTTAACCCCTTAAGTTGTTTGAGGGATTTCATTTTTTTACAGAACAACTAAACCAGATTTTGTTTCATAATTCCAAAGCTATTAGGCAAATTACTGTAGTTTTATTCCTGAATTTCTTATGATTCAGTTTAATAAAGATACATATAACTGATAAAATTGAAGGTCAAGTGAACTTTTTTGTGGAACTAACTAGATACTTAATTTTGCTTGGAGCAAAATAAGAAGCCAAATGGTTGTGCTTATGAATAAAGGATTTCTTGCAGCTGTGATTCTGTCCTTAGCAAAGCATATTTAATAAACAAAAGATCAGCTAATATTCTTATTATTCCTTGTTAATTGTTATTCCTTGTTATATCTTGTTCCTTGGCTGAGCGTAGGAAATAATTATATATTCTATTAATGTGAAAAGGGAAAGATTTAAAGTATTCTATTCACTAATTTATACATATATCAGACAAATTGTTTAGGTGTTGCATTTTCTGAACATGAAGAGATTGTGTATGGCAGATATAAAACTTAAATTTAATTTAATATCCTTCTAGGGATAAAAATGACTGAGAAACCCACCACAGTAGCATAGGGGAACTATGCAAAAATGAGGAATCTAGTGAAACAGAAATTAAAAGGAACAGTCACAAGGGTGAGATGCCTGCAAACTGCACAAAGACTATTAAAAAAACCACCATAATAAAGTCTCAAACCAATTGTGTGCTCTAAATAAAAAAAAAAAAAAATAAAGTAAAAGGACCCAAATAATGCCACCATGGCTAAACAGGAAAGTTAAAAGAGGCAGTTACAGGTAAAAGAAGCATCCTTTAAAAATTGGAAGTCAAATCTTGTTGAAGAAAATACAAAAGAGTCATAAACTTTGGCAAGTCAAGTGTAAAAGTATAATAAAGCAGGCCAAGGAAGAATTTGAGGGGCAACTAGCTAAGGAAAGAAAAACAGCAATTTTTTTTAAGTACACTGAAAACAGGAATCAGAGTAGCAGCCATGTTAGTCTGTATTCGCAAAAAGAAAAGGAGTACTTGTGGCACCTTAGAGACTAACAAATTTATTTGATCATGCAATGACTTCATCCGATGAAGTGGGCTGTAGCTCATGAAAGCTTATGCTCAAATAAATTTGTTAGTCTCTAAGGTGCCACAAGTACTCCTTTTCTTTTTGAAAGCAGGAAGCCTGTCAAAAACAGGGGCCACTGTATGATGTAGGTGCTAAAAGGAGCACTCTGGAAAGACAAGAAGCAGCTAAATGAATTCTTTGCATCTGTCTTCGCTGAAGAGGATATGGCGGAGATCCCCACATTCTTTTTTGGTTACAGATCTGAGGAACTGTCCCAGATTGAGGTGTCAGTAGAGGAAGTTTGGGAATAAACTGATAAATTAAACAATAGTAAATTGCTAGAACTAGATTGTATTAACCCAAGAGTTCTGAGGATTCAAATATGAAATTGCAAACCTGCTAACTGTGGTAGGTAACCTCTAGCTTAAATTAGCTTTTGTACCAGATGATTGGAGGATACTCAGAGTTAGTTTGCTTATTTATTTATTTGTAAGGCACCAGATGCAATTCTGGCAACTACAGACAAATAAGCCAACCTTCCCTACGAGGCAAATTGGTTGAAACTATAGTAAAGAACAGAATTATCAGATGCGTAGATGAACATGCTATACTGGGAAGGGTCATGCAGCTTTTGTAAAGGGAAAATATGCCTCACTTATCTATTATAATTCTTTGAGAGAGTCAATAAACATGTGGACAAAGCTGATCCAGTTGGTATAGTGTATTTGGACTTTCAGAAAGGTTTTAACAAGGTCCCTCACCAAAGGCTCTTAAGTAAACTAGGCAGTCATGATAAGAGGGAAGATCTTATGCATCCGTAACTGGTTAAAAGATAGGAAACACAGGGTAGGAATAAATGGTCCATTTTTATCATGGACAGAGGTAAATAGCGGGGTCCCATGAAGATATGTACTGGGACCTGGGCTTTTCTGGGACCTGGGCTTTTCAGTATATTCATAAATGATCTGGAAAATGGAATGAACGATGAGGTGGCAAAATTTGCAGATGATATAAAATTACCCATGACAGTCCAAGCTGCCTCCAAAGAGTTACAAAAGAATCTCACTAAACTAGGTAACAAAATGGCACATGAAATTCAGTGTTAAGTGCAAAGTAATGAACGTTTGAAAATATAATCCCAACTAATACCCAGTACGAATAAAAGGGTTTAAATCGTTGTTACCATTCAAAAAAAAGATCTTGGAGTCACTGTGGATAGTTTTCTCAAAACCAGTGTTCAGCGGCAGTCAAAAAAGCTACCAGAATGTTAGGAACCCACAGGAAAGGTATGGATAATAGCATAGAAAATATCATAATGTCATTATATAAATCTATGCTACTCCCACATCTTGAATACCACATTCAGTTTTGTTTCTCCCATCTCAAAAAAGGATATATTAGAATTGGAAAAGTTATGGGGAAGGGCAACAAAAATGATTAATAGTATGGAATAGCTTCTGTATGAGAAGATATTAAAAAGACTGGGACTGTTCATCTTAGAAAATTGGTGACTAAGGGGGATATGAAAGAGGTCTATAAAATCATGAATGGTATGAAGAATTGAAAAGGAAAGTCTTATTTACTCCTTCACATAACACAAGGACTAGGAGTCACCCGATGAAATTAATAGGCAGCAGGTTTAAAAACAAACAAAAGGAAGATTTCAGAGTAACAGCCGTGTTAGTCTGTATTCACAAAAAGAAAAGGAGTACTTGTGGCACCTTAGAGACTAACCAGTTTATTTGAGCATGAGCTTTCGTGAGCTACAGCTCACTTCATCGGATGCATACCATGGAAACTGCAGCAGACTTTATATATACACAGAGAATATGAAACAATACCTCCTCCCACCCCACTGTCCTGCTGGTAATAGCTTATCTAAAGTGATCATCAGGTTAGGCCATTTCCAGCACAAATCAAGGTTTTGTGCTGGATTTGTGCTGGAAATGGCCTAACCTGATGATCACTTTAGATAAGCTATTACCAGCAGGACAGTGGGGTGGGAGGAGGTATTGTTTCATATTCTCTGTGTATATATAAAGTCTGCTGCAGTTTTCACGGTATGCATCCGATGAAGTGAGCTGTAGCTCACGAAAGCTCATGCTCAAATAAATTGGTTAGTCTCTAAGGTGCCACAAGTACTCCTTTTCTTTAAACAAAAGGAAGTACTTCACACAGTGGATAGTCAACTCATTGCTAGGGGATGTTATCAACGCCAAAAATAAAATTGGGTTCAAAAAAGAATTTGAGTTCATGGAGGAAAGGTCCATCAATCATAGTTTCCGACTTCCTCTCTGCTCAGTGGGTACTCAACCCTGCCCCTGCACCACCCTCACCCCGCCCTCATTCCACCCCTTCTCCCAAGTCCCTGGCCCTGTCCTGCCTCTTCTCTGCCTCCTCCCTTGAGCATGCTGCGTCCCAGCTCCTCCCCCGCTCTTCCGGAAAGTCCTAAGCGCCGCCAAACAGCTATTGGGTGGCGGGTGGGCTGGAAGTGCTGGGAGGGAGGGAGAGGAGTGGGGATGTAGCACACTCTGGGAGGGAGGGAGAAGGAGGTGAGGAGTGGGGAGCTTGGCACCTGCTAATTTTTTCCCCATGGGTGCTCCAGCCCCAAAGCACCCATGGAATCGGCACTTATGCCATCAATAGCTATTAGCTAAGATTTTCAGGGACGCAGCCTCATGCTCCGGATATACCTAAACTTCCAATTGCCAGAAGCTGGCACTGGATGACAGAAGATAGATCACTCAAAACTGTCTTGTTCATTCCCTCTGAAGCATCTGGCACTGGCTGTGTCTATCAGAGGCTGGATACTGAGATAGATGGACCATTGGTCTGATCCAGTATGTCCATTCTTAAACTCATGTTCCTTCAGAAACAGGAAAGCAGGAAGTGATTATTCAGAAATTAAACTAATTAGACTTAGATGCATTAATTATATTATTGCTTTCTTTTCCACTAGCTATTTTAGGCTGACTGTTACATATCATAGTAAAGCAAACCAAGAGCAGGAGACCTAATGGATTGGAAAAATACAGGAAATACTTAAGTTATCGAGCTAGTGCACTTTTACTGCATAAAAGACAAAACCAATAGTTTGTAAATTTAGTCAGCCACTGTCCACTTATTTCACACTCTACCTGTTTTCCTTCAGTAAGTTACATTATTTATCCCTGTTGCTTCAAGTCCTCCCTCACCGTGAGCAAGCCTTACTGTTAAGCAAGCTGCTTTGCTAAAGTTAAGAATCTGATTCTGATCAATGATACTGATTTATACATCAGTGAAAGTTAATTGATTTAGTGGTGGTGTTGTTGAATTATACCAGTGTGCGATCAGAATTGAGACTAGGGCTTAGTGACATGAATAAGGTTTAGCAGGATCAGGACCTTTGTTTGAAAGGTGCACAGATTAATACACTTTAAACCTGTTTTTCAGAATGGTAAACGAGAGGCACAGAGAACTTGTGGTATTTTTTTCCAAGGTTGTACAACAAAGAATACTACCAGTATCCAACTTTAATCAACAGAATATCTTCCTTATCTTCCTTTAAAGTGCACAAATTACCTTTCCAATATTCTGCTTTGATTCCACAAATGGAAATCCATTGAAAGGAATGGGCATTTTGTGAAGTAGAATATATCAGGGTTTTTTTTTTGTAATGGAGTATTAAAGAAAAATAAACACAATTTTTTTTTTACTTTTATGACTAAACACAATTGTAGGGCTATATTTAAACCAGTCTCCAAAGTCATGATTTCAAATATTGATGGCTCTTATGTGCAGATTACTTTCCGACAGGTCCATTAAACTGGAGAGTCAAGGTTAAATTGTTCTGTAATATCAGCAAGTAATTTTTTTAACTTAAAGTTTTTAACATCATGGTAACAATACAAATGTGATTTATTTAAAGCCAGTAGCCAGAATTATCAGTTGTACTGGGTATTTAAAGTTAGTCATCTAAGGGTATGTCTACACTATGAAATTAGATCGATCTGATAGAAGTCGAATTTTAGAAATCAGTTTTATACAGTCGATTGCGTATGTCCACACTAAGCGCATTAAGTCAGCGGAGTGCGTCCTCACTACCGTGGCTAGCATCGACTTTCAGAGCATTGCATTGTGGGTAGCTATCCCACAGTTCCCGCAGTCTCTGCTGCCCATTGGAATTCCGGGTTGAGTTTCCAATGCCTCATGGGGCAAAAACATTGTTGCGGGTGCTTTTGGGTACATGTTGTCAGTCGCCCCTCCTTCCGTGAAAGCAACGGCAGACAATCGTTTCACACCTTTTTTCCATGCAGACACCATACTGCTGTCAGCAGACGGTGCAGTAGGACTGCTAACCGTCGTCATCATCCACCACTTCCGCTGCAGCTCTGCTCTGCTGCTTTTGTCTCAATAGCAAATTTCTCCATGTTGTCTGTCATGTGCTCCCGGGTACTTGTGTTCTTCCTCGGAAAATGTGCACAGTGCTAACTGTCATCCTTCACTGCTTCCACTGCAGTTCTGCTCTCCTGGTGCCATGAATCCACCTCACAGGTCCTCTCATCATTCTGTATAAATATCTATTCTCGTGGCATCTGTCATCATCTACCGCTTCCACTGCAACTCTGCTCTCCTGCAGACACCATATCACGGCAAGCATGGAGCTCGCTCAGCTCATCGCTGCTGTTGTGAGCATTGCAAACACCTCACGCATTTTCCTGCAATATGTGCAGAACCTGCAAAAGCAGGCGAGGAGGCAACGACAGCGTGATCACGATAGTGATGAGGACAGGGACACAGATTTCTCTCCCCATGGGCCCTGGCAATTTGGACATCATGGTGGTAATGGGACAGGTTCATGCCGTGGAACGCTGATTCTGGGCCCGGGAAACAAGCACAGACAGGTGGGACGATAAGATAAGAGCAGCCTTCACAGTTGAGAAGCGAGTGGCGATAACCCTCTGGAAGCTTGCAATGCCAGACAGCTACCAGTCAGTGGGGAATCACTTCGGAGTGGGTAAATCTACTGTGGGGGCTGCTATGATCCAAGTAGCCAATGCAGTCACTGAGCTGCTGCTGTCAAGGGTAGTGACTCTGGGAAGTGTGCAGGTCATAGTGGATGGCTTTCCTGCAATGGGGTTCCCTAACTGGTGGGGCGATAGAACACATATCCCTGTCTTGGGACCGGACCTCCTTGGCAGCCAGTACATAAACTGCAAAGGGTACTTTTTAATGGTGCTGCAAGCACTGGTGGATCACAAGGGACATTTCACCGACATCAACGTGGGATGGCTGGAAAAGGTGCATGACGTTCACATCTTCAGGAACTCTAGTCTGTTTGAACAGCTGCAGGAAGGAACTTACTTCCCACACCAGAAAATTACCATTGGGGATGTTGAAATGCCTATAGTTATCCTTGGGGACCCAGCCATGCCATGGCTTATGAAGCCCTTAATGCCATGGCTCATGAAACCATACACAGGCACCTTGGACAGTAGTAAGGAGCAGTTCAACTATAGGCTGAGGAAGTGCAGAATGGTGGTAGAATGTGCTTTTGGACATTTAAAAGCTTGCTGGCACAGTTTACTGACTAGGTTAGACCTCAGCGAAACCAATATTCCCATTGTTATTGCTGCTTACTGTGTGCTCCACAATATCTGTGAGAGTAAGGGGGAGATGTTTATGGCGGGGTGGGAGGTTGAGGCAAATCGCCTGGCAGCCAATTACGTGCAGCCAGACACCAGGGCGATTAGAAGAGCACAGCTGATTGCCCTGCGCTTCAGAGAAGCTTTGAAAATCAGTTTAATGACTGGCCAGGCTACGGTATGACAGTTCTGTTTGTTCTGTTAGTTTCTCCTTGATGAAAACCCGCCCCCTTGGTTGACTCTACTTCCCTGTAAGCCAACCAACCTCCCCCCTTCGATCACCGCTTTCAGAGGCAATAAAGTCATTATTGTTTCAAAATCATGCATTTTATTAATTAATGACTCTTTATTAATTCATCACACAAATAGGGGGAAAACTCACAAGGTAGCCCGGGAGCGGTGGGTGAGGAGGGAAGCACCGGGTTGGGTGGTGGATGAGGGGAGGAGGGAAGGACAAGGCCACACTACAGTTCAAAACTTATTGAATGCCAACCTTCTGTTGCTTGGGCAATCCACTGGGGTGGAGTGGCTGGGTGCCCGGAGCCTCTTCACTCCCCCTCCCCCCGCATTCTTGGGCATCTGGGTGGGGAGGCTGTGGAACTTGGGGAGGAGGGCAGGAGGTTATACAGGGGCTGCAGCTGCAGTCTGTGCTCTTGCTGCCTTTCCTGCAGCTCCACCAGACACCTGAGCATGTCAGTTTGCTCCCCCATTAGGCTCAGCATTGCATCCTGCCTCCTCTCATCGCATTCTTCCCTCCTCTCATCACGTTCATTTAACCGTTTCCTTGTCTCTGCCATTGTTTGCCTCCATGCATTCTGCTGAGCTCTTTCAGTGCGGGAGGACTGCATGAGCTCTGAGAACATGTCATCGCGAGTGGTTTTTTTCCGCCTTCTAATCTGCGCTAGCCTCTGGGACAGAGATGGTAGAGGGAGCGTAGAAGCATTTGCAGCTGCAGGAGGAATAAAGGGAGAGTAGTATTTAAAAAGATACATTTTAGAGAACAAAGGGAAGACTATTTCACACTGAATCAAGCGATTCACATTACATAGCACATGTGCTTTTGCTACAAGGTCGTATTTTGCCTCTTATATTGAGTGCCTGCCAGTTTGGTGTGAGACATCACACACGCTCAGCTGGGCAAAAGAATTCGGCTTGCAGGCAGCCATGATAAGACAAAGGGTTTCGGCTTCTTCAACTTTCATAACATGTGGGAACGGTTTCAAACAGCAGCGCCCTCCTTTCCCATACCAAGCAAAGCCCGTTTGGGTTGGCCAAAGGAGGGGCTGACAAGAGAGGTCATAATGGAGCACTCTGGGATAGCTCCCAGAGGCTAATACCATCAAATTCTGTCCACACTACCACAAACTCGACCCAGCGAGGTCAGTTTTAGCGCTACTCCCTTCGCTGGGGAGGAGTACAGAAATCGATTTTAAGAGCCCTTTAAGTCGACAGAACAGGCTTGGTCGTGTGGACGGGTGCAGGGTTAAATCAACCTAATGCTGCTAAATTCGACCTAAACTCGTAGTGTGGACCAGGGCTAAGTAAGTAGCCTGATATTTTTTTTTTTTAAAGGAGCTTTGCACCTGCAGCCTTGGTAGCTACTAATAGAGCTGAGAATGCTGTGCACTTCTGAAAAGCAGACACCTAAATAAATGACTAGCTACATGCACCGATGCTTGAGAATTTTGACCAATAGCTTTTTGTAGACTGAATGTTTTGTTTCTTTTTTAAACTCTGTGGGTGAGATTTTTAACAACTCACTGGGAGCAGCATTACGGCAACACAACAGGCTCTTAAAAATCTCCTCCCAATGGTCAGAAATCTGTAAAAAGCATCCAGATCACATTTAAACAGCTTTTTAAACTAGATGTTAAAAGGCTGGAAGCTATATTGTATATGAGTAAACCTGCAGATGTGAGCTAGATTGCCAAAATAGGGCTTTCCAATTTGTACTTTACAGGATAATATGCTTCATTTTAAGGTAGATGAAAGGCATCAGAGTTTGCTTATAAACCTATTATGTTAGTGTTTGTTTGTTTTTCCCTTTTGTAAGAGAGGAAGCTGGAAATAAGCTAGTGTTGGATCAATTGAAACAGCAAGTTTTGCTGAATTAGCTAGTTCTGAGTGGTGAAATGAGGCATGCTATCCTGCATATTGCAGTAATTGAGAATCACTTTGTTTGAAAAAGGAGAGTTTTTGTTTGACGTAAAAATAGTAATAAATGAAATAAATTCTGCTAGGGTTTCCTTGTAAATGAATTGGGTTAATAAAGTGCTGTGAAAGAAACCCAGGGTTAGAGTTAGCACTAAGAATGCTGTTTTAAGTCTGGGAAAATTAGTATTGAGAGATGAAAGAGAATGGGGAGGGAAGCATTTCTTCTGTTCTTTTTTTATTACAGGTATAAAAGAATCTATTTTAAATGGAGTGGTGAAGTGAGAATCTATTGGAGGCTGCCAGATTACTTACCTTGTGAATGTTGAAGGTGGTGGTGGTAGTAGTATGCACACACCACACATTTTTCATTGGAAGTGAAATGAATAAGTCCTAATTAAATTATTAGTTTTGATAATATTAAATATTTAAAAATAAATATAAAATTAGTGTACTAACATGCAGTGTCATCTTTTTAAAAACAACTAAAAAGAAAATCAGGTGTTAAAGAGAAGTTTTTGCAGGCTGTGTAGGTTTATTTTTTAATGGTAAATTTATACTTAGATTATGTTTGTGGTAATTGAAAACACATCCCATTGACTAGGGGAAGGAGGACAGCCACAATATAGATCTCAGTAACTTTTTATATATGAATATTTTTATGCTTAAAACAGTGTACCCTCAAAAGTCCATGGTTTTAATTCTGAAGAAATAAGTAAAACAAATGCATTTTAAAGTGTAGTTGGATTCTTTATGGGAGTTTGATATAATTAGCCTACCGGCCTATGTAAAGTGGACTACCTGCATTGAACTATTTAAGTCTCATGACTTGCCTTGATCAGGATATTTTGTTGAATTCCTAAAATTTCCTTAACATTCTTTTTTGTTTTTGTTATTTGCTTTGTTTTTTTTAACATCATATTTCTTTAGTTACTGAAGTTATTTGTGTGTTGTACTTGTGGGTGCTTCAGACAGTGCTAGTAAGCCTGAAGACGCTGGGGTCTTCAGAATATTGAGACTCCAGCAGGGGGAAGGTTGAAATTCTAGTGGAATGTTTACTATTCATATTCCAGTATCGTGACATACAGTATGAGGTGCCTCATCCTAAAAGAGATTTGAAAATGTTTATCTGTGTTGTTATATAGCTCCCCTCATCATAGTATCTGAACACGATGGTGATCCACCTTTGTGAAATCAGATTGTTTCTCCCTTTATAGTGGCCCTGAGCTTGGGGCCACAATGCAAGTTCTTCCCTCTTTCTCTTTAATGGTTACACACCATTTAGTATCCCCATAACTCTTTCCGTGGAGATAAACACCAATTCTGGGCCAAGGTATACTACTTCTGCTAATTGGATTTTACAGCTCTCCAGCCATACACATGCAGACGCTTGTATGGTATTTGCATTTGGTGAAGGGATCAGGCAGGATTCTGAGACCTCACAGCAAGGAGGTCTCATTCCATGGCTTTACAGAAGTCCTCAGATGAGTATGAACTGGCCCTAACTGCATGATCTAGTGGTTCTCAAATTGCTGGCTGTAGATGACCAGTGGTTTGCAAAGCTGTTGCTGGTTTTCTGCAGAATGAAACATCTTGATAAACAAGTGGTGGGGAGCTGGGTTTTCAGAAGGTGGAGCCATGAAAGGACATTTGTCCTACCTGAGGGAATGAAAATAGTTAAAATGAGTAAGGATTGGACAGTTGGGCCCTTAGTTTTAAAAACTTTCTCATTCACCATCCTCGTAGATTACATTTGTCCACTTCTTTTATCCTGCCTCTTTTTCAGTCTTAATGTTGCTTGCATTCACTTCCTTGTGATCCTGTCTGCCATCACTTAGTTTCCTTCCAAATTTTATTTTAGAACACAGATCCTGTAAATTTAGCTGAGATTGCCTTATTCTGTGGTGCTCTTCTATTCATTAACTGGAGAATAGATTTTTCTTTACATGTGGTATAGATCAATATCCCAGGAGATAGTCTGCACTACTGTAGTTTTGCGCTCTATTGGCCCATCAAACTGTACAACTGATAGGAATCGAGGTTGGTTAGAGGTCTTGATAAGCACCTAGTATTGAATGTCTACCTTTCTCATACAAGGTTAAATAACGAGTGGACCAGATGAGATGACAATTGAGTCATTAAAAGACTGCAACATGGCCTGCTGAGTGGTTGAAAGGAAATTTTTCCATAATGTTTCTTCTGTTCTATGTACATTCTTATACTGTGTTCATCACCGTGGTATTTGAGCACCTTCCAATAGTGCATTAAGCAACTGGATTACACATCTGTCGTGTTGTTTCATCCATAGCTAATGAGCTGCTTTTTTTACATTACCCTCTGTTCTTTCACTGTCTTGTGTTTTGTGTGAGTGTGTGAGGATCATGTTGAGACAGGAATAATGGCTTTGCTATACGGTCTAATGTGAGTAATAGCTCTTATTTACTGTGTTTGTACATTTGATTACTGTATTCCTTAGCTTGGTTTGTGGAAAAAGTCAACATTTCCAAATGTACTTGCTTCTTTCATGTCTTTCTATATTCTGTATAAGGCATTTTCCTTGTAGCGAATTTTCAACTTTTAATATGTTTAGGGCACTAAATGATGATTTTTTATTTGTGCTTTCTCTGCTAAGGTATGTACTATAGTGTATAATTAATACACTGAAATATCTTAAATGTAACTAAAGCACTTTAAAAATGGTCTGTCTGGAAGCTTATTGTACATGCAGAATGAAAACCAGTTATCTGGGATAGGTAATATTATCTCAGTTCATATTTTTGAATTAAAATCATAGTGATTTTTCTGACTTTCTAGAAAGTGACATGTCCTTTTTTGATTGTCTGATGGAGTGATTTCTTTAGGTAGTATGAACCTGAAGCAGGAGTGCAGTCTCCCACTGACGAAGCTCTAAATCAGTTCAACACCCTTTCTTCTGAATCATTGTGATAGCTTGCAGGCATATTGCTTGCTTGGTTTATACTTCGTCTACTGGGAGCAGAAGAATCTTGGAACAGTCCCAGCTTGCTCACCAGTCACGTTCTATCAAATGGAAACAGTTCCTGATCTCCCTTGTCCAGTCTATATATTCAACCAAAGCTGGCCGATTTTGGACACTGAATCTAACATCGGCCAGTATGGTTAAGTATTTGTGTATCAATTGGATGAACAGCTCTCTACTAGCATTGGCGATTCACAGCAATGAGCAGAGGAGAGGGGGCTCTAATAAAATAGGAGTCTCTACTGGAAAACGCCAAGCTATGAAAAGTTGGATTGGACTATTCAGCTCATATTTGTTTTCAAAGAAAAATACAGGTAAACTGTATGGAGATGGTTACTGCACTTTCTATACTTTTCTTAATTAGACATTCCTGATGTCAGAAGCATTAAGCACAGTAAGAAAAGTGAACACAGATGAGAAAAAGCATTTTCAGATGATCCTATCAGATATATAATGAAAAGATATACTTACAAGCTGCAAAGAATTGGTCAGAGCTGACTTACCCATTAATTTCTTTTTAAACAAGGCATTTTCAGCTATTTCTTCCTAAGGCAGTTCAGAAAAATAGCAGAGATGGATTAGTCTGATAAAAAGATAGGGTATTCTTTAAAACTGGATTCTCCATATGGAAAATCCACAATTTTAAAAGAGAATATAATTATATATTTACCAAATCAACCTAAAAGATAATATAGAAATAACTATTAATGCAACTGGACTTTTTGTTCATTTATAAGTCTTTATGAAACAATAAAAAGATGTGTAGAGACTATATATCATCAGAAAGCATAGACCCTTAAGAAGGTGATTTGTTCTTTTTTTTTTTTTTTTTAATGCATTTCTGGAAGGGCTGTCTAGATGCTTTGTTCAATAAACACAAACATCCAAGAAAGATATTTAAAGTATTTTAATATATTACCTTTTTACTACTTCAAGTGGCAGTGTTTATGTAGTTTGCGTGTGTTTATGTGCAAATGAATGATTTTTTGCATTAAAAGAAAAGTAGTTTCACTAATAGTATTTGTGGAAACTAAAACTGCAGATTATAAATTCCTTTGCTCTTCGTTCTAGTAAATGGTTTATTAAACTATTCCCTTGTCATTTGATAAAGATGCTCTTTGGAAAACAGAAACAATTTAAAAGGAAAATAGTCTACTCTATTTTCTTCTGAAAAATACAGCAAACATATTTTTAATTCTAACAGCAAACATGAAAGAAGCTGAATACAAAAATCAATATTCATTCCCTGAGTACTTACTGTTGAATGGAGGCATTCCAGGAAATGACTAGGAGAGAGCAATGTGTAAGCAAAGTAGTTATCAGTATGTATGGAAGACAAATTACTTGAGCCGTTTTTAAAATTAGACTGGACAAAGCACTGGAAAGATATACTACCACAGACAGTTCTGCATTGACAAGAGGCTGGATTAGATGATTTAATAGAATCATATCTTCAATGCAAGAGACCTGTGTATAACATAAGAATGAGCATAACTAGGTCAGACCAATGGTCTGTCTAGCCCAATATCCTTTGTTCTGATAATGGCCAAAGCCAGGTACTTCAGAGAGAATGAACAGAACAGGTGACCCATCCCCTATCACCCATTCCAGCTTCTGGCAAACAGAGGCTAGGGACACTTCAGAGCATGGTTTTGCATCCCTGCCCATCCTGGCTAATAGCCACTGATGGACTTATCCTCCATGAACTTATCTAGTTCTTTTTTGAATTCTCTTGGCCTTCACAACATCCTCTGGCACAGAGTTCCACAGTTGACTGTGTGTTGTGTGAAGAAATACTTCCTTTTGTGTGTTTTAAACCTGCTGCCTATTAGTTTCATTTGGTGATCCCTAGTTCTTGTGTTATGAGAAGGAGTAAATAACACTTCCTTATTTACTTTCTCCACACCAGTCATGATTTTATAGCCCTCTGTCATATCCCCCCTTAGTCATCTCTTTTCCAAGTTGAAAAGTCTTTAATCTTGTCTCATGGGGAAGCTGTTCCATACTCCTAATAATTTTTGTTGCCCTTTTCTGTTTCTTTTCAAATTCCATTATATCTTTTTTTGAGATGGGACAACCAAATCTGCACGCAGTATTGGATGGTGTGGATTGCACTCTCAGCAAATTTGCGGATGATACTAAACTGGGAGGAGTGGTAGATACGCTGGAGGGCAGGGATAGGATACAGAGGGACCTAGATAAATCGGAGGATTGGGCCAAAAGAAATCTGATGAAGTTCAATAAGGATAAGTGCAGGGTCCTGCACTTAGGACGGAAGAACCCAATGCACAGCTACAGACTAGGGACCGAATGGCTAGGCAGCAGTTCTACGGAAAAGGACCTAGGGGTGACAGTGGACGAGAAGCTGGATATGAGTCAGCAGTGTGCCCTTGTTGCCAAGAAGGCCAATGGCATTTTGGGATGTATAAGTAGGGGCATAGCGAGCAGATCGAGGGATGTGATCATTCCCCTCTATTCGACATTGGTGAGGCCTCATCTGGAGTACTGTGCCCGGTTTTGGGCCCCACACTACAAGAAGGATGTGGATAAACTGGAGAGAGTCCAGCGAAGGGTAACAAAAATGATTAGGGGTCTGGAACTCATGACTTATGAGGAGAGGCTGAGGGAACTGGGATTGTTTAGTCTGCAGAAGAGAAGAATGAATCATAGAATCATAGAATCATAGAATATCAGGGTTGGAAGGGACCCCTGAAGGTCATCTAGTCCAACCCCCTGCTCGAAGCAGGACCAATTCCCAGTTAAATCATCCCAGCCAGGGCTTTGTCAAGCCTGACCTTAAAAACTTCCAAGGAAGGAGATTCCACCACCTCCCTAGGCAACGCATTCCAGTGTTTCACCACCACTGGAGGGGGGATTTGATAGCTGCTTTCAA
Source organism: Eretmochelys imbricata (assembly GCF_965152235.1). Classification (NCBI taxonomy): domain Eukaryota; kingdom Metazoa; phylum Chordata; order Testudines; family Cheloniidae; genus Eretmochelys; species Eretmochelys imbricata. The sequence continues at coordinate 112,939,127 of NC_135575.1, read as the reverse complement.
CTACCTGAGAGGTGGTTCCAGAGAGGATGGTTCTAGACTATTCTCAGTGGTAGAAGAGGACAGGACAAGGAGTAATGGTCTCAAGTTGCAGTGAGGGAGGTTTAGGTTGGATATTAGGAAAAACTTTTTCACTAGGAGGGTGGTGAAACACTGGAGTGCGTTACCTAGGGAGGTGGTAGAATCTCCTTCCTTAGAAGTTTTTAAGGTCAGGCTTGCCAAAGCCCTGGCTGGGATGATTTAATTGGGGATTGGTCCTGCTTTGAGCAGGGGGTTGGACTAGATGACCTCCTGAGGTCCCTTCCAAACCTGATATTCTATGATTCTATTCAAGATGTGGAGTACCATGGATTTATATAGAGGCAATGATGTATAATGATATTTTCTCTCATTATTTATCCCTTTCCTAATGATTCCCAACATTCTGTTCATTTTTCTGTTCGCCGCTATACATTGAGTAGGTCTTTTCAGAGCCAGGAATAGTGTTTGTGGGGGCAAACACAGTGATGCTATATGCTGGGGTAAATATTTATTTGCTAATTGAAAATCAGGTAAACTTGAAACTTTTCTTTCGGGGTGGGGGACAGCAAAGTGGGTTGGCAAACTCAGCTTTGACATAAGCAGTGTCATCTTCCATACCCACTTACACCAGGCTTAATTTGGCCTATTGTCCTTATTCATATTATATTTGAGTAGATAAGAGCTTTTATTCTTTTTACTGCTTTTATTCAGCCTTTCTCCTATCTTTCTTACTACTAAAGAAGGTAATCATAAATTTGCACTAATATCAAGTTAATAAATTGGTAGTTCTGTCTTTTATATCAGTGTGATTGGCACCTTTAAAGTATTTCACTGGGTTGTAGCAGGTTTGACATTGTTTGATCTATCAAAAATAATTTTACAACCATGTCCTGAAAGAAATCTGGCAATACAATAGCAAGTACAGTGATTAAGGCCAAAACTTTAAAACATGGTGCCTGAAATGCAACAGGATCTCTAGGGGCTTGATTCCTCTGAAATTAGTCTACTTCCCAAATATAGATGCCTAATTTTAGGCACTCATGACTGAAAATTTTTGGGCTAAGTTTTTTGGTGCTAGTTTACAGATAACATCTGCATGGCTAAGCTTCTAGAACATCAACAATGCCAGTAACGATCTGCTTTCTCTTCTCCTTTCCTTTCTCTCTCCTTTCATCAGCAGATATATAATCAGTGGTGAGCTGGAGCTGGTTTGCACTGGTTTGCATGAACCGGTTGTTAAATTTTGAAGCCGGTTTAGAACCGGTTGTTAAAGGGGTGGGCAAACTCCGGCGCGGCCCGCGAGACCGTCCTGTCCGTCCCACCTGAGCTCTCGGCTGGGGAAGCTCCCCTGAGAATTTTTACTCACCCGGCGGGACTCCGGGCCTTCGGCGGCACTTCAGCAGCGGGTCCTTCTCTCGCTCCTGGTCTTCGGCAGCATGTGCTTCAATCACTCCAGGCCTTCGGCGGCACTTCGGCAGCAGGTCCTTCAGTGCCGCTGAAGACCCAGAGCGACTGAAGGACTTGCTGCCGAAGACCTGGAGCGACTGAAGGAACCGGTTCTTCAGCTTCTGGCAGCTCATCACTGTATATAATTCTCTTCCCTGACCCTTCCCCACTGTTCCAGTATTATCTCCCATCAACCTTTTATCCTGATGCACTTGTCTGCTTGAATGGTTAACTGTCCCTTTCCTCCCCCCATTATCTTCCTTATTTCTTTGCCTCCTGTCATAAATATAAAGGGAAGGGTAAACCCCTTTGAAATCCCTCCTGGCCAGGGGAAAGCTCCTCTCACCTGTAAAGGGTTAAGAAGCTAAAGGTAACCTCGCTGGCACCTGATCAAAATGACCAATGAGGAGACAAGATACTTTCAAAAGCTGGGAGGAGGGAGAGAAACAAAGGGTCTGTGTCTGTCTTATGCTCGTCTTGGCCGGGGATAGACCAGGAATGGAGTCTTAGAACTTTTAGTAAGTAATCTAGCTAGGTATGTGTTAGATTATGATTTCTTTAAATGGCTGAGAAAAGAATTGTGCTGAATAGAATAACTATTTCTGTCTGTGTACCTTTTTTGTAACTTAAGGTTTTGCCTAGAGGGGTTCTCTATGTTTTTTAATCTAATTACCCTGTAAGATGTCTACCATCCTGATTTTACAGGGGGGATTTCTTTATTTCTATTTACTTCTATTTTTTATTAAAAGTCTTCTTGTAAAAAACTGAATGCTTTTTCATTGTTCTCAGATCCAAGGGTTTGGGTCTGTGGTCACCTATGCAAATTGGTGAGGCTTTCTATCCAACATTTCCCAGGAAAGGGGGGGTGCAAGTGTTGGGAGGATTATTCATTGTTCTTAAGATCCAAGGGTCTGGGTCTGTAGTCACCTAGGCAAATTCGTGAGGCTTTTTACCAAACCTTGTCCAGGAAGTGGGGTGCAAGGTTTTGGGAAGTATTTTGGGGGGAAGGACGCGTCCAAACAGCTCTTCCCCAGTAACCAGTATTAGTTTGGTGGTGGTAGCGGCCAATCCAAGGACAACAGGTGGAATATTTTGTACCTTGGGGAAGTTTTGACCTAAGCTGGTAAAGATAAGCTTAGGAGGTTTTTCATGCAGGTCCCCACATCTGTACCCTAGAGTTCAGAGTGGGGGAGGAACCTTGACATGGTGTTTTGGTCACATATCCTCTAATGCTGTTTCCTTCCTTCCCTCTCCTCAATCTTCTGCTATTGCTATTTTTTGTTCCGTTAATCCTAGAAGTTTTCCCAGTCCCTCCTTCATGGCTGATCTCTTGGATTTGGCTCTTAGTAAATTAATCAGGGAGCAAGTTAATTTTATCTTCCGCTGTTTAAATGAAATTGTTTTGAAGCCAAGTTAACTCATATTAATTGTGAAAAGTTTAAATAAATAGATAATTAACAGGTCATGTGTGTGTCCATGACAGAAGATCTTGTAAGTTCTTCTGAGGAACCCAGGAGAAAACTTGGCTATACTTGAGGACTGGCACTGAAATAAATGTTCTGGGTGTTAATGTGAAAGGTTACTGGTTAGTAAGATAAATGCATTGCAATGCCTCACTGAAATTACCCAATGGTCAAATTTGTCAGTTCCAATATCTTTTTAAACTGATGTCTTTGCCTCTAATGACCACTTTGGTCCTTGCTATTACCTCAATCCAAAAAAGAGCTAAAACTGTTGCAATTTGTTAGTCCTAGGAGATGGTCAAAGGAATTCAAACAAGTTGATACAGTTCAAACACAGACTATTGTGAAACAACACCATGAAAGAATCTTTGAATATACTTGTCAGATAGGGCATATAGATAACTGCTTTTTTTGCTTAAATCATCAGCCAATTTCACAACCTATGTAAATTCTTTTTTGTAACGTTTCCTTCCAGTAACCTAACACAAAAAATGGATTGTGACATGGACGTGAATTTCTATGTCACAAACTTTATACTTCCCTGTCATTTGATAACTAGTGTTGGGTTATACTTCCAAGATTCACAATTCAGGTTTGGGTCTGAACCTTTAGAATGTCATGAGTCTGAAAGTTTGGGCTGGCAGTCTCCTCAAAAGGCATGTGTATTAGTGAGGTAAAATTTTCCGACTTGCCTTTTTTTGTGAGAAAAATGTCTTATTTAAACAGTACCTCTCTTCAGTCAGACTCTTTGTATTAGGCATGTTTGCTGTTGTGATGCATGAAAAAAAGTATGGTAATGGTAGTCATTATTGCAAGAACAACAAAATGAATGCTGGTATAAGTGCAGGCTGGTCTTTTCCAGCTGATGCCAATAAAAAGGTTTCCATTATAAAGGCAGCAGTTGCCAGCAGATATTCCATTACTTTCTTATTCTGCTTTTATAATTTGCAACTCTTTGTTGGATAGTTTTAAATTCCTTCTCTTTGCAGTCAGACACTAATGTGTGCAGTAGATAGGTCCGTACTTCTTAACGGATATACATGTTTGCATTTTTTTGAGGGAAGAAAAGATTAGGAAATTGAAACGATGAATGCATCTTTCAAGTGTGAATTGCTTAAATTATTTTTCTTGAAGCTGATTTTCGGAGGCAAAGATGAAAAACTTTCCCACACTGTTATACCAAGACAAGTGCTAATGATGGAATTACTACTTTCCGATTGCTCTTTTCTAATGGGCAACAAATCAAAGTGCCTTTTAAATTGACAATAATTGGGCAGAATGACCCTGCCATTCTTCCTTTCTCACAAAACTTGTGGGATTTGGGGACTGCCAGTAGCAGGTGTTAAGTTTATAACATTCCCTTTGGCCTCTTAGTTGCTGGCAATGTGTAGTCAATTTTGGACTCCACTTTTTTCTCTGTATTATTGGTTTTGTTTGCAGTCTTACTTTGAGGTCATCCAAAATTGGAGGTGGATGGGGTTCTTCAGTATTTAGCAAAGTTAATATTTGCCCTTACATAATTTAAATAAAGTTATAGAGATTGTTAAAATGTTCTCATTTGTACAAATGTTATTGTTGCTTTATAGGGTTGGAAGTTTTAGATGTCAAAGCAACTGAACACTGGTAACTTCTGTAAATTAATATTCTAACTTAATCTGTTCTATCAAAGTAGAGAAGCAACATGTAATTTTTAAAGTCTTTCAGTATAATCTATTTTATATATCACAGAGCACTAAAATGTGATCTCTATGCATTATTTAAGGCTAAAACTTTTCTCCCTACATCAGAGGTTCCTTTAAGTGCTTTTTATTTGTAAATCTGTAGTTTTGAAGTATAAACATGAAACAACTGTTTTGAATTCTCTATTTGTGAACTACTTTGCTATTATCTTTAAAATCCTTTATCATCTGTGTGTACGGGACCGACAAAAATGTTTCTTCTTCAAGTAGTGTCCCTGTGGGTGCTTCACTTCAGGTGCACCTGTGCCTTTGATTGAAGATTTATGATAGTGGTGCCATTTTGGCCCAGGCATAGACTATGTGCATCCTTGCTGAGGCTATATGTTGCTGCACATATGAATGTTCCACCGTTCCTTCTCAACCATCTTTGGCCTTAGATGGAGTCTATCGTGTGTGTCTGTTCTCTAATATTTAGCATTTTCTTAGGTAGTTAGTTTATTTCAGTGTTTATAGTGTTGGAACAGTTGTCCCCTTTGTTACTTTTTGTTACTTTTTTCTCTCAAAAATAAAAATATCTTTTTTTTCTTAACTTCCCCTTCTTGGGGTTGTCATCTTCATTACTTTCCTCAGGAATGCCAGATTCCCTGGGATTCAAGAGGTTCCTCTCCTGCCGTGAGTCTATTCTGATCATTCCCAGTACCTGTGCTCTTTGTGTGATATCCATATCTCCAGTAAGTGCAAGGTCTGCACATCCTTTAAAGGTAAATACCAAAATATAAATAAAAATTGGACTCTTGATGATGGAGCAAGCTTTATATCCAACTTCGGATCCAGGGGTGGAGGACCTCCCAGTAGTGCCTGTCCACTTTAAGATCTCAGTCACCAGAGACTGCTAGAGGTATGCAGTACCATGACATTGAGTACATCTGCAGTACTTAAGTTCTCATTTGCATCTGCCTCTAAACAGAAAGCGGTAAGGAGTAAATCTCCAAGAGGATCTTGGTGACCAACACACAAAAAATCTACAGAGACATCAGGTCCCAAGGGGAGTTCCATGCACACTCCAAGTGATGCTGGTACCACAAAGGCCAAGAAGAAAAGACAGACCCTGTACTGAGTTCAGGTACCCAGACTCAGACTAGCAGAGATGCGGTTGAAAAGCGTTATAAGCCTGTTCCTGAACAACACTTAGTACCGATATCAAGAAAAGTCAACTGTACCAAAGACCACCAGATCTACAACTGTAACAAGGGAATCTGAGCAGACTCATTTCCAAGCTAAGTGCTCAGTACAGACTATGTAGGTACTGAAACTGTCTTCCATAGGTCCTCACCTGGGCTAGTCCTGGTTACCATTGCTGCTGCAAGAGTTCCGGTACCCTAAGGACCTGTAGTCTCTTTGGAGCCAGAGTCTTCCCTATTAGTGGGAGCTGAGGGTTTGTCAGCATCAAGATCCTCTTGGTCACTGACCCCTTTATCATCTAGAGAACGATACTCACCCTTGTGTACTTGTCTAGCTGAACAGCTTCCTCCCCTACCCCCACTCCCACCCCTGGAGTATGTGGAAGAGAACTTTTCAGATCTCAGTGCAAGACTCCCCGTCTATTCTAGAACACATCACTCTCCCTCCTACACTGTGTTTTACAGGAGGATAGACCTCAGATGATAACCACATGGCAACTATGTCATCAATGAGAGTTTCTATTTTCACCCAGCTCTGACCTCCCTAATAGTGGAGGCTGTAAATGAATGAGGCTGGCAACTTCTCACAAAGTTGACCACATGCAGGAAAGGACCATAAGAGGCTCAGTCTTTTAGGCCACATTTCAGAATAGCAAACCATCAGGCAGTCATAGTCAAATAAGACTACTTAAATAGTAACAAATTTAATTACTTTATTAAGCATTGCTTGAGAAACATCATGACCAATTTAAAGCCAATGTTCAGGAGGGACAGCTTCTAGCAACAATTGCGATGGCTCAGTTGAGAGTCTTAACCATCCAATCAACAGGACTTCACAGCTGCAACAGTCCCCTACCTCCATTTGGTTTCTGCTTCTCCCATTTTCAGGATGTATGGGACCATATAACATTGAACAAATGAGTTTTGGAAGCCATAAGATCAGGTTACACTGTCCATTTGAAAGGTATCACTCCTAACCACTCGCCTTCCCCGTCCCTCTTCAGGGACCCCTCTCATGATCAATTATTAGAACAGGAAGAGACCTCATTTTATGTTCAGGAACAATAGAACCAGTTCTTGTGCAATACAGGTGGAGGGGATTCTATTCAAAGTACTTCCTGATATCCGAAAAGAATGGAGGGAGGAGACTAACTTTAGATCTCAGGTCTCTAAACAGATATAAAACAGCAAAAATTCAGGATGGTAACCCTGATAGCAATAATTCTGTTGTTGGAATTAGGAGATTCGTTCACAACTCCAAACCTACAGGACACATGTTTTCATGTCACTATTCACCCATCACGCGCAAGAGGTTTCTTTATTTCTGAATGAACAGTGAATGCGACCAACAGAAGGTGCTGCCTTTTGGACTATCTTTGACACCTAGGGTGTTCTCAAACGTTCTGGCAGTAGTTGCTGTCCTCCTATGTGGTTTGGGCATTTTCCTGTACCTAGACAATTGGCTGATAAAGGGCTGATCATAATCAGGAAGTGCTGGAGTCTGTAAAGATCAGGTGTTCTCTGTTTCACGGCCTGGGCTTTCAAATCAACTCAATAAAGTCTCCTTTGACTCCACTACAGCATGTAGAGTTCATGGGAGCTTCCCTGTATGCAGAGGCCAGATTTCTTTCACTAGCAAATGTCAGAGATTCAGGGTGGTCCTCAAGTTATAGTAAGAGATTGTCTTCAATTGCTGGAACAAATCAGCTTTTGTCTTTCTAGTGCCGCACACCAGGTTACATCTCTGATATGTACAGGGATGGCTTTGAACAGTTTACAAACCAAATAGACACAGTCTAGGCAGGTTATACAGTCTGTTCCCCATTGGGTTCTACACTCTCGCAACTGGTGGAAGGACCTGACCAAGACCTGCACAGCTGTTCCATCATTCAGATTCCCCCTACCCTAGTGATAGGATCGGACACTTTGCTTTTGTGTTGGAGGGTACATCTGGTACCTCAGACAGTGCAGAGCAAATGGTTGCTGCAAGAGCAGCTTCTCCACATAAACCTTTTTGGAATTGACCGAGGTCAAAAATGCTTAGTGCAAAATGCTTTCCTACACACTCTACCTCTAATTAGATCAAAGTCAGTAAAGAGAATGAGAGAAAGTGTGGCATGCATGATTATTATATTAACAGTCATGGAGGAGCACATTCCCCATCTCTCTCTATGCCGAAGCAATAAAACTCTGAAATTGGTGCATAACCAACCACATAGTCATCTCAGCTTCTTACCTCCCAGCTGTTCCAAACACAATGGCAGATGACCTCAGCAGACATTTCTTTCTAAATTATGAATGGAAACTAAACTCCAGAGTCCTCCACTTGATAGTCTTAGCTTGGGGATTCCTGGAGATCATAGAATCATAGAATATCAGGGTTGGAAGGGACCCCTGAAGGTCATCTAGTCTAGTTGGCAGCCGGTGTCAAGTGGAGTGCCCCAGGGGTCGGTCCTGGGGCCGGTTTTGTTCAATATCTTCATAAATGATCTGGAGGATGGTGTGATTGCACTCTCAGCAAATTTGCGGATGATACTAAACTGGGAGGAGTGGTAGATACGCTGGAGGGGAGGGATAGGATACAGAAGGACCTAGACAAATTGGAGGATTGGGCCAAAAGAAATCTGATGAGGTTCAATAAGGATAAGTGCAGGGTCCTGCACTTAGGACGGAAGAATCCAATGCACCGCTACAGACTAGGGACCGAATGGCTAGGCAGCAGTTCTGCGGAAAAGGACCTAGGGGTGACAGTGGACGAGAAGCTGGATATGAGTCAGCAGTGTGCCCTTGTTGCCAAGAAGGCCAATGGCATTTTGGGATGTATAAATAGGGGCATAGCGAGCAGATCGAGGGACGTGATCGTCCCCCTCTATTCGACATTGGTGAGGCCTCATCTGGAGTACTGTGTCCAGTTTTGGGCCCCACACTACAAGAAGGATGTGGATAAATTGGAGAGAGTCCAGCGAAGGGCAACAAAAATAATTAGGGGTCTAGAACACATGACTTATGAGGAGAGGCTGAGGGAGCTGGGATTGTTTAGCCTGCAGAAGAGAAGAATGAGGGGGGATTTGATAGCTGCTTTCAACTACCTGAAAGGGGGTTCCAAAGAGGATGGCTCTAGACTGTTCTCAATGGTAGCAGATGACAGAACGAGGAGTAATGGTCTCAAGTTGCAGTGGGGGAGGTTTAGATTGGATATTAGGAAAAACTTTTTCACTAAGAGGGTGGTGAAACACTGGAATGCGTTGCCTAGGGAGGTGGTGGAATCTCCTTCCTTGGAAGTTTTTAAGGTCAGGCTTGACAAAGCCCTGGCTGGGATGATTTAACTGGGAATTGGTCCTGCTTCGAGCAGGGGGTTGGACTAGATGACCTTCAGGGGTCCCTTCCAACCCTGATATTCTATGATTCTAACCCCCTGCTCGAAGCAGGACCAATTCCCAGTTAAATCATCCCAGCCAGGGCTTTGTCAAGCCTGACCTTAAAAACCTCTAAGGAAGGAGATTGTACCACCTCCCTAGGTAACACATTCCAGTGTTTCACCACCCTCCTAGTGAAAAAGTTTTTCCTAATATCCAATCTAAACCTCCCCCACTGCAACTTGAGACCATTACTCCTCGTTCTGTCATCTGCTACCATTGAGAACAGTCTAGAGCCATCCTTTTTGGAACCCCCTTTCAGGTAGTTGAAAGCAGCTATCAAATCCCCCCTCATTCTTCTCTTCTGCAGGCTAAACAATCCCAGCTCCCTCAGCCTCTCCTCATAAGTCATGTGTTCTAGACCCCTAATCATTTTTGTTGCCCTTCGCTGGACTCTCTCCAATTTATCCACATCCTTCTTGTAGTGTGGGGCCCAAAACTGGACACAGTACTCCAGATGAGGCCTCACCAATGTTGAATAGAGGGGAACGATCACGTCCCTCGATCTGCTCGCTATGCCCCTACTTATACCTCCCAAAATGCCATTGGCCTTCTTGGCAACAAGGGCACACTGCTGACTCATATCCAGCTTCTCGTCCACTGTCACCCCTAGGTCCTTTTCCGCAGAACTGCTGCCTAGCCATTCGGTCCCTAGTCTGTAGCGGTGCATTGGATTCTTCCATCCTAAGTGCAGGACCCTGCACTTATCCTTATTGAACCTCATCAGATTTCTTTTGGCCCAATCCTCCAATTTGTCTAGGTCCTTCTGTATCCTATCCCTGCCCTCCGGTGTATCTACCACTCCTCCCAGTTTAGTGTCATCCGCAAATTTGCTGAGAGTGCAATCCACACCATCCTCCAGATCATTTATGAAGATATTGAACAAAACCGGCCCCAGGACCGACCCTTGGGGCACTCCACTTGATACCGGCTGCCAACTAGACATGGAGCCATTGATCACTACCCGTTGAGCCCGACAATCTAGCCAGCTTTCTACCCACCTTATAGTGCATTCATCAAGCCCATACTTCCTTAACTTGCTGACAAGAATACTGTGGGAGACCGTGTCAAAAGCTTTGCTAAAGTCAAGAAACAATACATCCACTGCTTTCCCTTCATCCACAGAACCAGTAATCTCATCATAAAAGGCGATTAGATTAGTCAGGCATGACCTTCCCTTGGTGAAGATCAATCTGTTTGCCAACAGAAAATGCATCAGGTATTGTTCCAGGGGAGGTTTAGATCCCCTATGTCTAGGACATGCATTTCTCATCTCCTAGACAAGTGGACTTCTCTACACATATGAACTGACTGTTATTGTTAAAGGTTCTCACAAGATCTGGTCAGAATCATAACTGATTGCGCACTGATATGATCAAGGTAAGTCTGGTATTCCTATCTGATCAGACACATCTCTCATCCTTTGTGGAAGCTTTGAATCCATCCTCACCTACTGACTCAAGATGCTGATCAAACACTTCATCCCCACTTGTGGATTCTGAGACTCCAAGCATGGTTTGTCAGTGGTTCTCAGCGATAGAGATATTTTGTTCCTCAGCTGTACCAGTTTTATTAAGTAGTCGAAAACCATCTACAAAAAATACTTACCTCTTTACTCACTTCCTGCCCTCCTTCCCATCTGCTTTGGTGCCACCCTTACATGATTTTGAGGTGGACAAGGAACTACGGGTGGTTCACCTGCACAGCCCCATATAGCCTTGGTGCAGGGCACGAGAATGTATGGGGTACATGTGTGGGCCGAACGGGCACTCCTATCAGAAATCTCCAGTCAAAGATGCAGGCACAGGCACACCTGAAGTGGAGCACACGCAGGGACATACATCTCAGAGAACTCTAGTTCCTGCATCAGGTGAGTAACCTCTCCTTCTCTTGCCTCTCTGATGCCACAGAAGGCCTTGCCTTTACAAAGTACAGTACTAGAGAAAATGAGTATTTTTCCAAAATTGTTCAGTAGTATATTTTTAAAAAAATATCTTATAACATTGTTCATACGCATCAGCTTGTGTTACCAAAATTCCTGTTAGCTTGGGGAACCAAGTCATTGGTGCCCTCTGACTGTCTCATTATCTTCACAGGTGCATTGAGCAGCCTATGTAAGAGTCAGCCATGCTTAGAGGGAGTCAAAACCAGCTCAGTCTCTTTCTGATTCTAACAATCGCACCAAATTATTTCATATTTTTATTACTTTCAGGAAAAAAAACAGGCCTTTAAAATAAACTAGGGAGAAAACAGAATATTAGACTTTACCCAATGTTGCCTGTCTTCCTTCCAGTAGAGTACAGTAATACTCAGTTCAAATCAGATGCCAGATTATATTACCTCTATTTTGATAATTAACTACAAACTTGCATGAGACAAAACAGTAAGCTTCTTGTCGTGATTCGTTTTCCTTTCTAACTGGTTAAATCAACCTAATTAAAGTGTCAGTATTAGTAAATATTAATACCTTCATCAATATCACCCAAGCCCTGTCATCATTATTTGGGAAAAAATGCAGTAAAAACCAGGCAGAATTATTAACTCATTCATCTACGCCACCAATCTACTTCCCTTGGATTGATAACAATAAATTAATACTCCTTGAGGCAAACACTCACTAACTTTAGGCATTACTACCTAGCATCCTGTTTTAAAAGGTAGCAGAGCTGCTTCTGCAATATGACCTCACTGAGAGTCACATTAGGATTTCAGGCTGAATCAGCTGGAATTCCTTCTGGGGTTCCTGGTGCAGAGCTGCCTCAGCACAGTTGACCTCCCAATGCAGATTTATGTCTTTTAAGGCATAATCAAACCCTAAAGGCATAATTGACTACAATAAAAACAAAATAATATGAGTAAGTACTACAGAAATAGTGGTGTCTGGCCAGTATAGTTGGAACAAGATGGTTTTTTCTTGGTTGTATAAATCTTTTAAATCCATTAACTCTGAATATTCTTGATTCATTGCTTTCCAAGGTTTCCAATTTCCATACAGATTTAAAACCTTTTTTGACAAGCTTCTTAGAGGCCACCATCCAACTCCCTTTTTTTTCAAAGGAATTGGTAGTCTCCTTTTGTCTTAATTATGGCATATTTTAGGATTTCTCAGGTGTCTTTTATTCTGATTTTTTTTAACACTATGTCCTATAACATGTTTTTAAATACCCCACAATTTGCTTTCCTGAAATATTTCCTTTTCTGTCAGCCAATTTCTAACTATACTGAATAAAGATGTCTTGGGATTACTGGGTCCAAGCTTCTCTTATTCTCAAATAGACTGGTACAGTATCTAGTTGATACTATCCTTATTAAAACTTTTTTAAAGTGTAGTTACTCAGTACACTGTAACTCTTCTTTTTAAATTCTTCTGGTCTGTCAAGTACACAACTGACTTCCCTTTCCCGCCTCTGTTCAAATAGGTATTATTGTGCCTTACCAACTGAGGTGAGAGCTACTAAAGAGGATATAGTTCTGTCTTTAAAGAAACCCAACCCAAGTAAATTAAACATTTAAAAACCCCAAGTCCCATACAGGTCACTAAATTGACAGATGACGTCCCAGTGACAGCTGTCCCTCTCCAGCTCATGATCTTGCATCCCATCCTTCCCCTTTTCCCTTACCTTTTTGTCCACACTGGCATAGTACCAGTTAAGATTTAGTATTAGCTATCATTTTGAATATCCCTGTTTTTGTCCATTTGTGTTATAACTAGGGCCATACCAAATTCACGGTCCATTTTGGTCAATTTCATGTCCATAGGATTTTTAAAATAACAAATTTCATGATTTCAGCTATTTACATTTGAAATTTCATGATGTGGTAATTGTAGGGTCCTGACCCAAAAAGGAGTTGTTGTGGGGGGGTATGTCGTGGTCCTGCTACCGTGCTATGCTACTCTTACTTCTGCGCTGCTGCCTGCAGAGCTGGGCCCTTAGTCAGCAGCTGCCACTCTCCAGCCGCCTAGCTCTGAAGGCAGCAGTACAGAAGTAAGAGTGACATGGCATGGTTTTGCCACCCTTACTTCTGCTCTGCTGCTGGCAGGGCACCCCCTTCAGAACTCGGCGCTCGGCCAACAGCTGCTGCTCTCCGGCCACCCAGCTCTGAAGGCACCGCAGAAGTAATCGTAAAAGCACACAAAAGATCAGATTTCATAGGGGAGGCCAGATTTCCCAGTCCATGATGTGTTTTTCATGGCCGTGAATTTGGTAGGGCCCTAGTTATAACCACCTTCCTGTTTTGAATATATTTGTATTTTAATGGACTTGTTTTCACATAATATCAGAAATAAAAACATTTTTGATATTTGTCATTCTTTATTTAGACATAAATTATCAGCAGTAGCATAGCAAGTGGGTAAAATGAGCCATTTTCATCCAGTCTGAAAGTTGTATCTTGTGGAACACCACTGATCGTAGTCATTTGATAGAGTTGTAATTATATTTAGGAATGGAATATTGTTTCTCTCTGCCACTGTGCCATAACATAAGGATTTGCTGATTATTGTTACAAAGATCAGGCACTGTTTGTATTGTCAAGTTCTAAAAATAAAATGGAAGTTCCTAGTGGAACCTGGCAACCTTACGTTTAGGCTTGGAAGGATTAGATTTTTATGGGTAAATGTTGATAAACGTCGATTTCATTGTACACATACAAATAGAAAAAATGTTTCCATCGGTAATGTTGGAATTTACAGATAAGCAAAGTAAGAAAAATGCTGATTCAGTTTGATTTAAGGATATTTACTTCATGTATTTTGACATGTGACATTGACAGTTGGTGTTTTCACAGTCATAAACCTTTAATTTTTGGAATCTCAATGTCTCCTGTCATTAAATAACTGTTGTCTGACCCCTTCAGCTGTGAACAATTAAATTGATTAAAAAAACACACTAAAAAGCTTAAAAATTAGTATCTGTTGAAATGATCAAATTCTGCCAATTTAATTGTTTAATTCTGCCAACCCTTAATTGTTTTATAGCAACTAATGTTACATAGATTGCTATAATTGTACCCACATGTGGGACACCCAAATTCCAAGTTTGGTCCCATCTTATCAGAATCTGCAGTTTATTTCTTTTCTTCTTCCTCCCCCTGTCCTCTCCTGTGTCTCTGTTTTAGTGATTTATGAGTACCTGTTGCACTCTTTGGTTTGGATAATGTTTACTCATTTGGGAAGTTTAATTTTAGCGAGTGTAATGTATCTTTTGGCCAGTCGACACTGGCATCTGTTCTTATTTCCTGAAATCAAAATCCAAGATCCATGAAGCTATTCCAGACAGAGCTGTCAACATAAACAACCCATCATGCTGTTTATGCTGTGGATTCCATTTTTTGTTTTTTTGAAGGGTGGGTGGGGGAACAAACGAATTTAGCACCCAGTTGGTGTAATTTAAAAATTTGACAATTCACTTCTCGTTCATAATACTTCGTATTTCTATGAAAGTGATTCTTACGTTTAAAGCCATTGTCTTTCTATCTATCTCTAATCATACTTTTTTTCCTCTTGTCCACAGAATGAGATGTTACATAAACTGTTTGACTGCTTTTTTTCATGTTGCCTAAAACAAAAGTACTTCAGGAAACGTACATATCTATTCAACTTATTCCAGCTTGCAGAAGGGCTAACGTTCACAACAAATTACTTTTAAATGCTCCTTATACATTAATGGGAGGCATCTTACTGTCAGCTGGACTACATTTTTTAAAAAAAAAAAGCTTTACAGACATCCTTGGTTCCCTCATTTTATCCTAGGTTCAAATGTCATAATGTAAAATGTTTTTGTTTCAGATGTGTGCCAAAGTCTGTCATGTGTAATTTTGGTGATATGGATGAATTTCAAGTATACATTTGACTGTTCTTCTGGATAGTTAGCAGTTGTTTTCATACAAAAACTATGCTAAAATGAAGTTCAGGTTGAAGTACATATCAGTAATTTAAGGTAAAATACAATTCAGGGATGTTGAAATTATCCCAAAACCAAGTGTTATAAACCGAGAACACGAGTTTGTGTTAAAGGATTGTTTTCTTGACTATTGTAGAAAGAGACTTTTCTTGTAATAACTGTTCATATTATTTCTTCTAAGAAGATATTTTGTGTTGTATAATTGTTATACAACATACTGTAAACTGTTACATGGTTCTCAGTGCCTCTCCACATTCATGAGAGAAATTATACTAGAACCATATTAGCACTTTACTTAAAAAAAAGAAAAGTAGATATAGTGTGGACAGGCTGTAAAGACTAAACTAAAACTTGTGCTAATTTGACTCTTAATTTGGTTTATATTACTGTTTCACATACAGTGAATACTGTTCAGCATTTCTGTATATTTGTCCCATTACCTTTATTTCCCCCCACAGTTGTACAGTTCCTTAATGAGTTTGTTTCTAGTCTTCAATCTTAATTACTTGGCATTTGGACATCTTTTCCATAGATCTCTAGGGAAATATAGTCTCAATAGTATGTTTGTTTTGTTTGCCCAAGGGTTTTCTATTCAAAATGTAAGTAATTAAGATTAGAAAAATGGGTAAGATTTAAGTATAGCACACCATCGTGGTGATCATGAGAAAATAGTTTGAATTTCTCCAGTTAGCTGTTATTCTTAAACTGGTGTGATGAACATGATGAATAGAGAGATTTAAAATCTACACTGTAATAACCTGTATCTAATTTGTTGGTTTGCAGTCTAATGTATATACATAATGTATTAATTATACAATGGTTATGTTAAAATATTACATTGAGAACTCATTTTATTTAGACAAACAATGCATTTGTTTTTCTTGGTATCAGTTGCACTTTATCAGATAGAGGATAAACATCAAAGAACATTCACATGTCTTTGAAAGTAAACAAGGATGAAATAGCAAAAATTGGTTTAGCATTTCTAGCATAAAGATGCAAAGAAGCAATGAAATATTTTGTGACTCCACCACCAGCTTAGTTTACTGCAAGAAGTAGTAATAGCACAGTTATGTTATAGACACAGTTGATTATCTAGCTATTATATGTATGTCAGTAAGGAATAGTTACTGAGAGTTGAGAAGTAAAAACTATTTTGAAATTTTATGGTGGAAAAGTCTTGTTGTCTCTGAAAACACATTTTTAATCACTTGAACTATTTTCGGATCCTAAGTATTTGATAAACCAGGACCCCTTTGTGCTACATGTTGTACAAACAGAGAACAAAAAGACACCTTTTTTGGGTAACTACCCAAAAGAGTTTACCACCTAAGTAGTTTGATTTTGCTAAATTATAGAAGTTACACTTCTCAGATCACCCAAGATGCTTGTATTCTATTGGTTAATTTTAATATATGTAAGAAACACTTGACCGTATTGTCCAAATGTCTACTAATAATGGAAGAATAACAGGTATTATGTGTCACATTATCTGGAGTGGATCATGAGCGAGAATTCCAACTACAGGGCAGACTGTTAAGAAGCAGGGCACAAACCCCAAACTGGTTGTGAGTTGTATACTTAGATTTCACCAACCAAGTAACAAAGGTAAATTGCTCAGGCACTATACAGCCTTAACATGGAGTTCACAGACAGTCCCTTTGGGCATTCTGATCTATCTTGCTACCCAGGCAAGCTTGACTCTGTGACAAACTTTACACCAAAGATCACAAAATATTCAGGTTACTCCCAGTCCCAAAGGACCTGTCACTTACCCCAAGTCAATTTGCATCTTAGATCTCACGCTAAAGACAACTCATGTAGCCAACTATATAGCAAACTAACTAGGGATTTCTTAACTAGAAAAAAGAAATGACAGTTATTTACAAGGTTAAGGCAGGTAAGCGTGTACACACAAATTAGTTACAGTCAGGTTTCAAAAGGCAATTGCAACATCTATAGTAAGCAGACTTTGTATATCCTTTTGGGCTAACCTAGGCAAAACAGCTGGGGATTCCTTGCACATGCTTAAAAATCCTCGCCCTGTAGAGTTCAAGCAGGAAAGGAATCATAAGTTCTCCTTAACAGGCATTTAGGGTGTGATGGGATGAGAACTTGGGCATGTACCCTCTTCGGGGCTGTGGGGAAAGCAGTCAATAAAGTCTTCGTTCCACAATGGCCCATCTGGATTCAACCTGATGGGCAGGAGATAACCTCTTCTGTAGAAATCCAGCATTTTGCATTAGGTGAATGTTGGGTTTTGGGGGGGAAGAGTGGGTTGAGTTAGAGTTTCAGAACAAACATTTAAGAATAACCTTATATCATGCGATATAGAGGTTATAAATGAGATTAATTCATGCAGCAATTTACAAGCATTTCATAAAGTCTAAATATTATACACATTGGTATAAGTCAATATCTGTCTTAACAATACTAACACACAGGTGAGACAGACTAGTTTCCAGCTATGCATTTGTCAGTGTTCAGTGAGGCCTAGGGGCCTTGGCATGAGCTGGCACTTGGTCTGCTAGCATCACATTATGATTGCCTGTGCTTGTTTGGAAAATATTTAGAGACACTATATAAGGCGTTGTAAAGGAAGAACTGTATTGTATGTTGCCAAGTAAATCTTGTAAGCATGTCTTTAAAATGAATCTAAATTTACTTGTAATTTTCTTGTCACGCTTATTTCAAGACATCAATGCACTTGAAAATACCATACAAATACTTTAGGCCTCGATTCAGCAAAGTTATTAAAACTTTCTCAAGTCCATCGCTACTCAGGAAAGTTAACAAACATATGCTTAATTTTATGTATATGTTTGTGTGCATAAGATGGACTTAAATATGTGCTGAAGTTCTTTACTCAATCGCAGCCTATGTAATCCGCATTAGTGATACATACCTATGATATCACATAAACAATAGTGCTTTAGTTAGGTATTGAAAATATTGTCTTTAATATAGTTTGCTTTACGTACTGTATATGAACTATCTTTCACTAATTGCCTTTATCAGTGGGTTTGTAGAACATAATGGATTTTATATTTTGACATTTCTAGTAGAGAAGTTGCTATAACTTCCTTGGCAAATGCCTTTTTCAAAACATGACAGATGTCTATTGTAACCTTGGGCTGTGCCTTTTTTGTGTCGCTTCTATCTTTTAATTTTTCTTACAGGATTGAAATGGCATTACATCTGCTGCTGTTTGTTAATAATCTTCCAGTTGCTGCTGGCAAAATATAGGCATAGAGCACTGACATCTGTGTGGTTTTCTTTTTGTGCTCTGTCAATTTTCTTCTAGCTTCCCAATGATTGATTGAACCACCATGTTATAGTGGTACTTAGTGTGTCTTTTGCACAACTCATTTTGTAAATACTGTTCCAACTAACCTGCTAAATTACTGCTCATCATATAGAAAATGTTGGTACCCCTTTGCTTTTGTACTAGATTATCAGATATTTAATACGTTTCATGCTCTGTTGACAGTTTGTTACCTGTCGTTTGTGTGTTGTTTTTTAATAATAGTCAGTAGTTATTTTTAGCTTGATAGTGAAAAATAAACCCTGAGTGGTTATGTACTTAATGTATCTAGAGCTTATGGAAGTATAAATGTGTCAGATTGGGAAAACAGTACTTCCATTAAAAAAATGGCTACTATGGTGGAAATGTACGAGATGAGTCCATTTAAGTGTTTTGTTACTGTTTGAAAGCTTGCCAACAGCATCTTATTCCTGCATTGAATTCTGTGTATTTCACTGATTGTTCCATTTTAGCCAAGTGAACTAAAGTGAGAGAGGAGTAAGTGTAAGCTAATTTTCATTAAATGACTCTGTCTTGGTGTACCCTTCACGTGATATACGAACATGTGACATGGAGGTACAAGTAGGAGAACTGGAGTACCATCACAACAGATTCTGCCTTTTGTCACCTTTGTGCACAGGTAGCAAAAGTGATATTGCCCACCTTCAAAATTTTGCATATTAGATACATTTTTTAAAATGTGGTAGGCATATCTAGCTTATAGTTATTTTGGCAGTTGACATTTGATACTTGGTGTGTGTATGTGTGGGTCCCCAGGTCCATTTGTTTTCTTTCAGAAGAGTAATGAAAACAAATGAAGTAGAGTTTTCAGAAAGTAGGACATAAGGCTAGCCAAAGTAATGCCTTTGTTAACATATTAGGGAAAAAAAGATAAAATTGCTTTCTTCCCTTTGTTAATTTAATGAGGACTGATGAAATTATAAGTGTTCACTGTTTTCGCTTTTTAAATTCAGGTGACATTTTCAGACTTTTTAGAAAAACAGTCTTTGGGTTTAATAATTATGTCCAATTCAGGTCTAGAAGTGAATACATTTTTAATGAGTAAATTTTATTTAAAAATATGGTGTGGTCAGGAATGCAAATGACATACTTAATTTTATTACTAATACTGGTAAGTCATATAGTAACAGTGAAGAAGGAAATATACAGTGTTTTGAATTGTATAGTGAATTAACAGATTAGGCAATAATGATGTATCAGAATCTAACACCAAAATAGTGTCTACAGTTTATTAACAAAAATGGACACAGAATATGTAAAACTTGATTTGCAGTGTTGTAGCTCTGTTGATTCCAATGTAGGGGAGAGGGAAGGTGTGTGAGGTAATATCTTTTATTGGACCAACTTCTGTTGGTGGAAGGTGGTACAAGCTTTCTGTATAGTTAGCCCAATAAAGATATATTCCCTCACCTACCTTAGCCCTGTGAAACTTCATTGTCATTATTTGAAAACATTTTATTCTTGTTTCAATAACACTGTAAAGGTGGCAATTCAGGAGCATGGATGTAAAGACCAGAAATCAAATGTAAAGTAAAATGCTTAATGATAGCTTAATGTTGGTTAAACCTGGATGAATAGTGGAAATTTAGGATTTTTTGCAAATTCAGAATAGGTTTTTAAGGCCCTTGGTACAGTTTGAGGTGTAAAAACCTCTGTACGCAGTCAGAAGTTCATATTGCTAGTTTTGCTTTTCTGTGACCTATAGTGAATACCGATCTTTTTTTTTTTGATCATAGGAAATTTGAGAAGTAGTTGCTCTTTAATTAAATAGATGGATTCATATGCAAACAAAGCCATTGCAGTGTCAATAAAGGTATTTGCAGTTGACACCAAAAGTGTTCACCTTTTGTTTATAAAATTTCAGCAAACCAGTCAGGGAGCAGTAACAGTAGCATAAGGTTTAGGTGGCCAATCACACATCATGGATATAACAGAGAGTGAATAGCTGAAGATAGAGTCATGTCAGATTTTTAACAGTGAAGCATAACCTTGTAAAAATGAGTCTGTTCACAGAAATTTCACTAATGGAATGAAAAGATAGAATTTGGAAGAGGACTTGTTCACTGAAAATAGCTCTCCCAGCTTTAATGATGATGGTCTGAAGCTACTCAGTGCTGTTAAGCATTTTCACACTCTCTTAATGACTTTCAAACCATGAAATTTTGTGTAGACACGAATGGCAGGAAGTAATGAAAGGAATGCAAGATATTTTAACAAGTGTAGCAAAGATTTTTATCTTTAGAACAGAAATGTGTATACTGCTACTTATTTCCCCATTTTGACTGATTTTGAAATGAAGTACTTTAAAACAATTTAAATGGATAACTTTGACTCTAAACCCAGGTAAGAACTTTAAGTACTATGTGGAAAGTAAGTGCAGCTGTAGATGCAGTAATTTAAAGAATGGGATGCAGCTGGTTTCCCAGTCTTGTCTATGCCGGACAAGGGAAGTGGCTTTTCTTAGAGAAAAAGGATTATGAGTGCACCTCCTAAAACAGAGGGGAAAACTAGATCCAGATTTTTTTTACAGGCAGCAGGAACTTGCTGAGGGGATGCAAAAACCTCACTGCTGTTTGTGAGAAAAACTATAGTGCTATAATTTACTCCATATCAGATTTCCTCTTTCTAATCAAAACTGCGGTAAAGGTGCAGTTGTGGACAGTGTCATCGTCTGTATTTTGTATAACACCCAGCACAATGGGGTCCCAATCAAGACTGGATTCTTTGGACACTACCACAATCCAAATAAATAATAAGAAATATTTAGGATGAGTTTTTAATAATGTTTATTATCCTAAATAATCTCCTCCCTTTATACCTGTTTGCACATATGACTACCTTACATATTATCTTCTAGTAATTTTTATTAGATGTAATGAGGTGTATTTTTGTTCAGGACACCAAAAGAAGTTTTTTTTCACTATCTGGGAAAAGAAAAATTAAAATATTTACCAACTGCTTTGCTTTCTATTTCATTTTTCTCTTTAGAAAGTAATTTGTGGTCAGTGGAACCTAGCAGGGGAGCCTCCTTTTCCTCCAGATGGTTGTGACATTTGAGTAAACCTTGGAGGATTAAAGGCACTCTAGTGAGCACTCACTGTAAACTCCTGACACAACCTGACAGTCCTAATCTGGGTTCTGGACTGATTAGACGTCCAAGGGTGAAGGAAAAAACCCAACAACTGTGTAATAGTCATGTGCATTTATGAATGACAAACTAAAAACAAGGCCAGTTCCTCAAGTTTAGAGGAAAGATTTTTCAAGATGCAGAACAAACCTATTGCAAGTTAAATTTTCAGCTACAATCATTTATATTCCTTGCAATACATTAATTTTAAATTGTTAAAAGCTTTTTTGCCTGAATGCTCACAGCTTGATGTAAATGTCTTTTATGTATGTTAAATAGGGTTTGCAAACAATCTAAATGATTAAATGATGGCAGAAACTATAGAAATTGATCTGAGTGAGCCAAGACTACTAAATCTAATTACGCATTATCACCATCTGCTGTAATATGGCAGCAGAATAAACAGAGGCACCTTTATTTTGGACAGGGCAAACTCTCCCATTTTACTTTTTGTAATGGAGAACTTATTTTGTGTACCTGTGAATGCATCTGAAAGTAGGCTCTGCTTTTTTGCTCAACATAATTCTACTTCTAAAGCTTTAAATGAAATAGTTGATATGTTCTCACTTTGATTTGAATAAAGTTGGAAAGTTATGGTTAAAGTAAATTGTGTCAAGCCCCCAAAATTTTAAATGAATCCAATGAACCTTCAAAAATTGCATGGCAACAAGTGTATAATTATCAGCATTATACATGTCTTGAGGTAATGCATTTCTTCTGGCTGAATGAATATTAAATCATACTGCTTAAAACTTCCTCTCCTGGTAAACAGACAATGCTTCTGCCCCGGCCTGTAAATTGATCTGATTTATCTATAGATATCCTTTTTTACACAGCAATTGGCTAACTGGTAATTTTGTGCCTTTCAGAGTTCTCGAAGTTTGAGTGCATGACAGAAAGTCTGTTTTTAGTTCATTCAGAGAAAAAAAACAGTAATTTTTCAATTATTACTGACTTCTTCTTTCCCCCTTTCCCCCCTCCAACCCCCCTTTTTAAAAGCTCTTCGTGAAAGTGTATACTTTATTGTTTCTGGCCTGGCTTTTCTGACAACTGTGACACAAAAATACCTTCAGAAAAACAGGAAAGATTCAACATGATTTTCCTAACAATATGCCCTTGAACTTTTGGCATATACACTACACTGTTTACTATTAAATTACACAATGATGCTAATACTAACATTTCACTCAGAGTTGCCAGAGTTATTTCTTTGGCAGTGTAATGTTCCTTTCCTCTATTTTTGATAAAGCATATTTATTAAAATATTTAAATTTGCTTTGGTGCTTCCTTTTAGAGCAAATCTCTGTCTTACACACAGAACCCATCTGATGAAAGAGATCAGCTTTCAGATTAAGTAACTCAGCCAAACCTGCTAAAATACTATCTTCTCTAGTGAGTGAAGAAAGATGTTACTTAAGTTGTTTTGCAGAAGGGTATTTTTTGTATGCAAAATTTTCAGTTAAAACAGAAAAAAGAAAAGGAGTACTTGTGGCACCTTAGAGACTAACCAATTTATTTGAGCATTAGCTTTCGTGAGCTACAGCTCACTTCATCGGATGCATGAGCTGTAGCTCACAAAAGCTTATGCTCAAATAAATTGGTTAGTCTCTAACGTGCCACAAGTCCTCCTTTTCTTTTTGCGAATACAGACTAACACGGCTGCTACTCTGAAATCAGTTAAAACAGAAATTGTGATCTGGTTTTGTTTACATTTGACTTAAAAAAAAAACAAAAAGAAAGGAAAAAGAAATGTGCCTTAATGTTATGCAAATAACATAGGTCCTCTGAATGGCAGAAAAATGTGGTTAGCAATGTATGTTTCATTGCAGCTCTCAATACAGTACCATAAATCAGTTGAATTCATTGAGTAAAATAACATGACATGGTGGCTAATTAAATTTTTAGATATTTTATAAAATAATAGTGGCCTTAAAAAGGATGAGCTAGTATTGAAAGGAAAAATGTCAATTCGCCCCTTTCTTAACAAATGAACACTACTATTAAACATCTCTCTCCCTTTTCACCTACTCTGGCCACAGCTATAGATGGGCTGTGAGTAGCTGCCCTCTAAACTACCTTCAGAACCCCAACATTATTCAGCCTTGTGGACCAAATTCCTAAACCTCTGATTAATTGCTGTTTACTTTTTTTTTCAAAGAGCAGAAAAACAAAGTTTTCTATAAGCCCAGGCTAAGGAGGGTGTGAAAAGTCTTGGTTGGAATTACCCTAAAAAATCTTGTTAAAGGTCTAAACCTTATTTTTAACTGATGAATTGGTATTTAAACAAGGTAAACCAGTAACTTTCTTGTCCTGAGATTGCCAGTCATGCAAAAAGACCAGATTATATGTGGATGTTTTTCAGAGTTTAGCTTGGAACAAAACCTAAATTTATTCAAAACATTTAATTTACAGATAAAGAGCCAAATCTGTATGTGTTAAAATACCAAGTTTCTTAAATATATTCATTCACTGTATCCTGCAAGTACAGGAGCTTAAAACAGCACCAAAAATATGTAAGCTGCACCCCCGTCATCCTACCCCGCAGCTCACCCATACCCAGGTTTGTTTTTCTTTTATTTGTTATCCTATTTAATGTAGCCCATGTTTATAGCCACTGGTGGTAGGAACACAATGATGTTGCTGCAGGCTTCACTTTAATGGAGCCCTGCCAGTGTTAGCCATTGTTCCACTTGCTTGAGGCTGCTCAACTGTGCAAGGTTGCTTGGAAACCCTCCTCCTACTGAGTAAAACCTTCCAGTCACTTTTCTCTACCTCCTAAGTCATACCAGCCGAGTGCTTACAGATTCAGAGAGTCCCAGTCAATGTGGTTGCTTTTGATGACCTTTTTCGTGCTAAACCAATGACTTTTTAAATGCAGGCTTGTAGCTGCCTATTGTAGTGTGCATGACTGTCTTGTTAAAAGACAAACACACACTGTACCAGCCAGTTAGCAATTTTAATTGATGCCCACCAAGTCAAATGTGTGATTATTTAAAAAGCCTTGGGGAAAGCACAACTAGCATACCCTATTTATTTAAAATTATATAATTAAGAAAACACAACATACACACAGAGACACCTGCACCCCATAAAAGGAAGTCTCCCAATACGTTTTATAAAATTAAAACAAATACAACCTAGCCTTGCTCTGAATCTCAATATGCCACCTCTTCTCTGACATGTACCTCCCCCCCCTTTATCTCTGTACTGTCCTTTTCAACTTTGTAGAAGGCATGCTACATTTGACGTTTGTACTGTACCACTTTTATTTATTTATTTATTTATTTATTTATTTTTATTTAAAAATTTAATTGATATCTGAAGGATGGGTGCATATTTATTATTGTTGTTGTTGCTATTATTAATTTTATTGAACCCAAAGTTTCTTTAGGCACTTCACAGAAGGCAAAATCCTGGCCCTTGCCCCAGTGAGCTTATGATCTAAATCAGTGATACCCAGACTGTGGCTTTCAAGCCACAAGTGGCACTTTAATGTGTCTCCTGTGGCTTTTTGCAACACATGGTATTAAAACACGGTGTGATTTAATTAATAACCAATCAGGATGCTTTTACTATGTTATTAACCAATTAAGTTATCAGCTTGTATTAAGTTATTAACTTATTTGCTGTGAGATTAATATATGTATATAAAAACTAAACATTTCCCCTATCATCCTGTTTATAGTACTAGAGTAAATGAAACAATGACTTCACACTACTGTGGCTCTTTTGGATACTGTTGATCACTAATTTGGCTCCTGGACTACTGAGGTCTGAGTATCATTGGTCTAAATATTAGACACATACAACAAGTGGAGCTGACAAACGGTATGGGGGGAGGGGTTGAGCAAGGAAGGATGAGGGTTAGAGCAATAAGATTAATTGTATGATTACTCAGTTTACATGTGTGTACACCATAGTTCATGTTAAGGGTTTTTAAGCATGTAGTTAAAAAAATTGTTGTAGATTCCCTGATTGAGTTCTTGAACCCTTATTTACCTCCACATAAATAGTCAAATCTACATTCTAAACTAGATATTGTTTAAGAAAGAGAAGAAACAGATGAAGACAATCCGAATTTTAGAAAGCATTGACTTGTAGAAGTGAAGACTAAAATGCTAAATTATGAATCTGAGGCTCCCTGAGAGGTGGTAGATATGATGATGGGAGAAGCTCTCCCGTTTGCATAGGTAGCGTCTTCACTTAGCGCTACAGTGGCACAGGTGCATTGGTGCAGCTGTGCCACTGCGGTGCTGTATGTGTAGACAAGCCCTTAATGGTAAGTAGTGTTTAGGCTTTTTATTTCAGAATTCGGTCATTTTTCTTCCATAATCCATGAGTGGTCCCTGGAGCTCATTGCTTGTCTCTCTCTTTCTCTCGGTTTTCAAGAGTAAGATCTCTTGGCAAGATGCGTTGACCTTTTCTTCTTTCATGGTACTCCCCTGTCTTTTGCTGTCCAGTTTTCAGATTAAATTTCAAAATAGCATTTAGGGGCATTCTTTCATGCCAAACCAGGACCATTTGCTGTGTGATTAAGTGTTCTCACTCTTCTAGAAGGGTTGTTAGCTCAGTAGCAGATCTGGGTTTGTTTTGACTCTGCTGGAAGGGAGTTTTCTCCATGCAGAACAACCTTAAATGATGCAGCAAATCTCTTGTGGACACGGTTATACAAAGAAATGATTACTCATATGTTCAGGCACAGCCATCTGTCACACTCCCACAGTGCTGAAACTTTCTCTGGGTAATTCTCATTGATTGACTTATTTGTTTATGGCAGTGGTGCCCGTGAACAGGGAAGTCTTCTTTGTCATTAGGGTGTACCAGGAAGTTTACGACTCTTCCAGCAAACATATCTAACTTTATAGATCAAAATGCAGTCTTATTGGTAGAGAAGATGCTTTTATAAGAATCCCAAATTGTGTTTGTGACCTGGTAACCAGGAGTTTGCCCTAGAGCAGACCTCACAGTTCCTGGACTAACCAGCAGTTTCTATAAATGTGTGTGGATTGAATGCCAACACATACTGTAGCATTTTTTTAATTTTGTAAACTTAACTTTTACTGTCGCTTTTAATGATCTTCATATATACTTGTGATAGCAACATAAATTGATTTTTATGCTCTGCTATTATGATACTGTCTTTCAGGTCAAATATTAAATCCACTTCTTTGGGCTGTTCAGATGGCACTTTAAAAATTCTAATGGCTTGGCAAGGTAGTGTAGTAATAGGTGAACAAGGCAAGTAATGTACAAATGGAAATGCCAACTGTCACACTTTAAAACTTAAAAATGTTCTCATTTCATAAGTCCGTGTTAGTACCTCTGAGACACATGTGCGTATTTCTCCCTGCATGGCTACATATGTACATACATATGTACCACCGTGTGGTGGTGTGTGTTTAATTATCTGGATTAGGGTTTTATAAAACAATACAGGTATTTCTAAATTTGTTAGAGATATAATTTGAAAGTAGTAGAAGTAATGGGGAATAGTGTGAGCAGATTCAAAGGATGCAGATTATTCCGGTACATTGGCCCAGCATTTGGTAAATGCAGCTGAGTTTAGAAAAACATAAAACAATTTTCCTTGGGACAAGGATTCATTCTAGAAAATATGTAAATTGAAGGCAGCATTGCACACTGATCAGTATTTAGGGGCTATTGTTGAAAAATCAT
Organism: Eretmochelys imbricata; assembly: GCF_965152235.1. Taxonomy (NCBI): domain Eukaryota; kingdom Metazoa; phylum Chordata; order Testudines; family Cheloniidae; genus Eretmochelys; species Eretmochelys imbricata. The sequence goes on along the minus strand of NC_135575.1, from coordinate 112,911,893 downwards.
TGAAACCATTTAACCCAGTGCATGTCAGTAAGAGGCAAACAAGATGCTAGCATATGTTAGAGGGATAAAATACAAAACAAGATTTAATGTTGCTGTGGATGCCAATGAAATAAATACTTTCTGCAGTTACCTTCTTTGTACCACAGAGAAAATGTTACCATGGCTTCGTCTAAACAGCTATGTTGGTCAGGAGTGTGAAAAACCCTGACCTAGCTGTGATGTAGCTATGCTGCCCTAACTCCCCGTGTAAATGCAGCTTTGTCAACAGAAGAACGCTTCCACTGACTTACATAACTTCATTCGGGCAGGTGATGTTCTTACACTAATAGAAAACCCCATCTATCAATGCAGATTGAGTTTGCACTATGGGATTATGTCAACATAGCTATACTGGTGTAGGCTCCAGACTGTATGCACAGCCTGCCGTGGTGAGTTAACAGGGAAGATGATAGGCCTGTAGAACCTGTCATGCAGTGAGGCTAAGGGAATTGGACTGTTCCCTCTCTAGAGACTGAACAAAGATTTTTTGAAAGTGTAGAAAGGAACTGATTTATTGTTTGCACTGATCAAGGTTAAAACTATGGATATAATCTAAAGTAGTAAATATGATTATATTTACTAATACTAGATAATACTTAGTCCTGCCTCAGTGCAGAGACTGAACTAGACAACCTATTGAGGTCCCTTCCAGTCCTACCTTTCCATGATTATGTAGACATAACCTAAATTCTCCACTACAGTCTTAAATTGACTTACGTTAGATCAACTTACAGCCACTGCATTAATTACTGTGGTGGCTGATGTCCACCCTCCTTCTGTCCGTGGTGCATGTCCTCACCAGGAGTGCTTCCAGTGACTGAAGAGGGGCAGTGTTGGGGACTGAGAGCCAGGGCTCTCAGCTCCATGCAGCTTCCCACTGGGAACTGGCTGTTCCCTGGAGCTTCTCGCCTCCACGCTCCCACCTGGAAGCGGGAAGAAGCCCCCCATGGCTTCTCAGCTGCATGTTCCCCCACAGAGGTGGGGGGCAGGAGGCAGGAGGGGAAGAGGGAAGCCATCTGGGACTTCTTGCCTCCATGTTCCAAGCCAGGAGCTTGAGGGAAGGGGGGAGTGTAGGCAAGGCCTAATTCATGAAGAACCAAAAGGCAATTGCAGCAGAGGGTAAATGGGAAAAAGACACATCTAGATGTGCCAATATTCATAACTTTAACTACAAAAATGATACACACATATAGACAGCATAATCATAACCAGCAAACCATAACCTTGTCTAAGACACCTTATTTGACCCCCTTTATACAAGATTTGGTGCCACTACAGGACCTTGGTTGCAACCATGTTCTATATGGTCCCACGTGTAGCTCACAAAAGCTTATGCTCAAATAAATTTGTTAGTCTCTAAGGTGCCATAAGTACTCCTTTTCTTTATATGGTCCCAGTTCAGGTCAATAACATGACACCCTGTTTAAAAAAACAAAACAAAAAAACCCCCACCAACAAACAATTCTTGGAATAAACTGAAGAATGACATGTTTTGCCATTTGTCTGGCTAACTATCAGAAATCAGGATAACCCTTTTTTTTATAAAAAGGGATCTGGGAGGATCCAGAAACCATGTGTGGGTGTTGTAGGCAGCCAGAAATAATGAGATTTGTATCTTCCCCAGACTTCAGTAATGCAACCCAATTGAGAGAGAGAGAGAGAGAACCTTATATTTATGCTAAAATAGGCAGATAGGTAAATGGTGCAATTGGAAGTTTTTAAAAATAAATATTAATTATTTTTGCTATTTTTAATCACTCTGTGTTTATTCTTTAGTAGAGGCTGGCACATAAAATCTTCTTTTTCAGAGAAACTCATGAGGAATTCTCTTTCAAAATGATTGCCATCTCCCTTTGTTTTCAGTGAGCCTGACTCCAAAAGCTGCCCTCAATTAAAGTGGCAAACATTTCCCTATAGCCTATGCAGTTTGGGCAGCCCTTAGGAAAGATAGTCTCCACCTCTTCTGACTCCATGTGTGAGTGAAGCCAGACTTCACTCAGAGAGGACTGTGGCCTCTTACAGTATCCAGAGGCAGAAAGGACACTGTGGGAAATAGAACGTGGGAGAAAATAGAGGGCTGGTGAATATTTGGGGCAAGAGGTAACCTAGTGTCGGGTATGGAAATGAGTGTGCAGGAGGGAAGGTGTGTGTGGAACAGAGGGTGCAAGATAATGCAGGGAAGTTTAGGAGGGAGAATCTGAGGGATTAGGGAGTGCAGGGGAGCACATGGAAGACCAGAGTGTATAGGACTATGAAGTATAGGAGTAGGAATGTGAATGCGGAAAAAGATTGGTGGGATAGGAAGGGCTAAAAAGTATAAGGAGATGATAAAGTAGAGAAATGGAGAGCGACAGAATAGCAGCTCCCCCATCTGAAGGGCTCAGAGAGAGAAGTGGAGTTGTACTCCAAGTAGTCAATATGGAGCATCATTTAAAATTGACATCTATTCCTGAAGTGATTTCAAACAAATTGGGGCTGTTTGGCTCACCCAATAGGATCAAAAACCAGAAAGACATGATGATGATGATCTATACAGTATATTTAATCTAATTTTTAAACCAATATCATGTTTTGTGGGCCTGCTTCCAGATTTTTGATTGCTTCGGTTGGGTAGTACTCCATTGCTCCCACTACAATCTTTCCTTCTCTCTTTACCTCCAGGATCCTCACAGCATCAGAACCAGGATGCAAAAAAAAGCAATGATCTTTTTAAAAATAGATATTTACATTTTATTTAAATACCTTTTTATTTTTTAAAAAATAAATATATTTCAATTTTGAAATTATGTAAAGTTATATTCAAATAATTTATAATTTAAATTAAATTAAAATATTCAAGTGGTACGTATTTGCTGCCAAAGTTTTAAAGAAAATGAAACCACTGAACTTGTGGAAGTCACTGCCTAGGCACCTAGAACCAGAGATTGTTGAAGTCCTAAACCAGCTTTTGGCAGCCTCTTCTGTAGGTGCAGAGAGAATATTTTTCCCAATTCAGTTTATTTAACTAGCTCAATTCAGTGACTAGTTCATTCAGTTTTCCTGTTCCAATCTGTTTTGGTCTGATTTACATTCACCCTGCTCAGAACAGTCGCCAGTGGACAACAACTTCTTCTGGTTTTTCATTGCGGAGTTCCGCCTGTGGTGATCTATGGAAACTTCCAGACGAGGGGTTGGCTCAGTAATGGATCTGTGTTTGTCAAGAGAGTTTGGGAAGTACTAGTATCCGAATTTTACAGATGGGGAACTGAGGCACAGACAGACTGACTTTCCCAAGAGTTCTGGGACAGAGGAGGCAATTGAACCAGAGTCTCCCAAGACCTGGGCTGCTAGCCCAATTACTGGACCAGTCTTACGTTTTTATATATATATATATGTGTGTGTGTGTGTGTGTGTGTGTGTGTGTGTGTGTGTGTATATATATATACATATATATATATAAAATATGTATATAGAGAGAGATACAGACCTACACGTAGTAGACGTTGTATAAATGTGTAAAGCTGCGTGTGTACCTGGCTGGCTGGCTCTTTCACGCATATTCCATGGGGTGGGTGGGAGAGAGATAGTGGAACTATGAGAATCTTAAGCATTTCTTTTTTAACTTATGTTCTTTAGATTAGTGATAAAGTTGTATTGATGTTGGCTTCTGTTTCAGGTTATAATCTGGGGTACTGTAGACAGCTCTATTCTTTTTAATGGTGCTTCTGTAATTCTGGTTGAGGTGGGTGGGGAAAACATGATCATACATAACTCAGCTTTCCTAAATTCCCTTATGAATTTCCTTTCAAAAAGGTTCTCCAGGGCTCTGTATTAGGTGACAAATGTCATGTACTCCTAGCTGAATGGTGGTATTCCATTTTTGACTTTTGTTTTAATATATTAAAAACCTATAAGCAAGGCTGAAATGAACTACATAGAAGGCCAGCTATGTTTCTGATTAGCCATTAACAGTAGGTGCAGAATTTCAGTGGAGTACAAGGAAAATTCAGTCATACCATATTCCTGACTGTGGAACTCCCTAGAGATAAGTGCTTCATGGCACACATAAAAATGCTCAGAGTTCATTAAGATTTGGCATGTTATGTCTTTCAGCTGACAAAATATGTACCAGTATTGCTATTCCAGCCTAGCATCTACAGCCTAGCGATAGTAGACTTAAACAGATTTCACTCTCTGACTGCGGCCAGAATTGGCACTAACTGCAGGGTGCTGCCTGGAACATAGTTCTATCAATATAAATCGAAATATTTCACTAAAGGCCATATTCTGTCACTCTTATATTGAACAGTGTCTTTCTACACAAGTAGCCCCATTGATTTTACTAGGACTACATGAAGAGAAAGGTACTATTCATAGCAAGAGTAGTAAAATCTGGCAAAACAAAAAATACAGCAACACTCCAAGCAAAGCTGTCAATTGAATTGCTCATATATAGAAGAACCTGTTTAAAAAAACAAAAAAACCTCTATCTCTCCTGAATATTTAGTCATAAGAACAGCCATACTGCGTCAGACCAATGGTCCATTTAGCCCAGTATTCTATCTTCCTACAGTGACCAATCCCAGGTGCTACAGAAGGATTAAACAGAACAGGCAATCATTGAGTGATCTGTTCCCTGTTGCCCACTCCTAGTTTCTGGCAGAAAGAGGCTAGGGATATTCAGGACGCGGGGTTTCTTCCTGGGCCATCTTGGGTAATGGCATTGATGGCTCTATCCTTTATGAACTTATCTAATGTTTTTGGAACCCTGTTCTAGTTTTGGCCTTCAAAACATCCCCTGGCAATAAGTTTCACAGGTTGATTGTGCGCTGTGTGAAGAAGTACTTCTGTTTGTTTTAAACCTGTGGCCTGTTAATTTCATTGGGTGACTCCCTGATTCTTGTGTAAAGTGAAGGAGTAAATAACACTTCCTTATTCACTTTCTCCACACCAGTCGTGATTTTAGACCTCTGTCATGTCCATTCTTAGTCATTTCTTTTCCAAGATGAAAAATCCCAGTCATCTTAATCTCTCCTCATATGGAAGCTGTTCCATACCCTTAATCATTTTTGTTGCCCTTCTCTGTACTTTTCCCAATTCTAATCTTTTTTTGAGATGCGGCAACCAGGACTGCGCGCAGAATTCAAGGTGTGTGTATTCCATGGATTTATAGTGGCATTTTAATATTTTTCTATGTTATTATCTATCCCTTTCCTAATGGTTCCTAACAATGGTTCCTAACTTTTTGACTACCTCTGCGCATTGAGCAGAGGTTTTCAGAAAACTATTCACAATGACTCCAAGATCTTTCTTGAGCGTTTCAGTTAATTTAGACCCCATCATTTTGTATGTATGTATGGGATTATGTCTTCCAATGTGCATTAGTTTGCACTTATCAACATTGAATTTCATCTGCCATTTTGTTGCCCAGTCACTCAGTTTTATGAGATCCCTTTGTAACTCTTTGCAGCTTGCTTTGGACTTAACTATCTTCAGTACTTTTGTACTGTCTGCAAATTTTTCCACTTCAGGTTTTTCCAGATCATTTATGAATATGTTGAACAGCATTAGTCCCAGTACAGATCCTTGGGGGGGCACCACTATTTACTTCTCTTCATTCTGAAAACTGATAATTTATTCCTACCCTTTGTTTTCTGTCTTTTAACTGATCCATGAGAAGACCTTCCGTCTTATCCCATAACAGTTTACAGGCAGTCCTTGGACTTACGAAACAATAGGTTCCTGAAAATTGTGTTGTAAGTCAAAACATTGTAACTCGGAACTGCAGTACGCTCCTTTGTGGGACCGAGTGTCGTAAAGTCGAAAATGGTCGTAAGTTGAATTAGGATGTCAATTCAGAAACGTCGTAAGTGCCATTCATCTTAAGTAGAATGTTGTAAAGTTGAGAACTGCCTGTACTTTGCTCAAGAGCCTTTGGTGAAGGACCTTGTCTAAGGCTTTCTGAAAATCCTAAGTACACCATATCTGCTGGATCAACCTTGTCCACATGTGTGTTGACCCTTTCAAAGAATTCTAATAGAATAGTGAGACATGATTTCCCTTTGCAAAAACCATGTTGACTCTTCCCCCAACAAATCATGTTCATCTATGTGTCTGATAATTCTGTTCTTTACTGTAATTTCAACCAGTTTGCCTGTTACTTAAGTTAGACTTACTGGCCTGTAATTGCCAGGACCACCTCTGGAGCCTTTTAAAAAAAAAATTAGTGTCTCATTAGCTATTCTCCAGTCATCTGGTACAGAAACTTATTTAAATGATAGGTTACATACCACAGTTTCATAACACAGTTTCACTCCATGCATCTGATGAAGTGGGTTGTAACCCACGAAAACTTATGCCGAAATAAATCTGTTAGTCTTTAAGGTGCTACTGGACTCCTTGTTATACCACAGTTAGTAGTTCTGCAATTTCATATTTTTGAGTTCCTTCAGAACTCTCGGGTTAATACCATCCGGTTCTGGTCACTTATTACTGTTTAATTTCTCAATTTGTTCTAAAACCACCTCTACTGACACCTCAATCTGGGACAGTTCCTCATTTGTTATCTAAAATGAATGGTTTAGATGTGGGAATCTTCCTCACATCCTCTACAGTGAAGACCAGTGGAAAGAATTCATTTAGCTTCTCCTCAATGGCCTTATCTTCCTTGAGTGCTCCTTTAGCATCTCAATCATCCAGTGACCCCACTGATTGTCAAATCATTAATTTTACCAGCTGATGATACATAGCAAGTTTTATATATTTTTACAAAGAATCTTTGGTAACAAGTGAAAAGGGGAGGATGTAGGGGCAGCTTGATGAAAGAGCTCTGTGGGGATGGAAGTTGCAAACAATCTTATGGGAACAGTTGTTGCATGATTCCTGCCATTTAGCTTTGGATTCTGGATCACTGCATGTAAAAATCCAGCTTCAAATTCTAACTTTGGATCAGGACACCATCAGCCAAGTTCATTTGTATTGGCAGTATCCATTTTGTTATCCGTGTATTTTTATATCTATATAGATATAGTATAATTGTATATATGTAATGTATAATTTCAAGCAAATCTACATTGAGTGTACTCATGCTGATCTGTAATGAGAAAGTTCCTCACTATTCCCAGAGTCACAATAAAGTGTGCTCTAGAGTAGAAATGTTAAATTGTCAAATGGTGAGATAAAATTATATCTGTTGTGGGTAGTTTCCAAATTTTGTATATGTAGATAGGAAAAATGCTGCTAAACAAAGAGGGAAATTTTTAGTATTGAGTCATTCTGTAAAGAGAATTCAGAGGAGAAAAAACTGTACAGACAAAACAATTGACACTGAAAAGCAAAATCTAGATATGTGATCTGCTCTTTTCTTAATATGAAACGTCTATAGTCTATAACATACATTGTGGGTTTAAAAAACAAAACTTTCTGGCAAAATGTTTAATCTGCCAGTGTAAATGAAAAGAGAATGAACAGTAAAACCAGAATTGTGGAAATGTATCCATACTCATTGCTTCAGCTTTACAGCTAGCAAGAAGAAAATGACATAGGAGAATTTGTATCTACTTTTTATTAATTTTGTTTTTGTATTAGAGTTTCAGTTGTGTCCCAGAATCGTATATAAAATTGGGGCCACCTGTTTTCCTAGGGCCTTCGTAGTTTTGGTATATTCACAATATAACAGACAAGTATTTCTGCCAAAACTTTCTGGGAAATCTGGCATGAGTTAATAAAAACAAAGTAAATAAAATATGCCCCCTCTCCCCCCATTTTTCAAAGACGACAAAATTTAAGCCAGTCACTATGAAGTCTCTGCTTTGTGATGTAAACCCATACAGGCTAAGTAGTTGTCGCTTAAGAGGCTTGTTCAATAGCATATAAAAGGTTCCAGTGTTAAAAGGAAACTATAGGGAGCTTTTAGAAATTATATCTAAATAGCTATTATTTTATTACACTGGATTATAGTGTTAAAAAAATTGAGAACTAATATGAGAAGGAAGGCAATTTACTAGGGAACATAGCCATTCCCATACCTCCTCACATTTCACAGGACTTATTTTGCCTAACTGGAGGGATACAACTTAAAGCTAAATGTAGACATCAAGCAAGGTCTGAAATATCTTCCATATTTCTATTGAAAATGTTTTTTATTGAGGGAAAGTGGTTTCCTATAGTAAAAAAAATAAAATAAAATCTAAAATCAGAAAGGCCATCTTCATTTGACTTTTATTGCTCCAAAGTGCTGTGGTAGAGTATCAGAGGGGTATCCTTGTTAGTCTGTATCCACAAAAACAATGAGGAGTCTGGTGGCACCTTAAAGACAAACAGATTTATTTGGGCATAAGCTTTCATTTTTTACCCTCGAAAGCTTATGCCCAAATAAATCTGTTAGGTTTGCTCTACCACAGCAACAACGAGGAGTCCGGTGGCACCTTAAAGACTAACAGATTTATTTGGGCATAAGCTTTCGAGGGTAAAAAAATGAAAGCTTATGCCCAAATAAATCTGTTAGTCTTTAAGGTGCCACCGGACTCCTCGTTGTTGCTGTGGTAGAGCAAACCTATCTTTTTTCTATCCAGCTTGAATGTTGTGCTTATCAGTTTGTGTGCAAATAGTCTATTCTGAAACAGAAATGCAAGGAAGGAGCAAACATGCCCCATGCAGGGTCTACAAATGGAATAATACATGCACAAAGCAGGCTGCCTTCATGCTGTTTGCTTGCAGTTCTATAATTGTGAGGGCTCATTTTCAATAAAAGGTTCATGATCCAGGCTGGACCACTCAAACACAAGTACACTACTGTGAATGGTACAAGAAAGCCACATGACCGAAACTTCAGAGCCAGGGGAGAGAAATATTTATCCTGGAATTCCCTGGGAATGTAGAAATCTTATTTCAAGTTTTGTTAGTATTGCTTTTTTACTTTAAAAAGAAAAAAAACGCCACCCACAACTCTAATCATGACAAACTTTTTATTTGTGCTACCCACATTTCTCTATGGTATTTGATGTAGTCTGTCAGAGAATCCTGCTCTTCCACCTGAAGGAGATAGCATGTTTAGTGGAAACTTACTGAGATAGCTACACTCTGTTCTCTCAGGTAGGCCCTAGAGAATGATGATGGGCAGCTGCTCATATTTTAGAGTATACCAAGGCTCCGTATTCTTCTGTAGCCTAGTCAGCGTCAGTGTGAAGGGAGAGAGAGAGAGTAATCAGGTAATGAATTCAAGTGACAATAATTGACAAGGCACAGTTCTACATCTTCTTCACATCTCATAGAAACAGCATGATACCAGGGTAGAGCCACTGATGAGACTGGGTTAGCCAGGGCCCACCCAGTTAGCACCCAGGTCTACCCAAAGTTCACCCCTCTTACCTGCCACCTTGGTCAATGTGTCTGCTGTCAGGCAGAAGGGAAGGAGATATGGCTGGTCCTGCCCTGCCCTGCCCTTCCCTCCAGAGCCGGGTTGCCAGGGCTCCTGTATCGTCTCATGCTCCCCATTGCAGATGCACCTGGCTGGGTGCAGAGCAGCTGCGGAGTGTGACTGTCAGGAAGATGAGAGGAGTAAAAGCAGGAAGGAGACACCAGGGACCTGGAATCATCCTAAAACGACCTCATGGGTGAGTCCTGCCTGCAAGCACAGGGAGAAGGTGAAGCATCCCTTAGCAGAAAAGTGTGAGTTGCAGCCTTTGGGGCTTTGGTCTCCAAACTCCCAAACTTGCCCTGAGGGGGTGGGGCGGGGATTCACCACAGCGCAGGTGCTTCCCCACTGCCACCAGGCACAGCAACTCACCCCAAGAGACTTCCGTTCTTCGTCCCCTCTCTGTATCATAAACCAAGGTGTGGTGGTATGATCTAGTGGTTGGACCAGGAGCCTGGTCTAGTGGTCAGAGGTCGGAATCATAGAATCATAGAATATCAGGGTTGGAAGGGACCTCAGGAGGTCATCTAGTCCAACCCCCTGCTCAAAGCAGGACCAATCCCCAACTAAATCATCCCAGCCAGGGCTTTGTCAAGCCTGACCTTAAAAACTTCTAAGGACGGAGATTCCACCATCTCCCTAGGTAACGCATTCCAGTGTTTCACCACCCTCCTAGTGAAAAAGTTTTTCCTAATATCCAACCTAAACCTCCCCCACTGCAACTTGAGACCATTACTCCTTGTTCTGTCATCTGCTACCACTGAGAACAGTCTAGATCCATCCTCTTTGGAACCCCCTTTCAGGTAGTTGAAAGCAGCTATCAAATCCCCCCTCATTCTTCTCTTCCGTAGACTAAACAATCCCAGTTCCCTCAGCCTCTCCTCATAAGTCATGTGTTCCAGTCCCCTAATTGTTTTTGTTGAGGCTCAGCTGGATGTTTTCCAATTTTTCCACATCCTTCTTGTAGTATGGGGTCCAAAACTGGACACAGTACTCCAGATGAGGCCTCACCAATGTCGAATAGAGAGGAGTGATCAAGTCTCTCGATCTGCTGGCAATGCCCCTACTTATACATCCCAAAATGCAATTGGCCTTCTTGGCAACAAGGGCACACTGTTGACTCATATCCAGCTTCTCATCCACCGTAACCCCTAGGTCCTTTTCTGCAGAACTACTGCCGAGCCATTCGGTCCCTAGTCTGTAGCGGTGCATGGGATTCTTCTGTCCTAAGTGCCGGACTCTGCGCTTGTCCTTGTTGAACCTCATCAGATTTCTTTTGGCCCAACGCTCTAATTTGTCTTGGTCCCTCTGTATCCTATCCCTACCCTCCAGCGTATCTACCTCTCCTCCCAGTTTAGTGTCATCTGCAAACTTGCTGAGGGTGCAATCCACACCATCCTCCAGATCATTAATGAAGATATTGAACAAAACCGGCCAGAGGACCAACCCTTGGGGCACTCCACTTGATACTGGCTGCCAGCTAGACATGGAGCCATCAATCGCTACCTGTTGAGCCCGACAATCTAGACAGCTTTCTATCCACCTTATAGTCCATTCATCCAGCCCATACGTCTTTAACTTACTGGCAAGAATACTGTGGGAGACCGTGTCAAAAGCTTTGCTAAAGTCAAGGAACAACACGTCCACTGCTTTCCCCTCATCCACAGAGCCAGTTATCTCGTCATAGAAGGCAGTTAGATTAGTCAGGCATGACTTGCCCTTGGTGAATCCATGCTCACTGTTCTTGATCACTTTCCTCTAAGTGCTTCAGAATTGATTCCTTGAGGACCTGCTGCAAGATTTTTCCAGGGACTGAGGTGAGGCTGACTGGCCTGTAGTTTCCCAGATCCTCCTTCTTCCCTTTTTTAAAGATGGGCACTACATTTGCCTTTTTCCAGTCGTCAGGGACCTCCCCCGGTCACCATGAGTTTTCAAAGATAATGGCCAATGGCTCTGCAATCACATCCACCAACTCCTTTAGCACTCTAGGATGCAGCGCATCCGGCCCCATGGACTTGTGCTCGTCCAGCTTTTCTAAATAGTCCCGAACCACTTCTTTCTTCACAGAGGGATGGTCACCTCCTCCCCATGCTGTGCTGCCCAGTGCAGCAGTCTGGGAGCTGACCTTGTTAGTGAAGACAGAAGCAAAAAAAAGCATTGAGTACATTAGCTTTTTCCACATCTTCTGTCACTAGGTTGCCTCCCTCATTCAGTAAGGGGCTCACACTTTCCTTGAATTTCTTCTTGTTGCTAACATACCTGAAGAAACCCTTCTTGTTACTCTAAACATGTCTTGCTAGCTGTAACTCCAGGTGTGATTTGGCCTTCCTGATTTCACTCCTGCATGCCCGAGCAATATTTTTGTACTCTTCCCTGGTCATTTGTCCAATCTTCCACTTCTGGTAAGCTTCTTTTTGTGTTTAAGATCAGCAAGGATTTCACTGTTAAGCCAAGCTGGTCACCTGCCATATTTACTATTCTTTCTACACATCGGGATGGTTTGTCCCTGTAACCTCAATAAGGATTCTTTAAAACACAGCCAACTTTCCTGGACTCCTTTCCCCCTCATGTTATTCTCCCAGGGGATTCTGCTCATCAGTTCCCTGAGGTTGTAAAAGTCTGCTATTCTGAAGTCCGGGGTCCGTATTCTGCTGCTCTCCTTTCTTCCTTTTTTTCAGGATCCTGAGCTCGACCATCTCATGGTCACTGCCTCCCAGGTTCCCATCCACTTTTGCTTCCTCTACTAATTGTTCTCGGTTTGTGAGCAGCAGTTCAAGAAGAGCTCTGCCCCTAGTTGGTTCCTCCAGCACTTGCACCAGGAAATTGTCCCTTACACTTTCCAAAAACTTCCTGGATTGTCTGTGCACCGCTGTATTGCTCTCCCAGCAGATATCAGGGTGATTTGAAGTCTCCCATAAGAACCAGGGCCTGTGATCTAGTAACTTCTGTTAGTTGCCGGAAGAAAGCCTCATCCACCTCATCCCCCTTTTCTCGTGGTCTATAGCAGACTCTCACCACGACATCACCCTTGTTGCTCACACTTCTAAACTTAATCCAGAGACTCTCAGGTTTTTCTGCAGTTTCATACCGGAGCTCTGAGCAGTCATAGTTCCTTGACTGTGCCAGGACTTCCAGTTCTCCCTGCTTGTTTCCCAGGCTTCTTGCATTTGTGTATAGGCACTTGAGATAACTTGCTGTTTGTCCTGCTTTCTTAGTATGAGGCAGGAGTCCTCTCCTTTCGTGCTCTCCTCCTCGTGCTTCCTCCCGGTATCCCACGTCCCCACTTACCTCAGGGCTTTGGTCTCCTTCCCCCGATGAACCTAGTTTAAAGCCCTCCTCACTAGGTTAGCCAGCCTGCTTGAGAAGATGCTCTTCCCTCTCTTTGTTAGGTGGAGCCCAACTCTGCCTAGCACTCCTTCTTCTTGGAACACCATCCCATGGTCAAAGAATCCAAAGCCTTCTCTCCGACACCACCTGCGTAGCCATTCGTTGACTTCCACGATTCAACGGTCTCTACCTAGACCTTTTCCTTCTACAGGGAGGATGGACGAAAACACCACTTGCACCTCAAACGCCTTTATCCTTCTTCCCAGAGCCATGTAGTCCGCAGTGATCCACTCAAGGTCATTCTTGGCAGTATCATGGTCATTGGTGGCAGTATCATGGAAGGGGTAGCGATCCAAGGACTTGATGAGTCTCGGCAGTCTCTCCGTCACAACGTGAATCCTAGCTCCTGGCAAGCAGCAGACTTCTCGATTTTCCTGGTCGGGGCAGCAGATAGATGACTCGGTCCCCCTGAGGGGGGAGACCCGACCACCACCACCCGCCTCCTCCTCTTGGGAGCGGTGGTTGTGAAACCCCCATCCCTAGGACAGTGCATCTCACGCCTTCCAATTGGTGGAGTCTCCTTCTGTTTCCTTCCCTCAGATGTATCGTCTAGTCCACTCTCCGCATTAGTACCTGTGGAGAGAACATGAAAACGGTTGCTTACCTGTATCTGCATTGCTGGTACATGGACGCTCCCCTTTCTTCTTCTGGAGGTCACATGCTGCCAAATTGCTTCACCGTCCTCCTGTCCCCGCTGCACAGCCTACTCTGAATCTTTAGAACATTGTGCCCATAGAAGCATATCCTGACGTCTGTCCAGGAAATCTTCAGTTTCTCTTATGCAATGCAGGGTTGATTCTTGTCTCTCCAGACCTTGAACCTTCTCTTCCAACATGGAGACCAGCTTTCACTTTGTACAGACAAAGTCACTTTTGTCCTGTGGAAGAAAGACAAACATGGCACATCCAGTGAAGGTCACAACAGCTGAACGCTCCCCATCCATATTACCTTCCTTCTAAGAGCTTCCTCAGGAGTTGTAGTAACTACTCAGAAAAGCCGGCAAGATGTAAGCCTCGGTGGGCTCTCCCTGGGCGAACTCCCAGGCAAACTCCCTCTGTTAGCCTCTCTGATGTTCGCTGCTCAGCTGGTTTGCAGCTGACTGGCTTTTTATAGCAGTCAGGCCCACTCAAGGCTCACCTGGAACAAAGCACTCCCAATTCACGCTTTTCAAACAACCAATCAAGCAAACGGTCAAACTGTCCCCACAACAGACACTCAGATACTCATCAACACGGCCTCCCTAATGCAGCCCTTAGCGTACCTTCTCTCAGACAGATCCCAGGCCAACTCCCTCTGTTAGCCTCTCTGCTGTTCGCCACTCCCTCAGAGGTGTTGTCAGGGTTCAAGCCTGTAGTTGCAATCGGGGCCAGAACAGAACCAAAGGGCAGAGCTGGAGTAGAGGTCAGGAGACAAGCCAGTGGTCGAGGTCAGGAGTCACAAGTCCTGAGGAAGGTAGGGACTAGAGCTCGAGTAGGAGTAGCTATGGGTTGGAGCCAGGGCCAGTAAAAGAAGTAGGTTTGGCACAGCTGTGGGCATGGACTGCACTGAGCAGCTACTGTGCTGCTGCTGTTATAAGGTTTAAATGGTGATCTGTTGGCCCTTCTGCCCCATCAGGGAGTACAGTCAGTGAGGGTTTACTAGGCCCAACTGAGGTCATTGGTTTGCTAGGCGATCATGCCCAGAGCCAGCTGAGTGCCTGGCACTGCCTCACAAAATCTAAACTTTCCATGGGAAAAGCTTGATTTTGGCAAAAAAAATTTCAATTTTCCTTTAGAAAAATAAAAATTTAAATATTTTATTTGAGGTCATTTAGACCCAGATCAGAATATATTGTTGAACTGATCCAAAATGTTGTATTTCAAATTAGTTTAATAAATCATTAAGCTGCATTTTCCTATCAGTACCTTGCCTTATGGGAGTTGTCGTTTGGGCCCTCATTCTCTCCTGTGGGCCAAGCTCCCTAGAGGGCTCTCAATGTCGATCTCCCTCTGAATAATCTTTATTTGAAGCTTTGTAGGAGATGTAGTTTGGCCCATAGGAGAGTATGGGGCATCAGGATCCTGAACTACAACTCCCATGTGGCAATGTGCCATGATAGGAAAATATGGTTTAATATTGAACTGTCCTGGAATGAAGGGGTCAATTCAGTAAACCAAAATGAAAAATATCTGATTTTTGGGAGCACTGAAATGTTTTGTTTCTGAACTGAATTCTTTTGTAATTTCCATTCTGTGAAAAATTTCAACTTTTTGTCACTGTTTTGGACAAAAACAAATGTTGATATGCCCAGTGGAATGGAAATTCTGAAGTTTGCTCAGCCGTACTCACGATTATTCTGTTGCATTTTTGAAGATACATGATTTTCCTCATTATTGAAAGAGTTAGAGAAAAGAGACTAACAGAATACAGAGAATACAGACTAACACGGCTGTTACTCTGAAACCAGAGAAAAGAGAGTCATTCACAGAAACAGTCGGTCATGTGCAGGAAATCAGTGCCATCCACTGTAATACTTCAGTGGTTTCAATGAACATGGGGGTTGTGTAGCCTCTCTTGGTTCATACTGATGGCAACCACTCAGTTCTACTTTAAAAATTTGGATTCAAAACAACCTCAGAATTTCAGATGAACTCAGTTTAAACCATCAGTGTTTTCCCCTGGTTTTGGAGCCAAACCATGAAAAATCATAGTTTGATAAAACCTATCCCTACGTCCACTGGAGGACGAGGTAGTTTGTCTGAAAACCTAGTTTCTGCACAGCTCCAGCATACTTTTTACTACTTAATACCAAAATGTTTGAGGATGAGGATTGGGCAACTAATAATGATCAACTGTTAGATTTGATGGATGAACCTGGATTAAAAGGTATTTGATCAGTATTGACAGAGAGGAAGGTTTAGCTTCAGTAGACCTTAAAGATGCATATCTCTGTATGTCCTTGTGACTAGAAATTCTTGAGGTTCTTTCTCAGTGAAATACTATCACTTCAGTAGCTTTCCTCTCATGTCCTGGTGAGCATCCAGAGGGATTTTAGAAAGTATTGGATATGATGGCTGCTGCCTGAAAGCACCCTAGATCCAGTTGTCATTCCCATACTGTATACTTAGATGATAAAATGTCTCAATCTACCATTGGGCAATACATGAGGTCTGGTATCGAGATGTAAGGGGCAGAGTGAGGATAATGCATGTTCTAGTCAAGCCACTTCTTCTAGTATTTGTTGTGATGAGAGTGAGTCAACTTTTGCCATACACTTATGTAGAAATCCTTCCCTTCACACCTTCTTGAAACCTCTGAGGCTCAGTGTTTTTGCTGCTTTGGTCATTGCTTTTGATAAGTAGGTTCTGACTACAGAATTTATTCCTCTTCTGGGTTGGATATGAGGCACTGTTGATTATTTTTCATTAATTATTTTATAGCCTATTATTCCACATCAGAAGAAAATAGAAGGAGCTTTCTTGTTCGTAAAGTGGGGAATTGTGGGATGATTCTTCACTATCTGGATCCCTCTCAGATTTGGAAGCTGCTAGAACAGTTGTGTTAAGATTCTGGTTTGTTTTATGTCTGAGCCCTAGCTTTCTTTAATAACTTAAAGAAAAATATCAGTTCATTTCCCTGAACCTGAGTTAGTTAAATATATATGGGGTTTCAATAGGATTAACACATTAAGTAGTCTGTTTAGGGAAGAGTTCATTGGGTGTGTTTCAGCAGGCTAGCTCCAGTCTGGAGTCTCTCTGGGTATGAATGCTCTGGTTCACTCCTCCCCATGCCTATCCTTGAAAGAGAATGGAAACTATTTACTCCAGGTAGGACTAAACTTTTTCTTATTACCCCTTATTCATTATTTATCAGAGATATCTCTGACTTTGACTGGAAGTGCAGGCAGACCAAATCCTGAAGCTGATTTAGTCACTGGTCCGGAAGCTACCAGTAATTTCTAGCCAGGAAAAGCAAGCTCCCATGAAGAATAAAGGTATGTCTCCACTGCAGTATGAGGTGTGATTGCAACATAGCATACTTTTGCTAGCTTTACCCATGCTAGCAGACTAAAAATAGCAGTGTAGTCACAGTGGCACGGACTTCAGTACAGGGTAGTAACGGGAGTAGGTCCCTGGCATGCTGTCACCAGGTTTACACTATTACTATTAATGGTACTAGTGTGGGTCAACTGGTACGGGTATGTTTACGCATGCTGCTCTCATGGCTCAATATAGACATACCGTAGGGGACAGATTCGTCCTTGCATTTGTACAAAAATGGAGGGGAGGCATTTGGAGCTTCCTCTATTCAAGATGCTATGGGAGCTGGTGTGGTCCCTAGTACAAACTAGGACAGCCCTTTATAGAGGGGGCTGTTGCAGTGGTGGCACAGAGCTAGTGGTGGAACCCCTTGAGCCAGGACTATTTCCTTGAACACATTTTGTTTTGAACACTCCATGGCTCTTTTACACCAGCACTGCCAATGCACGAATTGCCTATGATATACACTATTAAGCACTATGCATGTACTGCCAAGTTTTGCTCAACCGCAAAGCCTTTCTTTATAGCTCCTGTTTGTCACTACAGGCATTGATATAGGAGTTCTTGCCCATCTTCCTTGCTATCATGGAGTGTTTTTGTTTTGCTATAAGCCCTTTTAGCCTTTGTAAAGCAACGCCAACATGTACTAAACTGAAGATGTGTAGGACCCTGAATTAATCTGCTGTTTTCTATTTAGAAATCTTCACAAAATCTTTTTTTTTTTCTGATAGCACTTGCTGCTTCGTGAGCTCCAACTGAAAGTTTTTGTTTTAAACTTTTCCTCCCAGGAAGATATGAAATGTGTACATTATTTAGACTTTCCGGTCTTCTATAAAATTCCTATCTTATCTGACTAGAGTAAACACCATTTTAGAAAAGATGGTTTTCAGATTAGCCTGCTCTGAGTGTATTAAAAAAAAAAAAGTGTCAACCTATGAAAGAAAAAGGAAGGATGATGTCAAGGTAAAAATACCATCTAGTTCGGGACACACACAGAGCTCACTGGAGCATTCAGGTATAAAAAGCTACTCCAACTGCTTGTTAGAGGACTAAGTACTGCTGCCTCTGGGATATTTAATACATGCCTTGCATTTTTTCATTTCAGCAGTTCATATGAGTTATATCTAACCCCAAGGGTTTAAAGAGGGGGAGGTTCATTGTAACTATCAAGTTTGAAGATTAACAGTCTTTTGAGTTAGTGGATATCCGAAGTGCCTTTGCTTTTATGAGGTGTTTTTATTGCTCTTTAGTTAAAAGTTCCACTTGGTCAGATAAGTGATTAATTCACTAAATCAGCTCTTCTTTTTTGTTATACATTGCGCCAGCAAAATCCAGTTTTTTTAATCTTTACTCTTTTCTGCTTTAACCAAGACTATTTTGATTACTCAAGTTATTTACTTTGTTTAAACCAGTTCTTTAAAGCCTCCAGGTTGTTGGTTAACCAAAGCCCCATGTCCTTGCCATCAGTTTTTTTGATAGGGAGGAAGACAGAGATTTTGGAGTGATGATTGACTTTTTATTGCATCTTCACCTAGTCATTATCTCTACAGCAAACAGGTTGTCAATGGAAAACTTACAGAGACAAAATATGTTACTTTAATTCTTTTGCACTTCCATTCACTGTAATGGGGACACAAGCCTATTTCATGGGAACTTGCTCTGCAAGAGTTTTCAGCTCCATTTCCTTTGAAGGCTGATTGGTTTGAGGTCACTTCTTTTCTTTCCTTGAGATTGAAGTGTCTGTTTTGGCAAAGTTTCAGGATTAAGTGGGCAAAACGGGATGAGGAGTGGCACTAAAAAAAAAGCGGGGTGGGCATTACCTGTTTTAATCACTGACAACTTGGAAGCAAATTGTCTTGAATGTTTATGGATCGATGTTCAAAACAGATAAAGCACAAGCAGGGGTACTAGTTTATGTCAGCTACAAACCACCAAATCACATTAAGGAGCTGGTCATCCTGTTCTGTAAGCATCCTATTTGTGGTGGATTCTCCATCATGGACATTTTTAAATCAAGTTTGGCTGTTTTTCCTAAAGATATGCTCTAGTTCAAACAGGAGTTAATTCAGGGAAGTTCTATGGCCTTTGTGATATATTTCCCTTCTGACTTTATAATCTGTGAATAATCAGGATCACAGAAGGGATTGGATTTTTTTAGTGTTTTAAAATGTAAGTCTGAATACAAGACACCTTAAACTAACTATTTTAATTACTTTTTTTAAGTGGGGGTAAGAGAATGAAACTGACTTGCTAGTAGGTCTGATAAAACGGGTTTTTTTCAGCTCAGTTCTGCATTTAGCTCTAATTTAACTTAATGTATTCAATGAATAGAAGTTTATTTCTAAAGTTAGAAATAAAGTTAGTTTGATAGCTGTTTACTTGTTGTTATCATTTTTGCATTTAAAAATGATCAGAAGAAAAAAAGATCAAAGTTCAGACAGAGGCTGAAAAAAAATCTCCCTTTCAGCTACTGGAGCCTACTGCATCCCATGTGGGTGTATGAATTTTGGTATCCAGAACATTGCTTTATGTAAGTAGTAATAAAAAATCAGGCCTTGTCTAACCTAATTGTTTGCAGGTGGCAACTAATATGCATTAAGTAACATGAAAAGAGCCTAGCATAAGGAAGGCATTGTGCTTTTAACATATGTTAAACTAGTTGAGTAAAGCTTTGCCTCTCTGTAGGAGCAAGGTGTGCCTCAAAGATGCAGAACCAAATGTCAGCCAGTTTGTGTTAACCTAACTATGTAAGTGTCCACACTGAAATGTAGTTCCCACTGTAGTAAGTAGCCCACTACACCAACTTAATAACTCCCCCTCCGTGAGAGGCATAGCGCTTAGGTTAATGTAGTTGGGTCGACGCTGTGTCAGTGTAGACACTACATTGCTTACATTGACTGTTGCTGCTGCCCAGGGCTGACAGATGGAGCCCCGCCTTCTGGGCTCAGGCTGTCAGTGCCCAACAGTGCCCCACTCTAAGGGTGTGCCTACACTGCCCACATTACAGCGCAGCCGCTGTCTATACTGGAGCTTTTCAGCGCTAAAACTTTTGTCGCTGGGGCGGGTGTTTTTTCACACCCCTGAACAACTAAACTTTTAGCCTGAAAGTAGCAGTGTAGATAGACACAGCCTAACAGTTAAATTGGTGCGAGCGCTCCTGGCGAGGTTGTGCACCACTGCCAGAAGGAGAGTAGTGTGGACATGCAAAACCGATTTAATTACTGCGGTGGCTGTACGTTGACGTAACTTAAGTTGACTTAATTCTATTGCGTAGACTTGCCTAAAGTCAGTTGAAAGATCATCTCGATCAATAGAGATCGTTGCATTATTCCCCAGTTTTTGCTTTGATCTTTTTAAGATTCCAGTTTTTGAACTTTCTGTAAGTTTTTACATGGTGGTCTCTTCTGCTTGCCATCTATTGATGTTTCTGAGGCATCAACAAACCATATTACAGTGTGATGAAAAAGGTAGGCGGTGGGGCAGAACACTACTTCAGAAGGAGCAAGACCACTCACCAAAGTATTTGTTGTGGGTAATGGGGAGAAGGGGGTCCATGGGTTCCAGACAGTTCTTGCATTTGAAAAGTGTTTTCAACCACAGAAAAAAATACTATGATCATCAGCATAGCTCCATTGAAGTCAATAAAATAAAGTCAACTGAGCTGTGCTTACTTACACCAGCTGAAGATTAGGCCCAAGCTTCTGTAAATGCCACACTTCCACCAAGAAAGAACAAATGACAAAGGAAAATGAAGGTCCTTACCTGTGAGGCAGAATTGACAGTGGACTTTCAGCCTTCACTTTGAATGTATTTTATTTAGCTAGTCTCACATCTTTAATTGTATTTGAATTTGAATTTATTTTTGTTTCAAACATTTTATTAAGGCGAGGGAGAAGACAATATCAGCAGATTATGGGTATATTAAGAAGTACTGTAGGTTTCATCATTGTCAGTGACAAGTTCAGAGCAATATAGCCTTGACAAATTTATTTATTGTTCAAAGAATAAGTGTTTGCAATATATTATCCAAATCCAGACATAACCTGACAACCAAAAGGATACTCTTCAAAAGGGTAGTGGACCCAGCACTAGATTGGTGGTCAGGAAACATGGGTCTTTATGCCTGCCTCTGCTGCTAACGTGTTGTATGACCTGAAGAAGTCATTTCACCTGCTCGTGCCTCTGCTTCCTCTCCCAGTCTCTTTTCTATTCAAATTCTAAGCTCTCCAGGACAAGGCTTGTCTCTTCCTCCGTGTGTGTACAGTATCTGGAACAATGCAGTCTTCATCACATTTGCAACTGTAATATAAATAAATAATGAATAAGATGGAAAATATATACAGTCTTTCTTAAGTGGTAAGGGGCAAAAGGAGCAAGTCTAGATTACATAACTTGTTGCTTATGGGCCTTGATTTCAGTGAGCATTGAGTTGGGCCTTCAGAGAAAAATCATGGAGAATTATGGGTATATGGAATTCAGATGTTTGCATGTACTATATAATTCTTTATTTTCCCTACTGTGAGAGTGTGCATAGCTCAGGATGAGAACATAGAGCTGACACTCATCATATTTTATAAGGTAAAAAGGATTTTGCATAATGATTGAATGAAACCTCTAAAAAGTACTTCAGATACTGATGTCGCTGACTTAAGGCCTATTCCAGCAAGCTGATTAGTGCCTCCTGAGAGGTGATAAATGGGGATGCCCTAAGCAGTCACTGAAGTCAGTTGGATTGGAGAGCACCACAAAGAATCTCCTAGGAAACACTCAGTAGCTTGCACAATCTGGTCCTTACGTCCCTTTTATTTGTGGGAGAACGGGACATACATGGTGCAAAGGCCTTGTTTTGACCCATTGCTTAGGGATGCATTTCACCCTAAATCAGTAGTAAACCATTTATCCAGTTTTAAAGGGTGCTATGTTGCTGTATGTGCTGTCCTTTGGTTGCATTACAATTAAAACACCTAGTCCTTATTAGAGTTCTAAAATGGCTGCCTTTTATTCATTTTCAAAACACATGCCTTAAACATTTGGCAATTTTGGCTAACAAATTAGTAAGTTGTTCTTGTTTGAGTATTGCCTTTCTTTATAGGAAATACCCACATGTTGGTGTAGTCCTTTGTAGCTATCTAAGGCAACTGAAAAAGTTAGGGTGACCATTGTTTAAGTGCACACCTAAAGGCAAGATGAAATAAAACAAACAAACGTGGAACTGGTTCAGTTTATGGTTTTTTATACTCTCCTGGTTTTGATAAATCAAATCTAGTTGTTTTCAAATCAGGCAAAGATGTCAGTCCTCAATGATGTATATTTCCATGCCATATTTTGACTTTAGAGATTTTTTTAAATATTATGTGGCGTTTTAAAAAATATTGGGGACATAAAGTGTTAGGTTTTTTTTCATTCTCCTTTAAATCAAAAATAGCTGGAGAAATTTTGCTCCACTTCTCCCAAAGCAATTCACCTTCAGATAAACACTAAATAGGAAGACTCTAGTGCAGAGGGGAAATCCCCACCTGATTGGCTGCTTTTCCCCATTACCCTATCTCCTGGGAAAGGACAGCTCTAAGAGCTGAAGCAAGCACTTGACAGCTTGGTCCCTCAGCACAGGAAGCAGGCACAGCTCTCAATCTCTCAGCTGGCTTTGCAGCTTTTCATACCCCCCCCCCCAACCCCCGCTCTGGTCCCCCAACCCAGGCCAAGGAGTGGTGTTGGTACAGCACCTATCCGCAGAGCTCTGCTAATGAGGGCCATATTTGGGGGTGAGGCTCCCAATATCCCCAATTGCTGTGAAGTAAGTGCCTGTTGCCCAGCATTCCTGCTTCCCCTTTGCCCCAGGCCTCTTATGTGCTGCTGCTGATCCCTCCATATGCTGTCTCCAGCCCCAACTCTTCTGTCTCCTGCCCTGCCAGCCTGGAGGAGACTCCTCTGCTTGGTGGCAGCACCAGCATCATCACCCTGTTTGCTGGTGGAAAGGGTGGGGTGCTGCTTCTCAGCTGGCTTGCAGCTGTGGGTGATGACCTCTGCCTGCCGCACATGCTGAGAGCTAAGACTTCCAGTCAGCTACTGACCAGAGAGTGTTTCCTGGGGGGAAAATCTATTTTAACAGAGAAAGGTAGAAAATAATGCAAATTCTTAGAACCCTTTTACTAAGGGAATGATGTGTTTATGGGGTGGATGTAGCTCACGTGAATGTCTTTGGAGAAGATATAGGAAACACATGACATAAATTATAAATGTGTGAGGATCTGTGGGTGTCCAACACCTGCCATCTGATTACATGAAAAATAAGAAAATATAAAGGTTAGTAAAGCCTGTAGGCATATTTGCCTTTTCCATTGAGTGAGTGACTTTTGAGTAGACCCATCGAAGGATCATTTCCACTAGCATTAAATAAATAAAATAAAGGAATGAAAAAAGTTATTTTGTTGAGTGATGCTACATTCCTATTCCCTGTAGACTGAGCATTTGATCTCAACCAGCATTGTTATGATAGCTGTGTTTCCAGACTGATTTGTAAAGGTTAGTTTCTGTTATCTTATCTCTGTAGAGATTTCCTAGGAAGTAGTATGACACAGTTCAGTGATCACAGTGGGGTTTTTCCTTTTACAGTTTGTAATATTAAAAAATACTAGAACATTACTGTATAGACTGTATTTGTGTCCTTTAATATGTAAAAGAATAGCACAATTGTGGTTGTGCATTGATGTGCAGTGATATGAAACATGAGAAGGATTTGTAAAGGTACAACAAGAAATCTATGGAAAAATGATGCATATGCATCAGATATAGTATGCTGGTAATGTCCTGTGGCACTAGTTTTCATCTGTGTGAATACCATGATAAATTAACGAGTGACTGTGGAAAAACTCTGTTAGTAATTTAATTTTATTTGTTCACTGTACTGGGACCTCAAATCATTGAAATACAGTTTGTTAAATCCTTACTTGAATGATGATTATGTTTGAGTACTGGGAACTGTATCATACCTCTTCAGGACCTTAGCTCTTTAAATGACTGAAAGCTATAATTAATTCTTTTAATGATATGTCCCAAGTCAGAAAAGTAGGTACTAATTTATTTTTGTTACTGAAGTCTTATGTAGATATTGCATGCAGTGTCAGTCCAATCACACCAAAATCATGTTAAAGTATAAATTCATTGTGATATCTAGTTGTCTTTATGTATTTTTAGAATCAGGTTATCCTTGAATAAGTCTTTATATTTAGTTTAAAAAGGAATTTGGAAGATCACCTTTACATACATTTTTAAAATATTAGTATGTATTAGTATTTTAAAAGCCTCTAAATATGGCTGTGAATTGAGCAGTAGATACATGCATATAGAAAATTTTGCTGTAACATTTAGTACTGTGGGACAGGATGAAGACTCCTGGCTTTAGTATAAAGGATGAGAGCCTATCATTCCTAGTTTGCTAACTGAAATCAGTTTTGTGTCCTTGGTGATTGAAACTCATATGACCTAGGGCACAATCCAAAATCCATTTAAATCAGTGTAGGTTTTGCCATTATTTCACTGGAAGCAGGATCAGGCACCTAGTGATGGTTTGGTAATCCTGTGTGAGTTGAGTTGGGTTTTGGTCCTCAAATGCAATCGCTAAGTCTCCAGTAAATATTCAAGTGTCCACAGAAACTGAGGCACCTTGCTAAGAATCCTAACAGAATAGCCAAGAATAATATGGGTAATGTTATCTCCAGGACAAGGTGGGAGGCACGTAAGTGGGGAAACTTGAACCAACACTGCATGTATTGTATTGTACCTGTTCTGTGGGGAGGAAATAGAAGACATAAGTTTCAGTGATTTCAGTTTAGTATCTTTCATGAACATTTATTTATCTTTATAATATCAAAAAGGCCTGTCTCCTTGACTTGACTTGGTATGATTACCTCTCTTGATCTTTCTTCACAGGCCTTGTCTACACTACAGGGGTAAGTTGACCTACGTTACACAACTCCAGCTATGTGAATTACGTAGCTGGGGTTGACGCAGCTTAGGTTGACTTACTGCGGTGTCTAGACTGTGCTGCATTGACGGGAGACACTCTCCCGTTGACTTACCTCATGCTTTCCGTTCTGATAGAGTACCGGAGTCAACGGGAGAGTGAGCTGTGGTCGATTTAGCAGATCTTCATTAGACCCACTAAATCGACCCCCGCTGCATCGATCGCAGCAGCGTCAATCCCTGGTAAGTGTAGACATACCCTTAGTCTACTCAATGTTGTTAGTTTGGGAGCTCAACACAATTTTTCTTCTTATATGTCTCTGAATACATGCTCAAAACGGGCTTGTTATGGTCTGTGTGTTAACAAGTCTTTCATTTCTTAATGTTAGTAATAATTTGTAGAGTGTGTTTGTTTCATGCGCTCAGAGAGTCGATGTGCTAAGAATATTTGGGAATATTAGTTTTTTCAGCAATCACCTTGCTTATAGATGTTTAAAATCAAAATAACTTGGTAATCTTTAATATAATCTTCCCAAAGTTGTGAGTTCATTTTATGTATGTGGAATAAGAGTTAAAAAAAAAAAAAAAAAAAACTAATATGGTTTCACTTGTAGGAGTTCAAACACATCAGAAATTACAATTGTATTTTTGTAGGAGGTCTTGGATAAATTCATTTAACAAAAATCACAATAATGTCCAAACTTTATTTTTCAGATTTTTTTAAATGTTATTCTGTGGCTGAGACTTTGTACGACAAGTTTCTGGCTAATGTGATTTGCTATAGGTGTATTGAAACCCTGGGAAAATAGGGATTTAAAATAGAAATGCTGACAATTATAAATAAGTTTCCCAGCATTCAGATTTTATCCGGGTGACCCAACCCAGCTACTGACTTTGCTGGGGCAGTTTTGCCTCTCCCTGGGTGGTGTACCTGGATTCATTCACGCACTCTATATGTTCATTGGCATGAGGGCCAGAGTTAGAAAACTGTGTCCACTAGGAGTAGCATGGGATCTAAGAGACAGTAGGTTCAGTTTCTGCTTTGTTGAGGAGGGGAAAAGTGGTTCTGATCTTAGGGGCAATCCTGCCCAGGTTAGGAAACAGAGATACTGTTTGTCCCTTCAACCCATCAGTCTGGTAGATTCCATATTTTTTCTTCAGCTACAGGACATATAGGGACATCTTTCAAGTGTAAGTGGTCTTTTAATACCCTCTCCACCTTGTTTTTCCCCTCCTACCTACTATATGTTTCCTTTGCTCCATTACCTTTATGATTTGATCACTATTGCCTTTTCTGGAGGAGATACTGTACTGTGTCTTACTCCCTAATTGCTTATGTTGTGTAGTCTTTCCCATGGACTCCTTGGCCAGGGGTTCTCGCAACAAATTTTTGGTGGCTATCCAAATCATTGTAATTTATTTCTGTAGGGGTTTTTTTTGCAGACTTAATAATAAAAATAATGTTATGAAAAGTGATTTTTTATGTATGTTAATATCGCTTTTCACAGCACACTTAGTAGCTAACTGGGAGGCTGTGAAAAGTGATATTAACAAACATACAAATATCCCTTTTCACAGGTAGCTAGTAAGTCTGCTGTGAAAAGTGATACTTGCATGTTTGTTAATATCAGTTTTCTCAGAAAGCCCAAGGACAAATTAAGCCCTGGATGGGGGAAGTCAGAGGGAGTCAGCAGGGGCCAGGGGAACAGCAGGCTGGGAAAGGCAGTGGGGGCCTGAGATGATGGGTGGATGGATGCGGGGACAGGAGAACAGCAGTGTCCAGGAGTGATGGGGAAGAGGGGTGGATGTGGGCTGGGGAAGGCAGCAGGGGCCTGGGACGAGGAGGGATGGATGCAGGGCCAGGAAAACAGAGTGGTCCAGGGGTGATGCTTTGGCCCCCCATCGTCACCATCCAGGAGACTGTTGTGGCCACACGAAAAGCCCCTGGCGGTCGCATTTGAGAAATGCTGGTTTTGGCTTCTATCTGGTCATCTCTGGGATCAGACGTAGAGGGTCTTGTGCACCAGTCTATTAATGGTCCACCTTAGTTTATTGGTTTTTTGAACTGTTTGTGTAACCTATTGGGTTTTCTGCCAATAAAGCATGGATCATGAGAACAGCTGGATCAGATGTCTCCTCTTCTCAGTGAGCATGCACTAGAGATTTAAGGCTGCTAGTATCAGCAGAATAATGCCTTTTGCACTGGTTTGGGAGAAGGATGGTATGTGCATTTGTGCAAAGACCTCGTGTGCTGCTGTAGTCTGCATGCATGATTTTTAAAAATCTGTTCATCTCTGTGGTTTTAATTTGACAAAAAACTTGGAATATTTTAAGATGATTTAAAAAAAGTATTTTTTTCTATAACTTTGGGTAATCATCATATTTGAAAATTGGTAATAATAAAAATAGTTCTATTGGGATAAAATACTCCCAGAACAAGTATACAAATATACCAGAACAAGTTCCATGCATAATTTAAGACCTATTTTGGCACTTAAGCAGGATTTAAATGATGTGTGGGCCTTGTGTTGTCACTGTTTTGTATCTATTTATATTTATACTGTGGATGTGTTTTTCTATACAGTCTCTTATGACACACTAGTGAAAGTTACAATATCCAAATATTAAAAGACAGTTTGTCAAATAAACAATTTTATATTTAGAAGGGTTCCTCTGGCAGGTTCTGGTTGGTTGCCCAAAGAGCAAGCAAAAACATGTTACAGTCCTTCTAAATGGATTTAAATTGTGCATTAATTACTGATACATATAGGTAGTTATTAACTTACTAACTTGTATGAATAAGTAAAAAAAGGGAATGTTGAGTACATATTCTCCCTCACCTTCAGTCTTACAGCTGCAATGGAATGTCCTAAATTTTCTTTCTGTGTATGCTGCCTTTTCTCTTAGTGCTCTAACTTTCAAAGGAGGTTTCCACAGGATGCACCACACAACCAGTTGCCGAGAATGTGGTGTTTGAACTAATCAATGGGATGGATTTTGGTGTTCTTTATCTGGGTATGGAAAAGATCAGAATTGATATGGGGCTAGGTACAGCTGAATGACGAACAGACCACAATAAGTTAAACTAACAAGAACTGTGTTGCGTTGTCTGTTCAAGCTGTGGAGTGTATGATTGCTTTAACTGAGAGCCATTCTTGAAGAGTCCCAGGAAGTGTCTGCACTTGGTAGATCCTCCACATGGCAGACCTAACTTTACTGTCTCTAAAAGGTCTACTGTAGTATACTCTATCCCCGGTGAAGACTTTATAGATTTCTGCCTCACTTTCTTAATAGGTGCTACAGACTTGTGTAGTCCCATTTTTCTTACTCTTTTAGGCTCAGAGTAAGACATCCTCACCTTGCTTCAGTCATTGGTGGTCTGTCTTGGAGCTAGTTACTGGTGTTTGACCCTGTTGGTATCTGTTCATATATTTCCAGTTCTTTGAACTTTCCGGTAAGAATAACATCCTGTGCTTGGGATCTCTAACTGTGTGCAATACAAGGCATTCAGCATTGTTTTCTATTTTTGTGTCATTTCTTCTTTTACTCTGTATATAGGGTCTACACAACATCTTATGCTGCTACACTGTGTGTATTTCTCCTTTCTTGAGGACTGTATTAGTCATAGTTTGTTAGATTTTTGTCTTGGGCATCTCCAATTTCTCTCTCTTATTTGAGCTACAATAAAAATAGGACACAAAAGAGCAATGGGAAAAGAGTGAAGATTGTTCTCTCTCTCTCACACACACACCCACACCCCATCACCTGATCTGGTTGAGGGTTCCAAAGCTGCATACCACAGTCATGTGACTGGGGTCAGTAGTCACTGAATCTAGTTTCAGAGTAACAGCCGTGTTAGTCTGTATTCGCAAAAAGAAAAGGAGGACTTGTGGCACCTTAGAGACTAACAAATTTATTTGAGCATAAGCTTTCGTGAGCTACAGCTCACTTCATCAGATGCATTCAGTGGCTAGTTGTTACCGTTACACAAAGCATGCCCCACAAGCTGCCCCCTCACTTCAATATATCTTTATAGCATCAATTTATGAGCAAAAGCAGGTGTGGGAGGACAAAACTCCTGTGTGTGGTAGATCAGGAGGTTCCAACTACAGTCACCCAGAGAAACTTGCAGGAAAGGCCAAGCCAGTTTTTTAGGAAGACTACTTATCTCTCAATGGCCAACAAAAATATGTTGAGCTAATTATCTGACTTTGGGCAGGAGCTGGTTTTTATGTTTGCAGCTGCCAGTGGGAGCGCATGCTTTTGTTGGCAGATATCACAGGAATGGATTTGAGTGAAAGTGTTATTCTGTAGTTAGAAACAAGGCATCTGTTTTTAGAGGTAGGCTTTTTCATGTCTTGAGCTGTCTGACCAGTGCCACTTTGATTAAAAATGAGTGGGAGAGTGGTATTTATGACAGACTGATCGTTATTATTACCTTTGTATTGCTGTAGCACTTAGGAGATCTAGTCATGGATTGTGCTAGGCGCTATACAAACACAGAACAATAGGATGGTTCCTGTTCCAAACAGCTTAAAATTGAAGTATAAGACAAAAAGCCGATGGATACAGACAGATAGATGGGGGAGTACAAGGAAACAATATTGGTCAGCATGATGACTTGAATGGATGAGTGCGGCAAGACTGTATTTATTAAGGCCAGAGGAGAGAAAGTTGCAGTAATCAAGATTGTTGAGAGTCTGGACAAGAGTTTTAGCTATGGATGTATCTCAGGGATGCTATGCAGAAAGATTCTACAAGATGTAGACATAAATGGTGTTTTAAGGACCTAGAGAGAGGCCCGGGTTACAGGCCTGAGTGACAGACAGGATAGTGTTGTTTTCAACAGTGATTAAGAAAGGAGGGTAGTGGGGAATGCTTGAGGAGATAAGATTAAGAACTTAATTTTAGCCATGTTAAGCTTGAGTTGATGGCTAGACGTCTACAAGGAGATGTCAGAGAGATGGGCTGAGATATTAATTTGGACAGAAAGTGACAGATCTGAAGTAGAGAGGTAGCCCTGGGAGTTGTCAGCATAAAGATGGTAATTGAATTTGTTTGCAGCTGAGACAACTCAGAGAAAGTGTAGAGAAAACAGAAAATGAGAAGGACAGTGCCACTCTGGCCCTCAGTGGTACCACATTGGCCATCTTTACAGGATTGAACTTCCTTTACCTAAAGGAGCTGGCATTTGAGTATCTTTAACAGTTATCTGGCCAGGTTTAATTCCATGTGGAATCACCAGATGATCCATAGATTTTGCCTCGGCAACATGGTATGGTATTGTATCTTATCTGTACTTTTTTTTTTTCCTTTTTGCTCTCTCTGTTACTGTCCTCTGAATGATATCATGATCAGCTCTGTGAGCTCAACAATAATCATGTCATTAGCAATTTACATATACTTCAAGAATACCACCAAGTGTTCCAGTCTTCTTTTTCTGGAATATTTCCCTATCTGATTTAATTCCAGATGATGATGTACAAAATCTGTAATGTCCCCATGGGCACATTAAACATATACAGCCGAATAGATGTCCCATCCAATTTCAGTTGCCAGTATTGATTTTTCTATTCCAATGCTGTAAATATCTACTTGCCTGCCAGTTGGATTCATGTGTCTTTTGATATAAGTATGGAGGAGTGTTGCCTGCTAATGGCTTTTTTTACTACACCAGTTCTAAATGTACACTATTTCTGTACCTCATTCTCTCTGTGATAGGCCAAATTACTAATCTATTGAATTGGAACATTAAATTTCTCTTAATTTCTGCTTTTCTGTAACTAATAATGGTTTCTCTGTCTCCCAGGTATAGCACAAATTATCTTTCTGCAGCCATGTACCACTGGTGGAATACTGCATAAATGTGGTGTCCATATTGGAGCAGTTCAGTCCTTCCTACGTATTGCTAAATGATATAAGTTAGATCAAATACAGCTAACAGGAATTTTACTGAGAAGTCTACTGGTGCTCTGTGGAGTATAGCTGCCTTTCCTAAGAGCCACCCTTGAAGACTCTCAGAAAGTTGTCTCCATCTTTGAACTGCAGAGTGATCCTCCATCTGGCAGACCTAATGTTGCCTTTCTTGAAGGTACAGCACAAAATACGACATTCAAAGCATTGGAATTTAAATTAAATCAGGTCCCCACCTTTTTACTGCATGAGATTTGGGTTATCAGTGGATTGGCTGGTCCTCACTGAGTTGGTATCCAATAGGATAGCATTGAAAAGCATAGATTCACTTACTAGTATCTTGTTGCATACAGCTTCAGAAAACATTTCACACGTAGAAAAGGAGTACTTGTGGCACCTTAGAGACTAATCAATTTATTTGAGCATAAGCTTTCGTGAGCTACAGCTCACTTTCATCGGATGCATACTGTGGAAAGTGTAGAAGATCTTTTTATATACACACAAAGCATGAAAAAATACCTCCTCCCACCCCACTCTCCTGCTGCTAATAGCTTATCTAAAGTGATCACTCTCCTTACAATGAGCATGATAATCAAGTTGGGCCATTTCCAGCACAAATCCAGGTTTTCTCACCCCCTCTCCCTCCCACACACAAACCCACTCTCCTGCTGGTAATAGCTTATCTGAAGTGACCACTCTCCTTACAATGTGTATGATAATCAAGGTGGGCCATTTCCAGCACAAATCCAGGGTTTAACAAGAACGTCTGAGGGGTGGGGGGTAGGAAAAAACAAGGGGAAATAAGTTACCTTGCATAATGACTTAGCCACTCCCAGTCTCTATTCAAGCCTAAGTTAATTGTATCAAATTTGCAAATGAATTCCAATTCAACAGTTTCTCGCTGGAGTCTGGATTTGAAGTTTTTTTGTTGTAATGTCACAACTTTCATGTCTGTAATCGCATGACCAGAGAGATTGAAGTGTTCTCTGACTGGTTTATGAATGTTACAATTCTTGACATCTGATTTGTGTCCATTTATTCTTCTACGTAGAGACTGTCCAGTTTGACCAATGTACATGGCAGAGGGGCATTGCTGGCACATGATGGCATATATCACATTGGTGGATGTGCAGGTGAACGAGCCTCTGATTGTGTGGCTGATGTTATTAGGCCCTGTAATGGTGTCCCCTGAATAGATATGTGGGCACAGTTGGCAACGGGCTTTGTTGCAAGGATAGGTTCCTGGGTTAGTGGTTCTGTTGTGTGGTATGTGGTTGCTGGTGAGTATTTGCTTCAGGTTGGGGGGCTGTCTGTAGGCAAGGACTGGCCTGTCTCCCAAGATTTGTGAGAGTGTTGGGTCATCCTTCAGGATAGGTTGTAGATCCTTAATAATGCGTTGGAGAGGTTTTAGTTGGGGGCTGAAGGTGACGGCTAATGGCGTTCTGTTATTTTCTTTGTTAGGCCTGTCCTGTAGTAGGAGACCCGAAGTTACAAACCCGAAGTCTCCTACTATAGGACAGGTAGGTGCCACAAGTACTCCTTTTCTTTTTGCGAATACAGACTAACACAGCTGTTACTCTGAAACATAAATTGGTTAGTCTCTAAGGTGCCACAAGGACTCCTTTTCTTTTTGTGAATACAGACTAACACGGCTGTTACTCTGAAACCTGAAGCTTAATAATAGGATATTACACTATTTGACACTGTGCTTGTAATAGTTTGGTTTAAATAGGGATGCGCTTTGTTGGCTTCAGTTAATAGTAAAGTAGTCAATTTTTACCAACATATATTGAAATGTTGAGAACTGGTTTAGATTCAAGATGGAGTTTATTGATCAGTAAATCTGGTGTTCAGATTTGGCCAAGACATTTGGCCAAAATTTCTATTTGGGGGTTCTGAGACCATGTCTGCTTGTCCAATTCTTCCCATTGACTCCTCGTCACATGAGGGAGCTATGCTTTGGGATGGCCAACTGGCCCTCTCATCACATTCCTGGATTTGTAATTAGTGGCTAGCTGGCTCAGATGAGGACCATGGTTTCTTCTCACAAACTCTGGTACATTGGGGTATCATGACTATGAAGTACTTTGAAGAGGCAGCAGAATTAAAGTAAAGGGACCAGAAGTGGATTTCTGCTACAGCAAAAGGGAAGATGGGAAGGCTGCCTTCTTGCCTAGACCGGGGTGCTAGAACAATTTGTATACCGGGGGTGCTAACAGTCATTGAACCAAACTGTAAACCCTGTATATGATGGAAACCACTTCAAGCCAGGGGGTGAGACAGCACCCCCCGCCACCCATAGATTCAGCAGCTATGTGCCTAGGGAGAGCTTTAGTTGGATTTCAGGCTTATCAGGACTATCTTCTCTGTCTCCCTGAAGAGCCAGGATGGAAGTCAACAATTTTGCTGGATGCCCCTGAAAGTATTGGGTGGCAAAAACCCAGAGACCTTTGAGGTGAGTGGAGTAGAAAGCCAACAGGCTTTCTAGAAGATTGCTTCAGATAAGGTAGAGGAACCAAGCTTTCATTCCTCTTCAGTGTAGGAATGGGGGGGGGGGGGGTTCTGAAACTGGATTTCTTTACTTTTCCTTTGTTCGAGAAAGTAGAGCAGACAGAATTTTCATTCCTTCTCTCCAGAAAGTTTCAGGGAACACACAGTAGAGTTTCTTCACTGTCGCTATTTGGAAGGGAGTAGCTTTGGGGTTTCTTCTCTCACTCCTTCTATTCTTCAAGGGAGAGATGACCCAGGCAGAATTGGAGGATTACCAGTAATTTCTGTATTCAAATCCCGCTATTCATTAACAGTTTCTCCATGTTGACTTGCATACTTTAGGGAAGCACATATTTAATGTAATCAAACCTGTCTTAGTTGAAATGGATACCTGAGAACTCTGTTCAATGTAACCTATGCCTGATACTGGGGTAGAAAAAAATGTTTGGTCAGATCAAACTCTCTTGAAGAAAACACATATTATTTAGGTTAATACAAACTGAAAGGCCTTTTTTCAAGCTGTTTTAATCAATGTTGATTTTTTTCCCATAAAAACAAACCAAAAAACCCCAAAATAACAACAAGTGTTAATACAATGGGAACATGTCATTAACATAAAGGACTTAAAATTCCAGATAATTTGATTTGCAAAGTCACACTTGGATCCGATCAGAAATATAAAAAAAATATGGAAACAGACTGTCAATGTTCAGATGCATGCCACATATCCTTTGATAACTGCTGGCAGAGGGCTCCAGTATACAAATTTGAGTTCCTAAAACCACCTGGTAGGTTGAGTTGAAAAACCTTTTGAAAAATACATCAAAAAGTTACTGTGACACTGCAGGGGCTACTCCTGCATTGAAGAAAGGAGATAGTGTAGTTTTCTGTTCAGCAGTTCTTCACCCACAAATGTTCCTATTTTCTGAGACTCTAAGATGTTACTTGAAAAAAAAAACTATAGATATTATTAATTCTTAGCATTTTGCTCTAATACCATTTAAATAAAAAAGAAAGTGAAACATTGAATTTATATTTCTTGGTGCATTAATTAGAATGGATTAAATCTTTGATTTTTTTAAGAATATTTCATAGTCTTTCTTTTTGTGGTCAAGCACTGTGGTGTCTTTTATGGTGGGAGGACAGTGTGGGTGCTATTGAAAATAAGTAATACTTACTAATCATCCACATGCTTATAGAAGGCTAATTATTTAGTAGGCAGCACAAAAACACAGATGAATAAACAGCATGACAAGACAAAGGAAGATGTTTGTAGAAAATCCCCATGGTTGAGCTGTGTGAGAATTGACAGGGGCAGGCTCGTGTGTATTTCTGTCTCTGCACTGGTTCTGTTTGGAGGCAAAATTGGAGACAGGCTTGAGGAAGGAGTATAAAAGCCATCTGAGGCCAATCCTTTTGCCTGACTCTCTGCATAGAGAAAATTGAAGGGGACAGTGGCTGTTGTTCTAGCCCATTGGTACACCCATAAATGCATGTACAGCCTGTGGCTGGCTGTTGTTCCCGTGTTGCATTATTTGCTTCTACTCATACTTAGATCTCTGTACAAAACCCAAGTAAGGTGTCTCCAGGACTGGTGAATTCCACACAGAATTTGAAAATACCAGTAAAATATGCCCGCTGATAATGCCTAATTTAGGCCTGTACCTTGAAAAACCTTTAAAAAAATGGAAAGTAGTATCGGGTGCTAGATATCTAATATCATCTTTAATAAGGTTACATAGACAAATAATTTCTAGAATTTATTACAAAATTCTGTATTCCAGGTTGTCATTTTTGTTAATGGGTTTGTACTTGTTTAAAATGCGTCAGCACAGTATACTGACTCATCGAAGAACCATCACAGTATTCCTGATGCATGAAATGGCTAGTTCAAACAATAGGCACAGTGTGTGAGATGGAGATGCAACAGACAGGAAAACGGAGAAGAGCTGAGACCAACAAGTGAAGTGCCAGTGGGTTCATTACTTCTGGAATTAATAAATGTGGCATATGATGTAATTTGGCATAGTACTTGCATTCTTTGCAGAAGTTGATTGGATTTCTTACTAGACAAGTCAGTTGCTTGTTTACTACAAGCAAATTTTATTGGATATTTTAAGTAGGAATTCCAATATTTACAGAGTTGTACTGAGTAAAATTTTCAAAAGCCCTAAGTGACTTAGGAGCCTAAGACCCATTTACAAAAGGGACTTAAGGAGCCGAGTCCCACTGAATGTCAGTGGGACTTAAGCAATACAAGTCTTAAACCCATTCCTCCTTCCATTCCACAATATATCAATATTGACCAAAAAAAAAAAGTCAGTCAAACATAATGGACGTCAGTGTATAACCATGCACAGAAACGAAGAAGTGGTGTAGGGGAGCTGTGAAAGGGCAATCATCTCTTCAGTGCCTCCTTGCGGCTGGGTACAGTATTGCATTCTTTCTCTCACCCCTGGTGCCTCATGCTGGCTGCCAGCCAACCTGGGTGGGTGTTCAGTGTCTTGGCCATCCAGCCAAGTCACAAAGTCCAAATGAACCCCTTCTGGGGTATTAAGAGTCCAATAACTAAACAGTCTGTTTGGCCTCAGTCCTGGCTCTGGGCCCTTGAAATACATCCCTTTGTTCAGGCTCCCAAATAAGTTCCACCCCCATCTTGGGGTTTATCCCACTTTACCCCGTGGCCTGTAGGAAACCAGACCCCCCGCACCACCCCCACTAATCCAGGTTCCAACTCAGGGACCCTATAAACAGCAACCACATACAGCTTGAGCCAGTTAGTTGCAACTTCTTCCCTGGACCTCTTTGTACCTGGCTGCTTTAGCTTCACCCTTATCTCAGGGTGCGCTCTCTCTCTTTCTCACTCTCTCTATGTAAACCCAGCCATACAAAATGTAGCCAGAAAACAAATTTTTATCTGGGCCAGCAGGGCCCTGATTGGCTGTTGGTAGCTCCTCTAGACCTTGGAGTAGCAGTTCTGTGGTTTCTAAAATGAACACTCTGTCAAGTTCTTTCTAGGTAAGTTTGGAGGATCCACCTTGCTTCTCTTTTTCGATCAGTTTCTTGCTTCTTGGATCTAGTAGGACCATGGGGCTCCCAGCAGGGAACCACAAAGGCCAAATACACTCTGTCACAGGAGAAAAGAGATGTTTCATAGATTTTTAAGGGCAGTAGGGATCATTTTATGATTATCTACATAACACAATTCATAGAACTTCTCCCAGTAATTTCTGTATCAAGCCCATAACTTCTGTTTGAACTACAGCATATATTTTAGAAAAACATCTGGACCAGACTTCAAGTAACAGAGAACCCACCATTTCTGTGGGTAGGTTGCTCCTGTGATTATCTTCACTATTAAAAATTTGCTCTTTGTTTTTAGTCTGAATTTGTCTAGCTTCTGTTTTCAACTGTTGGATCTTGTTATGCCTTTTTCTGCTATATTATAGAACTGTTTAATATCAGAAATCTCTTCCCCATGTGTAGGTAGTTGTAGACCACTATCAAGTCCCCTCTTAACCTTCTCTTTGATAAATTAATTAAATTGAGCTTCTTTAGTGTCTTGGTATAAGATATGGTTCACAGACTTCAAAATCATTCTTGTAGCTCTTTTCTGAACGCTTTCCAATTTTCAATGTACTTTTTGAAGTGTGATCACTGGAACTGGACAGAGTATTCCAGTAATGGTCTCACTAACACCTTTTACAGGTAATACCACCTCCCTGATCTATCTTGATATTCTCTTGCTTATAGATCTGGAAGTTGCATTCACCCTTTTAGCTGCACCATCACATTGGGAGCTCAGGTTCAGTCATTACTATGACCCCTAAGTCCTTTTCAGTGTCACTGCATTCCAGCATTCAGTCCCCTGTCTTGGAAGGGTGACCTGCATTCTTTGATCCTGTATGTGTAACGTTGCATTTGTCTGTACTAAAATCCATGTTGTTCAATGAGCCCATCTTCCCAAGTAATTCAGGTGAATCTCTGTAACTGTCCTATCCCAATCATTATTTTTCACTCCACCAATGTTTGTGTCATCTGCAAATTTTACCAGAAATGATTTTATATATTCTTCCAGCTCATTGAAAAAGGTATTGAATAGTATGAGAGTCTAAGTCCGAATGCCTTACAGAAGTCTTTGGGCTTGTCTATGCAGCAGCAGCAAAGTACATTAGAGGGGTGTGATTTGTAGAATGCTGCAATGTGTTGTGCTGTAACTGCCTTGTGTAGACCCCCTCTGTCATGCTCTAAAAGGTACCTAGTTTGTGGTGGTGTAGTCCCATTTCAAACAGGACTATATTAACATAAATTATGCACCTTTTAGAGTGTCCCAGCTAGGTTTACATGGGGCAGTTAGAGTACAGCGTATCAGTACGCTTTACAAATCACGCTCCTTTAGTGCACCTTGCCGTGCCATGTAAACAAGCTGTAAGTATGTTATGTCATTGTTGCCTTTATCAGTCAAACTTCTGATCTCCTCAAAAAGCATATCACATTTTTTGACAATGCCCATTTTCCATAAAACCGCATTGATTGACAGAGATTGTTACCATCCTTTAATGCTTTACTCACTGCATTCCAAATCAGCCTTTCCATTCTTTTGTCTGGAATTGATGTTCACTATCAAAATAAAACTTTGGCTACTATGGAATTAATGAGAACGTTAGACTAAGGTACAAAGTAGACAACATCATGTGACAGATCTCATTATCTAGAGTAACTCATCTGTATTTTTGAAAACTATGCCAAATACAAATTAATTATGAGAGATTTTATTCCCAGCATCATCACTTTTTTTCTTAGAACTAAGCATTTGAGTGCAGAATCCAAGATGGTAATGCAGCGAAGGGTGGAAAATGAAGATCTGTAGTATGTGGTGAACTTTCTGAAAGCTAATAATTGTTATTGGGAGCAGATACGTGAAAATCAATTATTATTGTTCCTGACAGCTATCATGGAAACAGCATCGGTTGTAACAGACACTTATGTGTTTTCATGATAATGGCACAAGGCTTTTATGGTTTCTTAAATACCCCCTTTTGTTTATTCTAAAGAAAGGAAATAGAATAATTATAAGAGAGACTTTTTTATGTGTGTGTTGCATTTTTCAAGTTGCAGAGAATTTATCCTCAAGGTATGAAAGACAACTATTCTGATAAATCATTTTAATCTCACTTCCAGCCTATCACATTTCCCTCTGGGTCATAACCCTGCTTTCCCATCCTGCTGACTGAGGGTATAGACAGTGATCATATATTGACACTATTTTTGGCAGTTGAGCTATCTTCTGGTATGAATTATCTGCATCACCTGCTGTTTGAGATGTTTTCCATAGGTTGCTATAGCATTAACTTTACTTTTGTTCAGGGATCTGGAAAAACTTTAGGAACTTGGTTATTTGGCTTTGGTATTATGTTTACATACTCTCAGTTGATCCACGTAAGGGACTCCTGGCTTGTATCTGAGTCCCACCTGACCCTGCTTCTTACAGCTGACAACATATGCATGGTCCCTAGGAATGTAAAGTCAGTTGTTAAACCATGTAAGCTATGAGCTAACCTTGTAATCTTACTCAGGTTTACATTCCATTTCATCATATTGCTTGTGCATTCATACCTTCACTTCTGCAAGCACATCCGCTTAAAGTGATGAAGTCAGCATAATTTATTTTTTGAAAGCTCAGACTTGTTGCAAACAATTAATGTCTTGTGGAGCTGAAACTAGACTAGGTCTTTCATGGATCATGGTCAGTAAAACTTGTCACATTGGTTTATCTTGTTTTCTGATTGCACGTTTGTACTAGGACAGCCGTGTAGTATGAAATCAGTCACATATACATAACAATGTTCCTGTTGTGTTTGGATCTAAATACAAATCACATGCACACAGTAACACTTCATAAATTGATTATTGTTGCCATCTTATTAGAATGATGTATTTTCTATGGCATTCTTATCAGCAGTAGCATTACTGTAAATTAGGGCCATCAAGCGATTAAAAATTAATTGTGATTAATCGCACTATTGAACAATAATAGAATACCATATATTTAAATATTTTTGGATATTTTCTACATTTTCAAATGTATTGATTTCAATTACAACACAGAATACAAAGTGTACAGTGCTTATATTCTGATTATAAATATTTGCACTTTAAAAAACAAAAGAAATGGTATTTTTCAGGTTCACCTAATACAAGTACTGTAGTGCAGTCTCTTTATCATGAATGTAGAACTTACAAATGTAGAATTATGTACAAAATATAAATGCACTCAGAAACAAAACAGTGCAAAACTTTAGCACCTACAAGTCCACTCAGTCCTACTTCTTGTTCAGCCAACTGCTAAGACAAACAAGTTTGTTTACATTTGCAGGAGATAGTGCTGCCCACTTCTTATTTACAATGTCACCAGTAAGTGAGAACAGGCATTCAGATGGCAGTGTTGGAGCCAGCGTCACAAGATATTTACATGCCAGATGCGGTAAAGATTCATATATCCCTTCATGCTTCAACCACCATTCCAGAGGACATGCATCCATGCTGATGACGGGTTCTGCTCGATAACGATACAAAGCAGAGCGGACTGATGCATGTTCATTTTCATCCTCTGAGTCAGATGCCACCAGCAGAAGGTTGATTTTCTTTTTTTTGGTGCTTTGGGTTGTGTAGTGTCCGCATCGGAGTATTGCTCTTTTAAAGCTTCTGAAAGCATATTCCAAACCTCATCCTTCTCAGATTTTGGAAGGCACTTCAGATTCTTAAACCTTGGGTCGAGTGCTGTAGTTTTCTTTAGAAATCTCATATTAGTACCTTCTTTGTGTTTTGTCAAATTTGCAGTGACTGTGTTCTTAAAACGAACAACATGTGCTAAGTCATCATTCCGAGACTACTGTAACATGAAATATATGGCAGAATGTGGGTAAAACAGAGCTGGAGACATACAATTCTCCCCCAAGCAGTTTAGTCACAAATGTAATTAACACGTTACTTTTTTAATGAGCATTATCAGTATGGAAGCATGTCCTCTGAAATGGTGACTGAAGCATAAAGGGGCACCCAAATGTTTGGCATATCTGGCACGTAAATACCTTGCAATGCCGGCTACAATAGTCACATGTGAATGCCTGTTCTCACTTTCTGGTGACATTGTAAATAAGAAGTGGGCAGCATTATTTCCTATAAATGTAAACAAACTTGTTTGTCTTAGCAATTGGCTGAATAAGAAGTAGGACTGAGTGGACTTGTATGCGCAAAAGTTTTGCATTGTTTTGTTTTTGAGTGCAGTTATGTAACCAAAAAAATCAACATTTGTAAGTTGCACTTTCGCGATAAAGAGATTGCACTACAGTACTTGTATGAGGTGAATTGAAAAATACTATTTCTTTTTATCATTTTTACAGTACAAATATTTGTAATAAAAATAAT
Source organism: Eretmochelys imbricata (assembly GCF_965152235.1). NCBI lineage: Eukaryota > Metazoa > Chordata > Testudines > Cheloniidae > Eretmochelys > Eretmochelys imbricata. The sequence goes on along the minus strand of NC_135575.1, from coordinate 112,871,261 downwards.
ATAAAGTGAGCATTGTACACTTTGTATTCTGTGTTGTATTAAAATCAATATATTTGAAAATGTAGAAAAACATGCCTAAATATTTAATACATTTCAATTAGTATTCTATTGTTTAACAGTGCAGTTAAAACTGTGATTATTTATTATTAATGTTTTTAATTGCAATTAATTTTTTTGAGTTAATTGTGTGAGTTAATTGCGATTAATTGACAGCCTTACTGTAAATACTTCTGATAACTGCTGGTGGGGCATGTAAAATTGTTATATTCCTGTGACTTTGTTTAACCATTCAGATATATTTGTGCTATAAATGAAAAGCTGGTATTACAATGCTTCATTGAGTGCTGGTCCATATGGGTAATCGATGTGGGTGTGCCCGGGACCGGAAATTGTTCAAAAGGCAGTGTCCATTGGGCTGCGCCTACGCCCTTCACCTCCTTGTGCTCACAGTTGAAGGCATAAGGGGCAATGCAGACCAACCACATCTCCAGTTCCTTTCTACCCCTTGCGACAGTGGTGCCGAGCAGCTCCTCTCACCCTTCTCCTCAATAGACACTGCTTGGGAATCATCCACGGAGAATACCCATAGAGACCAGCCCTCAAAGGAGAAAGGAAGGTACTTACATTGTATTAAATGGAGTTCTTTGAGGTGTGTGGTCCCCATGATCTACCATCCTTCCCCTCTGCTTGGATACTCTTACTTGCAATAGAGCAGAAACTGGAGAGGCAGTCTGTCTGTGCTGCCCCTTATGCCTTTGGTTGGGAGCACAAGGAGCCGAAGAGCACAGGCAAGGACCAACACACTGCTATTGAAGAATTTCCGGTCCTGGATACAAAGAGTGCATGTGCTCCCACAGTGAATACCCATAGAGACCACACATCTTGAAGAACTCCAGTTCCTATAATGTTAATAGCCTTCCTTTTTTTCTCATGATGACTCAAATAAATGATCAGGTTTTAAATATGCTTGTTAGTAAACTACATATTGCTATGTAAAATTACAGCAATGATCAGTTTTAGCGACATTTCTGGAAAGACTACACAAATATTCTTCACGTAAGCATTTCAAAACATAAACCTTTTTGTCAAAAATCTAATTAAATTTTTTTCTCAAGAACAGAAAAATTGTAATATAGTGTCTAAATTCCAAAGGCTGTTTGGGTATGTCTGTTGGAAACTAATGAAGTTATGGCTATGTGGACGAGATGTTCTATAGCATTATTTCTGTCCAAAGAAAACCTGCTGTGCATTTTATTCATTCTTTTAAAAAACAAAACTGAAGTATATATCTCCCATAAATAGACTGTACTCTTGTCTTACAGTATTTCAACTGTAGGGTCACAGAGAGAGATCAGACATTCATAAAATGGTAAAGCTTTAGCTTTTTTTAATGCTACTCAGGACTGAATCCATTAGGAGCCAAACAAAGTACATCTATGGTGTTGTCCCTACTGACTCTCAGCATACAGTACATTCAAATATTGCAGCCAGAAGGCATTTTATAAAAACAGCTTTCAAGATGTGCTCTTGAAAATGCATTTGTGTACTCATTATGCAGTGCTACCTTTTGTCAGTGGAGAACTCTGTAAATAAAGCACCAAGGTCTTATATTGCAGTAGCTGATGGCATAAAGTAAACTAGGACAGAATAATCCACTTTTCTTTATGCACCTTGCTAGTATACAGCTGTGACCAGTCTGAAACAAACAAAATAAAAGTATTTTTTGTTGTTGCAAAGCCTTAAAATATTTAAAGAGGCTTTGCAGGGGAAAATGTATTTTCATCGTCAAATCTGTTACATTCATAATCTACTAATATACCTATCTTAGATTTAACATCTTTGTGTAAAACAACTATTTTATATTGCTATGTGCACATGGAAATAATACAACAAGTTAACATTTATATAGCTCTTTTTATTATCAAAGCTCTGTACAGTCACTAATCCTTGCAACCCCTTCTGTGAGGTAGGTAAATAACAATATTGTCCTCCACATTTTACAGGTGGAGTAAATGAGATGAGTGTTAAATGTCTTGTTTAAGGTCACAGAACAATTGGATGGCAGGAACTTAGGAGTCCCAGATTTAGGATGGCAGGAATATAGGAGTCCTGCAAGGTATTCTGCAGCTGATCTGCCAATTTCAGGTACAATGGTTGCCATTTAAAAACCAGCATCAGCCAACCAATACCATACAATTACTCCCTATTCAAAGTACAGGTGAAAAACTGCAACATCTGCAAAGATGTATTAGAATACAATTATGTTCCACCTGTTTCTCTGTATATTTTGTGTTTTTGTGCTGCTTTAATTGTTCCTATTGCAAATTTTAACTTATCCTAATTAGAGTAAAATTCTATACTGGACATCTGTGGCAACAATGAATCATGCCAAATTTATGACTGTTACACTAACCAATACAACAGGAGAAATGTTAAAGTAATCAAAAGTTTGCTACCAAAAATGTTTTTATCCCATATTGGTGTAATAGGTTATTAGTACAAAAATAACATCAACTTTTCAGAATTTGTAGAATGGCTTATAATACATAAGAAATGTGATAAAACAATAAATCTAGAGCACTGCATTCTGACTTTTAAGAAAAATGTTAGTATTGCAAGTTCTTATCTAATACATAACTAATTTAAAAGTGAAGTATTGCAGTAAGGTAAACTTGCCCAGTGCTTAGCAATAGGAGTTTTAAGTTCTAGAAAGGTGGACTGCTTCCAGTCAATTCACACTGGAGTGAGTCCAGTTATACCGTATACAGAGCAACTGCAGCCACCTCGGTCCCAGGCGATTAGAGAGACAAGGTAGCTGAGGTAATATCTTTTATTAGACCAAGTTCTGTTGGTGAGAGAGATGAGCTTTCAAGCCACACAAAGTCAGTCCACCTCACTCACCTCGTTTCAGTTCTAGAGCAACATTTCTGCATTTTCAGTGCTGCTGCACTATTTGTATCCTCTATAAATGTGCTGTTGCTGAACTAAACCTCTATTCCCTAAAAGTAGCCTCCACTGGACACAGTCTTGCAACAGGGCATTGAACCTTTTTTTTTTTCTTTTTTTTTTTCCTTCCAAGCTTTTTTGCTGGGACGTTGGTTCCTGGATTGCTATTCTATTAGCACGATGAACTAATTGACCTAGCAGGGCTCCCTGTGGAATAGCAGCTTCTGCTTAGATCATCAGGAGTACAATTTGTTGTTTCATTTCCTCTTGGAGTCCCATCAGGGAAATTGAATTGTGGAAAAGACTACCTACTGGGAGCATTCAGTCCTCATGACTGAATAAGTAACTTTATTTTTTGTACTATCTTAATTAACAACAACAACAAAAAAGACTTTGTTATGAAGGAGTCTGCTGTGATTCTGATACAGATGACTAACTTCAGTTATAGAAGCATTTGATCCACATGGCCTCCTGAAAGTTGGGGCCCCTGTGCAGGTGCAAAGTTAGCACAAAGCTTCAACAAGCCCTAAGTGCTTTATTCATAATAACTTATCATGGTGCTCACAGACCGTCACAGAGACTGAAATCCACAGGTATTAACTGCTTGCAAAGACATTGCAGTGTGAGGGGTCTAGTCTGTCAGTGTACAAATAACTTTCATTAATGTTAATAGTAGTGAGCTGTTTGCAAGTATCTATAGCAGGACATGCCCATAAATATTTTGTTAGCTGTTATAGCATAGGGCAGTGGTGTGTTCTTATTTAGAAGGCCCATGCAGTATTACGAGTTTGAATCATGAGAGCACATTCCACTTATGTGCAAAAAATCCAAAACAAAAGAGCTAAAATGTATGCAAAGTAAAATTACTGACATTTTCTCTTTGCAATACTAGATTTATTTTATGCAGTATTGCCAGGTTCACCTGTGCATTTCATAGACAAAGAGGCCAAAAAAGAGAAATTTTGTGACAATTAATTAAAGGGAAAACCTTTCCCCCCCAAAAATACAGGTGCAAAAATTACTCTTCATAAATGTTTAATGTTGATAAGGTTCTTCAGTTTGTCAGGATCCAGAATAAGGGACCTAAGAGAAATACAGGCAGTCCTCAACCTTACAATGTTCGATTTACGATGAATGGCACTTACAACACTTCTGAATTGACACCCTGATTTGACTTACGACAGTTGGTTTCGGCTTTGTCCCACTATGGAGTGGATTACGGTTACGAGTTACGATGTTTCGATTTACAACACAATTTTCAGGAACCAATTGTGTTGTAAGTCCGAGAACTGCCTGTAATAGGGTAGGAAGCAAATGCAATGTGGGAGTCATTTCTTTAGCATAATTAGCATATTCTGTAATCTTAGTTTCATGATCCAGCATCTCAGTTATACATAATCTAAAAAAAAAAAAAAAAGTGAGGTAGCAGCAGATTTGTTTTAGGCAGGGGAAGATTATAGCTGCGTGTATATATATATAACAATTGAGGTATCCCTTAAATCACATTTTAATGAGCCTTTGCCTAGGATATACACATCTACCTTTATAATAAAAAAAATAAAAGCATAGAGCAAAAGATTAATCCCAGGTCAAAATTTAGTCTATATTAAATTGACGCTGCCCAACAACATTAAGACAAATTCCTACTTTATTTTCATCACCAAATTTTCTGGTTTGCTGCGTGACATAAGCTCACTAAATCCACATTTTAGTAAATTGCATGTCCACAAATACTTAGTAACAGTGTGCTCCTTAGGCTATGTCTACACTAGTGAACTTGCAGCGGCACAGTTCTAAAGGTGCAGCTGTGCCGCTTTAGGATTGCTCAAGTAGCTGCTCTATGCCAATGTGAGAGCACTCTCCCTTCAACACAAAATCTACCTCAGTGAGCAGTGGTAGCTATGTCGGCAGGAGAAGCTCTCCTGCTGACATAGCACTGTGCACACGAGCACTAATGCTGGTGAAACTTATGTCACTCAGAGGTGTGTTTTTTCACACCCCTGAGCAACATAAGCTTTGCCGACATAAGTGGTAGTGTAGACATGCCTTAGTTTACAGTATTCTGAGGTATTGAATTTCAGGCAGATTCTGCATGTGTGCTGGGCATGGGGCCAGTGTAAGTAACATCACATTCCCTGCAGGTCATCAAGGGAGCTCCACATCATCATCAGGTTCTGCCCCTTGTGTTCCTTCTTGGAATAACAAAAATGGAGGTGGAGTTAGGAGCTATCCTGTCCTATCCTAAAAGATGGCAGTAGCAGCCATCTTTAAATTGTATTCTGTCCCCCCCAGTGGCTGGAGTTGCTACTTGCTTTGTTCTTTCCCTTTCCTCAGAAAAAGAAAAGATTTGCAGTCTGCATATCTGAAGTCCCCCTCCCATCCCACTCAGATCCAACAGCAGCTTGTAAGGCTCTGCCCATCTGATTTTTGAGCACTTGCCATAGTGCCCATACCATGCCCAAAAATCACCAGGGAAGATGAGACTGATACGTAGCCCTGTCTAGTGGTATGTGTCTGTCAAAATTTTGGCCACGGTTTAATTTAACTGCACATGTGCTCAATAAATAAAGAAATGTTTTAAAGAGCCCTTTACTTCTTTGCTGCAGCTGTCAATTCCATTAAGTCCTCCTTCTGCTTTGGGTCCCTTGCTGCATATGCCCGTGTCCATTCTACAGTCTGGCACGCTGGAGGAGCAGTTCTGCATCTGGAAGAACTATTTTGCTAATTTAACAGCTAAAAGTTGCACATGAAATTGGAATTTTAAATCAGTTTTACTCTGATTTTATTTTCTTATTTTTCTGAGTTGGGCCCAGGCACTCATGACTGTATTTCACATGCCACAATGGGTCTGACTCCAAACCAAAGGCAGCTATCTGGATTTTCTTCATGTTTCAAGGGTAGCCTTTTGTGGAAATAAGCCAAAATCAGAAAAAAAAAGTTTCTCTTGTATTGGTGGCCTTGTTTTCATTCGCCATTATCCTGGATTCAAGGGATCTTGTCCACAAAATAGGCTGTTGGCTCTTCAAAGTGGTTGGTGCTCGTGTCAAATGTTGAGTAGAGGCATTCTGGAGATGTCAAAAACTGGTTTACAGTCATGTTGGGTGTGATTAAGCAGATGATTTATGATGTAGTGTAGGCTTGTAGGAATTTTTATATCCTAGCCTTTCTCTGGTTGTTGGTTATTGAGTTTTTTACATTTTTTTCATTAGCACAACTAGACCACTGGTGTCACAGGTAATCTGAGAACAGTGATGACCTATAGAGAAAATGGATGTAAAGGGACTCTCTGATGTTCTGATGCTTCTGTCTGTGGTAGTGGGAAGCTCTGAGTTAGTGTCACACAATTTCCACCACACTTGGCTAACTAGGACTTTCCATGCATATGTTTTGAAATGTAGCTGGATCAATGAATTTCCTGGGGTGGACAATCACTGTCTTTCCTAATGAAATGAGGGTCTTGTTATAAACTCTGATTTTGGTGTGGAGAAAAGGGGGTCATTTGACCAAGATAGGTGTGTAGGGTTTTTTGTGCTCCCTGTGAACACTTCTAGGTTTAAAATCAGTAGAGTCCTGGGTAAAGTATTACTACTCCTTTTCCACCTCACCTGAAATGTATCCTTAAGTTCCCTCTATATGTAAGAAAGAACTTTTATATAAGGTCATGCCTCAGAACTTCATGCCATGTGGTTTATCCTTTCTGTCTGCAGACTTAGGGATAGATCGTGCAAAAGCTTAGTCATACAGGTAGTTTTTGTCATAAGAGTAGTCACACTGAAGTCAGTGGATCTCTTGGATAAGTAGTTACGTCCATAAATATATGCAGGTCAGGGTCTTATGTTAAATCTTGGTATTTTACACTTATCATATGACCTGGGAAACAAAGATATCCCAATGTGACTGTATACTTTTTACTACCAGTCAAAAGATAGAAGAAAAAATCCCCCATTATCTCTACATATCTGTGCTTGTCTTTCATAGTTTTAACTCTGGGGAGGCTGAGCAAGTGGTGATCTTGTCATTCTATTGCAAATTTATTTTCAGCTTTATAGAAAAGGCAGTTTTCAGACCAATCTGACTGTTTAGCACACATCTATAGCAATGAATTCCTTTCTCCCTTTCTGAAGGCTAATAAGCCTTTTAATCACTAAATTATTAGATTTTTCCTAGAGTATGAAAACCTATATCTATCTAAAGTGTACAGTGGGGGTGCTGAGAGCCATTGAACCAAATTGTTAACCCTGTATATGATGGAAACCACTTCAAGCCAGGGGATGCAGCCACAGCCCCAGCACCCTTAGTTCCAGCACCTATGTATATGCCCAAGAAAGCAGCAGAGGCTCTGTATGTGAACTGACTTATTTACGCACGTTCATGTGGTACTTGCGCTGCAAAATGTATACTTTCTGTAACAAATTGTAAAAGGGCTATGTAACTTCCCAAATTGTTCTTCTGGAGCCATTTGTATGTATTGCCAAGAGTTTGTCAGTGATGAGTAAAAGGTGCCAACTCTTTTTTGTGTTTTGAGTGTTACTTTCCTCTACCTTTTTAATCTCATGCTTGAACATTTTTTAAAATAAATTGAAATCCGTGTGTACTGCACTCCTGTGCCGTATTAGTGTGACTAAGAGAGCATCCTTGTCTCAAAACAAGTCGATTCATTACCACAGGTTCTATACAATAATACGTATTGACAAAAAACAGCATGTACCAAAAAGAAAAGGAGTACTTGTGGCACCTTAGAGACTAACCAATTTATTTGAGCATAAGCTTTTGTGAGCTACAGCTCACTTCATTGGATGCATACTGTGGAAAATACAGAAGATGTTTTTATACACACAAATCATGAAAAAATGGGTGTTAATCACTACAAAAGGTTTTCTCTCCCCCCACCCCACTCTCCTGCTGGTAATAGCTTATGTAAAGTGATCACTCTCCTTATAGTGTGTATGATAATCAAGGTGGGCCATTTGCAGCACAAATCCAGGTTTTCTCCCAACCCCCGCAAACCCACTCTCCTGTTGGTAGTAGCTTATCTAAAGTGATCACTCTCCTTACAATGTGTATGATAATCAAGGTGAGCAATTTCCAGCACAAATCCAGGGTTTAACAAGAATGTCTGAGGAAGGGAGGGTTTAGGAAAACAAGGGGAAATAGGTTACCTTGCATAATAATTTAGCCACTCCCAGTCTCTATTCAAGCCTAAGTTAATTGTATCCATTTTCAAATTAATTCCAATTCAGCAGTCTCTCGCTGGAATCTGGATTTAGTTTGAAGTTTTTATGTTGTAATATCACAACCTTCATGTCTGTAATCGCGTGACCAGAGAGATTGAAGTGTTCTCCAACTGGTTTATGAATGTTATAATTCTTGACATCTGATTTGTGTCCATTTATTCTTTTACGTAGAGACTGTCCAGTTTGACCAACATACATGGCAGAGGGTCATTGCTGGCACATGATGGCATATATCACATTGGTAGATGTGCAGGTGAACGAGCCTCTGATAGTGTGGCTGATGTTATTATATGAACAACACTTCAAAACCATGACTTTCTTGTTTGTTAAAGCCCTCTTAACATAATTTTAAATACCTTCTGAAGTTGCATATGAAACAGGAGCACACAGCTGATAAAAGTATGGTATCGCTTTTTATATTAAAAAGAACTGGTATGTAAACTGTACTCTGTCTGTGGGCACGTCTAACATGTCTGCTAACCATTTAAAAAGGATGTTTCTGCATTACTTGGCTACATTACTTGTGGTGTGCTACCTCAAGAATTTTTTAAATAATTTTCCGAGAGAAAAAAGTTAATAGGTAATTTGAACCTTGATGCTGTAGCTATGATTTTTTGGGGGCGAGAAATGACTTGCAAGAAACATATATTATTTTCGTACTATCTAGGTATGTAGTTGCATGTGTATTTGTAATATGAGATAAGTTGTAATAATTGAAGAACATTTTATCTACTTTATTGGTGCATAAAACTAGTACAGTTCAAAAACCTTTTTTTCCTACTCTTGATGCAGGAGAGAAGAGAATCTTTTAAGCCCACACTATTCACAATAAAGCAAAAGTTTACTGATCCCTTCTTATTATACGGTATCTAACAATTCAGATTTTTGTTTTTTCCCATCCAAATATTTCTTCATTTTCTTATCACAAAGTTTTATTTTCTGAAAGAGTGGCAATGCCAGTTGGGAGGGAAAGTAATGTGTGTGTGAAAGGACTGGAGTCCGATACCAGAGAGTTGTCACCTATCAGCTTTTCAACTGAACAGTTCATATAAATAACAAAGGTTTCAGAGTAGCAGCCGTGTTAGCCTGTATCCGCAAAAAGAACAGGAGGACTTGTGACACCTGAGAGACTAACAAATGTATTTGAGCATAAGCTTTCGTGAGCTACAGCTCACTTCATTGGATGCATGTAAGTAAGCCAGGCAGCGAAAGTCTAGTTTTTCTGGTTTTTGTTTGTTTTTCTAGCCAATGATATATCCACCCTAAACTTTTCCTCATGTCTCCCCAACTACCCTAATTCAGCATCACTTTTTGGCAGTCACTAATAGGAAGTGATGTCTCTGGAACACAGTGACTATTTGGTGCAGCTGGCATGGCAGGAGATCACAGTTCTCAACTGGCAAGATAGCAAGTTTGCGGGGGTGGGGAGACTGTGACTGGAGTGGGAGAAGGGTGAATGGAAGACAATATTTGAATGGTAACAGAAATTGTTTTTCTCCTGGTTTTCAGTTAAGCAAACCTTGCTATCATCTGTGCCATCATTTTGTTGTTGCCTAAAGGATGCAGCAAAATGGTCTTTACTACTGTGTTCATTTTCAGTCTCTACACAGTTAAAAGGAGAACTTTTCTTGTCTTTGTGTGGTTACTAACATACACTTGTCTAACCCTAACCCACATACCATATACATGTACATATAAATTGTTGTGTTGCCTATCTCACTTACAATAGTATAAAATGTATGTTTATATTTACACCCATATAAAACTGATATAAGAGATCAGAATCAGGCCCACTTTGTACATTAATAGCACAGTTTTGTGGCTGAATTGAACTATTGCGTAAAAATTATATGCAAACTTAATCTCCACTCATAAGAACAGCCATATTGGATCAAACCAATGGCCCATTTAGCCCAGTATCCTGTTCTCTAACAGTCGGCAGTGCCAGATGCTTCAGATGGTATGAATAGAGCAGGGTAATTTCAAGAGATCCACCCTTTGTCATCTAGTCCCAGCTTCTGGCACTTGCAAGTTTAGGGACACCCGGAGCATGGGGTTATGCAACTGACCAGCTTAACTAATATCCATTGATGGATCTACCCAGTATGAACTTATCTAATTCTTTTCGAACCCAGTCATACTTTTGGTCTTCACAACATCCTATGACAATGAGTTCCACAGGTTTACTGTGCATTGTGTGAAGAATACTTCTTTTTGTTTCCTTTTAATTTGCTGCCTATTGATTTGATCAGGTGACCCCTAGTTCTAGTTACTCCAGTAATCTGTTCTCCCTCAGATCTATATGGTAGATCCCCAGTCTGATCTTCTGTTGTTAATCTGAGTGTTTGGAACACTGATTGATAGTCACCTGAAAATTTAGGTAAAGTAGATTATCGTAGTTGAGATCTCCCTCGCATCTGAGAGAAGAATTTTGCCCTGTATATGGAAAGCCTGAAGGCTTGATAGTACTAAAGTGTTGAGTGTCGAACTTTGAAAATGAGGGTGTTACTGTGGTGTTGCTCACAGTTCTCTTTAACTTCAGTTGGAGCTTTGGGTGCTCTGTACTTCTGTAGGCGTCCAAAAGCAGTGACCCTTTGAAAATTTCAGCTGTCATGTTCGCACTAACTTTTTTGGTCAGTAGAACCCATAAAGCTTTGTGTAATTAGTCAAAATCCTCAATAATAAATTTTTTAGGGTGTTTTAACACATTTACTTTCAAAAACATTTTTTCTGACAATAAATAAATAAGAGCCTTCTCTTGTTACTCGTGAATTTCCACCATGTTACTTTAGATTTGTAATGGTGGAAATAATTTATTTGCATTTTATAATCATATATATTTACACACACAGAGAGAGAGAGTGTTTAAGGATTTTATTGTGGTATTGGTGATGGACTTTTGAATGGTTTGGCTTGAATTCAACAGGTTTCTTTGCAACCTCTTCCTTCAATCTTTCTTGTACAGCTCATATTTTTCTTCTGTTATGTATCACAGCTATTCAATACTGCAAAAATCCCACTTAGTTGATTTGCAAGGAACTGTTGCCTTTCATATGCAGTATACCCAGTAGGGGAGAGATCAAGTTCTTTGCAAACACATATGTTCACCACACTAAAATAGATGGATACCACTGACTCTTGTGACCTGTGGCTGCTGTGCATTTAATAGATTGCTGTGAACTTGTAAAACAAAAGTGATTTCATTGATAAACTAGCTGATTTCAAGTGAGTTAGATAACAGATTAACAAGATCACATTTGAAATTCTAAATTACATTTTCACACAAGTTTTACTACCAGTTGCGGTGTGGGATAATCCTTTTTTTTCTTTGAAGCTTAATGTGTTTAACAGTACAGATTTAACTTTGTCTGCATGTTAAATTTACTTAAAAGTAATATCTGTGGGTCCAATTCTGCAGCTTTAACCAACATTGATTAGTACCTTACTCCACAAGTAGTCCCATTGATTTCAATATGCTGCTTTGTCACACATAAGGATAGTAGAATCTTAATTTATCTACCTAACTGAGGTATTTTGTATTTTTGTACTGTAGTATCTGAGCGCCTCATAATCTTTAATGTATTTGTTGGCACAACACCCCTGTGAGGTATGGAAGTATTTTCATCTTCTTTATTGATGAGGAAATTGTGGCACAAAGCTATTAAGTGACTTGCCACATAGAAAATCTGTGGCAGAGCTGGGGATTGAACTCAGGTGTCCCAAGTCCCAGTCTAGATCTTAACCATCAATCGTCTTTCCGCAGAGGCCAAATTTTTTTAGCAATTGAAAGCCATCCGGTGGTCTTCATGAGTTACTAATCTCAGTCCTGTTCATAATGAACAATTATCCATGCTATAAAGCTGCCCTTATGCTGGAGTTAACTGTCTGCTTATTAAAAGCCATGTTGGAAAGGCCACGGATTGAATGGCTGTGATGGCTGAACCATTTTTTCATTCCAAATTGTGTCTCCAAGTCAGAGTGAAGGCATACTGGTGAGATGGTCATTGCTTATGCCAGATTTGTTCTAAGGCTACTTAAGTCTTTGGTTTCAAGAGCTTTGAGTCTGGCATCTTTAATAAGTAGATATGCCCAGATTCTTTAAAACTGTAAAGCCAGGTCTTGTTCTTTGAGTGTTGTGAAGATGCTGGAGGTGGGAAAAAGCTTGCCTGTCCCTCTCCCCACTGCCTAATTTTTTAACCACTCACACTTCACTGAAAAACTTAATGGGGAAAAATCCCTACTAAAAGCAATAACTCATGTAGTAGTGCAAATACAGTAGATTAATGTTGTACCATTACAAGAGCATTTCAGTAAAGTGCAAAAAAACCAACACCATGCAAATTCATGGCATCCTTCTAAGATCTGGGACTATTCATCTAATGTGCTAGGCTGAGCTTGAAATATAAAATCATTCAACAAACCAATGTGCTGCTTTTCACAGATTTTGAGCCTATTTTCAATGTGCTGACTGTGAAGTAAAGTTTGAGTTAAACTAGTGAATCCTTCCGTACATACAACTCCTCCATTCACTTCAGTCAGACTTGGGATGTCTACAGTTTAGGTTCAGTTGAATGAGGACACATTAAATGTTGGAATGAATTACTCTTTTGTCAAGTTAGATTCAATTTAGAAGGTCAAAATCATTTATAAAGCACAGATGCCAAAGAGCACTTATAACTGAAGCTTTAAAACAGTATGTAGAGTATAAATTGCAATGGTATTTTTATCCAGTGGTGGAATGAAGAAAAAATACCTGTGCATGCTCTTCCGAAACATTTTAAACTTTCATAATATTGTGCAATTTTTTTCTCCTCCCCCCCGCCTCCCCCAAGAGAGATTAAAATCAGAACCAGGTTATTTAACAAGGTGTATTACTATCTAGGAAGGCAGTGTTGTCTCAGGGATAGGGCACCAGATTTGACATTGAGTGGTTTTATTCCTGGATTGACCACTGACCTGCTCTGTGACCCTGGGCAAGTCACTTCACCTCTCTGTGTCTGTGTTTCCTTTCACCTTTAGTTTGTCTTGTCTATTTAAATTTTTAAGTGTCTGTCTCTTACTCCATGTTTGTTCAGTGCCTAGCATGGGCTAGCAGATGCTACAGTAATACAATAAATTAATAATATTTATTCCTGAATGCTTCTGCCAAGAAGGTCAGCCAGAGAGATAATTAGCGTCAGCTGTGATGGTAGTTTAACAGTGTGGACACAGGTACGTTAGGGACTGAGACCACCAACTCATTTCTCACAGAGCGTTGAACAATCTCCTCCATTCACTCCATTCTTCCATTTGTGCAACAATAGGTTATAAAATATTTCCCTTCATGTCTAAGTGTAATCTAGGCAGAATAATTTACTTAAAGACAGACTGTACAGCACTTATCCATTGTCCCACATTCAATATGGAGAGATGACCGGCTGTTAACAGAAGAATTCGGTCTAAAAGGAAGTATAAAGATCATAAAACATTCCTGCCTGTAAAAAATGCATCTTAATACTCTTATGTACTTTTGTAAAAAAGTGACAATATAATTGTACAGCTGTTCCCTTCCTCCCTACACCACCATAAAGAACATTGGAGAAATATAAACTTAATCTCCTTACGTGACTGGGCTAACTTTTAACTCTCATCCACTTTCTTACCATCCGAAAGCCACATGTTCTTTCACTTTAACAAATGTTTGTATTTCTAAATCAGATCATAGCCATGCATTATTTATTTTGGTATTTACAAATTTCAGAAACCACCCACATATGTGTTAGTCAGTGTGTGGAGGGAGAAGAAAAAGTAACACCTGAATTTAAATCCTAGCTCTGACATAGAGCTTGTCCACATGAATAATTAGACCACAGCAAGCTGGGGTGTGATTCGAGCCCTGCAGTAGCTTGCCATTGTTTAACTTACAATAGTCGATAGTTCTCTGAAAACATCCACTCAGTGTGAAGCGACCATCAAAAAAGAAAACAGAATGTTGGGAATCATTAAGGTAGGGATTGATAATAAGATAGAAAATATCATATTGCCTCTATATAAATCTAAGCGATGCCCACATCTTGAATACTGGGTGCAGATGTGGTTGCCACATTTCAAAAAAAGATATATTGGAACTGGAAAAGGTACAGAAAAGGGCAACAAAAATGATTAGGGGTCTGGAACAGCTTCCATATGAGGAGAGATTAATAAGACTGGGACTTTCAACTTGGAAAAGAGATGAGTAAAGACGGGATATGATAGAGGTCTATAAAATCATTACTGGTGTGGAGAAAGTAAATAAGAAAGTGTCGTTTACTCCTTCTCGTAACACACGAACTAGGGGTCACCAAATGAAATTAATAGGCAGCAGGTTTAAAACAAACAAAAGGAAGCATTACTTTACACAACACACAGTCAACCTGTGCAACTGCTTGCCAGAGGCTGTTGTGAAGGCCAATACTATAACAGGGTTCAAAAAAGAAATAGATGAATTCATGGAGGATAGGTCCATCAACAGCTATTAGCCAGAATGGACAGGGATGGTGTCCCTAGCCTCTGTTTCCAGAAGCTGGGGCAATGGGGATGGATCACTTGATGATTACTTGTTCTGTTCATTCCCTCTGAAGCACCTGGCATTGGCCACTGTCGGAAGGCAGGATATTGGGCAAGATGGACCTTTGTTCTGACCCAGTGTGGCCGTTCTTATGTTCTAACTGCTTGGGTTCATTAATAGTTTGAGTGGTTTGATGATCTAGTGCTTTCATCTAGTCTGTTTCAAAGAGGACATTAGTGGGCTGTTAATGCACATCAGCAGTGTACATGCAGCCAGACTGTGGCAGGCTACTGCATGGCATATTTACACCCCAGCTTGCTGCAGTCTAATTATTTGTGTAGACAGGTCCCTAGATTCACTGTATAGCTGTGGTCAAATCCCTGAACTTCCAGTTGTTAGCTTCTCTATCCACAAAATAAGAATAACAATGCTTACTCGGTTGCCCCACATAGGTATTGGGAGGTGTGATGGGGTATATGAACCCCAACTTGGCCCAAAGGGATGTAAGGTCAATACTGAGCTCAGGTTTCCCTGCCCCTCCAGGCCTGCCGAGCAGGATCACTGCACTAATTGCTAGTCAGTCAGCACTCCGAGCACCCTATCACATGTGGTGGAGAATGAAGGCAAGATAGTATCCTGGACCTGAAAGTAGATGAGAGAAGGGGAGGAGGGAAAGCAGGGATGGATTTTGAGAAGCTGCTGAAGTGGGTCCCGGAGAACCAGCAGAAGCAGGTGACACAGCAGCAGAACCAACTGCTCCAGCAGCTCAGTTCCCAAAAGCAGGAGCAGCTGATTAGACAAATGGGAGTGCAGCAGCATGAACAATAATATTGTCTCAACCAGCAGATGGCGATACTTTGACCTCCATGTGAGACCGCTCAAAAAGATCTGTTGGAGAATAAACTGCAACGATATATTCAGAACACTGAGAAGGAGCCAATGTCATGACTGGAGTTGATACTGTCTCAAAACTTTGGAGGAGAAGAGCATGCCATCCCCTTGCTCAGCAGAAAGTTGTTCCCATGAGGAGATGCATCATTGAGAAAGATGCTCTGGTAGTGAAATGGGCTGTCAATGCCCTGTGATATTATTTATGGGGGGAGGATGGGGTAGCCCTTTTCTTCTGTCTAGTAAGTCACCAAGCACCACTCTGATGAGTGAACTACATGAAAGGTCACAGCCAATGCATGATAGACTCATAGACTTTAAGGTCAGAAGGGAGCATTGTGATTATCTAATCTGACCTCCTGCAAATTGCAGGCCACAGAACATCTCCCCACCCACTCCTGTAATAGACCCCTAACCTCTGGCTGAGTTACTGAAGTTCTCAGATCATGATTTAAGGACTTCAAGTTACAGAGAATTCACCATTTACACTAGTTAAAACCTGCAAGTGACCCGTGATGGTACCTCTCACTGCAACTGTATAACTTTCAAGTGTCCCACTGCATGGGATTAGAAAATAAAAATGCGGATTTCTTTTCACAGCACAAAGGAAACCGAAAGAAACACTGTGACACCACAGCTCAGGGGCTGAGCAGAAAGGTGTGTGATAAGGTATACAAACCCCACACTGGGCCCAAAGAAGTTAGTGGCCTTGGTGTGCTGCGGCTGGATGAGCAGGTTAAAAGGAGCTCAGAAGGCAATACTGGGCCTAGGCAGACTGCAGGAGGGAAGAATCCTTCTCTGGGAAGCCAGACAAAATGTGGAGCCTGAGAGACAATCACAGAGCAGGCAATGGCCTTAGGAAACTATTGTCTACTTAGATAACCAGGAGGTCTTGCAGTCCCTGCTTATTTAGACTTTTTTGAGTGGGGGAAGGGGAAGCTATTGACTGTTTGGACCATGCCCCAGACTGAAGGAACACATAGGTACCAAGTAGCCAAAGGCAGCAGACGTAGGCTTTCTACAGGAAGAACCTGTTGGTGTTTCTTCCTATAGGGTCCCAGGCTGGGACCTAGTGGAGAGGGAGAGCCCGTGACCTCTTACCACACCCCACGTAAGGCCAAAGGCCCAGGTGTAGGAGGAAGCCCAAATACTCCCGCCCTGGGGTCAGGAACCAGCCACCGCTACCATCTCCCCTGCCCATTGCAATAAAGTGACAAAGGGTTGGGGGGCAAGTGTACACCATTAACCACCCAGAGCACCCTATCACAGGAGGATTAATGTTCTTTGAAAATGTAACACATTATAAATACTTAGCATTATCATAATGTATAGAATATTATTTCTGGAAGAGATATTTTACAAAGGCTTTTACAACTCTATTTTTTGATATTTTACAAAAATTATTATCCTTCTCAGAGGAACAAAACTCCTTGTGAATGAGAAGAATTAATCAAGCAACTCTAGGGAAAGGACACACAAAAATTCATTTCTGTGAAGAAACTCTTGTAATAAATTTCTTGACTTAGTACCTGAGCTTTCATTAGTGCCCACTTCTGTGAATTTACAGTGTGTGTGTTTGGAGAAACAGATGACTGTATATATAAACATGTCTATTTTTAAAAAGGAATAGTAACACTTTATTTCACTTAGAAATTCTTTCTCAATTGCTCAGCTGAATATAAAAGGTAAGCGGTGCTTATTATCATCACTAACTGTCAAAAGCTTAGGTGACATTAATCCAATCATTCCTGAAGGATCTTTTGTGATTAATTCTACTGACAGGTGGTAGAAGGATGGAGAAAGAGTCAGATGGAAGAGGCTACTATACTGAACGACAGGAAAGCTCAGGTGAAATCTGTGTGCAGGGGTATATGTGAATAAAATAGTCTGAAAGTCAGTTGTATGGGCTAAATGGAGTGGGCTAACTGGAGCGGCTGTCTGTGGGACTGGATGGAGTTGAGAGTGTTTGTCTTGGTGGAATGGGAGCAGTTTGGTCCTGAGATTGGAACTTGGTGGAATGGGAGCAGCAGATTTGGGGAAAAACATGAAGAACTGCTGGCATGCAATGAAGTTTGAGAGCTCTTGGGTGGGGTGGGGAGACACCAAAGTGTTGTAGGACAAGTGTGCCACAAACCTTGATCTGAGAATGGTCCTCCTGTGCCAAACTGAAAGGGTTAAATTGATACAGTAATTTTTTAATATATATGTTCCTGAGTAGTGAGCTAAGTAAAAAGGCTGATGCCTTAACTATAGAATCACAGAAATGTAGGACGGAAAGAGACCTTGTGATCATGTAGTCCATCCCCCGTGCTGAGGTAGAACCAAGTATAGCTAGATCGTCCCAACAAGAGTTAGTCTAATCAGTTCTTAAAAGCCTCTAATGATGGGGAATCCACACCTTGTTTGAAAGCCTGTTCTAGGGCTTAACTTTATCAGTAGAAAGTGCTTCCTAATATCTGACCTTAATCGCCCTTGCTGCAGATCAAATTGATTGATTTATTTCTTGTCGTACCTTCAGTGGACAAAGAGGACAATTGCTCACTGCTCTCTTTATAACAGACCTTAATGTATTTGAAGATTTTCAGCAGCCCCCTCCCCCCGGGTTACTTCTTTTCTCAAAAAGAAAAGGAGTACTTGTGGCACATTAGAGACTAACCAATTTATTTGAGCATAAGCTTTCGTGAGCTATAGCTCACTTCATCGGAAGCTTATGCTCAAATAAATTGGTTAGTCTCTAAGGTGCCACAAGTACTCCTTTTCTTTTTGCGAATACAGACTAACACTAACATTTTCTCAATACTAAACATGCCCAGTGTTTTTGATCTTTCCTCATAGGTCAGGTTTTCTAAACCTTTCATCATTTTTGTTGCTCTCCTTTGAATCTTCTCCAGTTTGTCCACATGTTTCCTAAATTGTGGCACCCAGAATTGGACATAATACTCCAGCTGAGGCCTCACCAGCACTGAGCAGAGTAGGACAATTAGCTCCCATGTTTTACCTATGACATTTCTGTTAATATACCCCAGAATGTTGTTGGCCTTTTTTTGCAAAGTCATCACATTGTTGGCTCATATTTAATTTGTAATCCATTATAACCTCCAGATCTTTTTCAGCGGCACTACTGCCTAACCTGTTATTTCCCACTTTGTATTTGTGAATTTTGATTTTTCCTTCCTAACTGTAGTGCTTTGTACTTGTCTTAAGTGAATTCAGATCAATTCTCCAATTTATCACAGTCATTTTTGAAGTCTAATCCTGTCCAAAGTGCTTGCAACCCCTCCCAGCTTGATATTTATCACCCATAGATTTTATAAGCATACTCTCCACTCCATTATCCAAATCATTAATGAAAATATTGAATAATACTGGATCCAGAAGAGACCCCTGTACGACCCCACTAGATACATCCTCCCAGTCTGTCAGCGAACCATTGATAACAACTCTGAGTGTGTTTTTTCAACCAGTTGTGCACCCACTTTATAGTAATTTAATCTAGACCATATTTCCCTAGTTTGCTTGTAGGAATGTCACATGCGACTGTGTCAAAAAACTTACTAAAATCAAGATATATCATGTCTGCTGCTTCTCTCCTATCCACTAGGCCAGTAACCCTGACGAAGCAAATTAGGTTGGTTTGGCATGGCTTGTCCTTGAGAAATTCATGTTGGCTATTATTTATCAACCCTTTAGCCTCCAGGTGCTTACAAATTGATTGTTTAATAATTTGTTCCAATATCTTTTGAGGTAGGCTAACTGGCCTGTAATTCCCTGGGTTGTCTTTCTTCTCCTTGTTAAAGATGTTTGCCTTTCTCCAGTCTTCTGGGATCTCACCCAGGCTCCATCGCTTCTCAAAGATAATCACTAGTGGTTCCAAGATTGCTTCAGCTAGTTCCTTAAGTATCTTAGGTTGAATTTAATCAGGCCCTACTTACTTAAATGTATCTTACTAATCTAAATATTCTTTAGTATTCTGTGCTTTCCATTTTTGGCTTGTATTCCTTCCTGCATGATATTAATATTAATTGTGATGGGCATCTGGTCACCATTAACCTTCTAAGCGAAGAGTGAAGCAAAATAGGCATTAAACACTATAGTCTCCTTGATATTTCCATTATTAGCCTTTTCTCCTCACTAAGTAGGAGACCTCTGCTTTTCACTGACGAGTCTGCTTGACATGTGGTAAAGCGGTAGTGATCTGTATGCTATTCTGTATTAACTTAATTGGGTTTAGTTCCTCTACTCCTTAATAAAAGGGAGAAATTGAGAATGTGAAAACAGGAAAGGTTGGAACGAGTAACTATGAGTTGCTTGAATTTGGCATAGTAAGGAAGAATGCAAACAGCACAAGGCTATTTGATTTCAGAAAATAATTTTTTGGGGAATTGAATTTTTAGTGAGCAGCAGCAGTCACTGGAAAAAATGAAATTCACCTCTGTGAAAGAAGGCTGGAAAACCTTAAATACACTACTACTATAGATTACAGTTGCAATTGGAAGAGACTTGCAACTGTACAGCATAGTATGCTTTCTTTGTAAAAGAAGAATGCAAGGAAGAGGTGGCCAGCATGGCTTCATGAGGGAGCACTCAGAACAAACAAACCAAACAACCCTGTGGTTGAAGTAGAAAAGATGAATGAAGCAACAAAACTGAATACACAGGCAAAATGTGGTTTCAGTGATTCTTTCCAGGTCAGACTCAAACTAAATATAGGCATTAAACAATTAAGCTGCTTTTCAAAAGTCAGCCTTTATTTTTTTTTTCTTCTCTAACATCATTTCCAGTAGTAAAGATTTTGGTGGTCAAGATGTGTCCTCAGGTACACCTGTACAAGTCTTACTTGCACAAGTGTCAGTAGTTTGCTTTTGCAACTCAAGCTTGATTAACGACTCATAGGAAGATATGTGAGGAGTGGAGCCCAGCTTGTTCTTAGCTATGATGGCTCTGCAGTGCTAACAAAGGTTAAAAAAAAAATAAATAAAGTTGATGGGTGAAAAGCAAGTTTAAATTAACTTATAGATCTGTGAGTACACACAAGGAGTAAATGTGTTAATTAAAATGTCCTGTTTTTATATAATCAATTGTCAACATACAAGTACGTTTTAAGGCTTGCAGGGAGAAGAGAGGCAGCCGAAAATGCTTTCCAGAGTAATATGGGGGTGAATTAAAGGACTTTTCAATATATTTGTGAGGGGAGAGAGGAAGAAGTGCGAGGGTGAAAATATGTCCATTTATAAGAGAGAAGTGTGGAATTGATAGCTGCAAAATAAGATACTGTTACTGTTCTTCAAAATCTCTCCTTAAGAAGGAAATATATCAACAAAGTCTGACCAATTTTGAAGAAACACCTTGTAAAAATAAATAATTAAAAATATGGACCCAATCCTTCAAAGACTTATGCATGTGCTTAATATTATGCAGTGTGACTAATCCCAGCTCCATTGAGACTACTCACAGAGTGAAATCTTGGGTCCATTGCAGTCAATAGCAATACTCCCATTGACTTCAATAGGGCCAGGATTTCACCTACAGTGTGTTAAATTAAGCAGGATTTGGGTGGATAAGAGAATAACCAGAAGACTTGAAAATGTACCGTAATAGCCCCCTCTTCATAACAGGACTTGCTGAACTTTTAATTAAGCACATTCTTACATGTTTTGCTAGTTTGAAAACTGAAACATCTGGCTGGGAGTATTTTCATTTTGGGATATTAAAGAAATTAATGAATTTATTCTGGCACTGAAAATTACATTTAACTGGGAAATGTACTGGGAGACAAGAGAAAAGCAAATATACGGATTTTATTTTTTTAAGAAAAGAAAAGTGTTCCTCTAAGGTTGTCCTGTAGGTCCATCATCTGCTGATAATTTTTAAAGCAATTGATCAGATAGCAAGACAAGTGCTAGACCTCTGTGGCATGATATTTTGAGTGCAGAACATTTGATACTGTCATTGACTTGAATGGGAGCTGTAGGAGTTCAAACACTGCAAAAATTAGGGCTTCTGGAGAGTAACAGCATAATTAGCATACACCATGTGTGACTGAACTGAATCACCTAATACGTCTTCATCTCTTACCTCAGTGATTGACAGGTTTCAGAGTAGCAGCCGTGTTAGTCTGTATTCGCAAAAAGAAAAGGAGTACTTGTGGCACCTTAGAGAGTCTCTAAAAGGTGCCACAGGTACTCCTTTTCTCAGTGATTGAGTAAACATTTCTACAGAAATAAGTACTTCAGAAATCTAAAATTCATATTCAGTTTTTCTCTTCCCAGAAAGTGGTGTTGGCAGATTTTTTTTAAGGGGGAAAATCTATTCCTTTTTTATCTCTATTGAAACCAGTGGATTTCCAACACGGATTAATCTAATGTATTAACTCTATTTAGACACTAGTTATACAGTAGTGCTGAAGAAAACTAGTATGTACTACATTCAACTACAATCTGATGACCAGGCTCTCATATTTAAAAGATTCCGTTGAGTGTAGCTGAAGCAAAGTTTTCCTTGCTTAACAGCAACTTGTATCAATCTAAGTAAAGATTGCTTGGAAAGTGTCATGTTTTTCAGACAAACAAGTTAAGGGTTATAGTGGGCAGATCTGCCTTGTGTATAATTCCCCAGACTCATTGGAAATGCCCACTCCCTTCCTTCTTCCTTCACAAATGTGGTAGAGTTGTTCATGCTAATACTAGAAAGAAGTTTTAGTCAGTGGTTACTTTCCTTAGAGGGGGAATGATAGAATAAGTTAAATTATTTTTGCTTTACTCTTGTCTGTCCTAACTGGAGGTATGTAAAACTTTAATAATTGATACTTGACACTTGGATCAGGTTTGTACAGGTTGGCTGAGTTTCAAGCACTTGGAAGATATATATGGATTGGGATGAAAAATGTGAAAAATGAATGGGTTCTACCTGAGACCAGGCAAAACTTGGCAGTTTCTCCAGAATTTTTCTTTGAGATTGGTCTGGTGTGAACTCACATAAACTAAAACTGTCAAGCAGCAGGCTTGGCTTTCTTCCCTGGGGCCCTTAGTGAGTGGAAGTGTCTGGAGGTTGAGAGTCCCACATGTTTTCTATTTTGTTGGCTGATTACCTGGTTAGATATTGAGGGATCTGCTAGTTCCACTTAAGGTGACCTGCAATGGGGGAAGACTTGATAAAGGAAACAATTAAAAACGAAGTCCACAGACTACAATAAAATGAGCTCTGAGCCTCAGTTCCATTCAGATCCTCCTCCTCTTCCTCACTTAACTAGACTATGGGATCATGACTAAAACATTGAATAATTCAGTAATTGGTAGTGAAATCTCAGTATATTTTTTGGAAATGTGCAAGATAACATCACAATGAAATGCATATTAGGTAGTTTGCTTTTCCTATTTCATTTTAAATGCAGTTTATCACAATCTGATACAGGATGAAGTGGGAGGGAGCAAAATGGCTTAAAAACAGAAATTGGTTCAATTCTGCTATATTTTCCACAGGTGAAATGTCTAGTCACATCAAAGGAAGTTTGCCTGCATCAAGACTAATCAATCAAGCCTAGAGTGAGACTGCTATGAACAGAGAGACCTTATTGATCCTTTGCAGTTTAGCTTTAGTCATTTTTGATTTTTTAATATAAATACTGCAAACCAAAAATAGAATAGCTATCCTAAATAAACATTTATAGCTAAGCGTAGTAGAACATTTGAAAATTAGCAATATATCACTCTGGTTTGCTCATAAATTATGTATGAATCTTGACTGTTCATAGTAACATTGCAACTACTAACCTCACGGAAGATAATTTAAACTTGATTTTATAGATGCAAGAGACTGGCCTTTGAAATGGTCCCTGGTGACATTCAACTTGGCACCAGCGTTATCCTAAGAGATGTTTTTGTTCCTGTCCTGGCATCTAGTGTGTATCTGTAAGGTGCATAATTAGGATTCATTTATATTGCACATGTAGGTGGCCATGTCAAGTACTATTTGTAATTGTACTTTTAAATGTCATTGGCAAATAATTTATTAAAACTTTCTGCTTAATAATTTATACGGTTTTCTTTCAGTGATTGATTTTTTTTAAAAACAGCTAGTGATGAATCAATCTGAAAGATAACGCCGTTCTTTTAAATATTTGTAGGAAAATTAATGTCTTCAAAAATATGGTCTTCTTTTAAAACTGTTCTTATGTTGCTAGTCTTTTTAGAAATTTGTATAATCAATAGTACCTAAAGTCATAGAAATTAGTAATGGAAAAGGCCTGTCAGGTCATCTAGTCTATCCCTCTGCCAAATCAGGATGGTTTCAAACAGTACAGTTCAAACAGTTTGTTCAGGGTAGTTTTTAACAATCACAATCCTAAAGTAAAGTCAGTATTTATTTTAATATATCAGAAGTACTTGCTCTATTTATCTCACAAGACATTCAGGAAGTAGGTGTTCGTAGTTTCCCAGTATCCTGTCTTTCTGTAAATGATTACCAGAGTCCCATGTGATCCTATCCCAGCATGTGCATTTCCTTAAAGGAATTATATTTCCATTATCCTAGGCAAAACAGACACTACAACTGTTATAGACAAAGTATAATGGTTGACTTTTTTTTCTATACTGTTGGAATGTAATGGTTTAATTGTTTAAACCTTACACAAGAAATTTGTGGGACTAATTCTCATTTATACCAAGAGTGAAGACTCCTGAAAGTATGTTTAAACATATTTAAGGTGAATCTATTTACACCTATTTAAGGCCCCTTTATATTATCAGAACTGTGTCAAGGGTAATGTTTACAATGTCCTTTTCTCATGTGTAGTACCAACCAAAGGTGGTTTTTTGTTTTGTTTTGTTTTTTACATAGTTCAATTAAGCCTCAGACACCCCATTAACCTGGTTAATAGATCGATAAGGTAGAGCACAGTCATTTAAAATAAATGGCTTTACAAAGGTCACAAATTTAGCCAGTGTTCCATCTGAATACACCCCAAAAGTAGAGTTGCTGGTGGAAAAGGGATCCTGGTGGCTCCAGTCAGCACCGCTGACCAGGCTGTTAAAAGTCCGGTTGGCAGTGCAGTGGAGCTAAGGCAGGCTCCCTGCGGCTCCTGGAAGTGGCTGGCATGTTCCTGCAGACCCTAGGCATACAGGGGAGATCAGGAAAGCTCCACACGCTGCCCCCACCCCAAGCGCTGCCCCCATAGCCCCCTTTGGCTGGGAACTACAGCCAATGGGAGCTGTGGGGCAGTGCCTGCGGGGCAGAGCCACCTGGCCACCCCTATGCCTACAAGCCAGACATCCTGGCTGCTTCTAGGAGCTGCGCGGAGCCAGGGCAGGCAGGGAGCCTGCCTTAGCCCTGCTGCATTGCCAACTGGGAGCCACCTGAGATAAGCACCACCCAGTAGGAGCCCACACCCCGAACCCCCCTCCCCCGACTCCAACACCCAGACCCAGGTCAGAACCCTCTCCTGCATCCTACTCCCTCCCAAAACCCACAGACCAACCCCCTCCCCCAAAGCTGAGCCCCCTCCTGGAGCCCGCACCTTGCAACCCCTCACCTACCCCAGTCTGAGCCCCCTCCTGCACCCCAAACCCCTCATCCCCAGCTGGAGCCCTCACCCCTTCCTGCATCCCTATCCCAGCCCGGAGCCCTCTCCCACACCCTCATTTCTGGACCCACCCTGGAGCCTGTACCCCCAGCTGGAGCTCTCAACCCTCCTGTACTCCAATTCCCTGCCTCAGCCCAGTGAAAGCACATGAGGGTGGGGGGATGGACTGAGTGGGGGCGGGCCTCAGTGAAGGGGTGGAGCAAGGGTGTTCAGTTTTGTGCCATTAGAAAGTTGGCAACCCTACCCACAAGTCCTGAGTCGGAGTCCTCCATGCTAACGCAGAACACTGTCCACATCCCAGATATAGCGGCCTGTCTTCCTTTGTTTCTATTTGCTGTGAATTTGTAGGCAATCATAGAGGCCTAATTAATCTTCTGCTCTTGTAAGCCAATTCCTTTATAAGTAGCCAGTTTCACTCACTGTGTAAGTTCTTGATTGTATAACTCCCTGAAGTACCTGAACGTGACTTAAAAGGACCATAAAATGTTCTCCTGACTTAATCATTTTAAGAGTACAATAGTATTCACATTTGCCTTTGGCTGTACAAATGTGAAAAAAAGGAAACAAAGAAGTATGGCCTATAAACTCTCACTCCCATGAGACTTTTGGTGGAAGGCATCCCTTTTCCTTGCTTAGAACAATTACGAAAATATGTATATGCTATGACACACTGTGCTGTCATAATTTATCTATATAGAGGCCACAACATTTACTATATGATTAGGTACCGTAATTGTCCGTTGTGTGTGCTGCAGTGAATGTGTCCAGTATGTGTGCTGCAGCAATACTTCAGACAGAGTTTCCTTTCAGACTGTTAAAAAGACTGGTACTTCGTGAAAAATCCACAATATTTCATGTCCCACTGACGAGAGCTATCTGCTAATGTTACTATGAGTCCTTCTATACAATGTATTAAAAGATTTAAGTGTATTTCACAGTACAGATAAAATCTTTTGTTTTTTAATAATGATATTCTGGATCTCACTACTCAGCTGCCTCCCTAATTTCCTGGTTCCGCTATCTTTGGTACTCTGTCTAATTAATGAGAATGAAACTGTGGCTTCATCCAAGCTTTAAAGCAATACTGCTTTGTACATTGGCAGGAATAAATTCACCCTCCATCCTCTTATCTCTAAGTAAGGACAGGTGCCATCCACAGGGTCCACTTGACTTTATAGCCATGAGAAGTGCAAAACTGTGGATTGTTCTCAAAGTGGGTTCTGCTGTTAAGCATCTTGGGAGCTAAGAAGGTGTTGAAGGTTATATAAATAACATGGATAATCTGACTACAGTCACATTAAATAATGACTACTTGACATTGCTGTAGCCTGTCTCTGGGAAATAGATAGGGTAGGGAAGAAATCATGAAGCTCAAAATGCAGCCCCTTTTTCACACTGTTCAGTGGAAATTTATATGATGGCACAAGGGACATGCAAAAATTAGAAATTTCAGAGCTTTTTTTAATACTTTAAGCTTCACACTCCACAAATCTGTTATGGGAGCATTTACGTAGGTGATATAGGCCTCTTAGGAGGCAGATAGAATTTGTAGTGGAAATTAATACCCATTGGTGGAAAATTAAATAGTAATGTTGGTTGCTGAGTGGTTGTAGCTTTTCTAAGGGAGAATTTAGTTCACATGAGAGAAAACATGGACCAGCAGAATAAAAGCAGTAGGGGAAAGTCATAGGATCCATATCCTAACATCAACTTTTTATTATTATTATTATTTATTATTTTATTTTATTATTTGTTATTTTTTCTTTATTTATGATGGCACCCACAATATACTAGGTGCTTTCCAGACACTTGAAAAGGGATCATCCCAGGCCTGTGGCATTCACGATGTAGGGACAGACAGACAAGTATACAGATAAGGGAAAGGGGAACAACAATAGGCAGTATATATCAACTCAATAACTGTGAACAGTATACTAAAGCAGATGTTCAAGCGGGACTTAAATGTTGAGAGGGTAAGGGCCTTATGGTGTCATACATGTGGGAATGATAGATGACTGTATGTGTACAAGAAGCTTAAAAATGTCCAGCTGAGCCTGGGAACATCAGCGGTGCAGAAGGGTGCGGACAACGCAGAGTGAAACAAGGGGAGAAAAGTAGAGGAGGCAGTTATATAGAGTTTTAAAGGTGGTGATAAGAAGATTAAAATTAATATGTTGGTTAGAGAGCTGGGGGCGGGATTTGAAATGGGATTAATCAGATCGATAAGCAAGGAGCTATCACCAGCAGGAGAGTGAATTTGTGTGGGGGGGCTATCACCAGCAGGAGAGTGAATTTGTGTGGGGGGGTGGAGGGTGAGAAAACCTGGATTTGTGCTGGAAATGGCCTAACCTGATGATTACTTTAGATAAGCTATTACCAGCAGGACAGTGGGGTGGGAGGAGGTATTGTTTCATATTCTCTGTGTATATATAAAGTCTGCTGCAGTTTCCACGGTATGCATCTGATGAAGTGAGCTGTAGCTCACGAAAGCTCATGCTCAAATAAATTGGTTAGTCTCTAAGGTGCCACAAGTACTCCTTTTCTTTTTGGGATCTTATTGTTTATCAATTCATTACCTATTCTTAAGTCTGGTTAAAAGGATGTATGCTTGGTTTGTTCTGTATTTTTCTGAAATGAAATTTCTACACTTGAAGGCAACTGAGAAATATTAAGTTATGAACGGTACTTTTATAAAGTCACATGTATGCATGAGTAAAGTACATTCACAAAGCCAGAGGAAAAAACTGCACTGCAGCTTCCAGGAGTTAGCAATTCAAGCGTCACTTTGAAGACTTGGCATAACACTGTTTCCTGTTGTTTGAAGTCATGGCAGTACTTTTGATAACTGTGGTATTGAAAACCTAGCATAATCTGAATATTTTGGGTCTCCTACATGTTATAATTTTTCTTTGGCCTCCTGGTTTAGTAGATGAATATTTTGATTCTGGTAATCAAAGACTCAAAATTATTTCACAAAGTCTAACTAGATCCCGCTATTAAACCAAATCATTCCAAGCACAGCTTGAAATCACTGAGGTCCAGTTTCCAAGTGGGAGTGAAATGAAAGCCAGATATAAAATACCCTGCCAAAGATTGACATTTATTTTGGATGATGAGATAGCTGCTTATCCTAAGAAGTGGTACAGAGATATAGCCAAATATGGTGGGGAAGATACGGGGAAGTTTTACAAGTCTCAAATGCATACCAAAACAATAGCCATATGTAAGATTCCCACTCTGATAGGTGACTGAAGGAATGTGACCTTCATTGTAATCTATTTATTTTTATACAGCAAGATTGAATTTTCTAATACATGAGGATAGTGTGACTTCAATTGCTCCTTGAGCCACTTCTTCAATCAGCTGTGGAAAAGACCTGTTGATGTTTATCTTTCACTTGGTTGTAAATTATGGAGAAAAGGAATTTTTATTTGTTAAATATCAAGGTATCAAATGTGATTTTTCCATTGTTGAGAAATTTGTGGGTTCTCTTTTGTGAGATCATCAGTATACTGCTCTTCCACATCAATAGACAACATTTTATTCAGTGATTTTAAAGGACCCAAAGAAACAATTTTTCTGTACTTGTTGAGATGGACATGAATCCCATCTCTCTTGCTACTTAAACCATTGACATTTTGCCTTAGAATAATTATCTGTTTTTATTACTTCAGTCTCTTCACGTCCTTTTTCACATGACTTTTTTCAACTATGACTTTCCTATTAGATATAACGAACACCTTTGATGTTCTCAGCACTTCCCCTTTTGATTGTATAGAATAATTTCATGTACAGATTGAAAGTATTTATGCTAAAGAAATATTTTTGAGTGGCCTTCAAATTTAAACAATTTATGAAACCCACTGGGTGCTTTTTCTTTCTTCAAAAAGGAATGTTTTTCTCAACCCTGCTCAAGACCCACTTGTTTAGCTAACCACTGAGGAGCTAAAGTAGGACGAATGTCAGTCAGGTATGGTTGATAGTATTTATTTGTAAAAGGGGAGGCTGGGACTTTTCAAATACCTGAAAGCCATCAAGTTGTATATATTTCTGACCTGTGTAGCTGTATGATCTTACTATTACCTTTGTCTTCCTTCCCTCCTATTGCTTGTTACGCTCCCTTGTTCCTCTTGCTTCATATTAGATTGTAAACCCTTTGGGGCAATGACTGATTTTCCTGTTCGGGCAGTACCTCACACAGTAGGACCATGCTTCTGGCTGGGGGCTTGAATGTTATCACAATTGAGATAATTAATAAGAATAAAAATACTGATTTTATATAATAATCCTTGCGAATGAGGGATCATTGTGTGGCTAAGGCAGAGTAAGACAGGTCAAGAGATCTAGATTCTATTCCTGTCTGTGAAAAATTTCCTGTGTGACCCAGGGTAAATCTTTTTTTTATTTGATCATGGAAATTCCTATGATGATGATAGGCACTTTTCAGACAGATACAAAGGAATAGTTTGTGCCCTAAGGAGTTGATAACCCAAGGAAAGAGAGAGATAGAGAGCAAGAAATAAACAGATTAAGGGAAAATAATATCCATGTACTTTGCACGGGTGTTGTGACGATAATTCCTTAACATTTCTAAAACACTTTTGAGATTCTCAGATGAGAAACTCCATGTAAGTGCATATGTACATACATGCATTATATAAAATTCATTAGTGCCATTCCCCTTCCATGCATGTTAATTTTTTTCCATGGCAGAATTAGTCCAAGTTTGCACTAAACTAAGAGTGTTCAGTAGTATACTAACAATATAGTGCTGTTCAACAGAAACTTTCTGTATGTTTCCACTTCATCTAGCTTTATCACTAGCTTGATTTATTCAGTAGAAAATCTGACTGCTTGGAGAATCACTTGGATCACGATCCTATTATTAGTTAAATTTAAGGAAGATGGGAATTAGTGCAATCATTGTAAGATGGATAAGGAACGCTAAAGGGGAGAAGACGAGTTGTGCTGAAAGGTGAATTATTGGACAGGAGGAAGTTTACTAGTGGAATTCCTCAAGGACTAGTCTTAGGACCAAACTTATTCAATATTTTCATTAAAAATTTTGACTCAGAAAGTAGGAGCACACTAATGAAATTTGCCGATGATATAAAGTTTGGAGGTATCGTCAGGACAGAGGAGGACTGGAATATTATACAGAAAGGTCTAAATGACCTGGAAAATGGGAGTGACAGAAATGGGATGAAATTCAGTAGTACAAAGTGCAAGATCATGCACTGATGGTCTAAGAACAAGAATTTCTGCAACAAGCTGGGGTTCATCAGTTGGAAGTGACAGAAGAGGAGAGAGACCTGGGTGTGTGGATCAATCATAGATTCATAGATATTAAGGTCAGAAGGGACCATTGTGGTCATCTAGTCTGATCTCCTGCACAATGAAGGCCACAGAATCTCACCCACCCACTCCTGCAATAAACCTCTCACCTATGTCTGAACTATTGAAGTCCTTAAATCATGGTTTAAAGACTTCAGGGTGCAGAGAATCCTCCAGCAAGTGACCCGTGCCCCATGCTGCAGAGGAAGGCGAAAAACCCCCAGGGCTTCTTCCAACCTGCCCTGGAGGAAAATTCCTTCCCGACCCCAAATATGGCGATCAGCTGCACCCTGAGCATGTGGGCAAGATTCACCAGCCAGATACCCAGGAAAGAATTCTCTGTAGTAACTCAGATCCCACCCCATCTAACATCCCATCACTGACCATTTCGCCTATTTACCATGAATAGTTAAAGATCAATTAATTGCCAAAATCATGTTATCCAATCATACCATCTCCTCCATAAACTTATCGAGTTTAATCTTGAAGCCAGATAGGTCTTTTGCCCCCACTGCTTGGAAGGTTGTTCCAGAACTTCATTCCTCTGATGGTTAGAAACCTTTGTCTAATTTCAAGTCTAAATTTCCTGATGGCCAGTTTATATCTATTTGCTCTTGTGAACATAAGAATGGCCACACTGGGTCAGACCAATGGTCCATCTATTCCAGTATCCTGTCTTCTGATAGTGGCCAGTGCCAGATGATTCAGAGGGAATGAACAGAACAATCTTGAGTGACCCATCACCTGTTGTCTAATCCCAGCTTCTGGGAGTCGCGGTTCAAGGGACAGAACAAAACAAGAGACATCCAGACCATGAGGTTGCATCACTGACCATCTTGACTAATAGCTATTGATGGATCTCTCTTCCATGAACTTATCTAATTCCTTTTGAACTCAGTTATACTTTTGGCCTTCACAACATTCCCTGGCAATGAGTACCACAGGTTTACTGTCTGTTGTGTGAAGAAGTACTTTCTTTTGTTTGTTTTAAACCTGATGCCTATTAATTTCATCAGGTTCTTGTGTTATCTAAGGGGAAAGTAACACTTCCCTATTCACTTTCTCCACACCATTTATGATTGTATAGACCTCCATCATACTCCCTCTTGCCCCCCATCCCAGTATGCTCCCTCAGCTACCCAATGTGCCATGCTGCCTGGCAAGTTTGTATGGTCTCTTATTCACAATATCCACACAGTCTGTTTCTTTCTCTCATGTGTATCTTTAATCTTTAGATTCAAAGCATTGCAGAACATAGGACAGGCATGGGTCAGGAGAAGCCTTCCACCCAGTTTTCTCTGTCTTACCTAGACCACTTTTTGAGCTCCTCCCTTACTTCCTGTTTCTGCTATCTATATAACTTCCCTGATTGAGCTAATTATCTCATTAGCCCAATCATTGCCCCCAAGGAACATCAATCTCCACCATAGGCTAATTGCTTCCAATTAAGTCTGTAATCTTCTCTGTTACACAGTTAGCTCAGTGACCAGAGTGCTAAAGCGAGCACTCTCACACCTCCTTAGTTGGCTCTTTACTAAGCTGAACAGTCCCACTCTTTTTAATCTCTCCCCATACGGAATCTGTACCTTACCCCAAATCATTTTTGTTGCCCTTGTGCATACTTTTTCCACGTGTAATACATTTTTATTGGTGATCAGAACTGCATGCAGTATTCGACGTGTGGGCATACCATGGATTTATATAATGGCATTCTGATATTTTCAGTTTTTATTATCTGTCCCTTTTCTAATAGTTCCTAACATTTTGTTAGCTTTTTTAACTGCCTCTGCACATTGAGCTGGTATTTTCTGAGAACTATCCACAATAACTCCAAGATCTTTTTTGAGTGGTAACAGCTAATTTTAGACCCCATTATTTTGTATGTACAGTAGACCCTCGCTTTCACGCCTTCACAATAGCAAACCTTGGGCTATAGCGAACATGGTCCTAGGATCCAACCTTCTGTGGTAAATCTACTCAGGTTTTGCAAAGGCTGGTGTACATTGTTGACCTGAATTTAATGGGTTAGTTTAATGGCTCGCCACTGATCGCATCTGACCAGAAGATTTATAGGTTTTTATCCAATTCAGACTACAGTTTTCTAGAACTCAATGAGTTCTCTAATGGGAGAGGATTCTTGGGGTGCTTGACAAGAACAAGCATACTGAGGACAATACCAAATTAATAAAAACCTTTATTGAAATTAACATAAAAATAAGAAATGCAATGCAATGTATAAAAAAAGAATTCCAAAACTCCTGGTGGTACCATTTCTATTATTAACCTTAACCTAATGTACTCACACCCTTCCTTGAGGAGATGATAATAGGAGGTGAAGGACCAGCCTCACTCCTGGCATGCCTGATTACGTGATGGTGCTGGCTTCCCTAAGGGTTAGGAATGTTGAGTAGTAATACTATACTACACAAGCTAAGCTAATAGCATGATAGATGATAGAATAGATAGATAGATGAGAAGATAGTAATCAAAGGAAGAATTTTAGAATAGAGTCGACTCCCGAAAAGCTCTCTTACAAGGTATTTTATAGGATCCTGACCTATGTAATTTAGGCCCAACCTACTATACCCAAATCTTATTTCTGTACACTAAGAATTCTATGGGTACCCTTCTCCTATAGGTTAGTGGATTATGACACTTACTTTCTAAATATATTAATAAGGATTATCTCATTCCCAAAACTGCCAGCCTAGGATCTCTCGATGACTTCCAAGTTGTGGTGTACCCTGCGGTTACCAACCGGTCGTAGAAGCTGGATAAACCTGTGATGTGATGTGGATAGTTCCTCCCTTTGGTTCCCCAAAGTTCAGGGACTATTCTTATCTGTGCCAAAGGTTGCCAACTTTTATGCTGACATATTTATAACTGATTATACTTTTTGCTATATAGCAGATTTTACCAGATCTTACAGACCAGTAGGCTTCTTGCATTTCAGCAAAACTTATTATTAGGAAATTCATGTGTCAAGGTTCCTTCCCCACTCTGAACTCAGATGTTGGGACCTGCATGAAAGACCCCCTAAGCTTATTCTTACCAGCTTAGGTTAAAAACTTCCCCAAGGTACAAACTTTGCCTTGTCCTTGAACCCTATGCTGCCACCACCAAGCGTGTTAAACAAAGAACAGGGAAAGAGCCCACTTGGAGACGTCTTCCCCCAAAATATCCCCCCAAGCCCTACACCCCCTTTCCCAGGGAAGGCTTGATAAAAATCCTCACCGATTTGTACAGGTGAACACAGACCCAAATCCTTGGATCTTAAGAACAATGAAAAAGCAATCAGGTTCTTAAAAGAAGAATTTTAATTAAAGAAAAGGTAAGAGAATCACCTCTGTAAAATCAGGATGGTAAATACCTTACAGGGTATTCAGATTCAAAACATAGAGAATCCTTCTAGGCAAAACCTTAAGTTACAAAAAGACACAAAACAAGGAATATACATTCCATTCAGCACAGCTTATTTTACCAGCCATTAAACAAAAGGAAATCGAACGCATTTCTAGCTAGATTACTTACTAACAGTTGTAAATCTGCATTCCTGATCTGTTCCAGGCAAAAGCATCACACAGACAGACAGACCCTTTGTCCCCCTACGCCCCCGCTGCAGATTTGAAAGTATCTTGTCTCCTCATTGGTCATTTTGGTCAGGTGCCAGAGAGGTTCTCTTAGCTTCTTAACCCTATACAGGTGAAAGGGTTTTGCCTCTGGCCAGGAGGGATTTTATAGCACTGTATACAGACAGGTGGTTACCCTTCCCTTTATATTTATGACAACATGCCTCAACACATCTTAAATTCCAAAGAATTAATACTGATAAAATATAAGAATGAAACAGATTAATTTCAGAAAAAGAAACATATTAATTGATACTGCTGGCTGGATTAGTAGGATATAATAGCTAACAAAATAATCCTATGGGCTACAACATCCACTTTCCATGGATGAAGTGGTGAACCAATTAAAAACCAAGGCATATTCCTGAAGTACAGTGCTGGGAGCTGGGGGTATTTGGCTGGTGCCTTTCATGAGTGGTTCTGGGAGCATTCATGCAATCTAGCTGCATGTTGGGTCTCCACATGCAGTTCATACAATCGTAGAATCAGAGACTTTAAGGTCAGAAGGGACCATTATGATCATCTAGGCTGACCTGCACAACGCAGGTCACAGAATCTCACCCACCCACTCATGTAACAAACCTCTGACATATGTCTGAGCTATTGAAGTTCTCAAATCGTGGTTTAAAGACTTCGAGGTCCAGAGCATCCTCCAGCAAGTGACCCATGCCCCATGCTTCAGAGGAAGGCGAAAAAACCCCACAGCCTCTGCCAATCTGCCCTGGAGGAATATTCCTTCCTGACCCCAAATATGGTGATCAGCTGAAC
Source organism: Eretmochelys imbricata (assembly GCF_965152235.1). Classification (NCBI taxonomy): domain Eukaryota; kingdom Metazoa; phylum Chordata; order Testudines; family Cheloniidae; genus Eretmochelys; species Eretmochelys imbricata. The sequence continues at coordinate 112,836,359 of NC_135575.1, read as the reverse complement.
CCTGAGTATATGGGCAAGACTCACCAGCCAGACACCCAGGAAAGAATTCTCTCTAGTAACTCAGATCCCACCCCATCTAACATCTCATCACAGGCCATTGGGCATATCTACCGCTAATAGTTGAAGATCAATTAATTGCCAAAATTAGGCTATCCCATCATATCATCCCTTCCATAAACTTATCAAGCTTAGTCTTGAAGTCAGATATGTCTTTTGCCCCCGCTGCTTGGAAGGCTGTTCCAGAACTTCACTCCTCTGATGGTTAGAAACTTTCATCTAATTTCAAGTCTAAACTTCCTGATGGCCAGTTTATATCCATTTGTTCTTGTGTCCACATTGGTACTGAGCTTAAATAATTCTTCTCCCTCCATGATATTTATCCCTCTGATATATTTATAGAGAGCAATCATATCTCCTCTCAGCCTTCTTTTGGTTAGGCTAAACAAGCCAAGCTCTTTGAGTCTCCTTTCATTAGACAGGTTTTCCATTCCTCGGATCATCCTAGTAGCCCTTCTCTGTACCTGTTTCAGTTTGAATTCATCTTTCTTAAACATGGGAGACCAGAACTGCACACAATATTCCAGATGAGGTCTCACCAGTGCCTTGTATAACAGAACTAATACCTCCTTATGTGCTGAGTGATAACATCACCTGGAGGGGTTTGCTGCTGGTCACTAGCAAGGCATTGTGATAGATAGCCCACTCTGGAGAGAGTTAAGGGTGCACCCTGGGGATCCCTCACAGATGCCGTTTAGGCTCCCAGCAGAAAATACTGATGCATGAGCATTTGACTTCAATTTTAGGACTTCTGCAGACAGTGCCAGTCCCTCAGTGCTTTGTCAAGACTCCATTGCTGAAGGCTCTTGGGTCCTTGTACATACAATAGACTCTCAAGTATAGCCCTGAAGCAGGACCAGGATCCCATGCGTCCTGCAGGACCTGCTGCCACAATAGCAGGAGTGGGACGGGAGCAGGATTAAAAACGGTCTCATGCAGGGCTCTACTCTCAAGCACTCTGGAGTAGAACAGCTCCTCTAGCATTCCTGAAAGCATTGACGGTCTGTCAGTGCCTCTAGGTTACCTGGAGGCATTGACCAACTCCATATGTAAGCAGTAAGTAAATCAGCATCTCAAAGGAGCTCAAGTTCTGGGAAGGCCCCTGTGCTCTGTGGTGGAGTGCACCACAGACGTATTATACATAAAGAATGCTTAACCATATTCATGTGTTGACACACAGTCCTAGTTTTGTTTGGAAGTTTTCTCAGCCTATCTGGAGTTAGTCAACAGTAGTTTAGTATCAACCTTGGTTGGCAGGTTCAGGCATGGTTTATTGAGAGGCTTGTGTCATGGGTTACTTATGTGGTTCTGACTGAAACATTGAAGAATTTTTTCAGCTATTTGATGGCTGTGAGCTTAAGTGCTTTGCATGTAAGATCATTTTCTGGGTGGGAGAGAATTCAGTTACAAAGCTAGTAGATTTCAGACCTTGGGGGCTTATCTACTTCATAACGGATTTTAGTGTAGCATGGTTTCACAAACTCATTTGAAATATCCTTGTCGCATGCCACTTCTGAGAGTCTTCTGTTTTTCTTCTACTTTTTTCCCAGGCCTGCATGCCCATCTGAAAGGGTTTTTTTTCTCCAAGCATTTGAGTTGAGAAACCTTTAGAAATGCCACCCAATTTTCATTTTCTTTTCCATCTGTTTACTCGGCAATGCTGTTACTAGTAGACCATGTCTAAACAATTTTATGAGGGCATTTCTGTCTCTGATGTAGTTGTTATAATAAGTCTTGTAGAAAATATCAAACTTCACTCCGTCTTAAGCATGACAGCCACCATTCCCTGTCACAGTGAGGTTTGGATCCTGGATGGTTGTAAACAGCCACATAAGGGATTTAATGATTCCCTTTGTATAATATTTGGTTTGTTTACATGTAATTTGGAATTTTGGGCAGTTATTTCAATAGCAAGGAACTGGCTGAAATATTCTGGGGCTTCTGATGAACCTCAAGTTGGAGAATGTTCAGTAAGATAGTTCCTTCAGCCAGACTACAGATGTTGTTGAGGGCCAAAAATCTTACGAATGAGAGCAATTTCCTGCATGACCCATAGTGGAGATGCAAGACCTTAGAGTGAGAATCCTGCATAAGATTTTCATTTTCTGAAGAGCAAAATTTCAATGTTCCAAACTACAGCACAAAAAGCTGAAAGATGTAACATGATGTCTCAGTAATTTGTGAAGCAAAATAGAATGTGTGATTTCTAATAACACTTCATTAAACATCAGAAACCTGAAAAATAACCACCATTCTATGGAGCCTATTTCCACGTAGTTTGCATCATACCAATATATAGTCTTCATCATTTAAAAAGGCTAATGAGATAGATAGTTTTGTAATAAGTAGTTAAGGAAAAAAACAAGATACGTAACTTAATGTCAGAAAAGTAGGAGATTGGTACCATATGTGATTGCAAATATTTAATGGGTTGATATTCTTTGAAAATTACATCTTAATGAGTATTTGAAAGGGGTTTTTTCTTTTCCCCATATGTTTATGTGTTCTGCTTGGGAGTTACACTAAAGCCATAAACATTTTTTTTTCAATGTAAAGGATTTTTTTGTTATGTTTAGAGTTTTAAATTGCCTTTAGCTCATTTTGCACGTTAAATTATACAGTAAACTATTTAGAATAAAAGTAGCTGTTGCTTAATTGAGTTTAGGACTGCAGTAACAATATTTTAATAGCAATATTTTCACCGAATGGAAATATGAGGGAAGACAGTGTTTTCAAGTCAATAGCCAGCAAAGTGAGACTAAGGAATTCTGGGATTCTTTGCATTTAACATCTTTGACTCTATGTCCCTGTCTGTGAAAAAGGTATAATAATACCTACCTCACAAGGATATTGGGAGTCTTTAATCAGTGTTTGTACTGCACCTTACGACAGGGACTATAAAAGTCTAGTATTTAGCTCCCCATTAATATAGCTCCCCAGCTTTTTACTTGTTTGAAAGATTTCTAAAGAAATCTAAAGATTTCTATTTCATAAATAGATTAATTTCTCCCTAGTGGACAGGAAAGAAAACAGTTGGCTAAAGCTGATAAATGTCCTGTGATTCAATAATGTGGCATATCAAATCCATGAGACAGAAAGCAGCATTAAGTGATCTGAAATTTCCTTTGGTATTTTGTTGTTGTTGTTACCGCTTTGACAGTACTTACACATGCCCTCATGGAACTGTATGGCACATCTTTGCTCTCATTTCAGAAGTAATGATTGCTTCACTTTTCTGATGCAGGCCGGTCTACCTTATCAAAGCCCTGCAGGAATTGTTTGTAGGGTTTGCTAATGGTATCCCATCAGAGTTTGTTGCTGTCACTGGTATGCTGTGACATGCTAGAAGATAAAGTCAGATTTAGGAGTTGGCTTATTATCTTGTGTGCATATCCTTCATTTTCATTTCCCTGGCCTAGCTTTTGATTTGTAAACTTCAGAGTGATAGCTTTGTAAAGGAAAAAACCCCATGAATGTATTCCACTCCCACATATCCCCTCAAACATACATCGCATAATGAGGTTGCTTTTAATGTGAACTGGCATTTTATTGATCTTTGTTGAAGGTGTCAGTATGTCTGTGATCATCACTTTCCTTCTCCCCCTTCACAAATGCTTAATCAACTGACTTTGAGTTACAATACAAAGCCGTGGGAGCTATTTGCAAGGAAATGGTTATAATACACCATTGCCAACCTCTTGGAATAGAACTTTGGTCACAAGGCAGAGCTGGGTTTAAACCATCACATGGTGTTTGATACTGCACTTGAAATGTAAGGGCAATTAGTTTAACATTGTGCAGATACCAGGAATAATTACTCCTTGCAACAATGCAGGCTCAACTGCTCAACTCTCCAAAGAATTTTTTTTTTTCTGGAATCCCTGCAAAGTCAATTGTTAACTTATTATAAGAAAAGAAAAAATATACACAACTAAACAGTAATTATGAAAAGATGGTAAAATATAAAATCAGGAAATGTTGCTCATCATCTTTGAATATATTTTTCTAAAGTTTCTTATGACGGAATCTTGGAATGCATCTATTCTAAAAAGCTGTCAGTTACACCTACCATTGTAGTATTGATAAATTGTTGTATGGTATCTAGTGAGTAGACAAACAGCACTTGTACAGATGGTCATGAAATAGTGCTTGCTGAGTAGTGAGTTTTGCAGCTTCTGCTTGTTTAGTTTTGTGACACTGTATGAGCCTACTGACATTCAGGTAAATAGGCTTAATCTGCATGATGTCTAGCTGGCATTAGCACCGCAGGTGGTGAACATGCATGCTGTGTTATTGCACCTGATTTCAGTCTAATTTCAGGAAATAAAATAGTGATATCCTTTAGATTAAACATTCTTTTGATAGCTACCTTTTCTCCCCAAAATACTTTTACTTAATAATCTTTCAAACCCTCTCACTTCAGTTACAAATAAAGGTGAGAATGTGGGTGCTTGAAAACAAAAATTAAAAATAGGATGTTCACACGTTAATTACAAGTCGGTGTTTTGTTTCTTCTCCTGTATCAGTAACAATCATCCTAAAATTCACAGAATTAGACAAAAATAAAATAATTATAATAATGTTTGAAATTTCTCGCTGTTTAGTGTGTCATACTATTGTATTGTGTATTCTAATGAATGCTATCCTAATTCTCCCTGCCTGCTCCTGCCTATTTTTCCTACCCAGTCATAGTGACTTGCCTTAAAATACATTGTTATTTCTTCAGAGCAGAGGCCATGTCTTCTTATGTTTGTTCAGCACCTACCACAATAGGGTCCTATCAGTATATAAACTCTTTAGGTAAAAAGAAAAGGAGTACTTGTGGCACCTTAGAGACTAACCAATTTATTTGAGCATGAGCTTTCGTGAGCTACAGCTCACTTCATCAGATGCATACCGTGGAAACTGCAGCAGACTTTATATATACACACAGAGAATATGAAACAATACCTCCTCCCACCCCACTGTCCTGCTGGTAATAGCTTATCTAAAGTAATCATCAGGTTAGGCCATTTCCAGCACAAATCCAGGTTTTGTCACCCTCCACCCCCCCCACACAAATTCACTCTCCTGCTGGTGATAGCCCATCCAAAGTGACAACTCTTTACACATTTACACTTTGGATGGGCTATCACCAGCAGGAGAGTGAATTTGTGTGGGGGGGTGGAGGGTGAGAAAACCTGGATTTGTGCTGGAAATGGCCTAACCTGATGATTACTTTAGATAAGCTATTACCAGCAGGACAGTGGGGTGGGAGGAGGTATTGTTTCGTATTCTCTGTGTATATATAAAGTCTGCTGCAGTTTCCACGGTATGCATCTGATGAAGTGAGCTGTAGCTCACGAAAGCTCATGCTCAAATAAATTGGTTAGTCTCTAAGGTGCCACAAGTACTCCTTTTCTTTTTGCGAATACAGACTAACACGGCTGTTACTCTGAAACTCTTTAGGTGACACCTGAATATAAACACTACAGTTTTAGGAATAATAACTTCACAAAATGGAGTTAAGTGTGCATGAAAATACTACAATTTTAAGATAAAGGGCTGGATTCTGTTGTTCTAGAATAAATTCAGAATAATTCCACTAAACTCAGTTATTCTGGACTTTCATTGGAGTAAATGAGAGCAGAAACTGGCTCATTATCTTTCAGTGTTCAAAAGGGATTTAGGTTAATTATTTTCTTCATTCTTCTGGTAATATTTCTTAATCATATGTGATTCATTTGCGGTTTAACCCAAACACTATAAGCTGAGCCCCATTAAAACTATTATATTATTGAACTTTTGCTGTGATCAGGCATTGAAAAATACTATTAATTGACACAATACTTCCATTGGCATATTGTCCCATTGTCTAGATACATTGTCAATGGAACCATTCAGCTATACGTTTTAGTATGCTAAGTAGGAAATCTGGCATATTCAAAGAAAAGTCTTATTTTAAAGTTAAATTTATTTTTAGTTAAAATACAAAAATATATAAAATCAATCAAAATATATTTTGCCCCTGTAAAACCTTCCTATTCTCACCTGATGGCAAAATGTCTGGAATGTTTTATGTAAAGAAACTGTTGCCAGCTTCACCCAAAGTTAATTAAAATACTTGGTTTACATACAGACTGAAAAGCTTGAAGAGGACTTATTGTACAAATGATGACAGATCTCTAAACTAGAATAGTTCTGCAAGTTCACTACACTGGAAATACAGAGACATGCAAAGATAGCTGAGTGTGTATATGTAGGGTATGGAGTAGGGATGTTACTGTGGATTTATAGTGCAAAGTCAAAATCATTGTTCCAAAAGCAGTTAACTGTCAATACCTGTTACAGAGGAACACGGGAAAATGGTTTTTGCCCTGTACTACTAGCAATCGCTAACTCACTACGCTTCAGTGAAAGAGTACACAAATCAAGGTATATTTTAAACAACATATGGTAAGACAGCAAATACAGTAAAACCTCAGAGTTACGAACACCAGAGTTATGAACTGACTAGTCAACCACACACCTCATTTGGAACCCGAAGTACACAATCAGGCAGCAGCAGAGACCAAAAAAAAAAAAAAAAAAAAGAGCAAATACAGTACAGTACTGTGTTAAATGTAAAATACTAAAAAAGGGGGACAGCATCATTTTTCATCTGCAGAGTACAGTTTCAAAGCTGAATTAGGTCAATGTTCAGTTATAAACTTTTGAAAGAACAGGCATAATATTTTGTTCAGAGTTATGAATGTTTCAGAATTACGAACAATCTCCACTCCCAATTGCATCTAAGAGTTCTAGTGTTGCTTTTGTGTGTTGACTTTGGACTTAACTTAAATGATGGGACATAAAAGACATTTGTCTGGTTCCCATTATGATTGTATTTGTGTACCTCCCACATATTTTAAAAATAGAAATCTCATATCTTTTTCTTTATTGATTAGGATTATTTCTTTTAGTGTATAGGTAGTATGTAAAACTTTATTGAGGACAAGCCATGTCAGAAATGAGTTTTGCATTTAGTTCTCAAAATTGTGAGTTCACTGGTAATTCTCAGATGAGTAAGTTACAGAGTCAGGTCCACCTCCATGCAAGTTCCATCTCCTGTACTCTCAGGCTTCATCTGATTGTCAACAGTGAGACATAGCTATCATCATAGGTTATGCCTGTAGCCAGAGAGGTGGTCTCTCTCACATAGGTAGTCTCAGTCCCCTGGAAGGCTTTATATTTCAAGGCAGAGACCTTGAATTAGACTCTGTTCATTGGGGAGCCAGCACATAGGACAGAGCACCAGAGTAATAAATTCGTATGGACTAGTGCTGCTAAGCAGATGAACTTCTATGCTTTAAGGCAGTTGAAGCCTTTTTCATGTGATGTGGCTTCATTCTTAGATAGATATGAATTGTGGTAATGCAGTTTGGCAATCCCAGATGTGTGGATCACTGTAGCCAGATCTGGGGGCCAGTTTTCTTGCCTGTCACAGGTGGCAGAGAGTGGTTTTTCTGTCATCTATATTTGGGCAACCAATAGCACTGAAGAATCCAAGAATTGTATTATAGTCTTGAGTGCAGGGGACTGGATTAGATGTCCTCTCGAGGTCCCTTCCAGACCCACACTTCTACGATTCTATGAACCCCTAAGACTATGGCACAGATTAATGTAAGGGGAGGTGTCATTTATAGTGGGGGATGTTTTAGACTGAGGAAGTAGGTTTTTTCAAAGTGCTTCAATTTTCCTACCATGATTACTGCAGTCTTGCTTGGGTTAATCTTCAGCCAGCTGTTCTTCATCATGTGGCTGATTTTTGGTAGTCATTGGGAAAGTTGGTAGATAGCGCTGTTTATGTTTAACTTAAAGGACATGTAGCGCTGGTTGTCATTTACATATTTTAGCCTCTGTTGTCTTGCAGCTGTCCCAGTGACGTCATGCAAATATTTAATAATAATAATTGGGCTTGTGAGGAATTATGAGAGGGTTGTTCAGGTGGAAGAACAGCTGTCAATAACAACCCTTTTATATCTTGTTCTGGTAGGAAGGACATGAGCCATTTCAGCTAGACAGAAGTTTTGAGTGATTAAAAGTATCAGATGTCCCAGGGAGGACCAGCTCAATGAGTGTGGATATATTTCCTCCTCCTTTGGAACAGAGGAGGTTATCCATCAGAGCAAGTGTTGTTTGTATAATAACCTGTCCTGAAGCTTGACTGAGAGGGGATACAGAATACTACTGGCCAGCAAGTGCTGTTGTAAAGGGTTTCTTGCTAGCTTCTCAATTAACTTCCTTAGAAGAGGGAAGGTTAGACACTGGTTGGTAATTGGTGAGGTCTCTAGCATTCAATAGTTGTTTCTTTAATACTGGTCAGTCTACTGCGCATTCTAGGGCAGGTTGTAGTTTCCCTTAATTAAAGGAGATGTTGACAATTTTTGTTAGGAGTCCCATGTGTCCCCCACCTTTTCTTACCATCCAGGAAGATCAAGGGTCAGATTAAGGTGATGAGAAAAAGGATGTTCAAGTGGTTAGGGCATTCATCTGTCTGGCACCTGGGAGACCTGAGTTCGATGCCTTACTCTGCCACAGAGTTCTTTGTGACTGTGAGCAAGCCACTTGGTCTTTCAGTACCTCAGTTTCCTATCTCTTAAAAAGGGAGTAACAGTACTTCTATACTTCACAGGAGTGGTGAGGATCAATACATTAAAGACTGAGGTGCTCAGAGACTATGGTAATGGAGACAATATAAGTACTAAGATAGATAGATATGTAGTCACTGATTGCTGCAGGGCTTCTGCAGCTACCACGTGTATGAGTGGGCTAATCTTTAGAAAGAGGGTGTTTTGTTTCAGGTGCTGTACTTAGCTTGTCATTCTTGGTGGCCCAGAAGGGTATGCCAAATATAGATGATTTTATCTGAGAAGTAAGATAAGTAATCACACTGAAAAGTACTAGTTTATAGGATGAATGGGCATCATCTGGTTTTAGCTAAGTAGATTTATGGTTTGGAAAAGTTCTTTAGTATGTGACTATGGCAGAGAAGTAAGATCTCTTTGGCTCTGTCATAGTAATAGTATGGGTTTGGAAACCATCTTTGTTTGACTCTGTTACCACATTTTCTCCCATCAGTGTTGGATGAAATTGGATATTAATCTTGCATGTACCACAAAAGAGCTATTATATGATAATAACTTTCTGTCACTACTGATCTGTGCGGTATTTCAACCCACTGGTATTTGTAAATTAAGAGCTCATTCTTGATTAATCCTCTATATTACTGAAAAATATTGAGTATTAAAAGTAACATATAATATTGTCTATAAAATCTGAAGTCAGTGTACGTACTCCAGATTTACACTGGTATAACTGACAGATGTTAGGACCATTGCTAACAGCAAGGGCAGTATTTAGCTAATCAGGCGTGCATGTATAGTACAGAGGCAGAACTGTGTATAGTTAATGAAGCTGGTGTCACTTGCTGAACAGTGCTAATACAAACATTGAATAGCTGTTTCAAAATATATGCAGTCCAACTGCTGTGCTCAGTGAGTAATGAAGGGATCATGTGGAAAGTGTACTATGTGATCACATAACTGAATGTACAATGAATATATAATGTATATGTACATGGGGTCAGAGTTAAGGTTGTGCAAGCAGCCTTAACTTTGGCACTGCTTAACTATAGAGTGCTTCACTTTACAGTCTGAACATTCTTACAAGGCAGGATTTTGTTATTTAATATTGGATTTAACAAAAAGGTTTATAACTTTTGTCCAATATTTAAATCTGTGAAGGTCTTATAACCAACTGAAATCAGCTGCTGAAAGTGGAACATTGCATTACCTCTATATGAAATGAAATGAAATGAAATGAAATATTTCTTTCATAATTTCATGGCAGCTAAAAATGATAAAAACGAAGGTTTACACGTATATTGGGTTGTACATCTACAGGGGTTTTTTTGTTTGTGTTTTTTTTAAAAGCCTTTACATTGTGTTTAAAAAAGTTGACAGGATATGGTAGCAATTTTTTAACCTCTCTACATGAGGTGCTTGTCAATGGAGATCCATACATCCAAAGCTAGTTAATAACAGCTGCAGGACAAAGTTCCTTTAAGAACTATTGCAGTGTTCCAAGATTCTCTAAGACTTGGAGCAAGTGAAGTTGGCCACAAAGGAAAGCTGCAGGTCTGCATTCTGCTTATTAAGTGAACCCTGTTTAAACAAAGCAAAACAAAAAAGTCACAGAAAGTCAGACCATTCATACTGTAAAACTTGACTAGGTATGATTGGCTGATGGACTACTGCAGTTTAGAGTTTATGACCTACTTGGTTCAGTCTAATGTATTATTTTGTTGATCATCTCCTCATTTCCTTTAATGTAGTGCAATTGTTTGATAATAAATGTAGAATATTAATCATAAGCAGTGCTTTTGCTCAAAGAGTACAAATAAATATATTACAATATTGGGTCTCAGGAATAAAATTCTAACCATGTGGGTATATATATCTATGTATAAATATAAAAAAAAGATGAGAAATTTTTTGAGAGACAATATTGCAGTTCACTTGACCTTTTGTTGCTTTCCTGGATTTTATATTAATTCCCATTTTTGTCTTGTTCTTTCCAACACTATAATGAATTATAGCTGAGAGAATTCCTGCAAGGCAGCTTTCCAAGCAGTTTTTAGCTGCTTTGCAATTCAGAAGCAAAAGTCTAGAGTTAAACTTGAAATCCACTTTTTCAAATGATATAATCTGTATATTTTTGCGTATTAATTGAAAAAATTGAAGGTATGTTAAAGTGTTCAGACAGTCACTCAGAGTGTAAGAAAAAGTCTTTCGTATTCATTTGCAGAAAATATGATCACTTATAAACTTATTTCAGAATAAAACAAATATTTGAGAATGGATGTTGGCTTAACATTATATTTACACCTAAGTGTCAATAGCTAATAATATATAACAGCGTTGTTGTTTAAATGATGTATATATTGCAGAGTGATTTGGTGGGGAATGTGTTCTGTGCTGTACCTTAGGGATGGTGATAGATCAAATCTGGAATTTATAAAGTGTTTACAGGACTTCGAGTGCCCCTAGGTGGCCAGAACTAAAAATACAGCATCAACAATTTTCTCATATTTATCTCATTCCTTCTGACAAACAGCTAACCTTTGTTGTTGACTGGTCACTGTTCTCAGACTCTGTGGCACATTTTCAGGAGGCGTTACCATTAAACAAGTGCTTCCATTGCTTTGATAAGTCTCCACTTTACAGAAGAGCATTTGTGTAGTATTAATTTTAATCTGGAAATTTTTGACATACTGAAGTGGCAGGCTATCATTACTCCCACTTATGACTCCAATTTAGCCCTTGTCACTGCAGTTGTCAGTATCAATTGGGGATTAGATTGGGTTATGGCATGCAGAACTGATGGTCAATGAATAAGCACTATTTTTCATTCCATCTTAACAGAGTCTGGTATTTTATTAAACAAGCCCATTTGGTACATTTTTTGTTACTGCTTGTTAATTCTTTTAATGGCATATATGAAATTTGGGGTTTTATTTTCCTTTGAAGTTGTTTAGTGGGGGTCTTGCTGTTTCTGAACAGATGTAGATTGTTCAGTCCTGTATTTGGAGTGAGGTACTCTAATAATGAAATGAAAGGGAATTGATACTACTTCTGACATATATGCTTCCTAAGAGCTGTACACACTGGGAGATTACTTGCTTCTATGGTTGGTTAGGAAGCATTATACTGATTTTTCCAAGAGATATACATTGCAGGATTTTAACCCTTTAAATTACTATATATCTTATGTAACTGTGCATTAGTCTTTAATGGAAATTAGTTTGATCTAAAAAATTCGGATGATTGTTCCCAAAAACACACAGGAACCATTTCAGATTTTTAAGGATTTTGGGGTAGAGAATGTAATGAAGTTATTAATTTTTTAATTTCAGTCTTTATCGACTGGAAGAAAATTGAGGTGAAAGGTGATATGTAAATAATGAAAGAAATATTTCTTACTTAGAGGTGGGTTTTATTTTGTCACTCTACTGTGACATTTGTGCAGAAAAAAGTATTAGGTAAATCTGCCTGTTCCACTGTGAGAATTCCACTGAATTTGCTTCTATAGTAACCAATTAGCCAGAGCTTATCACTCATGTAAAACAGTAACTATTTGCATTTTTAAAACCTTCATTTGTGAAACAGCGTGTCTAAATGATAAAGTTAAATTTCTTTCCCAAGACCACAGTTGTTCTTTGTAGGTGGAAACAACTAGGTTTACAATTTAAAAAGCGAGGGAAAGGAGGCTCCTAGGCAGCAGCATCCATCCACACTAAAAGCAAATATTTGTTTTTGGAAGAGAGAATAGCTGTCCCCGGAGCAGCCAGCTTAGCAAAAGCAGGAATGGAAGGGCAGAACTCATCTTTTATGGAAGTCAGATAAATTTCATGCTCTTTAACATCGACTGTGACTGCAGGCTTTTCACTGGAGCCTGGCTCCTTCCCCAGTGTGAACAAAATAGGAAAAGTGATTAAAGTTCACTCAGTATTGGACAGCAGGAGGCAACAGCGCTAGTATCTTCAGCAGAGTGAGAGAGGCCTTTAATAAGACGTGTGATGATTCTTTGAAGCAAAGAAATAGGGCCTATAGAGGCCTATACTAACATTTGTTCATTTCCTGCGCTTCATATGGCTTCTTTGACACTTTGTAATATTGTCATCCCCCTTCATTAAAATGTTCATTTTGAAGGGGAAAGAGAGAAATTTAGTTGTTAACTGGGGTCAGAGGCCAGCAAGATCTGCTGTGAGTAAAGAGTTCAGAACTTTATTGGCTTGTAGTAGTAGCAACTCTTGAGTCGATATAAAAGACAACAGAAAACTATAACACAAAAGCTGTGAATTGTCTTCTAGCCTGTCTTTGCTATTTACATGGGTGGATAGAAATCTTGGGTGTCCACTCTAGTCTTGGTCAAAAGAATTGGCTAGAGGGTACTCCTGGATCATGCCACTTGGACTTTTCTCTCTGTGTTTTTTTTTTTTTAATTGTGCAATCAGTATTCACACATTCTTATAACTAATAGGATTAGAGGCGTTGCAAAGGGATTTGAACAAGATAATTAATTTACTGCTTAGCCCACAATATAACAGGCAAAACCCTTCTGAGAAAAGGCGGACAAAATAGGTCAGAAAATGTGTGGGAAATGAGGTAAGGCCTCTCAAACCAGGCCTCAATCAACTACACCATTATGAAAAGGTCCTAGACTATTCATTCATTACTTCAGACTGGTTGACTTTTTCAGCTTGGCCACCAAAGGTGTCAAGGAGAGAGACTTAGCCGAACAGTTGGAAGTGGATCTGAACACGGAGGACTCTGTTTCAAGTACTTAAAGGCAGCTTCACATTTTTTTGCCACTATGTGACATAACACAGTGTGTTGGGGAAAAAATGCAGCATTCTCTCTCAAGGATTTGACAAATCTGAAGACCAAGTATAAAAGCAGGATTGCTTTTAAACTTTGTTGGTCTGAATCACAATTTAAAGTTGGACAATACTATTTTAAATATCAAATCTTCAAACTTTCTTAAATGTCATGTTGCCTTTGAATCATTTTCTTGCAGTGTTCTTTTACCAAGGTAAATTCTAACTTCTCCTGCCTGTGCTTTAAATGATTCGTATAAACACACTTTGTTTGGTTTTTAAAAAGCCAAAACAGCCTAAAAGAATTCAACAGCCTGAAAGAACTCCACTCTGACTCTTCCGTGACATCAGTATATTGTGTGAATTAGCATGTGGTGATCTTTGGTTTCCAAAGGAGCAGCAGGAAATTCTTCAAAGATCCTGCCCATATATTTTTTGTCTTGAATCTTGTATGAACCACCAGCCTGATCAAAGATGCCAGAAATTGTTAGGAAACATGTCGACCTGGCCTTGCCCGTTTGGTGACTACAGTCCCCTCCTCTTCGGTGGAAGAAACAGCAGGAACTGCTCTAATGAACTGCCCAGCAGCTCCATAGAAATAGTTTCTTCAGTGTGTATACAACCAGAGGTGGGAAAAGGTTAATCCATAGGGGAACTAGTTAGGAAAGCAAAGCAAAAGATTTCTGGGAGTTATATGAGCAAAATTCAAATTAAAGTAAAAAAGATGGTAGGTTTTTTCTTTTTAAATTAAGTTGTCGTGAAATTCTTCAAATCCCCTTATTTTTGTGTTGCCTGATACCTTTCTAGTTTAAACCCTTTTAGTTTTAGCAATGATTTGGTCATTATATACTATATACAACAATATATAATTCTTGTTTTTGACTGTATAGATTATATATAGATTTTAATCTACCAAAATACAAAGCCATTTTACATAACAGCATTCCATCTCTGATATCAAAAACAATTATGGACATATTTCCCATCCCACATTTAGGAGTATTTTTTAGAGAGTTGTATGGCAAAATATCAGAAAATCAAATATAGAAATGGTAACTGAATTTGACATCTTTAAAGAGAGCCAATTATTTGCAACAGTAGAAGCAATCACAACCTTGATGAGTATAGTTAGGGAAAAGAGCTTTCAGAGTAGGGCTAGATTCATTTTTGCATAGCATCATAAAGATTCATTATTACAATATCCTGCCTGCCTGCAAGAACGGAACAGACAGAGACATGCACATAACTTTGTCGTAATACGCTCTGGGTGAAATCCTGGTCCCAATGAAATCAATGGGAGGTTTGTCATTGATTTCAGTGTGGCCAGGATTTCACCCTCTGGGTATATCTACACTGGAATAAAAGACCTGCAAGTACGGCTGCAGCTGGCCTGGGTCAGCTGACTGGGGCTTACAGAGCTTGGGCTAGGGGTTAAAAATTGCTGTGTAGACATTCGGGCTCGCGTTGGAGCCCAGGCTCTGGAACCCTTCCCCCTGCGGGGTCCCAGAGCTTGGGCTCCAGCCCAAGCCCAAAGGTCTACACAGCGATTTTACAGCCCTGCAGCCTGAGCCAGCTGACCTGGGCCAGCCGTGGGTGTTTAATTGCTGCGCAGACTAACCTTTCCTCATTTTATGGTTAAGTCTGTCATCTGAGGTATTTGGATTCTAGCAGTCTGCAAATTTATGGCATTGTTGACCTTAAGGTTCTTTTTTTTAAAATTCTACTTTCTGAAAACTTCTAGGTTTCAAAAAAGCATAAATTATTTAATAAAAATGTACAGGTTTCACATTAAAGCAATACTCTGCAGGTAAAATGTGGCTCAAAGCTTAAATTTTGTAAGCAGTATGGGAGAGATGAAGAAGGGATACACAAGCTTTTACAAAATCTAGGCTCAACAGATCATTTCCATGATTTTTCAAATTCTGAGGGAAATAGATAGGAACTGACCACTCTGTTTTCAATGTCCAAGTTGAAAAAAACTGAAAAATATAAACCAATATAATAAATGTTGAAAAGTATTTTGTTAATAAAATGTTATTAATAACTTAGTTACCATAAGGAGTAATAACTTCAATATGTATGTATGAATACACTTTTTTAAAAAATCTAACAGTGCCCCTTTATAACTCAAATTCCTTTTTGCCTACTCTGTTTCCATTTAGAATGTAAAATGTGATCTCTGGGGATCAAAGATTTTGTGTTCCTTATTTCAAGATGGGAGTGAGAATCATTAAATATTGAAAATATTGTGAAAAACAGACCATGAGCGAGAGATTTCCTGTGCTCTTCAGATTATATATTATACCATGTATTAAAACATTTGACCAAGTTAATTTTTAGATATGGAAGGCTTGATTCAAAAGATTTACTTACACAGAGGGTAATTTTCCTATAGGAATAAAATGTGCCCCTAATTAAAATATTTTTTTTCAGGCATGAATTGAAAGAGGTATGCAGGAAGAGTCTGAATAAGAAGCACTTTGAATGTACGGCACCCTCTTACATGAATGGAATATTCATCAGTATTGTGAATTGATAAATAAGTATTGAATTTTGGTAATGCCTAATGTAGGTTAAGGCACGAATTCAGCAAAGACTTTAAGTGAGTGCCTAAATCCATCTTTCTGTAGCAAAGCTCATAAGTGCTTGTTTAATTTTAAACATGTATTCAAATCCAATGAAGTCAATGGGATTTAAGCAGTGCTTACAGTTTAGCATGTAACTCTGTGGCTGTTAAAGTGAGACTTAGTCTGAGAAATCCTTTTTTTTTTGAGGGGGGGGGTACTACATATATTGAGGCAAAGGATGGGTTCATCTAATGCATCTTTTCCAATTCTTCTCTTGGGATCATGGTGTATGATTAATTGCATTTGCTTGCTTACATTGTTTGTTTGTAAAGCTTAATATACAACTTTGATGGATTTTCTACTCGGATACTAGGATAGTACATAATATCAGAGAGCACAATCTGGCCCTCTTTAATTATTGTTAAGAGTGGGCGAGCAGACAGTTCACTGGGTGCATAAGGAAATGTCTGACAAAAATTGGACCAGAGAATAACAGACTGCAAGAAATGTACATTTTGCAGATCTGGGACTCCATCAGATATACTAGAATCATGTTGAATTTGTTCTTTTCTTTTTCACAGATCGTAGACCTTTCTCTCTAACTCCCAGCCTACACAGAATTGATATTGTGGAAAAGTATTTGAATGTGCGTATCTCAATCTGAAGAAAACACTTAGGCATTTTCCCATGAAATTCTGAATTAAAAAAAATTCATAGTTTTACTTCTTTCCATGAATTATTTAAATATAAATACAAAGAAGATACGCCATTTTGTAACCTTCAGCAAGAAGTTCCTGATCCTAAGCTCCTAAACCCACTAAAGAAAATAGTAAGACTCCTATTGACTTCAGTGTGGTTGGATCAGGTCCAAAGTGCTCCCTACCCACCTAACCAGACTAACAGGGACAGTCAGGAATACAAATTATAAAGTGAGTTTTTAGTTGCTTTTCCTTTAGAGCCTGTGACATTTGTGCTAGCTGTCTGGCTTCTGTTCCGCTGTGAAGTTCCAGCATAAACTATGCTGTATGGGATGTTACAGATACCATGATGCTCTGTAAGAGCATAGATCTGGTTCAAAGGATATAGATGTGCCATAAATTTTAAAATGTCTTGTACTGGTTTTGCAAAGTTTCTGAAATATTCACTGTCTACACTGAAATTTTCTCTCTTTGGTCACAGGTAGAAGGTGGGGAGGTTGTTCTTGAGTTTGAGAAAAAAATATTTTCAAATTTTTTTATGAGTGCCTGAATGGAGGAAAAATAGCTTTTCCCAATTTAAAATAGAATCCATCCAATGTTTTTTCCCCATGCAGATAACTAATTACGTAGTTTAAAACAACTTTGGAAGGTGAGGAGTTTCTAAGCATGAAAAAGAATTCACTAGAATGTATAAGTGGGCCAGTTCCATGGAACAATAACTGTGACACAACACAGTGCATAGTAGTTCATCACAGCACTGAACTAGCTGGCTGGGATGCATGTGTGAAACAGTGGTGGGAGAAAGAAAGTAAGTTAGTATTTTTTATGTCCTATCTGCCTACCTTAGAACAGTCTGAACCTGTCGCCCTAGTATTTGAGTGTCTTCTACATAAAACAGATTGGCAAATCCATATAAAATGCCCTGACTTCTCTTCTACAACAGTATATGGGACATTCAGCACATGGCTCCTGATTCAGCAAAACACTTGATAACATACCTAACGTTAAGCATGTGAGTAGTCCCACTGAAGTCCATGGGATTTAAGCACATGCTGTAAATTAAACACACGCTTCAGTACTTTCCTGAATAAGGATGGGATTATTTGCATGCTCTCAGTTAGGTGTGTAATTATTATGATATGCTACACTGAGGCCACGTTGCTGAAGTTAATAGAATTTTCATAATTTCTTTTCAGTTTACCTTTCCAAAGGTACACTACACGGTACCTCAGGGTATGCACTACAACTACATGCTGCTACCGTATCTTCGTGAATATTCATTTTATTTAATCTTTGTGGAAGATTGATGGGCCTGGAGACTAACTGTGACAGGATCCCCAGGGTACAACCTGGAACTGGGGTACCGCTGTGTCCTCTTAACTCTCCAGCCTGGATTGTCTTTCACAATGCTTTGCTAGTGACAAGCAGCAAACCAAGCACTATCACTCACACCACAGCAGCGTGTGGAGCCCCACACCCAGTTAAATTGCATGAACGCACCCTGAACCACTCTCAAATCACACCGAGAAAGATACCAGCAAACATCCCAAGCCCTCACCCTCGTACCCCAGAACTCTACTGCCTTGCCCTCGTCAGAAGCCTGACCAATGTAAGTCATTACCCAGTCTGCCCCCCTCTCGATGTGGAGAGGACAAACACTAGCCTTTGTAAACTGAGCTGAGATTTCCCAAGCACTTCGGACAAACTCACTGGTTAAGATAAAACATTAAAATAAGTTTATTCACTACAGAAAGATAGATTTTAAGTGATTATAAATGGTAGGCATAAAAGGTCAGAGATAGTTACCAAAGAAAATAAAAGGTAAGCACACAGTCTAAATATTGAACCTCATTTAAACTAAGAAGTATTTGGATCAAGCAGTTTTTCAATGTTGCAGGTAAGTTACAAGTCCTTAATACGCAGGCTTTCTCTTTAAGCCTGGGACCAGTCTCCTAAATTTAAGTCTTTGTCGTTTCAGTACTTTTGTTGCTTCCAGAGTAGGTGGGAGAGGAGAAAGGTAAGGCATGATGCCACTGTACCTTATTTTACACCCTCAGTCCATGTGCTTGGAAAATACTAGCCCAAACATATCTGATGCTTGTGCAACTCTCTTACAACTCCCCTGCTAATTAATGGTCGTTTAACCCCCACCTGGTTGTAGATCATCTCCTTTGTTGTCACTGGAGAACTAGCAGTGTATGACTCCCAAACTTATGACATATTTCAATAACAGCCATATAGCAAAATCTCATAACTTCATATACACTAATGATATACATATTTTGCCAGAACAATGGGTTTCATCAGGTCATGACCTTTCCTATGATATCTTACATGGCATACTTTGTATGAAATATCACAACCATATATGAATATGGGGGTTACAGGGTGCTACTTTGGGGTACAGTACGTCACACTAACATTTTCTTTTATTCTCAGAATAGGTGAGGGATGAGACATTTTGCATGTTTTCCTGCAAATGTGCTGAATTCCTAACCTTAGATGTTTGGCACTATTGATTACTAAAAGATTCGTGTCTGAGTGGTCAGATAAAAGTTAGAACTGCCATGTGTCAGATGTATGAGTCTAAAAAATTTGGCTCTTTAAGAAAGTCATTGCTTTCTTAAAGGTGATAAACTATGTATCTTCAATGATATTATAGTACATTGCTGTGAAGAAGTTTAAAAATGCATGTCACTAAACTTTTTGGTAGATAGAATGTGTTGATGTGATTTAGAGGCAATGCACCTGTCACGTTTAATTGCAGGACACTTTCCATCTATTAACTTTATTTTGCCAAAGCCTCCTAATGAAAAAGTTCCAGTATCTAGTTCAATTTTCTTTGCGTTTGACAGAAGAGCAATTATTTTTTAAAACTTTCTACTATTAAGATGTGTTTCAGAAAGCAGTCTGTCCTAGATTATATGCCATTATATTTCATCATATGCTTGTCGTACTTTAGGAACATCTTGATATCCGTGAAAAAATATGGAAGGGAAATTCAGAAATTCTGTCTATAGTATAATGTAGGGTTTACAAATACAAATGTTAAAATGATTGGGTTGTTCCTGTCCATCATTAGGTGGTATCTCCATGGAACTATAACTATACCTGTGCCTGGCAGGGTTGTGTTGGCAGCAGCACATGTGGGGACCACATGGCCATCTTCTAACAAAAGATATATGGCCCTGCAAAGAAGTAGAATTGAATATGCTTGTGTTTCAGCCTCTAAATCAATTTCTGGGACCTTTTCTACAGATGTTGGCTGCTGCAGGTCTGTAAAACAGTATATGGCCATGTGAACTGTAACAGACAATTAAGCCTGAGAATTAACCATAATACACTAGATAGCATGTGCAATAGCAACTATATGGAAAAAATTACACCTTTTCATCTGTCTATAAATATTACTTACATGTAATCATGGCTGAATTTGAAATTGGTCTTGTCCTCAAATAAATGTTAAGCTACTCCTGCTTGAAGAGCAAGATACTAATAGCTGTATTAGCAATTGCAAGCTATATATGCTAGAATACTTGAGTTTGCAAAACTCTTATTGAATTCATTGAAAACTAACTACAAGATGGAGCTGCAGGCTCTAACACTGAAGAAGACATAATACAAGGAGTTTATTTTCCATTTAATATCTGTTGGCATATGTACAGTATAACGTGTACATATAGGACCACATTTATATTTTAAACAAGAGGCACTTAAATTCAGTTTTTGTTTATGTATTGTATGTTATAGTTCAGAGTTAGGATCCAAGCAGTTAAAACATACCTTCATTGGTTCACTGAAAAGCCTGACATTTAGTGTTTTTAAAAAATGTACATTTAACTTGCAAATTCTCTCTTTCCCTTTATCTCTCTCCTTACTCTAAAATCCGATCCTTTCTTTCTTGAGTTTCCTGGTCTTCCTTGTCCTGACACTAACCATTTGTTTACTACTCCCAAAGCATAACTATTTGTGACTGGGACCCAAAAGCAAAACATGAGCGTTTGTCCCCTCCTCACCCTAATACACATCTTCCTCATTTGATAAAAATCAGTCACTACTCTACTCCCCAAATGCCATCAGTTCCATCCAAACCAAGATTTTTAAAAAAGCCCATTAATTTTCCTGTCTGTTCACCACACATAGACAGTAGCTTCCAGCAGGCTTTTCTTAACAGCTTCCTGCAGCTTGCTTCTCATCCACCTGGAAGAAGCTGGGAGAATAGTTGCAAGAGATGGTTGAGAGACAAAAGATGTGGAGGAAGTCCTGGAAGGTTACTTGAAAAAAATGTAGTTGGTGGAAGCAGGTTTCAGAATTAAATATAAAGCTGAAACCTCTAACCAAAAAACAGGAAACTAGGATGGTTTTGTTTGGATATGGTAGACAAGGGTGTCAAATTTATTCTGTGATGATGGAAAACTTTGATATTCCAGGGTACTCACTGGCATAAATACATTACCCTGGATCCACAGAGGATCTCCAAGTGATGTCAATGGGAAGTTGCACAAAGAGTGAGGTTAGAGTATAAGCTCTGTGTAATTACATCACTTTTAGTTATTATCATGATTTCTTCTTGTTAGGTGCATTTTTGCATTCTGTGGGAACATAGGATTATTTTATGACTATCTCTGCTTCTGCCCTCTGTTTCTCTTCCTTCCTGAAATCTTTCTATCTTACATTCCCCTTTCCCTGCCTTTGTCTGTCTCATCATTCATTCCCTCTGTAGTAACTCCCAGTTCATATGGGCTTCGCTCCCAACACTTTCACCATCCCACCTGCCAAAATGACCATCAGTGAAATATATAACGCTAATATTTAAAATGTCATCATTAATCTTTACACATAACATCAAATGAGATGAATTGGTGTGTGGGAGTTTGCTTTTCTTTGAGCCATTGATTCACACTGTAGGCTCAGGCAGACACCACTGCATCAGTTTACAACTTTATCAGATTTTGCAGCTTTTCTTCATCAGGTCTGGGGGAAAAAAAGGGAAGTTGAGGGCACTGCAGACTCTTAAATCTGTCAAGTGTATCAGGTGACACTACGATGCTAGGCACTCAGATGCCATGGTGATGGGAACTCTACACACACAAAAGAGATTAGGATGGATAACTGGAAGGTAAGCGAGAGCTTGTGCTTATCCCATATGCTACAGGAAGAAAGACAAGACACCGTTCATGTAGTTTAACTAGGCTGCAGTTCTATGAAAGTATATAAGAAACTATTCAGCAATAACTCATCCAGTGTAGGTCAACCTTCCACCTATCATCCATACCACCTTGAGGAGGGCTACCCCAGCTCAGTCCCACCTTCCAAACCCTTGAGTTAGTCCAGCTTCCTTCTTACCCTCAATTCAAAAAGAGGGTATGGAGAAAGAGAGTGGGCTTTCTCTGTACCAAATGTTAAGGCACACCACCCTCTTTTACCCTCTTCCTTTGAAGATGCTCTCCTCTCAACCTGATTCTAGTTTTGGTTTGTCACAGAGCAGTACCTTCTGTTGAAGGAGCATCTGTACTGGACACCTGCCAAACTGTAACAATATGAACATCTTAATAAACAAACCTACCC
The DNA here is from genome assembly GCF_965152235.1 of Eretmochelys imbricata. NCBI lineage: Eukaryota > Metazoa > Chordata > Testudines > Cheloniidae > Eretmochelys > Eretmochelys imbricata. The sequence continues at coordinate 112,814,070 of NC_135575.1, read as the reverse complement.
ACCAGATCTCTGGGCTGCTTGGAAGTAAGTGCAACCTACTCCCTCTCTCCCCCCCCCCCCCAACAACAACAACAACACCCCCCTCTCCCCCAGCCCCATCTTGAAAATGACAGAAAAGTTTCTTCCTAGCTTCCAAAGATGACTGGTATCTCACCCACAGCACATCCAGAACCTGGTGCCAATATAATTCTAAGTGGGGGAGGGGAACCATTCCTTCTGGGAGTGAAGTGATGCCTTGGGAAAGGGAAAGGGTTTATAAACTCTCCCTTAGTTATGCAGCAGCCAGTGGATTTCTGCCACACCCTTCAATCTGGCCATTGGGTTTGATATTAGTGTGCACTAGATAGACCCCCGCTGAGGTCACAAGGTTGCTGAGGGCGCCAGGGGGGATGGGGATGAGAAAGAATTAAAGGTTTCTTTACCCTGCTGGCCCAGACAAAGCCTGAGGCCGCGAGGGGTGCATGATTCCCCTGGTTAAAGTACGATTTACCTTTGCCTGAGGGGAATATCAAAAACAGTGTGTCATTGATCTCACTGTGTTGAATTGACATGCAGCTCATTCATGTGTTTAACTTACACTGTCCTGTCTGAACCACCAGTGTGTACTGGTCTGGGCAATGACAGCAGAGACTACTGGTTAAGAACTTACTGGAGAGAGAAGATGAGACAAAGAAAAATGGTTGTGCAAATGACTACATTTGAGTAATCCAGCAAGACAAGAACATGATAAATATGGCAAAGATAGAAAGACATAGGACCTAATACAAAGCTATCACTAAATAGAATCATAGAATATCAGCGTTGGAAGGGACCCCAGAAGGTCATCTAGTCCAACCCCCTGCTCGAAGCAGGACCAATTCCCAGTTAAATCATCCCAGCCAGGGCTTTGTCAAGGCTGACCTTAAAAACTTCTAAGGAAGGAGATTCTACCACCTCCCTAGGTAACGCATTCCAGTGTTTCACCACCCTCCTAGTGAAAAAGTTTTTCCTAATATCCAATCTAAACCTCCCCCACTGCAACTTGAGACCATTACTCCTCGTTCTGTCATCTGCTACCATTGAGAACAGTCTAGAGCCATCCTCTTTGGAACCCCCTTACAGGTAGTTGAAAGCAGCTATCAAATCCCCCCTCATTCTTCTCTTCTGCAGACTAAACAATCCCAGCTCCCTCAGCCTCTCCTCATAAGTCATGTGTTCTAGACCCCTAATCATTTTTGTTGCCCTTCGCTGGACTCTCTCCAATTTATCCACATCCTTCTTGTAGTGTGGGGCCCAAAACTGGACACAGTACTCCAGATGAGGCCCCACCAATGTCGAATAGAGGGGAACGATTACGTCCCTCGATCTGCTCGCTATGCCCCTACTTATACATCCCAAAATGCCATTGGCCTTCTTGGCAACAAGGGCACACTGCTGACTCATATCCAGCTTCTCATCCACTGTAACCCCTAGGTCCTTTTCCTCAAAACTGCTGCCTAGCCATTCGGCCCCTAGTCTGTAGCGGTGCATTGGATTCTTCCGTCCTAAGTGCAGGACCCTGCACTTATCCTTATTGAACCTCATCGGATTTCTTTTGGCCCAATCCTCCAATTTGTCTAGGTCCTTCTGTATCCTATCCCTGCCCTCCGGTGTATCTACCACTCCTCCCAGTTTAGTATCATCCGCAAATTTGCTGAGAGTGCAATCTACACCATCCTCCAGATCATTTATGAAGATATTGAACAAAGCCGGCCCCAGGATCGACCCCTGGGGCACTCCACTTGACACCGGCTGCCAACTAGACATGGAGCCATTGATCACTACCCGTTGAGCCCGACAATCTAGCCAGCTTTCTACCCACCTTATAGTGCATTCATCCAGCCCATACTTCCTTAACTTGCTGACAAGAATACTATGGGAGACCATGTCAAAAGCTTTGCTAAAGTCAAGAAACAATTCATCCACTGCTTTCCCTTCATCCACAGAACCAGTAATCTCATCATAAAAGGCAATTAGATTAGTCAGGCATGACCTTCCCTTGGTGAATCCATGCTGACTGTTCCTGATCACTTTCCTCTCATGCAAGTGCTTCAGGATTGATTCTTTGAGGACCTGCTCCATGATTTTTCCAGGGACTGAGGTGAGGCTGACTGGCCTGTAGTTCCCAGGATCCTCCTTCTTCCCTTTTTTAAAGATTGGCGCTACATTAGCCTTTTTCCAGTCATCCGGGACTTCCCCCGTTCGCCACGAGTTTTCAAAGATAATGGCCAATGGCTCTGCAATCACAGCCGCCAATTCCTTCAGCACTCTCGGATGCAACTCGTCCGGCCCCATGGACTTCTGCACGTCCAGCTTTTCTAAATAGTCCCTAACCACCTCTATCTCCACAGAGGGCTGGCCATCTCTTCCCCATTTTGTGATGCCCAGCGCAGCAGTCTGGGAGCTGACCTTGTTAGTGAAGACAGAGGCAAAAAAAGCATTGAGTACATTAGCTTTTTCCACATCCTCTGTCACTAGGTTGCCTCCCTCATTCACTAAGGGGCCCACACTTTCCTTGGCTTTCTTCTTGTTGCCAACATACCTGAAGAAACCCTTCTTGTTACTCTTGACATCTCTTGCTAGCTGCAGCTCCAAGTGCGATTTGGCCCTCCTGATATCATTCCTACATGCCCGAGCAATATTTTTATACTCTTCCCTGGTCATATGTCCAACCTTCCACTTCTTGTAAGCTTCTTTTTTATGTTTAAGATCCGCTAGGATTTCACCATTAAGCCAAGCTGGTCGCCTGCCATATTTACTATTCTTTCGACTCATCGGGATGGTTTGTCCCTGTAACCTCAACAGGGATTCCTTGAAATACAGCCAGCTCTCCTGGACTCCTTTCCCCTTCATGTTAGTCCCCCAGGGGATCCTGGCCATCCGTTCCCTGAGGGAGTCGAAGTCTGCTTTCCTGAAGTCCAGGGTCCGTATCCTGCTGCTTACCTTTCTTCCCTGCGTCAGGATCCTGAACTCAACCAACTCATGGTCACTGCCTCCCAGATTCCCATCCACTTTTGCTTCCCCCACTAATTCTACCCGGTTTGTGAGCAGCAGGTCAAGAAAAGCGCCCTCCCTAGTTGGCTCCTCTAGCACTTGCGCCAGGAAATTGTCCCCTACGCTTTCCAAAAACTTCCTGGATTGTCTATGCACTGCTGTATTGCTCTCCCAGCAGATATCAGGAAAATTAAAGTCACCCATGAGAATCAGGGCATGCGATCTAGTAGCTTCCGTGAGCTGCTGGAAGAAAGCCTCATCTTACCTCATCCCCCTGGTCTGGTGGTCTATAGCAGACTCCCACCACTACATCACTCTTGTTGCACACACTTCTAAACTTAATCCAGAGACACTCAGGTTTTTCTACAGTTTCGTACCGGAGCTCTGAGCAGTCATACTGCTCCCTTACATACAGTGCTACTCCCCCACCTTTTCTGCCCTGCCTGTCCTTCCTGAACAGTTTATAACCATCCATGACAGTACTCCAGTCATGTGAGTTATCCCACGAAGTCTCTGTTATTCCAATCACGTCATAGTTCCTTGACATCACCAGGACCTCCAGTTCTCCCTGCTTGTTTCCAAGGCTTTGTGCATTCGTATATAAGCACTTGAGATAACCTGTTGATCGCCCCTCATTCCCAGTATGAGGCAGGAGCCCTGCATGAGTTATGCCACAGCTCTTTAATATAATTTTGTTATAGTTAGTACAATGACCATATTGCCACTGAATGTGTTCCACAAGCTTAGGCAGGGACATTAGGATTCAGAACTGGCCCAAGCCATAAAATCCAGATCTGAATTTCTGAAAATCCAGATCTGAAACCTGGATGTTCTGATCCAGGTTTTTGTTTTGAGTGCATTCCTAATTGAGTCTCATTAATTTAGAAAGTGTGCATCAGCTCCCTCTCTGGTCGAGGATCTCCTTTTTATTGTTTAGAAGTGCCATGAATTCTTTAACTTCCATATAAATAGTCACCAGAGATGGACAGAATGAATTACTGTTCTTATTTTAATGGACAGAGTGTGCTATCTCTGCAGTGCTCCCAGCATCAATATCTAAATTCTGATTCTCCTCATGGTGATGCAGCTCTCTAGCCATACTATTTCATATCGTTAGCATGCACTAAATTCCCTGAACAATTTGCTCTTTTCTTCAAAACTTAGACTGAATTACTAATCTGTGCATCTGAAGTACAAGAAACACACAAAAGATAAATTGTTTTACTAATCAATAATGGTGGTGGTTGTTACTCATTTATTTTGCAGTTTCAGTTAAGTGATGGCTACATTCAAATGTTCTTGGCATAACGATATAGTAATATCTTCAGGGTGGAAACGTTTGAGTTTACGTTGTGTCTATCATATTGTTAGTACAATCAGTAACAACCATAATAATTGTTAATAGAAATCTAAAAATAATTAGATAGGCTGAACCCCACTAATGTTTTACATATATTATAGTGTAACTTAAACTTAATTGGCAACTCTCATCAAAAAAGACCATCCCAAAGTAGCCCTAATCATAGTGAGTACAACTCTACTGCACCTTTATTAGGAGATCATTTCCTTTTTAGCAGCAAATTTTTCCTGTGCCTTGAGTGATAAGTAGGTTTTACTGCATATCTTAAAAAGCATTCATAAATCTTCAGCTTGCTGTTTAGCTGAATATTTTAGGCCTGCACTTGAAGGAAAAATATCCCCTCTGCCCTCTCATATGTTGTTGGAATGAGTTTAGGGATAACTGTTGTGATTCACAATGTTTCAGGAAGTTACAAAACAGTGTTTCACCAGATGATACAGGGTTACAGAGTATAGAATGAAATTAGACAGCAAACCAGACAGCCTTTCAATCATTTCCTTAAAGTGCTTGCAGTTTCCATTTCAAAGCAGGTGAAACAATATTAAATATTGAAGACAAATTGGCTGCTTCCAACTCTTGTTACAAAGAGCTGTTGTTTCAGGCAACAGTAATAATGGGTATTTCAAAACCTAGTTGTCTCTTGGCAAGTCTAGTTTGTTGTCTCACACTTCTAGTGTGTAAGGACTACATCAAAAAACACCCCCAAATGGTTCTTTCACTTCTTTTGGCAAATTATATGCTAGATATAGGCTGGAAATTCATCTGGCAATATTTCTTTAATCCACCTGTAATCTGATTTTAAATTCTCTCTCATCTGATGGTACTGCAAAAGCTAGGCACTGAAACCACCTATGTGAAGTTGATTTGAACTGGAAAGATCTGAAAGCTTCTGCACTTCTTCCTGATTGATCATCATAAAGAACTCATACTTTGGGGCCTTATCTGAAATAATGGATAATACATTTTAAAAATTTGTTTGTCTTTCTTTCCAACCTGCAGCTCAGAGAGGAAATAAGTAAAATATTAAGAACATCAGTCAATTAATAAAACGTTGCAAAACCATCTCAACTTAAAATGTGAGTATGTAGGAAAAAAATCACAGGTGAAGAAAGAAAAAAATCCACGTGCAAATAATCATTTTTTTCCATAATAAAATGCATGTTCTTGTCATTTTGGGGTCTAAACCATCAAATCTGATACATAGATTTGAACGTTTTTGATTCCTTTAGCTTCACCTCTGAAATAGATGTGAGGTACGAGCAGTTAGGATTGGCAAATCCTATCCCACCTTCTGCTGATAGACCAAGGTAGCCTGAACAGCATGCCTAGCTACTCTCAAGGAACGGCCTCTCACTTTGCACTTTTGCAAGTCGACTGGGCAAGACCCCCCCCCTCATTTTACACAATTTTAGTGATTGGGGAGGCAAATACATTTGCAAATCTGTTGTGGTTCTGTGTTAGTTATAAGTAGGTTGTTGGGGTTTGTGGCAGCTATAGTGCAAGCACACTAGTCTTTTATGATGCACATTTTCAGATTATTTCAGGATGATTTTTTTTTTTTGCAATTTTAGGGTTGTTCGGCTAGTAATTTCAAACAATGAATTTGAATTGGGTAACCTTCAGAAGGAATGCAAACTAAAACCTACATTTGTATGTGATCCCCCCCCCCAATAAATATAATTGCTTTGTCTCACAGAAAATAAACCCTTAATAGTGTTGTTATTAAAATAGTAATATACAAAGAGAGGGATGTGACTGTAGAATACATGAGTTGAAATAAATTGTATTCTTTGAAACATTTAAACAAAACTTTCTGTCCATATTGCTAAAAGTCAGTTTGCATGCTAGGAGAGAAGGTTAAAGGTCAACAGTCCCCTCACACTTCACAGCTGTGCTGTTATCTCACCAATCCTTACAGGAACTGCACTTTGATTACAAATGCATGACAACCTGAAGTCAATAACTGTCATTCAACTATCAACTTGACCAGTGTGACTTTCTCTATGGGGGATAAAGAACAAATCTTTATTTTATTTTATTTTATTCTTAAGAGTTTCAAGTAGTCCTCTCAAAAAACTTTTTTCGTGAAAAAGGATTGCATTGAAGCCAAAGTTTGAAGAAGTATTGTAATTCCCTTCCAAATTATGGGTGGTCTCATTCTCTGACATCCTATTAATAGAACAATTACAAGTTGTAACTTTTTTTCTTACAGTCCTAAAGCAACAGCGTTGCATATTAATTTAGTAGAAGAGTAGACTACTCAGAAGAAAAGACTATTTGTCTTTTCAAAAAATAATTGCTAAGACCCAAGTAATGTACATGTGTGGTCCTGTTTACGCTCTTGTTTAATTTTTACAATTAGCATTTGTCATGCTAAGGTACTGTATTGTAATGAAGTAAGGGTGGTGAGTCTGCTTAGGTAATTATTTTTATATTAAAACAAAATATATTTTCTCCATGCATAATTTTATGCAAAGCCTTTGTAACAAATTGATTTAAGTGCACTTTTGGAGACATTTCAGGATGGAATTGATTCTGTGGTCAATAGATTGGCTTTCAAGGCAAGACTGAGATGAGAGGTTTTGCTTCATTCCAGAATCTAAATATGAACCTATAAAAATGAAAAAAAATTGGACTACTCTGATATCATTTTCATTCTTAACGGATTGTAAATTCATCAAGACTTAGTTCTGTGAACAGATATGGTTTGTGTTATTTCTTATGAGAATCCAGGAACCAAACTGTTACTGGAGTGACAACAGAAATATAAATTGTTGATATTAATTATTGTAATGTTGATATTTGTGGCACAACACCAAGTGCCAGTATTGGAGGAGCTGCTAAACTGTGGTGGCAAATGGGCTATAATATTATTAATCAAAGCCTCATATTTCCATTTTTATATATTGTATGCAACCTATTGCCTTGGCCTCCAAGAAGAGCAATACACAGATCTACTGTTTACAATAATACAATGCTATTTACAAATGGGTAGTACATTAGTTGTGTTCAAATACAGATTTACAAATGAATGGCAAGAATCTGAACGGTTTAAACGTGAAAGATTGAGGGGAATTTAGGGTAGCGAAAGGGGGTATAATTTAAAAATGAAATGAGATGAAAATGAAGAGGAAAGTTAAAGCTGAATTTTAGGTGGAAAAAACCCCTTTCTGACTGAGATTTATTGTATCTTGGAGTTCTCCAAATTAAAGTGGTGGAAGTGCTATTATTTCCAATATTTATCACTCAACTGGACAGAGCACTATAATGTTTGTGGTAGGAGCAATCCTGAAATAGCAGAGGAATGGTTAAAATGACTGACAATGATTTTCTGGCAAATCCATGGCAGAGCCTGTGTAGTAAATAAAGCACAGAACAGGGAATTGGGGGGCCTGTGATCTATCCTAAACCTTTCTTCTCATTTGTTCTGTGATCTTTAGCAAGTTACTGAAACATTGTGCCTCAGTTTCCCTTCTCTGAAGAGGGATAATATCTACCTCTTATGGAGGCATTGTGAGATTTTAATCCTCAAATGGTAAGCACTTTAGAATCATAGAATCATAGAATATCAGGGTTGGAAGGAACCTCAGGAGGTCATCTAGTCCAACTCCCTGCTCAAAGCAGGACCAATCCCCAATTAAATCATCCCAGCCAGGGCTTTGTCAAGGCTGACCTTAAAAACTTCTAAGGAAGGAGATTCTACCACCTCCCTAGGTAACGCATTCCAGTGTTTCACCACCCTCCTAGTGAAAAAGTTTTTCCTAATATCCAACCTAAACCTCCCCCACTGCAACTTGAGACCATTACTCCTTGTCCTGTCCTCTTCTACCACTGAGAATATTCTAGAACCATCCTCTCTGGAACCACCTCTCAGGTAGTTGAAAGCAGCTATCAAATCCCCCCTCATTCTTCTCTTCTGCAGACTAAACAATCCCAGTTCCCTCAGCCTCTCCTCATAAGTCATGTGTTCCAGACCCCTAATCATTTTTCAAAAAGAAAAGGAGTACTTGTGGCACCTTAGAGACTAACCAATTTATTTGAGCATAAGCTTTCGTGAGCTACAGATCAGCTCACGAAAGCTTATGCTCAAATAAATTGGTTAGTCTCTAAGGTGCCACAAGTACTCCTTTTCTTTTTTGCGAATACAGACTAACACGGCTGTTACTCTGAAACTAATCATTTTTGTTGCCCTTCGCTGGACTCTCTTCAATTTCTCCACATCCTTCTTGTAGTGTGGGGCCCAAAACTGGACACAGTACTCCAGATGAGGCCTTACCAATGTCGAACAGAGGGGAATGATCACGTCCCTCGATCTGCTCGCTATGTCCCTACTTATACATCCCAAAATGCCATTGGCCTTCTTGGCAACAAGGGCACACTGTTGACTCATATCCAGCTTCTCGTCCACTGTCACCCCTAGGTCCTTTTCCGCAGAACTGCTGCCTAGCCATTCGGTCCCTAGTCTGTAGCTGTGCATTGGGTTCTTCCGTCCTAAGTGCAGGACCCTGCACTTATCCTTATTGAACCTCATCAGATTTCTTTTGACCCAATCCTCCAATTTGTCTAGGTCCCTCTGTATCCTATCCCTGCCCTCCAGCGTATCTACCACTCCTCCTAGTTTAGTATCATCCGCAAATTTGCTGAGGGTGCAATCCACACCATCCTCCAGATCATTTATGAAGATATTGAACAAAGCCGGCCCCAGGACCGACCCCTGGGGCACTCCACTTGACACCGGCTGCCAACTAGACATGGAGCCATTGATCACTACCCGTTGAGCCCGACAATCTAGCCAGCTTTCTACCCACTATATAGTGCATTCATCCAGCCCATACTTCTTTAACTTGCTGACAAGAATACTGTGGGAGACCATGTCAAAAGCTTTGCTAAAGTCAAGAAACAATACATCCACTGCTTTCCCTTCATCCGCAGAACCAGTAATCTCATCATAGAAGGCGATTAGATGAGTCAGGCATGACCTTCCCTTGGTGAATCCATGCTGACTGTTCCTGATCACTTTCCTCTCATGCAAGTGCTTCAGGATTGATTCTTTGAAGACCTGATCCATGATTTTTCCGGGGACTGAGGTGAGGCTGACTGGCCTGTAGTTCCCCGGATCCTCCTCCTTCCCTTTTTTAAAGATTGGCGCTACATTAGCCTTTTTCCAGTCATCTGGGACTTCCCCCGTTCGCCACGAGTTTTCAAAAATAATGGCCAATGGCTCTGCAATCACAGCCGCCAAGTGCAAGATGGTGTTATGGGCAGGACTGATGATTTATAGAATAATTCTGTGATGTTAACGTTAGTGCGTATCATTTGTTGTTTTATCTTTGGCAAATGAGATAGATGCTGCTGCCATGTGGAATATCAACAAAACATTGTTGAAAGCAATTTACTCCTTCCCTGTCTCCATTATGGAGAAGAACATTTTCACTGGATATTTTCTGAAAACCAAAAACTAATCCTATTGCCGCCGATAATCAATGTATATCACAGAGAAAAGTAGAATCACATTTCTTAGAACTACACTTATCTTATCAGTTGTCTGCAGAATGACTTGGTAAACATCTATTTTCCTTTGTGTTTGCCTTAGCTGGTCTGTACATGCCAAATAGCAAGGCCTGGAAATAATAAGGAATCAGAAGTTGTTTGACTGTAAGAGTAATGTCATAAATAGATTATGCTGTACTGAGAGCTGGCATACATTGACTGTCTAGTGGTTCTCAACCAATGGTCTGCAGACTGCTGAGGGTCTGCAGACTGTGTCTAAGATTTCCAAAGGTGTCCGCACCTCCATTCAAAATTTTTTACGGGTCCTCAAATGAAAAAAGGTTGAGAACCACTGATCTAGAGTCCAACTTGTCAATGTTGAACAATTAACTGGATAAGCCTAATTTAATAGGCTTTGATAGGAAAGGTACTTTTATGTATTATATATTGTAATATATTTGCTGCATGACAGGCACAGAGAAAACAGGGTCACAATACAGATTATATATAAACAAATGTTTATTAAGGATGTGTTACAATGTGATCTACCTTGTACCATGATGGGAAGTTAAACTCCAAATATGCTTTAATAGATTCACTTCAGTCTTCACCTGAGCTGTTAATTTTAGAGAAAATGTTCTATCCTCCTTACTCTCCTTGCATTTATACAGCAGTATAATGCTTTAATAGCTTCTCGGTGCTTGGTAATTGTTCTTGTTTCTTTGTATCACACTATACAGTCTTGAAAACAATTCTTTAAAAAAAAAAGTTACTCCTAATGCAATAAAATGTAATGTCGCTAAAGAATGCCTGTATAGCAATAAAAAGGCTTTTAGACCAGATTCCTTCCTACAATGAAACAGTTAGGAAAGATAGTTTTCTTGTTTTATGTGGCAGTGAATAGAGAGACTAAAGCAATAAGACCCAGTCTAAAGTCTTCACTGGACAGAAAACCCAGTATGGAGTAGAGGACATTTATTTTATTTCTCTTTCTTTCTCTCTCAAATGTAGAAAAATAGCATCTATCCAGCACCATTAGACACTCTGCCATAAATTACTTTAACAAATCAAATCAGAGTCAGAAGAACACAAAACTCCCCTGCGACTTCACTCTCCCCCACAGATCTGTTTCCCCTCAAAGGCCCAGTTCTGAAGCAGCTCTCACAGAGGCACCTTGCAGTATTCCCAGAAGGTCAACAAATCAGAGCTGATTTTGGATCATATGCTTATCCCTGTAGCATATGGGATAAGCACAAGCTCTCGCTTACCTTCCAGTTATCCATCCTAATCTCTTTTGAAGAAAAGCTTGTTCCAAAGCTGAGGGCCTGTCAGTCTGTCCTGCAGTGGCTCAAAGACATAGGTACCAACCTCAGGGCAGACTGACACGAAGCAGGGCACAAACCCCATATTAGTTGTGAGTTCTGTACTTAGATTTCACCAATCAACTATCAAGCGTAAACTCCTCAAGCCTATAACAACCTTAACATGGAGTCACAGACAGTCCCCTGGGGTACTTCAAACTGTCTTGCTACCCAAGTGTGCCTACCTTTCTGATAGATTGTCCCTGGAGTAGGAAGATCTGAGGCTATATAGGACTTTATAAATAAACACCTTAAATTCAATCCAGAAACCAATAGGGAGTGCAGATTATGGAGCACAGGTGCTGCCACAGGGCAGAATAGTTTAATAAGTAGACTTCCGCATTCTCGATCAGTGTAAATTCTGGATTGATTTAAGGTTCAGTTCCATGTAGACTACACTGCAATAATTCTCTCTAGCTGTGAGAAAGAAATGGATCGTGGGAGCAATCATTACCTGACCATCAACGATTGGATCAGTTATGTATAAATATGCAGAAATACACAAATGTTTTAGTTTGGGAATGAATAAATAATGCTTATTATAAACAACTAATTAAGCATATCTCATTTATAAAAAGCAAGTGTTGTTTGTTTTGCTATACCACATTATGGTTCTTTCACCAGTACTCTATTACAAGTGTAAATCCCAGAGCCAAATTTATATAGTGGATTATTTGTTAAATAATTTAAGGGAAATCCCCATTCTACTAATTTTTGACTGCTTTATTATTTTGTTTTAGGGTTTTTTTTTTGTTTGTTCATATATGTTGCTGACAGTAACTATAAATCAGTATGGTGTTGTAAAATGTAAGACCAGGGTGGTTTTTATTTTTACCAGTCAGTATGTTTAACCAAGCAGCTGAATGGGCCCCGTCAGCATTTAGAGTATGGTTTTGCACCAAACTAGAGTACACAAAGGATTGTAGAATTCAATTAGATTTAATAAGAGAGTGTGTCTTGGATGCTTGTCTAATGAACGATATGTATTTCACATTATTCATCTGTAGAAGTTTTGTCTGTTTATAGAGAGGTAAGAAATTATGCATTAAATCTTTTGATATATTGTTTTCTAAGGAAGAATTTGATACATTTCAGATAAGGCTATTTTGTGGTTAGCTGAACTCAGAGTAGAGCATCTCGATCCAGTGGGCCCGTTTCTCCACTGCTTTGAACTAATTATTTACATCAGTACAATATGGATGTAAAATACTGCAATTCCAATTTGGTAGAGTTTTACATCCAATTCACACAGATGGACAGGACTACACGATGTGCAAGGAATAAGGTCTTAAATGTGTTTGATTTAGGAGAACCACCTCTGGGAAATGTGACAAAATAAAATAGGCAGCCAATGGGAGCTGGATATTAGAACATATGTGAGGGGAAGTAGGTCTGCTCACAAATATGGTAACTGCACTTCAGAATGGTATACTGATAAACACCCATCCCCTGTCCTCCTTCCCTCCTAAATCCCTCCTACAAATACTGCAACCATTACCTGGTTTATTCCACCCTTCACCACTAGATACTTTAACTTCTCTGGACTGAACTAACAAAAAGTCACTTATGCTTCTGTTCCACTTCAGCTTTTGTAAGTTGTGTGATCATTATCTTAAATTTATGAAAATCAGAAATATTATTTCATACTTCATCCCTGTATAATCTCATTATATAGACTGCATGTGGCTCAATATAATATATTTCATGAAGAATATATAGGTTTGATTTTTTGCTTTCCAGTAGGAGATAAAGTAGTTCTATGGTATAATGCATATATGTCTGTCTGTTTTTAAATAATTATGAAAGGACCAAGGGCACAAGATAGGCATTTTTTGAACTGATTTGTAAAACTGAATAAATGTCTTGTTTTCAGTGCTTCCTATCTGACTCAATAGTTCTTCTTTTTCCTTTAAAATCAGGACACATTACTCATTTTCCGTTACTCAGTACTTCACAAAGTAGAAGATGGCAGTACAGATTTATGATATCAATGGTCAGACTGTAAGCCATGTAGGAAAATAAAATTACCACTAATTAAATTTAGAAGTAGGTTTGCCATCTACAAAAGATCTATTGCATCAAATTGAACGATAGTTTTCCCACACACAAAAATGGATCCAATCTTAACAGTGCATGATATAGATATTATACATTGCTATTTCAATTTATAAAATTAAAATAATAGCATTGCTTTGTAAGGTTAATGGGATACTCAACTAGAAACTATATGTGGTGGGTAATAAAATAGCTGCAATGCAGTATTGGCTTCATTTGCTAAGAGCTGATGCAGTATATCAGATTAATTTATATTAGGTTGTACAGTGACTTTATCCTTAGAATCACTAGGAAAACAAAAACACCTACAAATATCTTCAGTTTTTTATATGAGAACAGATGAGCATATTATACAGGTCTGAAATACAAGTGGTAGCAAGATTTTGCTGTAAAATTGCTTCCCACCACACCAAACTCAAACCCAATAATACTTATAAATAAAAACCCAGCAGTCCAGCTCCATTTTCCCCAAAAAATTTAATAGTAGATTTGTTTGTTTTTTAAATGAGTTTCTATAGGTACGTCTACAAAATATACTACACCTCATTTACTAGTATGCTCTGAAATATCAACATAGAAACAAATAAAGTAGCCATTCAGTTTCACTGTCTAAATGCCTTAGTTTCAATTTTTGGTAGAATATGTTGTTTCATATTTGCTCAAGGATATTTTTATTCAGGTTCTGCACATTTAGGGTCTGATTTTGAGACCAGCCTCAATCTGACCTTTTTTGTGGGTGCAAAAAATGGAGGTCAGAGTCTCAAGCAGGGCAGAAATTCAGGAGAAGTCCCAAGTAAAGCACACAAAAATTCAGAGGTTTCTGGTGTGTGTGTATTTATAGTTGGGGGGGGGGTTGTTTGTTGATTTTGGGAGTGGGGGGTGGTACAATCAAAATAACACAAACCAGCAAAGTTTCTGGCCATATTCCCTTCACGCAGCTGAACCGTATTTAAACTTAAACAAACCATTAAAACAGTCCTGCTCATGTGTCTCCAGAATATCATTGTTGTGGGCTTCCCCTCTCCCCAATACTAAAGAAGTGCTAAAGTTACATGTTGTTACACTGGCTCTTGGAATATAGATGAAACAGTTGTTTGCTAATACCTTAGAAGGGATACATCAAATGCAGTGTTATTGGAGGAGTTGTGGAAGCCAAGTGCATGTGATAGATTAAACCCACAAAGTTGCAGTTACTTGAGTACCTATTATAAAGGGGCAAAGCCTTCTTATGGAACTCAGAAACTGGCCTAATAATGTGGATTATATCCCCTCTCTACCAATTGCTAAACAGAACTGTGAAAAAATTATCTGGAAGAGGCTCATGGGGCAAATAGGATTTGCTACACATCATCTGAACTTATTATAGGGTTTGAATATTGTTTCATTACACCCTGTGGCAAAGAGTTTACTGCAATTTACTGTGTTATTTTCATTCCAATTGTATACAATTATTTGTTAATTTCTCCACTTGTATCATTCATCCTTGAATTGTTAATACTGTTTCATAGACACACTGTCTTTTGTGTAAACTATAGGGCTGTAATATTGCTGCAGAATAATTTGTTTCAGTGGGAGTGTCCCTTTATTGTAAAATGCCCAGATGGATATCCTCATTTCTGGAACAGGTAAATGCCCCCTCTCTCTTAAGTTCAGGTTTATACTTCTGAACCCATGATGTCCACTTGTTTTACTAGTTTATGGTATTATTGTACCCTTATGGAGCCCTGTGAAGGGGGATGCTCACCAGTGGCACCACCTACTTGTCAGGTAGGGGTGTGGCAGGCTGTCTTCCTTCTGGGTACCCCTCTTTCCTACTACTGCTCTGCACTGTGGTGGTCAGTTCTTCCAGTGATTCTGCCATCCGGCCAGGTCACGTATTCAAGTCTGTCCTGTTTGGGGTATGTGTAAAGGGGTATGTATAACAACTGGGGGAGTCTTCAGGATTAACCAGGAGGCCTCAGGGCTCCTCCCCTGAGTCAGGATCTCCTATCATGTCTTCAGAGTCTTCTCCCCCCAACTAGGTTCCCTGCATCAAGGTAAGCCAATGTAGCATTCTTTCTCTTTAGGGGTTAATAGGGGAGCCTGGGCCCACCCTCTCCACTGGGATCCAGAGGTAGGCAGCTAAATCCTGCACCTGCAGGTCCTATGGGGCAGCCTCTCTAGATCACTTCCAGTCCGCTCTCTTCCCACAAGGTAAAGTAAAGAACAAAAACATAAAGATAAAATCTCTGATCTTCAGAGAGTCACAGGTGCCTGCTTTGTAGGCTTGGCCAGGCCTGCAGCAGCAAGACCACTTCTGACACATTCAGGAGCTCAGCATGGAGGTCAGCTCACTTCCAGTGTCTGTCTGTCTGCCAGTGAGCCACTCTGCTTCCCCTTTTAAGCAGCTCTTTAACCCCTTCCTTTCCAGTGCAGGGTTTGTACACTCTTCACAAGCCCCTTTCATTTTAAAGGATCCCAAGGGGCTTCACAAACTATGTAGAGTACATACAGAATGACTAAAATGCTGCCTCGTTGTAACAAGGACTGCATGCTGTACAACAGTACAGGAATGGAAAATACTGGCCAAGGACACAGAACACCCCTGTTTCTTTTGTAATCAACAGTATACCCCAACCATCACTGATTGCAGCCTACTGTGTAGTGAACAATCACAGCAACGATAGTAAAGACCCATATGAAGTGGAGAGGTCTACATTAAAAAGTCAACCAAACTTACCCCAATTAATTCCTATTCTGCCATAAGTAAGGGCTTGTTAGCTGCACTACTATAGCTCTTTAGCAGAGGTGCTCCTATGCCGATGGGAAAGCTTCTTCCACAGCACAGTTAATTCACCTCCCGGAGAGGCAATAGCTGTGTTGATGAGCACTGTCTACGCAGAGGATTAGGTCAGTATAAATATGTTGCTCAGGGTGTGGATTTTTCACACCTTTGAGCAACATAGTTATACTGATATAGATCTGTAGTGTACACCTGGCCTGAAGGTCTGAACAGTTACTTCTTGTGCTCCTATGTGGTAAGTACATACTAGCTTTTAAATGGCAACCAGTGTGTAATGTAAACCCACATGAGAGGAGCAGTAGAGTCCCATTGGCCCCACCCAGAATTCCTTCTGATTGCTGGATTAAGGAACCCATTGTGCTAGGTGACATACAAATACAGTAATTCCTCACTTAAAGTCGTCCCGATTAACGTTTCAGTGTTACGTTGCTGATCAATTAGGGAACATGCTCGTTTAAAGTTGTGCAATGCTCCCTTATAATGCCGTTTGGCAGCTGCCTGCTTTGTCCACTGCTTGCAGGAAGAGCAGCCCGTTGCAGCTAGCTGGTGGGGGCTTGGAACCAGGGTGGACCAGCAGCCCCCCAGCAGCTCCCCACTCCCCTAAGTTCCCTGTGCAGCAGCCACCCAGCAGGCTATCAATTGCCTGCAGTTCAGCTATCCCTCCCCCACTGCCATGTGCTGCTCCTGCCCTCTGCCTTGGAACCTCCTGCTTGCTGTGTGTGGAGGGTGGGGGTGCGGGGGAAGAAGGGGGCTAATGTCAGGATGTCTCCCTCCCCTCTGCTCCTGCACTCCGCTTACCCCATCTTCCATTGGGGGGGGGGGGGGGGACACACGACAGGGCTCAGGACAGAGGGCTCTTCCTGGCAGCAGCTGTGGTCTCAGCTTGCTGATCTACTTAAAAAGGCAGTGTACTTAAGAGTTGGGTCAGTGTACTTAAAGGGGCAATGCACATCTCTCTCTCTCACACGCACGGTGTGTGTCTCTGTCTCCCATGCTGTCTCCCATCCCTCCATTCGTGCTGCCTTGTAGAGTGTGAGGCTACATTAACAAGAATGAGTTAACCCTTGAGGGCTCAGCCAATTGCTAGTTCATCATTTAGCAGTAAGGCATTCCGTGGGAAGTATCTCATCCTCTGACTTCACCACCTCAACCAAGCTTCACAATCATAATCACTGTGTACCAGTATTAAATTAAAAAGAAAAGGAGTACTTGTGGCACCTTAGAGACTAACAAATTTATTTGAGCATAAGCTTTCATGAGCTACAGCTCACTTCATCGGATGCTTATGCTCAAATAAATTTGTTAGTCTCTAAGGTGCCACAAGTACTCCTTTTCTTTTTGCGAATACAGACTAACACGGCTGCTACTCTGAAACCAGTATTAAATTGTTTGTTTAAAACTGATACTGTGTGTGTGTGTGTGTGTGTGTGTGTGTATATAATATAGTCTTTTGTCTGGTGAAAAAAATTTCCCTGGAACCTAACCCCCCCCCTATTTACATTAATTCTTATGGGGAAATTGGATTCGCTTAACATCGTTTCACTTAAAGTTGCATTTTTCAGGAATGTAACTACAGCGTTAAGTGATGAGTTACTGTACAGAATAAAAGGACAAGCCTTGCCCCAAAGAGCTTGCAGTATAAATGCAACAATGGGTGTAACAAACAGTGAAAATAAGCAGAAAAGGGATGAAAAGGGAACAATAAGAAGATTTCTTTACACATGCCCGTTATTCTCACAGCTAGACAGTTTCGAATAAGGGGTTTTGTTTTGTTAACTATAAGATAGACAGAACAAGGAGTAATGATCTCAAGTTGCAGTGGGGGAGGTTTAGGTTGCATATTAGGAAAAAAAAATTCACTAGGAGGGTGGTGAAGCACTGGAACACGTTACCTAGCAAGGTGGTGGAATCTCCTTCCTTTGAGGTTTTTAAGGTCAGGCTTGATAAAGCTCTGGCTGGGATGATTTAGTTGGAGATTGGTCCTGCTTTGAGCAGGGGGTTGGACTAGATGACCTCCTGAGGTCCCTTCCAACCCTGGTATTCTATGATTCTATGATATGTGTAACACACAAATGAAATAAATACTGGAAGTCCCTGCCAACCACCTAGCTGTTTCTATTTGGGAAAATTCTGTAGGCATCACAGCAGAAATTGGTCTGGAAGTGAGATTTGAAGTAGCACAGGCTGGTGACACTATGGGTTAGTTCAGGAAGGACATTCCGTACGTAAGGGATGGCGTAGAAGAAAGCACAAAGATGCCTGTGGGAGAAGTTGACCAATAGGTGATGGAGACTGGCTTTCTTTATTCAGAATGTAGATGCTACTTACAAAAGCAACCAAAAATGGTTGTAGCATAAATATTGTGCAGTCTGCCTTCTGTATCCCCTGGTTACCATCCATAGACTGTACTGAAAGTCCTAGAAAGAAATGATAGGATGATTGGTTAATGTAGTGTGATGTATATCAGTTTTAATAGACATAAATATATTCGAATTCAAAACTTTTAGCTTATAATTTGCAGTTCTTTTTCAGTTCTGAATAAGCTTAGTTAAAACTAGCCTTTTAAAAAGTTGTTGTCTGTTTTTCTGTACATTGAGCCTGTATTTCCTCCAACGTTTTTCAGAGTACATCAGGAGTACCTCCATTTAAGTCAACTGATATTACAGCAATGTATTTAGAGGAATTAAAAAATAATCACTTGTGTTAAGCCTTTGTAGTTATTTTTGTTAGGTTATCCCAATGATGAGAGAAGTTGTTTAATGTGAGCCCAGATCAGCAGGCTTGGCAGCCTTTGCAAACCAGCACCTTAAGCTTCAAATTTAGCATATTCAGCAGGGTACTTTAGGGTACACAGCCTCAGTACATGAAATTTGATATCTTTGATGTGTGGGCCCAGCAGAAAAAAATTCTGTGTTCTCAATTCTCCCTCTCACAGAAAAGCAGAATTGCTGAGTATATTGCTGGTGGAGTGATCTGCCTGACCAGACATTTGTAGGTGCCTGGACGTGTGTGGAGACTCCCATCTCAGTTAACAAGAGACAGATTTTGGCCATTAATAGTTTGTGTGAATTTTTATTTTCAAATTTTTAATACACATCTTCAACTTTGTCAATTCATGTGTATATTTTAATTGTAATACCCAGAATCAGCAACTGGTGTCTATATTTGTATAATGACAGGTTTCATAGTAGCAGCCGTGTTAGTCTGTATTCGCAAAAAGAAAAGGAGTATTTGTGGCACCTTAGAGACTAACCAATTTATTTGAGCATAAGCTTTCATGAGCTACAGCTCACTTAATCGGATACATAAAAGTGGAAAATGCAGTGAGGATGTTTTTATACACACAGGCCATGAAAAAATGGGTGTTTATCACTTCAAAAGGTTTTCTCCCCCCACCACACTCTCCTGCTGGTAATAGCTTATCTAAAGTGATCACTCTCCTTACAATATGTATGATAATCAAGGTGGGCCATTTCCAGCACAAATCCGGGGTTTAACAAGAACGTCTGAGGAACGGGGGGTTGGAAAAAACAAGGGGAAATAGGTTACCTTGCATAATGACTTAGCCACTCCCAGTTTCTATTCAAGCCTAAGTTAATTGTATCCAATTTGCAAATGAATTCCAATTCAGCAGTCTCTCGCTGGACTCTGGTTTTGAAGTTTTTCTGTTGTAATATCGCAACTTTCATGTCTGTAATCGCGTGACCAGAGAGATTGAAGTGTTCTCCGACTGGTTTATGAATGTTAAAATTCTTGACATCTGATTTGTGTCCATTTATTCTTTCACATAGAGACTGTCCAGTTTGACCAATGTACATGGCAGAGGGGCATTGCTTGCACATGATAGCATATATCACATTGGTAGATGTGCAGGTAAACGAGCCTCTGATAGTGTGGCTGATGTTATTAGGCCCTGTGATGGTGTCCCCTGAATATATATGTGGGCACAGTTGGCAACGGGCTTTGTTGCAAGGATAGGTTCCTGGGTTAGTGGTTCTGTTGTGTGGTATGTAGTTGCTGGTGAGTATTTGCTTCAGGTTGGGGGGCCGTCTGTAGGCAAGGACTGGTCTGTCTCCCAAGATTTGTGAGAGTGATGGGTCATCCTTCAGGATAGGTTGTAGATCCTTGATAATGCGTTGGAGAGGTTTTAGTTGGGGGCTGAAGGTGACAGCTAGTGGTGTTCTGTTATTTTCTTTGTTAGGCCTGTCCTGTAGTAGGTGACTTCTAGGTACTCTTCTGGCTCTGTCAATCTGTTCCTTCACTTCAGCAGGTGGGTATTGTAGTTGTAAGAATGCTTGATAGAGATCTTGTAGGTGTTTGTCTCTGTCTGAGGGGTTGGAGAAAATGCGGTTGTATCGTAGAGCTTGGCTGTAGACAATGGACCGTGTGGTGTGGTCTGGGTGAAAGCTGGAGGCATGTAGGAAGGAATAGCTATCAGTAGGTTTCCGGTATAGGGTGATGTTTGTGTGACCATCACTTATTAGCACCATAGTGTCCAAGAAGTGAATCTCTTGTGTGGACTGGTCCAGGCTGAGGTTGATGGTGGGATGGAAATTGTTGAAATCATGGTGGAATTCCTCTAGGTCTTCTTTTCCATGGGTCCAGATGATGAAGATGTCATCAATATAGCGCAAGTAGAGTAGGGGTATTAGGGGACGAGAGCTGAGGAAGCGTTGTTCTAAGTCAGGCATAAAAATGTTGGCATACTGTGGGGTCATGTGGGTACCCATAGCAGTGCCGCTGATTTGAAGGTGTACATTGTCTCCAAATGTGAAATAGTTATGGGTGAGGACAAAGTCACAAAGTTCAGCCACCAGGTTTGCCGTGACATTATCTGGAATAGTGTTTCTGACGGCTTGTAGTCCATCTTTGTGTGAAATGTTGGTGGGGGGAGAGAGAACCTGGATTTGTGCTGGAAATGGCCCACCTTGATTATCATACACATTGTAAGGATGATCACTTTAGGGAAGCTCTTACCAGCAGGAGAGTGGGGTGGGGTGAGAAAACCTTTTGAAGTGATACAGACCATGAAAAAATGGGTGTTTGTATATAAAAACATCCTCACTGCATTTTCCACTTTTATGCATCTGATGAAGTGAGCTGTAGCTCACGAAAGCTTATGCTCAAATAAATTGGTTAGTCTCTAAGGTGCCACAAGTACTCCTTTTCTATATGTGTATGTGGCCATGGTTTCTTGCAATTACATGGAGATAGATTATATCCTGTCACTTTAGCAAGACAAGAATTGTTATTGCTAACTTCCCTTCTTATATGTTGGAGCAGAGAAAGATTGTATTCATATAAAATTTGTCACCTAAAGAGAAATGTAAATATAGATATGCTCTGTTTATGATTATAATATAATTTCTTAGAGAAGGCTGTAACATCAAGTTATCGTAACTACAGCTGAAGATCACTATTTCATTCCTTGAATGAATTGAATTTGTCATTGAATTTATCACCAGACCAATGCAGTCATATTCCATTTTCAAAATTACATAAGTGACTTGAAAATTAAATCACAGCTCACAGGTTCTCTCTTTTCACACACTCTTAGTAATAGTTAGCAGGGTCTACTTTTAGATATGCTTTGATAATAGATGTGCCAAGGACAGCAGATTTAGCAAATAAATATAGCTTTTTTCCTTCCTTTCTTTAAATTGATAACGAATTGGATAAGGACTTGTGATATATACATATAGGATTGTTTTTCAGGGCAAGTTATATGAATATAAACTTTGTAGTAGTTAAGAATCTGGAGATGGACAAACCTTAAAAAGTGTGAGGTTTTGTGAATTCCTCGTGCTGTTTTGGGGGTTCACAAAACTAGTTTGAGTTTCTCAACTCTGTTTTCTACTGATGGGAAGCCTGAGCTGGTGTACAATTTATATTAAGGAAAGAACAGCTTCCAAAAGCTCCACTAGAATTTTTCTTCCCCCTCTCTGCTGTTTATCCAGTCTTTCTCTCTCTCTGCTCGCTGCTTCAGTTTTACTCTGGTTTTCTAGAACTCATTTCAGCAGGAAGTTGTTCAGGCAGAGTTTTGCAAGTTCCAAAAGGGGTTGGCTATTTAAATAGATAATGGATACAGTAAATACGAACAAATTTTTTAAAGGGATATTAAACCTTATTCTTCAGGGTTTAAGCCAATCTCCTATTATTACAGATCAGGATAAGTTGTGAGGGCATCTGCCTACTGTCTACACCTTCTTCTGAAGCATCTGGTACTGGCCACTATCTGCACAGTATACTGGTCTAGATCGAGTGAAGGTCTGATTCAATGTGGCAACTCCTGTGTTCAGCAGGTTGTTTCCCTCTCTGTCCATGCTCTTCTCATTTTCAGTCTTCTTTCAGTGGAGTGTAACATAATTCTGAGTCAAACGTCTGAACTCAGTGTTTAAGTGCATTCAAAATTAAGCAAAATCAGTTTGACCACATCTGTTAAAAATGGTGTTATTTTGTCACATATTACATGGAGGACCTTTTTATTGCTATGTAGCTCAAGTAATATGAGAAATGTGATTACTTCTTTGTAGTTAATTACAAGTCAGTTGCTATAATGAAATATATTTCATAAAGAGCGTAGACTGAATTACAGTGGTTGGGATTCATTTTGAAATCATTTTCTTATTCCTTTACAAAAATTCTTTTGTACAGATAAAATATGTACAACAACTTTTAAGTTTCGTTTCATCTTTTTTTTTTGCAGTGATCTCAGTGAAAATCAAATTCAAGCAATTCCAAGGAAGGCTTTCCGTGGGGCCGTAGATATTAAAAATCTGTAAGTAGTTTCCTATTGACTTTTATATTTTGATGGTTATATTTTACTTTCACATTGTCTTTGTTTTATCAGATGTTTTTCTCTTCAAACACCTTTTGTAGCAACTGTTGAGAGAGTCTCTTCCTGAAAATCAAGAGCTTTATTGTTGTTTTAGCAAAAGTATTTAATACATTTGAACATCCTAGAATTTCCTCTCACCAAATCCAAATGGTTAAAAAGGAATTAAAGATGTCAAAACAATATATTTATTTTCTTATGGTAACTTGGGTTTAATATCTGGTCTTCAGGCCTTTTTCAGGGTATGTCTATACTACTCGCCGAATCGGCGGGCAGCGATGGATCAAGCGGGGGTTGATTTATCGCATCTAGTCTAGACGCGATAAATCCAGCCCCAAGCGCTCTCCCGTCGACTCCTGTACTCCAGCACCGCGAGAGGCGTAGGCAGAGTCAACGGGGGAGTGGCAGCAGTCGACTCACCATAGTGAAGACACCTCAGTGAGTAGGTCTAAGTATGTTGACTTCAGCTACTTTATTCACGTAGCTGAAGTTGCACAACTTAGATCGATTTCCCCCCTCCTGCCCCCCCCGCCCAGTGTAGACCAGGCCTCAGTGTTTTAATGGAAAATGAAAATATGAGCTATCTTTTCTGACTATAAGTATTTCTTGTGAAAATTTGTTCTGCTTAGGGTCTAGAGGGCTGCCTTTTATTTAATCTTGTTAAAGAGAAAGATTGAAATAATTGTATTAACCAATCCACTAGAATACATATCTACTTTTCATCTGACTACTTCTCTCACACAGTTTTTCTTTCATGGTAAAGCAAGTCCTTTGTACGGGATTGGTGACCATCTTTCTTGAGACATGGTAGCCCCATAACTCGTGCAATTTTTCATGGCTCCTAAATGTGGAATTTTGTCAGGTCTAAGGCAACAAATTGGTGACTTCTGCACTTACCATTTGCTAGTTGTGAGTGAATAAATTGCCTTTCATTCTATTAAAGACAGCAATAGTAAAACAGGACTTTTCAAAGCCCTCTTGTGGATTCCCCTCTGGATACAATTTTCTTCATTTGTTGTTCTGCCTGTAACAAGCAGTTTCTGAAAAGAAATGTTGTTCAAATTAAATGTGGGAGGAGGGAGGCTAAAAAGCAAAGCAAATAATGGTGGAACACTGCGTAGCTTATAATGGGACATCCTGAGACCAGGAAGGGAAACAAGTTTGTATGCTAATCTAAAGCTTTCTGCATCTGGTATCAGGCTAGCAAATTAAGTGGGCCTGTTGGATTAAACAGTTCTTGCATAATTTCATGTTTAGAGCTTCAGCTTCAGAAAAGGGTTCAGGAATGTTCTTTGAGTCTGTTTACAGAGATTAGATTGGATTTGTGCTGGAAATGGCCCAACCTGATTATCATACACATTGTAAGGAGAGTGATCACTTTAGATGGAGAAAACCTGGATTTGTGCTGGAAATGGCCCAACTTGATTATCATACACATTGTAAGGAGAGTGATCACTTTAGATAAGCTATTACCAGCAGGAGACTGGGGTGCGGGGAGGTATTTTTTCATGCTTTGTGTGTATGAAAAGATCTTCTACACTTTCCACAGTATGCATCCGATGAAGTGAGCTGTAGCTCACGAAAGCTTACGCTGAAATAAATTGGTTAGTCTCTAAGGTGCCACAAGTACTCCTTTTCTTTTTTCAAATATCTCTGCCTCCCTGACCCTAACAGTCATCCTACTCCAGGGTCTGCGCAATCTTTTTTGTGCATCATCCTCCTTATCTCACTTTGGCAATCTCTGTAGACCCTTTTTCTTTTAGAGCATCAAGCTCCTGTAACCTCTATAGTGGCCTATCGTCTCCTGTATTCTTCATTGTGCTTAGGTGTGTAGGAGAGCATTGTCTAGCGAGAATATTATGATACTGCAATGACTTAATGGCATGAAACATATTCAGAAAGACATATAATTGTATTTCTGTTTATAAAAAGGTGATACTGGTGATTTTCCATCACCTCACAGTGAGGCTGTGGCTAGAATAAACAGCCACCTCTCCCGATGACACATAGGAGAGAGGTGGCTGTTTATTCTAGGAAGGCAAATGAATTTTGTAAACTAATTTTTGTACTCCTCAAGCTTCTTTTATTCAGCTGAATGTGAGCTCTATCATAGAGTCTTGTAAAGATACTAGAAAGTTTAAAGCAGAGAATTGGGCCTATTGATTATGATTCTTGACTCATGCTTTTATATTTAAAAATATTCATGTTGAATTAAAATCTGCATTAAAATCTGAGATTAAATCTGAGGCAAGCCCTACCCCCTTATATAAATGTTGCTCAAGGTGTGTTGGTTTGGGTTTTGAGTTTTAATTTTTGGCATTTGGGGGCCATTATTATTTCAAGTCTAAGAAAATTTTTGCTACCACTAGAGGGCAATATTTCTCTGAATGATCCTTTGCATAAGAAAATGGTTATGGCTCTAAAAAGAACTTTGAATAGTAGTGAGTCTGCATCAATGGAAACTTTCTAATGTGGGGGTGAGATTTAAGAATGCCAGAAATATCCCAGTACATTGTAATTTAGACTCCAGTTTCCTGCGTGACATAGGACAGGACTACCTCTAAGATTTAACAAAGGTTTAGAGTATGTATTCTAGTGTGGTAGCCGGCAGAGCAGTTTGCCTAAGGTTCTGGTATTCAAATCACTTATAATCACTCTGTACACACCAATAACAATGTTTAAAGCCTTTCCTCTTTTGGGGATAATCCATGCAAAGCTATCAGCAAGGTCCTAACAATACCAAAAAGTCCAAAGCCTCTTTGTAGCACCAAAATTCTGAATTTCAGAATGGCCACCATAGATTGCTTCCTTTTCTTGTGGTCCAAAGAAGAATATTTTCTCAGATCTTTGTCACTAGTAGAACAAAAGGAAATATCAAAAAGTTTTGCACAGAAATACCTATAGATCATCTGACTAGACAATGACAGTATCTCTTTGCCATCTCGTAGTGGAATGTATATCATTGGGTTGGGTGGTCTCTGTGTAACTTGTGATAACAGACGAGTTCTAGCATTTATTAAATTAAATCTTTAGAAAATGGATGCCCTCCACACCTCTCTGGAGACTTGAGAAGAGAGGCAGAGTTTAAAACCACAATTTCCTATCCATAGAAGTAATATCTGTCAAGATCAGATAGATAGCAAACACTGTGTTCTGTTTGATTGTCCAAAAGAAGTCAGGAAACAGCTGACCAATCGTCGGTTTAGAAAGATTGAACTAATTTGCAAACAAAAGCTGTTACAAAATAGAGTGGTTAAAATCTATTTTCTATCCATCGATTCAGGTGATTGCCTAATATACAACCACGAAAGTACTTGCATCGCCTCATTGAGTATTATTGTCACCAATACTTAAGGTTTGTTCTAATCTCAGCATTTCTGATGTATTACTCTGACCTTTGGTCTGGCCATGATGTTAAGAATCTTCATCAAAATTATAGTGGTGATAGTAGCAGAGATAAGAAATAAAGTAAAAGTAGGAATCTGATATTGGGACAATTTGCTAATTCAAACTACATTATGTCTAGAATTTATTCTTAAACTACAGTTGATGTTCATCAAATGCACTAGTACTTTATTTAGTCAGGAGTCAAGAGACGGAACAGCCTGGCAAGGCATTTCAGTGCAGTCAAATAATGGCCTTCCAATCTTCCAGAAGAGTGAGCAAAATAAAACAAAAGTTTGTTCAGCTCAGCTAGATGGGAGCATTCTTCTTTGTACAAGTAATATCTTTCTTGGGTCTTTCTGGTTTCTTGCATCAGAGTTAGCTCCTGTGTCGACTACACTCCAGAGCCCTCTTGCACCTTCTACAAAGAAAGAGTTCAGTTTCCATAGAACTTGGACAAAATCATCCTTATCAGGACAATCTCAAGCTTTCTTTAATATTATGCATAAGATATCACCATTTTCAGAGGACTTGAGAGCCAGAATTGCTAGTGTATTCTGAAAGACATCAATCTCTTGGGATAGCTAGTTCACCTACATCACCAACTCAGACATTAAATCTGACCAGGTCAGAGATATGTGTTTACATAAACATCTTAGAAAAAAGAGCAGTATTGGAGGCTCAGAACATGTTTTGTTGGACTCTGAAATGTATGAAGTTCTCCGGGACAATTCAGCGGTGCTATAATAGAAACTATTAAAATGTCAGTATTTACTAACATTTACCACAATTATGATTGACCTCTCCTGTCCTAAGTAGAGGGGGAAATGGTGGTCATCTTGGACTATACTGGATGATAACTCTTGGTAAATGCTGACTTTTTAATGGCACCCACTGCTTCCATACTAAATAAACAAGGTGCACCCAGAGTCAGCCCATACGAAAGGAACCATTAAAGGTCCTATGTTGAGCCCCAAAAAATATTTAGATACGTATATCTCCCTTATCTGGAGAAACCCTCCTAAACAACTGATGATTTCAGTAGACCGAAGATTCAGTCCAGGGAATGGTTGTTACATTCTGATTTGTTCAACGTGACACAAGTGGTAACAGATGCCAAAGACAGCTCTGTTTGCATCAGAAATCAGTCACTGATTGCTTGGGCCTATTCTTCAGTGGTGGTGTTGGGCCACATTGTCTGAAAGGCAAAGAGTGACTAGACATAGTCTATACTGGTTTTCCCAGACAGGCCTCCCAGTACCTGGTATGCCAGCAATTCAAATGGCAGGGGACGGTGTGCTGCTTTTCTCTCAAAGGCTGAATTATTCTCTTCAGGAGGACTGCCTTCACCCATGTGAAGAACACCCTTATCAATATTGTTGCTCTTAGCTACAATCATTAATGTTATGCTTCAGTTTAGGTGATCCATGTTGTCAAGCCACAATATCTGGATCCAACTGTTGGAAACAGAGAAAGTTTGGTTTCTGTTTTGAGAACCATCAGTGTACTTTGACCTCTGAATCTTCCCTCTTTAACGTATGTATTTTTTCAGGAGGGAATACAAAAGTTCTTAATGCTGTTAATTCATCTTGTGCCCTTTTGGTTGAGATAAGATCCAGGGTTGTCTAGATTCTTATATGGCAATCATACGGTAGTACAGAGGTGGGCAAACTACAGCCCATGGGCCACATCCAGCCCATGGGACCGTCCTGCCTGGTCCCTGAGCTCCCGACCGGGGAGGCTAGTCCCTGGCCCCTCCCCCACTGTTCCCTCTCCCCCGCAGCCTCAGTGCGCTGCACCGCCAGCGCTCTGGCCCGCTGCTCCTGCTGGGCAGTGTGGCGACGTGGCTGGCTCTGGTAGGGTAAGGGGGCGGGGAGCAGGGAGTCCCAGGGGGCATACAGGGAGCAGAGGGCAGTTGGATGGGGCGGTGTTTCTCGGGGGGGGGGGGGGCGGTCAGGGAATGGGGAACAGAGGGGGCTGTATAGGCGTGGGAGTCCCGGGGGGCTTGTTAGGGGCCGGGGGTGTGGATAGGGGTCAGGGCTGTCAGGGGACAGGGACCGGGGGCGGGGGGTGTTGGATAGGTGTGCAGGTCCCAGCGGGCCTGTTAGGGGGTGGGGGTGTGGATAGGGGCCGGGGCAGTCAGGGACCAACGAGGGGTTGGATAGGCATGGGAGTCCCAGGGGGCGGGGGTGTGGATAGGGGCTGGGGCAGTCAGGAGACAGGGAGAAGGGGTGGTTGGATGGGGGTGGGGTTCTGGGAGTGGGCAGTCAGGGGACAAGGAGCGGGGGAGTTGGATGGGTGTGGGGTTCTGAGGGGGGCAGTCAAGGGGCGGGAAGTGGGAGGGGGCAGATAGGGGGTGGGCGCCAGGCTGTTTCGGGAGACACAGCCTTCCCTACACGGCCCTCCATATAGTTTTGCAACCCCGATGCGACCCTCAGGCCAAAAAGTTTGCCCACCCCTGCTGTAGTATCTGAGCACCTTACATATATTAATGGAATTTTCCTCACAAAGCTGATGAAGAAGAAAAGTATTATCCCCATTTTACAAAGGGGGGAACTGAGGTACAAAATGATTAAGTGACTGTGTATGCAAAATGTCACAGGAATTCTGTGTCAGAGGTAAGAATTGAACTTAGACCTTCTGAATCCCAGGTCAGTGTCTTCACTGCATACTCTTGGGGGAATTCTGTGCCAAAAAATTAACAATTCTGCACACAATATTTTTAAATTCTGCAAAATTCTGCATATTTGAATTGTCAAAATAATGCAATATAGTCACACTGGTTTCAATTATTTTGGTAATTAATTAAACTACAATACAATGGATGGAGAATGGGAGTGGGGAGCATTGGAGAAAATCCCCAATCCCCCTTGCCTAATAGTAATGTAGCTAGTAATGAGCCTTTATTTCGAGTTATTAGTCAACAAATATATGCAGCTATATGCTCAATGTTACATCATAGGCAACTGAAGAGCAAGTGAGGGTGGCTGAGGAATTAAACTCTCAATGTATATTGGCTACTGTCTAGCTCCAGAAAGGTCAGTAGCAAACAGGTCATGGAGCACATTTTGATAGGAAATTTTTTCAATCAAAAAATTTAGACCAGTTCTAATCACTAACGCACCATAAGTATTTAAAAGCCATATTATTCTTTATACCATAATGGCAATGTAAAGGAGCCTTAAAACTTTTACACCTGTTTTTTACTTCTGGGGGAATTCACAAAGACAATGGGAACAATTAAATAAGCAGTCAGGCTTCTACATTCTGTTCTGCCTCAGGGGACAGAGCCTACCTACCCCTCAGAAACACCTTGAAGCCCCGCCCCTCCATGCCAAGCGTGCTGCAATTTCGAGCAAGAAGGATTGAGTGTGTGTGTCTCTCTCGTGCACGGCTGCCCCTCCCTCCTCCAGCTGTGATTGAACCGTGCGCTGCCAGGGAGGGCATATGACCACTCTTGTGGCTTCCCTTTGCTTCCCTGTCAGAAATCATTTTTCTACAGGGAAACAAAGAAATCTGTGGGGGACATGAATTCTGAACGTGTGGAGTGACCAAAAATTACCCCAGGAGTAACTGCAAAGCCATCTCTGTTAATCTCATGTGACCCGACTCCCTGTTAGTGCAGTTCGTAAAGGCAGCCACCTTAATTCACCCTCATGTCTGCAGTATTGCTCCATCTAAGGATACACATTCTCACTTCCAGCTCTCTCTGAACTTCCTTTTTCAACCCCTTGCCACTATTTCCTCTCTTTCCTGCCTTTTTCTTAGTAGATTTCTTTTGTGCTCTTTTTCTGAAACCCTCCTTACCTAAAAAGAAAAGGAAAGCTTATGCTCAAATAAATTTGTTAGTCTCTAAGGTGCCACAAGTACTCCCTTTCTTTTTGCGAATACAGACTAACATGGCTGCTACTCTGAAACCTCCTTACCTAGTTATTCTTCAGGACAAGGTGACATTGAGTAGAGGAGTCTAGTGGTATATGAAAGTGGGTCCAAGTCCATTAAAAACAGTGGATAAAGGTAGTAAAACACAGTTGGCAAAGATTGTTCTGCCTGTCCATGGAGTACGACAGACTTGGACGCCCATGTTTCTAGTGACACCCTTTAGCTGGCACATCCTACTGGCTGGTTGTCTCAAGAAATAAGGAAGTCTGAACTTTTTCATCCCTGCTGCATATAATATAGCTCCCTCCAGCTTTTCCCCCATATACTCTAGTATTTTATAATTTAGTGTTGGCTTTATTGACTCCATCTGGTCTGACATGGCATGTGAAGGGTGCCGAAATACTAAGTCTGTGTGCCTGTTGTTTCGCTACAGGAGTATCACCCCCATGTGGAATAATCTCAGTGTACTATATGTGTATTGATATAGGCTCATATGCCACATTTTTCTTAATAACATCATCGTAGTTTATATATGCCATAGCTTGATTTTAAAGTGCTCTAATCACGTTTGTTTTAGTATGTAGTCAGGGCTGGCCTTACCATGAGGCGAACTGAGGTGGCCACCTCAGGTTCCAGACTGTGTGGGGGAAGGGGGCCACTAGGACCCGGAGTGTAGAAAATTGTGTCTACTGCTGGTGCATATGTATTCTCTCTGCTCTAGATGCACAGAGATGGTGGAGTGCTGGAGGAAGGAGGACACAAGAGACTTAACAGGCAGGCAGGAGAAAAGGTGAGAGGGAATAACAGAAACCAGCAGGAGCTACAGGGGGAGACAGGAGGAGGAGCCTCTTATGTACCTCTCTAGGATCCCCAGGAGTCTGAACTGATTAACACCAGCTTCTCAAGGACCTTCCTGTTTCCTGCTGCTTCCCTGAACCCACTTGAGGAGAACAGGCAGTCAGCTGAAGTAGTAGGAGCCAGTTAGGCCCTTAAGTTGGGGAAATCTTCCCTCAGGCCCTGCTACCAGCCTGCTTATTTCTCCCCTTCAATTGAGTGTTGATAGCCACTATAGCTGGCACAGAACAACAGTCATGAGTGAAAGAAGAAAACGCCCCTCTGGGGCAGCATTCAGAAAAAGAAAGAAAGCAAAGGAAACTTTTCTATCTAAGCAGGAAGAAGCTCTCTTAAGATACATGGACACAGATATTCCACGGTGAGCCTTCCGGCCCCAGTGAGGATGAGGGTGGTGAGGAGATGCCTGATCTTCCAGTTAGTCAGAGTGCAGGTGACCTGGCAGGTACTGCAGCATCCATATCTCCACCTCAAATGGATGTAACCATGCACATTCCTGAAGAAAGGTGTAGATCAGAGAAGAGTGTGGTGGAGGCGCAAGAAACAGCTGCTGCTGTGTTTAGTTCCTTAAGTCTAGATGATCCAGCACTGTGGACCCACTTGCGCAGCAGCCTGAGGGACTTCCTTGTACTGCATGGGCCACAGCAAATGAAAAACTTCATGTTCCCCAAAGACAATGAAAATAGAAGTTTCCATCCAACACATTACTGGCGTGAAATCCCCAATGGTGACAAAGTGGAGAGGCCATGGCTTATGTACTCAAAAACCCAGAATGCCACATACTGTTTTTATTGCAAACTCTTCCAGTCTAATATTCTAGCCACATTGGTTTCCACAGGAACAAAGGAATGAAAAAATCTGGCAAGCCATGAGAAGGCAGCAAATCACCAGAGAGCATTCCGTAGGTGGAAAGAGCTTGAGATGAGATTAAGGTTAAAGGCCACCACAGATGATCAGCATCAAGAGAAGATTGCATCAGAGTCTCTTTACTGGCAAAATGTTTTGAAAAGGCTCATTGCCATTGTGAGAATGCTTGCTACCCAAAACCTAGCACTGTGTGACACTTCAGATCATCTTTATGTGCCAAACAATGGAAACTTCCTTGAAGTTGTGGAGCTGATGGCTGAGTTTGGTGCTCAGGAGCATTGAAAAAGAGTCATTACCCAAGAAATGTAAACACACCGCAACCTTGGAAAAACTATTCAAAATGAGATCATACAGTTACTGGCAACAAAAGTCAAACAGAAGATTGTGGCAGATCTGAAGTCAGCAAGATATTACTCTGTTGTTCTGGATTACACACGTGATGGAACAAATGACTTTAATGGTGCGTTTTGTAACAACAACAACAGCCTAGTGAAAATGCCCCTGCAATGGTGACTGTCACAGAGCATTTTCTAGAATTTATTGACATTGATGATACTACAGGAGCTGGTATGACAAATGTGCTTCTTAAAAAGCTGGAAGATACGGAAATTGGGATAGCTGACATGAGAGGTCAGGGCTATGATAATGGTGCCAACATGAGGAAAGAACGGAGGAGTGCAGACACGGATACGAGAGTTAAACCCTCAAGCTTTTTTTGTCCCCTGCAGTTCTCATTCATTGAACTTGGTGGTCAGTGATACAGCTGCTGATTTTTTTAATGTAATTCAAAACATCTGTGTATTTTTCTCTGCATCAACTCACTGATGGCAAATTTTGAAGGAACATCTGGGAACATCCTCTCTGACACTGAAACCACTGAGTGCCACATGATGGGAAAGTTGAGTGGAGGCGATAAAGCCTATCAAACACCAAATTGGGAAGATAGATGATGCCATAGTTGCCATTATGGAGGATAATGCTATGACAGGTACTGTTTGTAGAAGAACAGTGGCAGAGGGAAATGGAATCAACGAACATACATAACTTCAAATTTCTGTGTGGCTTAGTGTTGTGGCATGACATACTGTTTGAAATAAATGTTGTAAGCAAGAGACCTCAAGGTTTTGACCTTGATATATCTGGAGCAATGGAACAACTGCACAAAGCAAAGTCATACCTACAGTTTTGCCGGTCAGATGTGGGATTTCAAAACGTTCTGAAGAGTGCACAGAAATTGGCAGAGGAACTTCCCGCTAAAGCTATTTTCCCACCCATTCAAGAATACCAGAGTCACCGAAGAAGAAGACATTTTGATTATGTGGCATGGGATAATCCCATAAGAGACCCCAACCAACAATTCAAAGTTGAATTATTTAACCACGTGCTAAATTGTGCAATACAGTCAGTTGAACATTTCATGCAGCTCAAGGAACACAGCAGTATATTTGGGATGTTGTATGATATTCCAACACTCCTCACTATACCTGAAGAAGACCTACACCAGCAATGCAGGGCACTAGAGACAGTGTTGACACACGATGATGTGCGCAATATTGATGCGAGTGATTTAGGTGATGAACTGAAAGCCCTTTCAAGATACATTTCAGCAGGATCAACTCCAAAGGCTGTTCTGGAATATATGTGCACAAATAAGATGACCACCCTCTTTCCAAATGCTTTTGTTGCTCTGCGCATACTTCCAACACTTCCTGTAACAGTTGCCAGTGGAGAACACAGCTTCTCCAAGCTGAAGTTAATAAAAACACATCTACGCTCCACAACGACACAGGAGAGGCTGGTCGGCCTTGCAACCATCTCAATAGAGCATGAGCTGGCCCAGACTGTTGACCTTCAGAAGGAAGCAGTTCAAATCTTTGCAACCAAGAAGGAACGGAAAGCACCACTTTGATTATTCAAACAGATAAAAATGCCAGTGTTTACTATGCAGACAAGAAAATAACAGAACGCCACTAGCCATCATCTTCAGCCCCCAACTAAAACCTCTCCAACGCATCATCAAGGATCTACAACCTATCCTGAAGGACGACCCCCCATCACTCTCACAGATCTTGGGAGACAGGCCAGTCCTTGCTTACAGACAGCCCCCCAACCTGAAGCAAATACTCACCAGCAACCACACAACAGAACCACTAACCCAGGAACCTATCCTTGCAACAAAGCCCGTTGCCAACTGTGTCCACATATCTATTCAGGAGACACCATTATAGGGCCTAATCACATCAGCCACACTATCAGAGGCTCGTTCACCTGCACATCTACCGATGTGATATATGCCATCATGTGCCAGCAATGCCCCTCTGCCATGTACATTGGTCAAACTGGACAGTCTCTACGTAAAAGAATAAATGGACATCAAGAATTATAACATTCAAAAACCAGTCGGAGAACACTTCAATCTCTTTGGTCACTTGATTACAGACCTAAAAGTTGCAATTCTTCAGCAAAAAAACTTCAAAAACAGACTCCAACGAGAGACTGCTGAATTGGAATTAATTTGCAAACTGGATACAATTAACTTAGGCTTGAATAGAGACTGGGAGTGGATGGGTCATTACGCAAAGTAAAACTATTTCCCCATGTTTATTCCCCCCCTCCACCCTGCACTGTTCCTCAGACATTCTTGTCAACTGCTGGAAATGACCCACCTTGATTATCACTACAAAAGGTTTTTTCCCCCCAGTTCTCCTCCTGGTAATAGCTCACCTTAAGTGATCACTCTCTTGTTAGTGTGTATGGTAACACCCATTGTTTCATGTTCTCTGTGTATATAAATCTCCCCACTGTGTTTTCCACTGAATGCATCCGATGAAGTGAGCTGTAGCTCACGAAAGCTTATGCTCAAATAAATGTGTTAGTCTCTAAGGTGCCACAAGTACTCCTTTTCTATTTGCTGTTCAGGCATTTGAAAGTTAAATGTGACTTAAAATTTTTAAACAAGGCATTTTAAGTTGTTAATTTTCCTTTATTGGGGTAGGTAGCAGAGCAGTACCATGAGAGGAGTAGAACAGGAAGAAGGCAGAATTGAGACGTTTTAAAGTTTTGGCCCAAGCGAGGGGGAATGGGGGCGTCATTTGAGCTCCCCGCCTCAGTTGCCAAAATGTTGTGGGCTGGCCCTGTATGTAGTTCAGGAACAAGAGTCTTTGGATGCCTTATATGAAGACAATTGAATTTCAGAAGGAGGAGACCACTAACGGGTGCCCCCCGCCCCGCAAAAAAGCTGATTACTGATTAGTTACTGTGGCTACCTGTGCAAATGAAGAAGGAACTGAAACTCATTCATTCTAAATTAGCATATTGAGAGGATGAGTAAATACTTGGCAGGTTAAACATCTGCATTTCTTAAAGGGTGAATGCTTTTGGTTAAGACTATTAGTCTGCATCATATTGTTTTCGCTTCTAAGCACACACTTCAGCAAGTTTCAGATATTAGCGCTTCATTGGGGTTTTCTTAGAGCAGTGGCTCTCAACCTTTCCAGACTATTGGACCCCTTGCAGGAGTCTGATTTGTCTTGTGTACCCCCAAGTTTCACCTCATTTAAAAATGACTTGCTTACAAAATCAGATATAAAAATATAGAAGTGTCACAGCACACTAGTACTGAAAAGTTGCTTAATTTCTCATTTTTACCATATATATGAAATAAATCAATTGGAATATAAATATTGTACTTCCATTTCAGTGTATAGTATATAGAGCATCATAAACAAATCACTGTCTGTATGAAATTTTAGTTTGTAGTGACTTCGCTAGCCTGTTGTAAAACTAGGCAAATATCTAGATGAGTTGATGTATCCCCGGGTAGATCTCTGCGTACCCCCAGGCGTACACGTAGCACTGGTTGAGAATCACTGTTTTAGAGGATGAGAAGGAAAGACCAAAGTTGTTCATTTAAAGTAAATTATAGGGTGGATACTTGGATGTAGTAAATGCTGATTTAATGTTACCATAGAACAAGTGGTTCTTGACCATTTAAATACTATTATACCCCCAATTTCCATCCCAGGAGCCTCCTCCCATCTAGCCGGGACCTCCTTTTCAGTTAGCATTTGGGAAGGGCTAGGTGGTCAGGAATCCCTGCTTTAGAATAATCAAGAAAGGGACATTGAGGGCTGGTTTATCCCCTTTTTGTAACTACCTACGCATAGACTCTTATTCTACCTATTTGCGTTTTGTTGTCCACATATGGTGTTTGTTCATAAACACTGCAAAGCCCACTTACTTGCAAAAGCTAAAATGTTAACTCACAAACACTTCATGTACCTGTGCATAGCAGCATGCCATAAACATGTTACAAAAAATTATTAAATAAAATCACCTAAACATCTTCTATTGAATAGTACTGTTGACATTCTGAGATTGAAAACTTCGCTAATTGGAGTTACATTTTATGTCCAGGTAAGGAGTGAAGGATATTAACGATGAGCATTACAAGTACTGGACTCTTCTCAAATGATAGTATAGTATTCTATTCCATTCCAACTGCCAATGTATGGGCTATACATCTGCCAAGATCCCCTTCAACACAAAAATCTAGCACAAAAAACAAAGGAGAAAAAATCTATTTCCATAAGATTGCATGGAGTAAATGTATTTCTGGTAACATGTAGAAAAATCTTTTGACATGTGCTGGCATATCTACCAATCTATTCTCATCTTACAATTTCTTCAAAATCAACTAGAACTATCTGTGTGGAATGAAGGGAGAATGGGTAAAATTTTCAAAAACCTCCCAAGTGATTTCTAATGCTTATCTACACGTGCAGTTATTTCCCAATAGCTATTCCAGCATAACTTTGTGTGGAAACTCTTATTCTGGAATAAGAATACCCTTTTCCAAGTTAGCTTAACCTACTTTGGAACTGGATTAAGCAACACCAGAAAAAGGCAATGCTGGTGAGTATTTGCTTCAGGTTCAGGGGCTGTCTGTAAATGAGGACTGGCCTGTCTCCCAAGATCTGTGAGAGTGAGGGATAGTCCTTCAGGATAGGTTGTAGATCCTTGATAATGCACTGGAGGGGTTTGGGAGAAAGGCCAGTCCTCGCTTACAGACAACCCCCCAACCTGAAGCAAATACTCACCAGCAACCACACAACAAAAACACTAACCCAGGAACCTATCCTTGCAACAAAGCCCGTTGCCAACTCTGTCCATATATCTATTCAAGGTACACCATCATAGGACCTAATCACATCACCCACACCATAAGAGGCTCATTCACCTGCACATCTACCAATGGGATATATGCCATCATGTGCCAACAATGCCCCTCTGCTGTGTACATTGGCCAAACCAGACAGTCTCTATGCAAAAGAATAAATGAACACAAATCAGACATCAAGAATTGTAACATTCAAAAACCAGTCGGAGAACACTTCAGCCTCCCTGGTCACTCAATTTCAGACCAAAAGTCTCAATTCTCTAACAAAAAAAAACTTCAAAAACAGACTCCAAGAAGAAACTGCAGAATTGGAATTAATTTGCAAACTGGACACTGTTAAATTAGGCTTGAATAAAGACTGGGAGTGGATGGGTCATTACACAAAGTAAAAACTATTTCCCCGTGTTAATTTTTCCGCCTACTGTTACTCACACCTTCTTGTCAACTGTTTGAAATGCGCCATCCTGATTATCACTACAAAAGGTTTTTTTCACCTGCTGATAATAGCCCACCTTAATTAATTGGTCTAATTACAGTTGGTATGGCAACACCCATTTTTTATGTTCTCTGTGTGTGTGTGTTTTTGTGTGTGTGTGTATATATATATATATCTTCCTACTGTATTTTCCACTGCATGCATCTGATGAAGTGGGTTTTAGCCCACGAAAGCTTATGCCCAAATAAATTTGTTAGTCTCTAAGGTGCCACAAGTATTCCTCAGTTTTTTTGCTGATACAGACTAACACGGCTACCACTCTGAAATCTGTAAACATGATATATCTTGATTTTATAGATACTAAGGTCAGAAGGGACCATTATGATCATCTAGTCCAACCTCCTGCACAGTGCAGGTCACAGAATCTCACCCTCCCACTCCTGCGAAAAACCTCTCACCTATGTCTGAGCTATTGAAGTCCTCAAATGGTGGTTTAAAGACTTCAAGGAACAGAGAATCCTCCAGCAAGTGACCCGTGCCCCATGCTACAGAGGAAGGCGAAAAACCTCCAGGGCCTCTTCCAATCTGCCTTGGAGGAAAATTCCTTCCCAACCCCAAATATGGCGATCAGCTAAACCCTGAGCATGTGGGCAAGATTCACCAGCCAGATACCCAGGAAAGAATTTTCTGTAGTAACTCAGATTCCACCCCATCTAACATTCCATCGCAGGCCATTGGGCCTATTTACCATGAATATTTAAAGATCAGTTAATTACCAAAATCATGTTATCCCATCATACCATCTTCTCCATAAACTTATCGAATTTAATCTTAAAGCCAGGTAGGTTTTTTGCCCCCACTACTTCTCTTGGAAGCCTATTCCAAAAGTTCGCTCTTCTGATGGTTAGAAACCTTCATCTAATTTCAAGTCTAAACTTCCCAATGACCAGTTTATATCCATTTGTTCTTGTGTCCACATTGGTACTGAGCTTAAATAATTCCTCTCCCTCTCCGGTATTTATCCCTCTGATATATTTATAGAGAGCAATCATATCTCCCCTCAACCTTCTTTTAGTTAGGCTAAACAAGCCAAGCTCCGTGAGTCTCCTTTCATAAGACAGGTTTTCCATTCCTCAGATCATCCTAGTAGCCCTTCTCTGTACCTGTTCCAGTTTGAATTCATCCTTCTTAAACATGGGAGACCAGAACTACACACAGTATTCCAGGTGAGGTCTCACCAGTGCCTTGTATAACGGTACTAAAACCTCCTTATCTCTACTGGAAATACCTCGCCTGATGCATCCCAAGACCGCATTAGCTTTTTTCACGGCCATATCACGTTGGCAGCTCATAGTCATCCTATGATCAACCAATACTCAAAGGTCCTTCTCCTCCTCCATTACTTCTAATTGATGCGTCCCCAACTTATAACTAAAATTCTTGTTATTAATTCCTAAATGCATAACCTTACACTTCTCACTATTAAATTTCATCCTATTACTATTACTCCAGTCTACAAGGTCATCCAAATCTTTCTGTATGATTTCCCAGTCCTTCTCTAAATTGGCAATACCTGCCAGCTTTGTATCATCCACAAAGTTTATTAGCACACTCCCACTTTTTGTGTCGAGGTCAGTAATAAAAAGATTGGTCCCAAAACTGATCCCTGAGGAACTCCACTTGTAACCTCCCTCCAGCCTGACAGTTCACCTTTCAGTAGGTCCCGCTGTAGTCTCCCTGTTAACCAATTCCTTATCCACCTTTCAGTTTTCATATTGATCCCCGTCTTTTCCAATTTAACTAATAATTCCCCATGTGGCACGGTATCAAACGCCTTACTGAAATCTAGGTGGATTAAATTAGATCCACTGCATTTTCTTTGTCTAAAAAATCTGTTACTTTCTCAAAGAAGGAGATCAGGTTGGTTTGGCACAGTCTACCTTTTGTAAAACCATGTTGTATTTTGTCCCATTTACCATTGACCTCAGTATCCTTTCTCCTTCAAAATTTTTTCCAAGACCTTGCATGCTACAGATGTTAAACTAACAGGCCTGTAGTTACCCGGATCACTTTTTTTTCCTTTCTTAAAAATAGGAACTATGTTAGCAGTTCTCCAGCCATATGGTACAACCCCTGAGTTTACAGATTCATTAAAAATTCTTGCTAATGGGCTTGCAATTTCATGTGCCAATTCCTTTAATATTCTTGGATGAAGATTATCTGGGCCCCCCAGTTTAGTCCCATTAAGCTGTTCGAGTTTCGCTTCTACCTCAGATATGGTAATATTTACCTCCATATCCTCATTCCCATTTGTCATGCTACCATTATCCCTAAGATCCTCTTTAGCCTTATTAAAGACTGAGGCAAAGTATTTGTTTAGATATTGGGCCATGCCTAGATTATCCTTGACCTCCACTCCATCCTCAGTGTTTAGCGGCCCCACTTCTTCTTTCTTTGTTTTCTTCTTATTTATATGGCTGTAGAACCTTTTACTATTGGTTTTAATTCCCTTTGCAAGGTCCAACTCTACTTGACTTTTAGGCTTTCTCACTTTATCCCTACATGTTCTGACCTCAATAAGGTAGCTTTACATGCTGATCCCTCCCATCTTCCACTCCCTGTATGCTTTCCGCTTTTTCTTAATCACCTCTCTGAGAGCTTGCTCCTCCAGCTTGGTCTACAACTCCTGCCTATGAATTTTTTCCCCTTTCTTGGGATGCAGGCTTCCGATAGCTTCTGCAGCTTTGATTTAAAGTAATCCCAGGCCTCCTCTGCCTTTAGATCCATAAGTTCTTCAATCCAATCCACTTCCCTAACTAATTTCCTAAATTTTTGAAAATCAGCCCTTTTGAAATCAAAAACCCTAGTCGCAGATTTATTTTTGTTAATCCTTCCGTTCAGTTTGAACTGAATTAGCTCATGATCACTTGAACCAAGATTGTCCCCTACAACCATTTCTTCTGTGATGTTCTCATTATTCACCAAAATCAAATCTAAAATGGCATCCTACTTGATGAAGGAATCCATCAACTATTGCATCTAGGAAAATCTGAGCCCTATTAGTATTACTAGCACTCGTCCTTCAGTCTATATCTGGGAAGTTAAAGTCTCCCATGATCACGCAGTTTCCGTTAGTATTTACTTCATTAAAAACATCCATATCCAAATTAGATCCCGGCGGTCTATAGCACACCCCAAGTATTATCACAGGGAGGGCTCTAGTAATTTTCTTCCCCAATGTGATTTTTGCCCAGACAGACTCTGTCTTATCCATTCCATTGCTTCTTATTTCTTTACATTCTACCTCCTCATTGATACACAGTGCTACTCCACCACCTTTACCCTTATTTCTGTCTTTCCTAAACAGCACATACCCTTCAATACCCGTAGTCCAGTCATGACTACTATTCCACCATGTTTC
Organism: Eretmochelys imbricata; assembly: GCF_965152235.1. NCBI lineage: Eukaryota > Metazoa > Chordata > Testudines > Cheloniidae > Eretmochelys > Eretmochelys imbricata. Next base: position 112,773,154 of record NC_135575.1, on the reverse strand, counting down.
TGTTATCCCTATAATATCTGGTTTCACTTCCTGCACCAGTAGCTCTGGTTCCTCCATTTTGTTACCTACGCTCCTCGCATTAGTGTGCAAAGATCTTAACTTTTGCTGTTTGGCCTCGCTCACATTCTGTACCCTATTAGGCACGGTCATTCTACAGCCAGTATAACCTATTAGACTGGTATCCACACGGCCCTTCCTCCTTACATACATTCTCCTACCCACGGCTGTATCCTTTCTTACTTCGTTTTCTTCCCTCTCAATGCTAAAATCCGGTGTGGAGATTACCTGGACATCTCCCAACCATCTCCCCCAAATTCCTAGTTTAAAGTTCTCTTAATCAGTTCTGCCAGCCTCCATCCTAGAAGTCTATTTCCTTCCCTACTCAGATGAAGTCCATCCCAAGAGAACTGTCCTCTGTCCATGAATGCATCCCAGTGGCCATACATCCCAAAGCCCTCCTTATAGCACCACTGCCTAAGCCATCTGTTGATAGTCATAATCTTGTCACACCTTTGTTGCCCTTCTCTAGAAACAGGCAGAATCCCTCTGAAGATCACCTGAGCCTTGATTTCCTTAAGCGTCTTCCCCAGCCTAGCATAGTCTCCCTTTATACTTTCCAGCGAGAATCTAGCCGTATCATTTGTTCCCACAAAGGATAATTAGAGGATTCTTCCCTGCTCCCTTTAGGATCCTTTTCAATCTCAGGTCTACATCCTGTATCTTAGCACCTGGAAGGAAGCACACCCTTCTATTCTCTGGATCAGCTCTGGTTAGAAGCCAGTCTATTCTTCTCAGTAAAGAGTCCCCAATCACATAGACCTGCCTTTTCCTGACGATGGTGCTCTTCTCCCATCTATCCCCTTTTCTCTCTGGCTGCAAGTTCTTTCTATCCCTGTTCTCCCTTGTAATCCTCTTCAACCCATCCTGTATCCTCCTTTTAGTGAGACTTTTGATGCAGTCCCACATAACATTCTCAAGGAAATGTGATCTAGATGAAATTATTATAAGGTGAGCACACAGTTGGTTGAAAAACTGGACTCAGAGTAATTATCAATGGTTTGGTGTCAAACTGAGAGGATGTATCTGGTTGGGTCCTTCACGTAATCTGTCCTGGGGCCAGTGCTATTCAACATTTCCATCAATGGATTGGAGAAAGTGCTTATAAAATTGGGGGATGTCACCAAGTTTGGAGGAATTGCAAGCACTTTGGAAGACAGGATTAGAATTCAAAACGACCTTGAAAAATTGGACAAATGATCTGAAATCAACAAGATGAAATTCAGAAAAGACAAATGCGAAGTACTACACTTGGGAAGTAAAAATCAAAAGCACAACTACATAATGGGGAACAACTGAATAGGCAGTAGTACCACTGAAAAAGATCTGGTTTTAAAGTGGATCACAAATTGAATATGAGTCAACAATATGATGCAGTTGTGAAAACGGTTAATATAATTCTTGACTGTATTAGTAATAGAAGTGTCACATGTGAGGTAATTGTCCCACTGTACTCATCACTGGTAAGGCCTCAGCTGGAGTGTTATAAACAGTTCTAGGTGCCATATTTTAGAAAAGATGTGTACAAATTGTGGACTCCAGAGGAGAGCAACAAAAATGATAAAAGGTTTAGAAAATCTGACTTATGAAAAAGTTTTAAAAATTTGTCTAGTCTTGAGAAGAGAATGCTGAAGAAGGACCTGATAAGTCTTCAAATGTGTTAAGATATGTCATAAAGAAGATAGTGATCAATTATACTATGTCCACTGAAGGTAGGTCAAGAAGTAATGGGCTTAATCTGCTGCAAGGGAGATTTAGTTTAGATATTAGGACGAACTTTCTAACTATAAGGTTAGTTAAGCTCTAGAATAGGCTTCCAAGGCAGGTTGTGGAATCCTTGCCAGTGGAGGTTTTTAGGAACAGGTTTAATATCTATCAGGGATGGGCTAGTTATACTTATTCCTGCCTCAGTGTGTGGCGTGGACGAGATGACCCTTTCCAGACCTACATTTCTATGATTCTGTGATCTTTCGTGTATAGACAAGACCTAAGTCCTATTTTAAAAACTCATTTAGCAGCCAAAGTCTCTTTGAAAGGTAGTGAGTTCCTAAGTCACTTTTAAATTCTAAGTTGCATAAGCACTTATAATTCTAAGTTATGTAGTAACTTTAAAAATTTTTTACCCAGTATACCCTTTTCATCGTATATAAAATGGCCTGCTGTAACACCTAGCTACTAAGAATAATTTTGAAGAAGCTTTTACTGAGGATCCTTTATAACTTTACTTCATCAGCACAGATATTGGACTACATATGAAACAATATATCTCAGGATTTTATATTACTGCTCATCACTATAGTATCTGAGTACATACGGTGACATGAAATCCCAAACCAGATGAAACTCACCTGGGTGTCCTGTTTTGTTACAAATATGTAACTTGTGGCAGATTTGTGAACTTGGGCTGAATTTCAGACCCACTGAAAGGATTTATGGTTCTGACCCTCACCACGGCAAAACTCTGTGCTTTCAACCTGAATTTCAAAACAAAAGTCATTGGCTGTGAACTCAACCAAGTCCATCTTCCTCCTCCCCACCCCCATCCATTGTGGTGTTTGGCACTTTAGGCAGTGGGTAGCTGGGGCAGAGTAGGACCTCTGAGAATAATCAAACAAGTTATTTTATCTGAAAGACACTAAATATTAGGCAAATAGATGACATCTGCAGTGCTGCATTGATATGTGGTTTCATCTGTTATATAGCTCTAATGTAAGTGCCGCCAATCACAAACATTTCCCCAGAAAATGTTTCATGGCATCTCTTTGTTGAACAGAGTAAAAATAACTGGACTTTTTCCCTAATGAAAACTGGGCCAGGAGACCCAGGGTCTTCCCTGCGAAAATATTGAAAAATGATGTTTGGAAAATGTGTTTTTATGTGCACAGAAAGGCTGTCAATATTTCTTTGTAGCTAGGCTTGTAATCAACTTTCCAGCTCACTCCTACACCAGCCAGGAAGCAGGTCTCCATTCGTAAATGCCCAAATGGTTTTGATCAAGGTAGACCTTAGAAAATCAGATATTAGGGATGGTTGAGGTTTACCGTCTTAAAAATGTCATCTGTCTTCAGTCTTGTCTGTCATATATGTCTGACAAATATTGTGCTACCTTTTTATGGTATTTGGGCTGGCTTATTACATTGTGTTGTATTATAAACAACTAGAAAAGCTGTTTTGTCATCTACAGCAATTGTTCATTATGGAAGATATCTCACTACTGAGGGTGAGCAGGGAATCAAGGGAGGGTCTTCACCAAGATGGCAGCTTCTGCCCTGGCCCTTATGCGGCTCACCTATGTGCAGCAATGTTCCCTCCCTCCCCACACCCCAGCGACAGCAGTGTGGTGTGGGAAAGTTACCCTTAATGGGGCAAGAAACAAAGCAGTTCTGCAGCAGCAGATTGCCCAATATCTTAATGAGAGTTTCCTGGAGACCTCCAAGGCAGATTTCTGTGAAGGGAGGGAGTCAATCAACACCCTGTTCCGCCGCTCAGTCTAGGCATGTGGTGGTACGCACAACAAACAGACACAAGCCTGCTTTCTGCAATCCGCCTGCCCCCCAACAACTCGCTTCAGCGATTCACAAAATCAAAGCCACTTACCAGGGGCCTCCTTTCCTGTTTGTGCTTCCCCAAGATCCAACAGCTGTGACTGGCTAGCCTCCTCCTGGGTAGAGAAGAGCTCTGGGCTGCATGCATCTCTCACCTCCAAGTCGTCCTCTGCCTCTGGGTCCCCCTCACACTCCTTATCCAAGATTTCCTCCTCCTGGCTTGGTCAACTCTCGACTGGCACACGAGCCATCGCAGTATCCTCAGTCGCCTTTGCAGTGGAGGTGGGGTCGCCACCGAGTATCACGTCCAGCTCTTTGTAGAACCAGCAGCTTGTGGGCGCAGCACTGGAGTGGCGGTTTGCCTCCCACGCCTTGTGGTGTAGGCATTCCGCAGCTCCTTCACTTTGACCCTGCACTGAAGTGTGATCCAGTCATGGCCCCTTTCTGTCATGCATTGTGAAATCTGTCCATAGGTATCATAATTCCTACGGCTGGAGCGCAGCTGGGACTGGACAGCCTCCTCTCCCCAAATGCTGATGAGATCCAGCAGCTCAGCATTGCTCCAAGTGGGGGATTGCCTGGTGCGTAAAGCAGGCATGGCACCTGGAAAGATGCACTGAGACCACTGCACATGTCACCAAGCAAACAGGAAGGGGACTTTCAAAATTCCCAAGGAATTTACAGGGTGGAGATGACGGTTGTTACCTGAGGGCAGGGCAGTAGAGTTCAAACAGATGACCAGAGAAGCGAGAACAGGCATTGTGGGACACCTCCTGGAGGCCCATCACAGCGCTGTAATCGCCAGGGTGTCTACACTGGCACTGTGGCCCTGTACACCTGGCGCAGACAGCTGTATGCCTCTCGTTGGGGTGGTTTTTTTACAGCACTGAAACTGCACAGTTTCTGCGCACTAAGTGGCTTGGCAGTCTGTACACCTCGGGAGTTACAACACAGACAGCTTCTTTACTGCACAGAAACTTGCCAGTGTAGCCAGGCCTAACTTAATCATGTCATGAACCAAAGCAGTTGTGTCCTTGCCAGGATATTGTTGTAACAAGTTTACCGTTTAATGGGAGTTGTTCCACAGACAAAAGTCTTTTAATTGATCTTTAAACACAAACCGCCCAACAGAAGTATTCCTGGGGGATATCTACTGAATGATGTCACATGCCAGAATAACTAATTGTGCATTTGCCAAAAAATTACATACTTGCCATGTGATTGTTTGCCATCCAGTGTTGTCACTTAACATGAGTCACACCAATGGCATCCGATGAAGTGAGCTGTAGCTCACGAAAGCTCATGCTCAAATAAATTGGTTAGTCTCTAAGGTGCCACAAGCACTCCTTTTCTTTTTGCGAATACAGACTAACACGGCTGTTACTCTGAAACCAATGACATCATTTACCTGCTGCATAACTTGTGGGTTGCGTAATCAGTTGCCGAATAGGACTACCTATGGTTATTTTGGCCTGCTGCTTCACTGCTCTATGGCCAGACGAGGATGTCAGTATCTACGGTACCACAGCAAGAGGATGATGGGGCATTACCTGACAGTGGACATTCAAAGCCATTTTCAGCTCCTAGAAGAATGTTGAAATAACTGTTGATCCAACCAAGTGGAGCTTTATCAAATGGTAGTAAGTGGAGGTAAAGCACAGTAAGGACCTCCTTTGCTCTAAGAGCAAAGTGCATAACCAGTCATACACTGTGGCACCCTCTTCTTCTCTAGAAATCTGGAAACCGCTCAGTCTACCACTCCCCCTGCACCATGTGTCTGTTCTGTCTATTTAGATTGTAAACTCTTGCAGGGCCGGGATGTCTTTTTGTTCTCTTTGTACAGCACCTACCACAATGGGGTCTTGATCCATGACTAGGGTTCCTAGGCACAATGGTAATACAAATAATAAATAATATTTTCCCATGTTTCCTGACAAGTAAATCACTTTTCCCAACTTCCTACATTTCATTTTTGATCAACTAATAACATACCATATGTGAATAGCATCTGGTGTGGCCTCCGTTGTGTTAAGAGTTATATAACACAATTCTAATGAGGTATCTCTAGATGGTGGAGATGTGATAGTCTTCACATAGATGAAGGTGGAGCTAGTTGCTCATTATAAACCTGATTTTGACCCACTTGTTTACCTTTAATATCCATCTGAAAGTTTAGTTCAGGTTAGAATTTTTATAGAAAATTTGGGGAAAACTGGGCACGGTAAATTTGGGATTTGATTGTTCAAAACCATAAGTGGTTTACATCTCTCATACATATTCTGACATTTTTGATTTATTGTAATTCCAAAATGTTTGGACTTCAAAACTCTGAATTTGGTTTATTTTGTTTTTCTGCTCCCATAAAACATCAGTGACTTTTGTTGGATTGAAGGGTATGATGTAGAGGACTTTATTTAGTTATTAAAAAGCATTAAAGATTAAATGATTATTAAAGATTATTAAAAAGATATAAAAAGTTTTTATTCCCAAGTGCTATACTTAAAGGATGTATCCGTAATGCCAGCTGTTTAGTTTTAACAGAAATAAAAAGATCAATAACTTGACACACAACTTATTTTAGTAACAGTTTTATTCCTTGATTTTCAGTGAAAATTAACTAGATAGATTTTTTTTAAATAAAAGCTTACATAGTTTCAACAAAATAAACCATGCAGATAAATGGGAGGAAAGCATTTTGTATTTCATATGGAAGAAAAGTGGAATCAGATAGATACAGTCCTCTTGTCTGTAATTTGATGGAAACTCAGTACAAAAATCTTCTATAGATTCTGTTACATTCTTTCTAGATTATGTGCCATGAAATCACTACCTTAAAAACAGAATTGGGGAAATTGCAACAGAAAAGGCAATTGAGTAAACATAATTTAATTCTATCTCAAAATGCAGACAAATTAGTAGAAAATAGTAACTGTTTCCAAAAATAATACTGCAATGACAGTTATCGTCCCCCTCCCTCCACAAACACAGGGCATGATCTGAGGAATAGTAAATGTGAAAATGCAAAGGTTTATAAGAAAAGGAGTACTAGTGGCACCTTAGAGACTAACCAATTTATAAGGTTTATAAGAATGTTGTTCCTGTCAGGTAAGCACAGTAAAGAGATGGAAATCAGTTTGACTTTTTACAATGACTTATTAAGCAGTGCATTAAGAAATGGAGCCTGGATTTATTCATTTCAGTACAAACCGAACAACTTTAATGGTTCATGGTCTCTATTCTTACATTACAAAACAATATTTTCAAACCCCGAGGAATGCTGAGAAGGGAAGAGAAGTAGAAAAACTGACAATTTAAAGTGAAGTTAGAATAAATGTATCTCAACCTCCATGAACTATGGACTTCTGGAATGCTATTGTGTTGGTGGCATAGGGTGTAAATTTCTTTTGTATGAAGATAGATATCAATTCTTAAATGTACATTGATATTCTGATGTTGAACATTTGATTTTTGAGGGTTTTTAAATTTTTGTTTTTAGTCTTTGTTTTTTTAGCTCTAACCATTAAATACAGCAGTTATGTAAAAGTAAAAAGGAATGGGAGAAAATAGAAGTCCACAGTCAATGTGTATGATTATGATAACTAATAATGTTTTATTAACAGCATTTTTGCACGTGATTTATTGATAAGACTACAGCATAAAGCTACATTTAAAAAACAGTTTTTGCATAGCTCTTAAAAATGTCACAACTTTGCCTTTGCAATTGGTTAACATTGCTGTGACATTTTAAAAAATGCTATGTATTAAATACAGGAAGTATCCAGGTAACACTGCAAATATGGATGCAAAAATGAGTTAATTCTCCCAAGCAACTGAAAGGTTTTTAAGAATGAGAACTGACATTAGGAATCCTGTAAATTTACAAAAAAACACATTGCCCAATGTAAATAGCCACAGTGTAGGGAAGGGACATAAAAAGGGGCACATGGGAGGGGGGAATAGTGACTGTTAAGGGCAGTGGTTCTCAATCTATTTACCATTGTGGGCCACATCCAATACCACCTGTATGGCCCTGAGGATGTCACACGGGCCACATCTCTGTGTTGATTGGGCTGCAGCCAGCCCATGGGCCTCAGGTTGAGAACGACTTGTTAAGGGCATGGGAAATGGAGCCACCCGGGGTGAACGTTTGAGTGGAATGGAAGAAGCTGTGCAAGGATGAGTATGATCTGTGGGGTAGCAAGTCCATTCCTACTCAGCTAGCAGCCTCCATACAGACTCCTATTCTGGAGGAATTTGTAGTCATTCGAAAAGTGCTAAAGAAATTCTCAAAACACTTTAAAATGGAGTTAAGATTGCAGATATGCTTCACTAATTTAACAGAGGTAGGAAGCTTTACAACAACACTGTAGATTTTAAAAAGTGCTTTTTAAAAAGTTAACATATTAAAAACAAATAACAGCTGGGAAGTATAAAAGTGGACACTGAGCGGTCTTCAAATAGCCTTAACTCTGGCCAAGGTTACTACCCTGAAATCAGAAGTCAACCTTATCCATAAACTTCATAATTCCTCAACGCTACCAGTCCCATTATATGCTCTCAGTGACATTAGAGAAGTTCTGCAGTTTTGTCTATCATCATTAGCGAAACCATTGAATAATTATATGATTATGTATGGTGGATATCTGCAACTTAATACAAATAGGATAAACTAGAAAGCCACTTTTCAAAGTTAAATAACTTAATGGTTTAAAAAGCTGTTTGCCACGCTTACTACTTAATGTATTTCTGACATTTAGTCACAACAGAGAGCCAATCATCTGAAAGAAACAGGAAACACTACTTTTTAGATAAGTTTCTTTTAAATTAAGCATTATTTATTGTGAAGAAAAATGCATTTCAACTGACTAGCTTCATGCCATGTTTCAGCCCCATGTGAACAAAAGCAGCTGTGTTGGAAATCCATGGGGAAAAAATGGTTTAAGCTGGAAATGGCAACTTGCCCTTAACGATAGCAGTGCTGTGGATGCATCACTAAAAGAAAAGGTCCAAAAGTTTTCAGGTGCACCTCAACTGCTGTCAGTTTAATGGAAGCAATCTGCCTTTCAGTTCTTGTAGGACAAGATTTGCTCGAGTGCTTTGCCTACTGCTAAAGCTTTCCCTTTGTGTATAATATGGATGATTTAGAAGAAGCTGTGTCAGCACTGATTTATACATTGACAGCTAAGGATAATAAGATATGGGCAAACATACAGCTCACCCTTTTACAGATTAACCTGCAGACTGCATTAGGCAAATTTGATGGCATTAAAAGATTTTGCCAATTTGTCTGGAAACAATTTCTCTTTTGTGTTGCGTCAAGGGTAACATTTCATGCCATTGTACTAATTTAAATGGCTTTGATAAATTGTTCCAGAGGTTAGAGAATAGTACTATAGATATATTTTGCCTCTTTAAAATAAAAAGGCTATTAACATAATTGTTAAATGAAATTAATTAGTTAAAATCAAAAGAGTTCTTAGGAACATAGGTTTAAAGAAAAACACACTGCAGTACAAATATTGTGCCAAAATGATTAAAAAATGTGGTCAGGAAATTATATTTTGGTTTTTGTTTCTAGTAAACAGAAATACTATTCCAGTACAGCTACAATAGTATAGTGTTTCTGTTTACTAGAAACTAAAAGAAAAATACATATGAAACTTCAGAGGCAATGTAAAAGTTGCTATATTACAATGAAAAAAGATGTAATGATTTCTTATCCAAGTAAAGGGTTACCACAGGTTCACAAAAATCTCTGGAAGTGCTTTAGTAAAAGCCTTATTAGCTCTGATAGGTAGTATGTAATGAGAAACACAAGGGGTAAAGTTCATTTGTATTATGCTCATATTCTTAGTATTGTTCAGCTGTGTAGAAACGTGGATTTCGTATCTGAGTGGTTGTTAATTTCAGAAAAGTGTGTATCTTTCTTTTTTCAGAGGAGTCATGTAGTATGTACTGTATTAATGTTTTGAGTTGAAAAAAGTAATAACATCCTTCAGAGAAAAGTTTGTAAATTTTTCATAACTTAATACTTTAAGATTAATAATGTATGAGATGGCATTGCTGAGTTTTATTTCCAGAATTCAAGTGCTCCTTTATTACATCCTATCTGCATATAGTTACAAAGAACACAAACTATGCAAAAATCATACACTGAACGTTATTGCAGAACAAATGCTAGATATATTTGGAGCAGAATTAAAGAATGTAACTAAGAAAATGTGTATGCCTAGGACAATGTTGTTTCTTCATTTCGAACAATTCTAGAAGGAAACTGCCTTTGAAAAACTCTAAAAGTGGTCTCTCTTGCTCTTTCTTGCCAAGGATAGTGAAATTAACATGCAGCTGGTCTTCTCTGATAAATGGATTCTGTTAGGTCACTGAGGGGATGCATGTGACATTAAGTGATTTACAGTCCTTTACCTTAATGAAATTGTTTCAGTGAGATGACGCTGAGAGCTTTTAATGGATAGCTTTTCTTGATGTAATGAAATTGCATTCCTTTGGCATTTAATATAAGGTGCAGTTATTATTTACTGGAGCTTTCCCAGAGCTGCTGTTTTACGCAGACAGTTCAGAACAAAAAGAGATTTCAGTGGCAGCATCAAGGCCAGAATGGCGTGTGACATTCTTAAGCAGATGAGTGTATTTGTGAGAGTGTTTCAGTTACTGTGGCCTAGCTACACAGACCCTTTAGGAGGCTTTCTTACACAGCGTTCATCTCTTTTACCTATTCCCTCATAATCTGTTTAACAGGCAACTGGATTACAACCAGATCAGCTGTATTGAAGATGGGGCATTTAGGGCTCTACGCGACCTGGAAGTGCTGTAAGTACTGCTTGTATCTCTTACTTTTAACTGGAGCTCAGTATCTAGGGAGTACTAATGTAAAAGCTTATCTGCTAGCTGCAGCCTGGGAACAAAATGGTCTAGTGAAAAGATGTCTTAAAATAATCCACTGTGATGTGTTGTAGAATGGTAAATATATGTATAAAGACATATTATTTTGCTCACCCAGAAAAGCATTTAACAAAATAATCAGATGACATGTATTGTAAGAAAGAGACACTTCCTGAAAAAAAAAGTACTAATGCATCCATTATTTTTGTGAAATATTTTTCATTGCTGAAGTGCTACACACATTAATATTGCTTTTGTTATGTAATTTGTTGTAGATAACCTCTATCTGCCTGTTTATCTATCTATATCAAAATGATAAATACATTGAATACATTTGTAATAACTGTTTTCATTAAGCTACTTTTTCAGTAAACAGAACCGTGATATCTGCTATGTAGCCTGTCCATTCATTATTAAATGCTTTACAACTGATTTTTTTTTTATACACAATGTATTTATGGCATTGATTGAAGGGTTGGGTTGCACGTTGCCTTGCTTACTTTTTTCTCATGTTGAAATTGCTGTCAAATGAGGATAAAGGTAACAAAATAATCTACAATGACCCTTGACCTGAAAATAGTGACTATGATGAGTAAAATGTCTAATTCCTAAAGAATTTGAGGCACAGGATACATTCTTTAAATATTTCCTCTGTCAATCAAAGTGTCACATTCCTTGGTTACTTTTATACATTTAAAGAAAGCAGGAGACTTTTTTCTCTATCAATAATAGTGCTTCTCTGGATGTCGTTTTAAATCACCCTGACTTCAAACGACTTGGAAACCCAACGCTAAATTAAATTGGTGGGGGGAGAGAGCTTTAAGTCTTAACTTAATTTTTGTTAGTAATTATGTAAAATCAAGAAGCTTTTCTGAGAACACACATTATCTTTCTATGAATAGAATCCAAAGGATAAAATATGAGCAACTTAGGGGAAAGGTGGCAGTTATTCAGCAGCTATTGAGCTAATCTATGATTACTATGAGTGGGTAGCTGTGACTATTTGTTTTTAATTTTTAACATTTTATCACATTTCTTGGTTTTAAGTCATTAGAGTCAAGTAACCAGATAACTAAAATGTTGCTTTCTCTTTTTTAAAATGTGTTAAAATATGCTGCTTATTTGATATTAACACATGTGACTTGTAAAGTGTATAAATGGGTGGTTTGTCAGCATACCTGATGTACTGTGTGATTTTTATCTGCACTTTCCAAGGAACTCACCTGTATCACAGGGTAACTTATATTTTCACAGTGCTGGTTAAGGCAGTTATCATGTTACCTTACTTTAAATATATAGCCTCCTTTAATAGTGCATTTTATATATGTCCAAAAGAAATGAATTTTGAATGTGTGTTTTAATTAAATCAAATATTATTAGTACTGCTTTACTACTATTATTTTGACTGCTCAAATATGGTAAAAATTCCCATAGACTTCAATGGTCACAGAATCAAAACCATACAAATTATTAGTATTGCACCACAAAGGCAGGTAATCATGCAGTATTTTGTGCCTGAATGAATGAATATATATATTATTATATTATATATTTATTATATATATATTAATATATTATTATATATTATTATTAGTTAAATATGTAAATAAAACGTAATCTTGAATTAAATCATTTGATATGACAAACAGTATTATAGAAGAACTTAAATTACAAACAAGGTTGAGACAAATATGTTGAATGGAACTCTAAATTGCACCTTCACAGCAGCCATATTGTCTAATAAATAAATAAAAGTTTTAAAAAAAAAAGAAGACAACGACGACATTCAGGTCAGTCAATAGCAATAGTACATTGAATAATTAGCAACGCTAAATATATTGGTTTTGCATTTGATTGGATTTATTCTGTCTGTATTAATACTGTGCATGGAATGTGTATCTTCTATCAACATACAAGTGTATAATAGAGCTTTTAGTATGTCCTGTACCCTGATTCAATCATGTTTTAAAATTTTGTGCTAAAGTGACAGGTCTTGTACAGTTCTAAAATAAAATAACTTTCCACCATTGAAATACTTTGGTAACATTGAGGCGGTTCAGAGGTTATTATAATTAAAGGGATGCAGTCAACTTGAAATCTAGACAATTTAAAAGAAGAGTTAAAAGTAGTTTCAGGTATTACTACTGGCAGTGAATCCTCCAGAAAATTTCTATGGCTTTCAAATTTCCTATTTTTTAAAATGTTTTTCTTTCCACTGTAGCTGTGTGACTGAAGCAAATGGGGGAAACTGACTATGCAGGCGTGATCCTGGCAATTCACACAATGCTGTTAAGTTCAAAGAGTAAACAAACTGCTAAAATAGAAACAGAATTTTGGGGGTTATGTGTAACAGGGGGTGAAAATATTTCAGATAGAAGTATGATTTTTTTTAAGTTGGCAGTGTCCCTTTAATGAAAGCCACAGATTTGGTTTATTAGATGGAATTGTTTATGGTCTAATCCATTAAGTTACTACTAGCTACTGTTTTGCTGTACTCCAGCAAATAAATCCATAGAATTAAATTGGTGCAACATAAGGGGAATACAAGAACGGTCAAAGAAAGAAATAATTAGTTAAATAACCAAACACCAGAAATATAATAAAGTGTTTATAAAATCTGTCCTATTTAAGTAGTATCAGAACTACATAAATGCTCACTGGTTTGCATTCCCTGTTTTAAAAAGGTGTACCTTGGAAGTCACCCATTAATAAGTCATGGAGGGAGACTCATAGGAACTGTATATTTTTCATTTGGACATTGTGACAGAGAGTCATATAAAGACCTAACAGTGATCATATCACCATTTTAGACCCTTTTCTGGCAGTCTCATCTTTGCACTAGCCCTATGCAAAATGTCACTTTTTTCAAGTCGGACACATGTCCTTATCTTTTTTTCCTTTCTTCCTGATTCTACTCCTCTTTGGTTTCTGTACCCCTCAGGGCACACAGAGGAGTTCCCTTGTGTGTGGGTGAAGAGAACAGAACAGAAATCAGTAAGCACAGTGAGGTAAATTTGCAAACATCGCACCAAAAATTAACTCACATAGCTACCATTAAAGCTAATTGGAGGTGCTCAACCTGATTCCATTCATGGTGCTGGCAATTTACCCATGTGTGTTTCAGAAGTACTTTGTACTTTTAATTCAAAAGTCTTGAGAAACGAGCATAAATTATGCAAATGATGCTTCATGTTTTAAAAAAATACAACTGAAACACTTGCTTTTTTCAAGAAGGAGCGCAAAGATTTAGCCAATGGAATTCTCAGTCCTTTAGAGTTGATTAGTAAAGCACAAAATAACATTTTGAAAATGTACTTCATACTGTTCAAATGAACAAGTTGTAAGACAAAAGTATGGGGGAATATTAACTCTTTAAATCATATTGTTCTCTTCCTTGTTCTGGAGTCAAGCTTGTCTTCTTTTTATATCAAACCAAATGTAATAATTAAATGAAAGATATTTCATAAAGTTTTCATACATTATTACTCGTTATCTTTGCAATTAATGTATGCTAAGACAACTCTTTGCTAACCAAGTATTTATTTACTTAGATTTATTCACTGTGCCTGTGCCAAGTTGTAAGCACATTGCACAACATACATAGAGCTATTCTGGTAAAATATTAAGGCTCCCAAGAGGTCCATACCTTATACAGAACAAGTCACCTAAAATCATCATGCAACTCTCCATGGCAACTACCAACCCCATCTCCCACATAGCCTCAGTAAGCCCTTGGGTCATCCTTCCCAGGAAAACCTGGGCCAGGTGGATCTTGCAGCATGTCTTCAAAGTCATCACATCTGGGTCCTGAGGAACCAGAGAGTGAATTGAATTCCAGAACCAGGGATCCCTCCCTGAGAATATCCTGCCACCAGCTGTCTCCTGCTTTATGCTAGGATGGCATTCCCACCTTTAATACCTCAGATGATCTCAACATGTGCAATGACTGGAGAGGGAGACAGCCTCTCAGGTAGCTAGGGTTTGAATCACTTGGGACATAAGGGTCAAATGCCAACACTTCATCTGGAATCCATTGGCAGCCAAGGTGGCTCACATGGTGTAAACGCACAGGTGTAAACACTCTTTGCCTGAAATCCCGATTTTAAAGAGCAGGCCCCGACATTGTGCACTAGCTGTATTTTCTGCAAAATCATAGCAAATTTGTATCTCAAGTAATACCATCTGATTTTCTTCGTAAATTTTTGGACAATATCTGGAATCCTGATAACTACAGCATGCTAAGTTGAATCTTTTTGTGTTTTGCAGCACTCTCAACAATAACAACATCACTCGACTTTCAGTGGCAAGTTTCAACCACATGCCCAAACTCAGAACCTTGTAAGTAGTCCCAATGACAATAGCTGTCTGTTCTGTTAATCTAGTGTGTTCACCACTTCTCTATTTCTACACAAGTTTTGCTAGTGGTTCTGAAAAGGCATCAAGATAGATTTGTGGGCAAGAAAGGGGAAAAGTGCAACTCAACGATCTCTAGATTGAGATCCACTCCAGCAGCATAACGGCACTATGTGAGTCAGTTGCAGAGGGATCTTCGAGGTGAAATTAACAAACCCCCCAAGCCAAGGGCAGTAAGTGAGACCCATGAACTAGAAACCCTTTTGTCAGTTATGCAGGCTGTTGGGGCCACTGGATCCACAGAAATGCAGCTGCCATGGCCATTTCTCTATCCTGTCACAAATTGCAGCAATGCTCTCCACACCATACATGAGTTTCACTATCTAGAGAAGAAGGTGGAGACTATTCTGCACATTATAATTATATCTAAGAATAGGTGCTTTTGAAAGTGAACAAAATTGTTTTACTTTGAGCTATTCAATAGGTCACATTTCATTTAAGAATATGGAAGAATCTTTGATTGGCTGTCAGATGTGATAAATGGGAAATGTTTATGACTGCACTGCTGGCAGACCTAATTAAACTAAACTGGCTCTCCAACATTCTTTGTAACAAAAAATTATAGCATCAACTGGTAGTGCTGTTTTAATTAAGGTTGTGTCAGCATTTACATTAAGGCCCCAATTTTTAGCAGTTACGACTGAAACATAAGCATATGCTTCAGGCTACTAAAATGAAACAAAGAAACTGTTCATGCAAGTTCTAGCCTTTTTTAAAATTTATGCAAAAACTAAGGATTGCCTTTTTTAAAGCATGCAATTGTTTTTAAATAATAATAGTAATAATTATTATAATTAATAATATAATATTTTAGGGCTTAATCCTGAGCTCCCTCTCCAGGCAGAACTCCCAATGGAAGTGAAAGATGAGCAAAATTGAAAGTAAATGGGATGCTTGCTTGAAAACAAAAAAAGGTCAATAAAGGCCCATGGATAGTACTTGTATAACCCAAAATGGCCTTGATTTCATTTATTTTTATTTATTTTATTCTTTTATATGGAAGCCATTTTGGAAATCAGTGGGCGTAGTCACCTGTGTAAAGTTACTCAAGTATTTTTTAGTATACTTTAGTCACCTGTGTAAAGTATACTCAAGATCAGGTCCTAGGTTCGTCCAGTAGTTCTTAAACTCTGTGGTCCATGGACTGCAAGTAGTCCGTGTTGTATTTATAATGTATTCTGACTGTGCATCTAGGGTTGCCAAGCATCTGGTTTTCGACCAGGTTTAGGGTGCAGGCGCTTATCTCACAAGGCTCCTGGTTGGCGGCTCAGCAGGGCTAAGGCAGGCTCCCTGCCTGCCCTGGCTTCACGCAGTTGCCGGAAGTGGCCAGCGTGTCCCTGCGGCCCCTAGGTGAAGGGGCAATCAGGGAAGCTCTGTGTGCTGCCCCTGCTCCCCGGTGCCGGCTCCGCAGCTCCAATTGGTCGGGAACCGTGGCCAATGGGCACTGCAGGTGCGGCGCCTGTGAGCACGGGCAGCACGCAGAGTGGCCTGGCATATCCGCTTAGGGGGAGCAGGACATGCTGGCTGCTTCCAGGAGCCGCAGGGAGCTAGGGTAGGCAGGGAGCCTGCTTTAGCCCCGCTGCACTGCTGACCAGGAGACGCCTAAGGTAAGCACCTGAACTCCCTCCCGCACCCCAACCCTATGCCCCAGGTTGGAACCCCCTCGCGCACCTTAACTCTCTCCCAGAGTCTGCACACTACCCTCCTGCCCCAGCCCTGAGCCCCCTCCTTCACCTCAAACCCCTCATCCTTGGCCTCACCCCAGAGTCCACACCCCAGCTGGAGCCCCTTCCCACACCCCAATCTCCTGTTCACTCTGCACCCCAACTCTCTGCCCCAGCCCTGAGCCCCTTCCTGAACCCCAAACCCCTCATCCCTGGTCCCACCCCAGACCCTGCATCCCCTCTGGCACTCCAACCCCCTGTCCCAGCCCTGAGCACCTTCCCTCACTCCGAACCCCTCGGGCCCAGTCTGGAGCCCTCTCCTGCACCCCTAATCTCCAACCCCACCCAAGAGCCCACACCCCCAGCCAGAGCCCTCTTCTACTCTCACACCCCCAGCCAGAGCCCTCACCCCCTCCCACACCCCAAACTCCTGCCCAACCCCGTGAAAGTGAGTGAGGGTGGGGAAGAGTGAGCGATGGAGGGAGGGGGGATGTAGTGAATGCGGGCAGGGCCTCAGAGAAGGGGCAGGGCAGGGAAGGGGTGTTAGGTTTTGTGCAATTAGAAAGTTGGCAACCCTATGAACACCTGAAGGCATAAGTGTGTATTGGTTTAATAAATACCTGACTATATATATTTACTTAAACTTTATTTCAACTTCTTAAGTACAAGTAGCATTTAGGCAATAGAGTATAAGAGTGATTTTAGTCTTTTGCAAACTTGCATAAAGATTTTTGTGGGATGGTTCATCTTAAAATTTATTATATAAACAAAAGAAAGTCAACATGGAATGTCCTCCATCATAACTGTGACATTTAGCTGTAACAATAAATAGCCAGAGGACAATTCAAAAGAGAGATTTGTCACTCTAATCCCACTTACACTGATAATACACGTGTAACTGCATTGCCTTCAATGGCGTTACTGTTGGGTTTCCACTGATGTAAGCGAGTGCAGAATCAGACACTATGTCCTTACCCAGTGGTGGCTATGTATTGTTTGTATCATATTGTATGCTGTATCTCTCTGCTACAATACCCACACATCATAAAAATAGTTAAGGAAAGTACATCAGTTTTAACTTTAATTGTTAGTCCTCTATGAATGGAAATAAGAATCAATTAAATCATCTTGCTTTTGTTGGCTGTTTCCACAGCCTTGATGTTACTTAAATGGGTTTTTATTGGGTTAATTAGCTTTCTCGGCTGAGTTCTATTTTTTTAATATCCATTACAATTATTTGCTTAGAACTGAGCACATTAGCTAAAAAGGACTAAAATGATATTACTCTGTTATGGAGGATTCTCGGAGTAAGGTTTGATTTATAGATCTGAATGTCCTTTTCTTTAGTTTGAAAAAAACATAAAATCCAGGCTGAAGTAATTTACCTAATTTAGTGAATACATTTGTCTGATATTTTATCAATGGCAAAGTGCTTTTTGGCACTTGGCAAGGAGCCATGATCTTTTGTAGGTCTCTGCCAACAGAGAGGCAACTTACTTAATTCCTTCACTCACTGCCATTTGGTCTTTTAATTTCAGGCATTGCTTTGAATGTGGGTCCCTAGGAGCCAAAAGCAGCTAATCCCCTTTTCTGTGATTAAACAAAAGGAGAGAAAATCAGGAAGGGATGTGAAAGAAGGTGTTTTATATTGCATTATTATTCTGTCTTGTTCAGCAGCAAAATGAATATGACCTGCTAAAAGGATTTTGCAAGTAGTTTCTATAGAGACTAATAACAGCCAGACTTACTGATATCTCTAATTGGAAGCCAAATCTTCTATTAACTTTTTTTGTTGTCAGTATATTACTGTAATAAACCAGTTTTCTTTAGACTTTTTTGATTTTTTGGCCTTCTGTACAGAGCTAAGCTAAATAATTCAAAAGTTGTTTTCAAACTCTGGTGTATTTGCGTTTCTCTTTTAGGAGAGAGGGAAGAAACTGTAGATACTCAATTTTGTGATAGCAAACCTAGTTTCTTATTAAACTAATTAGACCAACCTAAAAAGTAGCCTTTTTGCTACTTAAATGTTAATAAATAAAGCTACATGAGTCTCCAGCTTCAAATGAAAAATTTAAAAGATCGATTCCTCATTAAGGACTTCTTATTAGTAAATCTTCCAGATCTGTAAAACTCTGTCACTCAGGTTTTTTGCTAATTTAAACATATTGACTTGTTTCCTCTCATTCAGTCGACTTCACTCCAATAACCTCTACTGTGATTGCCACCTGGCCTGGCTATCTGATTGGCTGCGGCAGCGACCCCGAGTTGGCCTGTACACGCAGTGTATGGGCCCATCCCACCTGAGGGGACACAATGTAGCAGAGGTTCAAAAACGAGAATTTGTCTGCAGTGGTAAGGGAAACAAATTCTGCAACAGAGCTCTGATTTAATGCATGTTTAACACCAGTTTAACAGAGATTGTAATGATATGCGCTGTATGCTGTTTCTAGCTCTACAGAATTTAAACAACTTCTTTGAAAACCTGTTCAGGTATTTTGGCAATATACATGGGTCTAATGTGGGTAACTGTGTTCCTATGTACTTTATGTAAATGATTCATATATATACATTCACACACACAAAATACATAGAAACACTATATACACTATATGCATACCTTTCTAAAAACAAATTTTTGGTGATGGGTGCCTATGAAAATGAAATCTAAATGTACATTTTGAGACCATCAGGAAGCTTTCTATATGGAATGACTCTCTGTTCTTTTTAATTTACAGGCTCTTTGTTCCCTACTTCAGTATTTTCCACAGTTTTCATAAACTCCCCACTCCCAAAAGAACCCCTTTTGGAATACTATTTCTATGCTTTAGCAACTCTGGTTGTTTTCTGAAGTGAAATAATGAAATGACTAACAGTTCAGTACTAACCACTTTTTCTTTATTCATTTTTTCCCCTTTATTCATAGATGAGGAAGAAGGCAAGTTCATGTTTCTTTTTTTAATAGTTTTAGACTTGGATTGAAAAATATCTGTAAACTTTAGTTAATGTTTCTGGTTCCCCAAATTCTTAAGAACAATAGCATATGTACAACTGTATCTGCAGTATTTAAGCCTTGATCTGCAAGTTTTACCATGCAGGCAGACCTTTGTGTCCAGCAGAGCCCCACTGATGACAACAGAACACCACACAAGCACCAGGATCCATCCACACAAAGCCTGTAGGACTAAGGCTTAATGAGTGCATTGCTAACTTGAGTATAATGCCTCCTTGCTCCACAAATTCTGCCTTTGGGTGCGTGTGCAGGGATCCCAGTGGAACCCTGTTCGTACACCTGAGAATTTGTCTTTAAGTGGATATATGTGAACATTCCCATTGTAAATCCCTATTTTGGGGGATTTATTGCACCTTGATATACATGTCTTAGCCCTGGATCAATTTATTTTTATTTAATAAAATCAATTTGAATATTTTTTTACATTAGGAGTGTAACAACAGTAGCATAGGTATATTAGTTTTTGTTGCCTGTTTGCTCTCTTGTAACTCCAGAATAAAGCTGAAATTTAGATATTGTAAACTGCTATCTCAAAAGGCAAGACTTTTTTGTTAGTGTAATTTTAAAAATGGATCAGTTAAAGTCTGAATTACTGAACATGCAGAGCAATTAGTTTATAACTGCGAGTAGAGCAACTTCCTAGGTGAAAATATGACATTAGAGAATAGAGAAGGACATGTTGGTCTTAAAGTCATGATTCCAAAGTGGGCCATCAACTTATTTTCTTTGGGTTGCAAAATTTTCCCCAACTTTCAAAAACAAAAACACCTCCCCAGTTCTCACCCTCCTGAGAAAGAGTTAAAACTGTAAATCTGAATTTTCTCTTCCATGCTCTTCAAGTTAGTTCAACATTTAGGTATTATTGAGATTAATTAATGTAACTCAAAGTAACTGATTTTGTAACCATGTTTATTCTAAGAGCTCTGTCTGTTATTTTGTAAGGAAGGGAGAAATAGGATTGTTCACTGTTGGAATTATCTAGAATTCTTCTATTTGACTATTCTGTAGTTTTAGAAGAAGCAATTTGTTTTCTGTTCCAGGTCATCAGTCTTTTATGGCTCCTTCCTGCAGTGTCTTGCATTGTCCTACTGCATGTACCTGTAGTAACAACATCGTTGACTGTCGTGGGAAAGGCCTTACTGAGATCCCAACCAATCTTCCAGAAACTATTACTGAAATGTAGGTTATCTTGCTTTTTTGCCATTAACTTGCAGAAATGTAGTGTTCCCTCTATCTACTTATATTTATTTGCTGTGGTAAGTAATATACTGTATGGGAAGAGTGTTTTGGAATGTACCAGAAATAGTAATATTTGGTGTATAGGAAACCATTTGTTATAGTCTTGTATTTTCAGTTATAGGTTCATTACAGGGACACTAGTCACAAACTATTGCAATCAGAATGGTCTTAAGATGGGGTATAAATGATGTGTTTTCTACACCTAAGTGGCCTTTCAACACAGACAACACACCACAACCTTACCTTTGCCTCGTTGGATGCCTTCCTTCAGTCATCCCTTTTAACAAACCATCTATTCCCAGTGCAATAAATCACTACACCAAATATCCACAGCCAGTTGTGCTGGAATAAGGAGCTGGTAAAGGAGTATCTGCAAAAGGGCAAATTTAGAGGGCAGATTTAAGGTAGAGGAAGGTGGTCTGTGCTGTAGTTGTAGTAGCGATAAAAGATGTGTCTGTGGGGGAGGAGTAGATAGTATGTACTGTTAAGGTGGCTTAACTTTTCATATGTTATAAAGGATGAGTATTTTTGGAGTATAAAACTACTTTTAATATCAGAATTTGGTTTGTATAAATTACAAAACTTAATTCACTTGGCTGACACAGAATCATCATAGAATCATAGAATATCAGGGTTGGAAGGGACCTCAGGAGGTCATCTAGTCCAACCCCCTGCTCAAAGCAGGACCAATCCCCAACTAAATCATCCCAGCCAGGATGTTGTCAAGCCTGACCTTAAAAACCTCTAAGGAAGGAGATTCTACCACCTCCCCAGGTAACGCATTCCAGTGCTTCACCACCCTTCTAGTGAAAAAGTTTTTCCTAATATCCATCCTAAACCTCCCCCACTGCAACTTGAGACCATTACTCCTTGTTCTGTCAACTGCTACCACTGAGAACAATCTAGGTCCATCCTCTTTGGAACCCCCTTTCAAGTAGTTGAAAGCAGCTATCAAATCTCCCCTCATTCTTCTCTTCTGCGGACTAAACAATCCCAGTTCCCTCAGCCTCTCCTCATAAGTCATGTGTTCCAGTCCCCTAATCATTTTTGTTGTCCTCCACTGGACGCTTTCCAATTTTTCCACATCCTTCTTGTAGTGTGGGGCCCAAAACTGGACACAGTACTCCAGATGAAGCCTCACCAATGTCAAATAGAGGGGAACGATCACATCCCTCCATCTGCTGGCAGTGTCCCTACTTATACAGCCCAAAATGCCGTTAGTTTTTTTGGCAACAAGGGCACGCTGTTGACTCATATCTAGATTCTCATCCACTGTAACTCTTAGGTCCTTTTCTGCAGAACTGCTGCCTAGCCATTCAGTCCCTAGTCTGTAGCGGTGCATAGGATTCTTCCGTCCTAAGTGCAGAACTCTGCACTTGTCTTTGTTGAACCCATCAGATTTCTTTTGGCCCAATCCTCTAATTTGTCTAGGTCCCTCTGTATCCTATCCCTACCCTCCAGCGTATTTACCACTCCTCCCAGTTTAGTGTCATCTGCAAGCTTGTTGAGAGTGCAGTCCACGTCATCCTCCAGATCATTAATTAAAATATTGAACAAAATGGTCCCCAGGACCGACCCTTGGGGCACTCAGATTGATACCTGCGGCCAACTATACATGGAGCCATTGATCACTACTCTTTGAGCCCGACAATCTAGCCAGCTTTCTATCCACCTTATAGTCCATTCATCCAGCCAATACTTCTTTTACTTACTGGCAAGAATACTGTGGCAGACTGTATCAAAAGTTTTGCTAAAGTCAAGGAATAACATGTCCACTGCTTTCCCCTCATCCACAGAGCCAGTTATCTCGTCATAGAAGGCAATTAGATTAGTCAGGCATGACTTGCCCTTGGTGAATCCATGCTGACTGTTCCTGATCACTTTCCTCTCCTCGAAGTGCTTCAGAATTGATTCCTTGAGGAACTGCTCCATGATTTTTCCAGGGACTGAGGTTAGGCTGACTGGCCTGTAGTTCCCAGGATCCTCCTCCTTCCCTTTTTTAAAGATGAGCACTACACTAGCCTTTTTCCAGTCATCCGGGACCTCCCCTGATTGCCATGAGTTTTCAAAGATAATGGCTAATGGCTCTGAAATCACATCCACCAACTCCTTTAGCATCCTCAAAAGCAGCGCATCTGGCCCCATGGACTTGTGCTCATCCAGCTTTTCTAAATAGTCCCGAACCGAATAGTTCGTTCTCCACAGAGGGCTGGTCACCTCCTCCCCATGCTGTGCTGCCCAGTGCAGTAGTCTGGGAGCTGACCTTGTTTGTGAAGACAGAGGCAATAAAAGCATTGAGTACATTAGCTTTTTCCACATCCTCTGTCACTAGGTTGCCTCCCTCATTCAGTAAGGGGCCCACACTTTCCTTGACTTTCTTCTTGTTAGGTCAAATGACCTAAAATAGTTTTGTTGTATTGCTCTACTGGCAAAACAGTTGTTCTTGCAAAAACTATTAACAGGTTATCCAATAACTAAAACAGAGCCACCAGACTCCATGATTTAAAATAGAAAAGCCACAGCAGATGGTTACTTTCCGGGTGCAGTACTTTTCCAGTAAGACCCTGTATAGGAAGTGAGATTTTAAAATGTATTCTATACTGCATAGAAGAATGTACTTCTGATGTTTTCCACACATATAGTAGAAGAAATATTTTTTAATTCTCCTTCAAGTTCATGTGCATGTGTACATGTGCATTCCACTGTTGGTATCTGTGCGTCCAGTGCGTAGCCATTAGTATAAGTGGAATGGAGATGTGCAACGCATCTTGAAGAACAGCAGTTACTGAACAGGTTAGTATCTTCTTTTTTTTGTTTATAAAAAGAGGAAAACTCATATGAAAAGAATATGAATTATTATAAACATATACTTGTTAACAATACAAGTTATTTTCTTTCAGAAGTATTAAAAAGAGAAGGTGAAAGATATACAAGATAAGGGAACCACCTTCAATTTTGGGGGGGTTTCACAAGTAAAAATAGTTGTGAACACTTTCAGAAACAGGACACCCACAGATTTGCTTAACTATGCTCTGAGTAAAAATAATTTTTTAAAAAAGTGTTTACAGCAAATAGGTGGAGCAGAAACTACTGAGGCAATTTACATTGACCTTTATCCAACATGCATTGCTGCTGCAGTAAAAGTAACTGAATTTGCAGCACTCTCTGCAAGAAAAATATTTTTCAGTGTGTTAAAAATTATTTATACAGAAATATTTAGTTGAGTGGGACCTCACAGGAAGGAACAATCAATTGCACACATACAAAGTGTGTGGGGCGGGAGGGATAGCTCAGTGGTTTGAGCATTGGCCTGCTAAACCCAGGGTTGTGAGTTCAGTCCTTGAGGGGGCCATTTGGGTTCTGGGGCAAAAATTGGGGATTGGTCCTGCTTTGAGCAGGGGGTTGGACTAGGTGGCCTCCTCATGTCCCTTCCAACCCTGGGATTCTATGATCTATGATTTTCTAAAGTGGGAAATGGCTGCCTTGGAAAGAGTACTGCAGAAAGGGATCTGGGGGTCATAGTGGAGCACAAGCTAAATATGAGTCAACAGTGTAACACTGTTGCAAAAAAAGCCAAAATCATTCTGGGATGTATGAGCAGGAGTGTTGTGAGCAAGACACGAGAAGTAATTCTTCCACTCTACTCCACTCTGATTAGTCCTCAACTGGAGTATTGTGTCTAGTTCTGGGCACCACATTTCAGGAAGAAGATCAAGGTGGGCCATTTCCAACACAAATCCAGGTTTTCTCACCCCCCCCCCACACACACAAACCCACTCTCCTGCTGGTAATAGCTTATCTAAAGTGATCACTCTCCTTACAATGTGTATGATAATCAAGGTGGGCCATTTCCAGCACAAATCCAGGGTTTAACAAGAACATCTGAGGAGGGGGGGGGGTAGGAAAAAACAAGGGGAAATAGGTTACCTTGCATAATGACTTAGCCACTCCCAGTCTCTAGTCAAGCCTAAGTTAATTGTATCCAATTTGCAAATGAATTCCAATTCAACAGTTTGTCGCTGGAGTCTGGATTTGAAGTTTTTTTATTGTAATATCGCAACTTTCATGTCTGTAATCGCGTGACCAGAGAGATTGAAGTGTTCTCTGACTGGTTTATGAATGTTATAAACCAGGATTTGTGCTGGAAATGGCCCACTTTGATTATCATACACATTGTAAGGAGAGTGATCACTTTAGATAAGCTATTACCAGCAGGAGAGTGGGGTGGGGAGAGGTATTTTTTCATGCTTTGTGTGTATAAAAAGATCTTCTACACTTTCCACAGTATGCATCCGATGAAGTGAGCTGTAGCTCACAAAAGCTTATGCTCAAATAAATTAGTTAGTCTCTAAGGTGCCACAAGTACTCCTTGTCTTTTTGCGAATACAGACTAACACGGCTGTTACTCTGAAACCTGACATTTCAGGAAGGATGTGGATAAATTGGAGAGAGTCCAGAGAAGAGCAACAAAAATGATTAAAGGTCTAGAAAACATGACTTATGAGGGAAGATTGAAAAAATTGGGTTTGTTTAGTCTGGAAAAGAGAAAACAGAGAGGGGACATGATAACAGTTTTCAAGTACATAAAAGGTCCCTACAAAGAGGGGGAAGAGAAAAAAAATTCCTTAATCTCTGAGGATAGGACAAGAAGCAATGGGCTTAAATTGCAGCAAGGGAGGTTTAGGTTGGACATTAGGAAAAACTTCCTAGCTGTCATGGTGGTTAAGCACTGGAATAAATTGCTTAGGGAGGTTGTGGAATCTCCATCATTGGAGATTTTTAAGAGCAGGATAGACAAACATCTGTCAATAATGGTGTAGATAATA
Organism: Eretmochelys imbricata; assembly: GCF_965152235.1. NCBI lineage: Eukaryota > Metazoa > Chordata > Testudines > Cheloniidae > Eretmochelys > Eretmochelys imbricata. Next base: position 112,747,500 of record NC_135575.1, on the reverse strand, counting down.
CTTAGTCCTGCCATGAGTGCAGGGGACTGGACTAGATGACCTCTCGAGGTCCCTTCCGGTTCTATGATTCTATGAGCAATGAATGCCCTCAGCTAATAGCACTGGGTATTGGATCCCACTGTCAACATTTTCCATTTTGAACCTCATGTCTGGACAGCCTACATTTATACCCATGCTGTCAGGGAGGAGAGAGGGGGAAGAGAAGTGAGCTGGTTCCACCCATAATTCCCCCGATCTAGCTTGTGGCCCAGCAGCCCTGTCCATCTTCCATTCTGGGGGCAACACATGGGGCAGGAGGGGGAAGAGAGAGAAGTGGGCTGGGCTCCATTCCTACCCCACACCACCCAGCTAACCTGTGGACCCAGCACATAGTTTTTTGGTGTGTGTGTGTGTATATATATATATAAAAAATTGATACTATATTTAACCATGATTCTAGTATGTAGTCTTGTAACATTGCAGTATTAACCTTTTCCCACAATGAAAAGTGATCCTTTATTCAGGGGTGAAAGTGGGCCAGTACGGTGTACTGGTAGGAAGCTGGCACCGGCCCGTACGCACTGCTTTAACATCGCTGCCCCTTTTGCCTCCCGCCCCCCCAAGGCAGCCGACGGATGGGGAGGGGCAGCTTCCCCGGGGATGGCAATTTAAAAGATCCCTGGGCTCCTGTCCACCGCTGCCGCTACTGTGGCAGTGGCCAGATCCCCATACCCTTTTAAATTGCTGCCGAGCTATGGGCAACAGGGGCCAGGCAGCGCAGATGGGCTAGCTGAGGGGGGCTGACCCCTCAGCCCCACCCCTTCTGCCCGAGGCCCCACCCCTTCTGCCCGATGCCCCACTCCTCCTGCCTGAGGCCCCGCCCCTTCTGGGGGCCAGAGCCAGCCCCCATACCAGTAAGAATTTAATATTACTTTCACCCCTGCCTTTATTCATATATTTTCTTAGCCAGTTTCAGATCCATGCCATGACTTTACTCTTTGCCCAGTGACTGCTTAGTTATCAGAGGCGTGTAAGGCTCTTTTAAGGGACCTGGGCTTTTTGAAAATCCAAATAAATTACAGCAAATGGTTCTTTCTTCACCATTATTTTATTGTCTCACTCAAAGAAATCCGTTAAATTAGATTATTTACATTAACAGAAGCTTTGCTGTTGTTTTTGTCTGTATTTCATCATGTTCCTATAGGTGTTTTTAATTCTGTTTTTAATTATTGTTTGGGGTATCCTCCTTACACACTTTTTTGAACTGAGGGAGTTTGTAGGCCAGTAAGTCCATGTTTATCAGGGCACATTTGGCAGCATGGGAGATAAGATAGAAAATTCAGGCTATAAGACTCCTGAGTGGTTGAGAAGACTTGTTTGTGAAGAAATCATATGACATTTGTGTATCCAGTGTATTTGCCACGCCCAGTTTGGTGGCCTGCATTAATATCAATGAAATTATTTTATTTATTCTTTAACATGCATAGAGAATAGATGCAGTGAACAATTTAAGTAAACACCTGAAATTCTAGGTCCTGATTAAACTTGTCAAATAACATAAAGATAAGTAGCTTTAAAGAAATTATTCCAATAAGAGCATCCCTGATGTTTTTGAGTTAAATTATAAACTGAGGTTTAATAACACTAAGATTTTATTTTTCTTATATATAATATACATGGATAAGGCACTGGATTGGGACCCAGCAGAGCTGGATTCTATTCCCAGCTCTGCCACTGGCCTTCTGTTTGGGAAAGTCCCTTTTCCTCTCTAAACCTCAATTTCCTCATCTGCAAAATGGGGATAGTGATACTGACCTTTATAAAGTACTTGCAGATCTACTGATGAAAAGCACTATATAAGAGCTAGGTATTATTATTGTTGTTATTATTTATTATGTTTGTATCTACCTTGTTTTATATAATCAGATGACATAGTTTTAACATATTACCGTGTAAATTCCACACTGACACTTTTACATTTATTTACAAGGGCATGCTAAATTAATCTGTTACCTAAATACTGAAAAGAACTTTCGATAGAATACTAAACTGAGTATTTGAAACTGGCAGCTCTAAATCTGTATAATTTGTTATAAACTAGTTCCCTGAGCTAGCAACTAAGGAATTGCCTTTCTGTGCAAAGAAAAAGAAGCAAACTAATGGATGTACTTTTGTCTGAGTGACCTTGGCTGTACCTTTTTGTGTGACAGGAATTGTTACAAAGGTTAGTGCTGTGAACCCAGCAAATTTCTGTCATCCTAAATCAGGGGTAGAGCTATGTATTGTGTACCAAATGGCTCTGGGGTTGCTGCACGGTTGCTCTCCAGACAACCCTAATACTTTTGGGTGAAAATGGCAGATGAATCTGACCTTTGGTCCCTTTCTGGAATCATAGAGCACAGGCCAACATTAAGTATGTAAGGCCCCAATAAATCTAATTCCTAATTTTTGTTATGTCTGTATATATATTTATTTAATTTATTTATCTGTCTGTATCAGTAACATCATTCCTGTTCATATCCAAATAAACTCGCACCACTAGAATATTATATAGTGTGGTAAGTTCTTAAGCTTTTCTTTTCAGGTCCATTTCACTTAATGTGATTTTAGTTAGGCTCTGAAAATGGTCATTTTAAATAACAAAATAATCTACTCTATACAAAACCATTCCTCTGAATAATCTCCTGTAAGCATATTCCTGTAACTTTTGCATTCATATTAATTGCCAGAGAAAACCATGTTTACAATAAAAAACATGCAAAATATTCATAGATATGGGGTTTTTGTTAGTTTCTTTCATTGCCTAACGTCACTTATTAATGTAAGAAAGTCATAACAATATTCACTTACCCTAAACAGTTTGATTTAACACAGTTCAAATTTATTTGAGTTCACAGCTCTTTCAGTTTCCACCAAACTTATTGTTTTTTTTTTTTTTTTTCTGCGAAGGTTCTCTCTATTGAACTGTATCAGCTATAAGGGCTGTTTTATTTGCCAACTTCTTCCCTACTCTTCCCTGCTTAGGTATCATTCATAATGCTCAAAAAGTCCATTTCATAATAATTTTTAAAGAGTGCATCCCTTTCAAAGGTTATCATGTCCGATAAGTCTCTTCACAGGTATCCATTTCCACATTTAAATTTTCCAGTAATCTGGATCTCCCTCCCTTGAGTTGCATTTCACAGCTCATATTCCACACTAGATGCCTTAGAATGCTCTCTAGAAGTGATTCTGGGTTCCTTGGTATGTGATACACTCTGGCACATGACAAAATATGAAATTCCTAAAAAATCAAAATAATCAAAGTAGAAATCCAGCACTGAGGCTATTAGACCTCCTAGTCACTGGATCTTCAAAAATAAGTAATAGGATGTTCAAAGTAATAGGCCAGGAAGCTGTTTGTGGTGTGGGCTGATTTATGAAAAGTCAGGCTCTTATTTTGTTTGAACTAGTTGATACTCATAATCAGATAACTTTTCCTAAAATCCCTTTCCTCAGCATAGTGGTATGAATGGAAGAGAAAATAAAGAAGTTTGCAGTAGAATGGATTTTGTTATACTTTAGACTGACAAGATGCCCTGCTGTGATAAACATAGCCAAGTGTAAACAAGCATTTAAGCAATCAAAATTGGGAATTAATTGCTTTCCCCCAACCTCTGGTTGGAAGGACGGGGTCAAACGCAGTATTTTTATTGTTGTTAGCAGCTGCTGTTGAAAAGGCAGGGAAAGTCCCAAAGTACATAATATATGTAGTGAGGAAATTTCAGGAGTTCAACTTCATTCCTTTGTGTAATGAAAAATCACTGAATTCTTGAATACTGTGGTCTTCAAAATAAAGTTTGCTCATTCTGGGGTATGGAATCTTTTTCAGTGTGAGTACTGAAAATCTTATTTGTTTAGCTATCACATGCTAACCTTTCTGATGTTTTATTTGTCAGTTCCCATATTTTTATACCTTCCTACCTGGCTTCTCTTCCCAAAGTATTCCCAGTTTACTGTCTTTATTCCTAGTCTCATATTCTTCTATCTCATCCTCTCTTTGATGGCATTTTTATTCTTCTTCCATGAGTCTGTCATTCACTGTGTGCTACACAAGGTGCTTGTTTACATCTGTGTAAGTAGGGGAATATCAAGCAGGATCAGAAGGTGGTATTACCCCCTTGGAGAATACAGTATGTTTATAAAATTTGTGGATGACACCAAGCAAGGAGGGGTTGCAATCACTTTGTAATATAGGATTAGAATTCAAAATGACCTTGACAAATTGGAGAATTGGTCTGAAAACAACATGAAATTAAGTAAAGACAAGTGCAAAGTGCAACACTTAGGAAGGAAAAATCAAATGCACAACTACAAAATGGGGGAATACAAAAGGTGGTAGTACTGTTGAAAAGGCTCTGTGGGTTATAGTGGATAACAAATTGAGAATGAGTCAACAATGTGATGCAGTTGCAAAACAGGCCAATATCATTCTGGGTTGTATTAACAGGAGTGTCATATGGAAGACATAGGAGCACTGGTGAGGCCTCAGCTGGAATACTGTGTCCAATTCTGGGCACCTCACTTTAGGAAAGATATGGACAAATAGAGAGTTCAGAGGAGAGCAACAAAAATGATAAAAGATTTAGAAAGCCTGATCTCTTAGGAAAGGCCAAAAAACCTGGACATGTTTCATCTTGAGAAAAGTCAAGGGGAAGAGGTGGGGACACATTGAATAATGGTCTTCATATATGTTAAGGGCTGTTATAAGGAGGACAATGATCAATTGTTCTCCATGTCCACTGACGGTTGTGTAACCCATGTGCTTAATAGGGAGATATCTCTTTAAGAGAGCCCTTGGTGGGAGGTAGGAGTGAGTTGTGTCTGGGTCATTGGTTTGGGTTTTTTTGTATGTTTGGCAATTGGTAAAAGGCCCAGTTTTTGCAACACATGGGTCTGAGTCTACCCTCACCAATGCTTATTTCGCTCAGCCATAATTGCAATGACTTTAATGGAGTTACTCCTGATTTACACCAGTGTCAGTGACAGGAGAACTGGGCCCATATGTACAGTATTTGTGATTTGTACCAATAAGCCCAGGCTACAAATCATAGAATATCAGGGTTGGAAGGGACCTCAGGAGGTTATTTAGTCCAGCCCCCTGCTCAAAGCAGGACCAATCCCCAATTTTTGCCCCAGATCCCTAAATGGCCCCCTCAAGGATTGAACTCACAATTCACAGGGAGAAGCTGAGCCCAGGAGCAGAAAGCAGGCTATTGTTCCTAACTGTGAAGCATTTTGTAGCACGGTTTTCTTTGAATCTATACAGTTAACTGAGTGGTTGATTAATCAGCTGACTGGCTAGTAGTGATTTCAGCAATGGAATAGTCTGCATGGATTACAACTGAAGATTCCTATAAGCAAGTGGAGGGAAGATGTTGTTTTAGACTCAGCAAACTATATAGATTTGGTGATCAAAGACTCTAACTGAGACTTAGGTGAACTAAACCTAAGCTTTTGGGGACTGTCAGTTTCTTCTTGTGTTTCTGTGGGGACTGAACTGTTCAGATTTTCATTTGTTTTATTTATTTATGTTTATGTATAACTGTAAATATAATGTCTGCATGGGTTATAAAATTGCCATGTTATGCTGTAAAAATTAGATTATTATTTGTTTCTTTATCATAAGATTTTATAAAGTTATTTAATTAAATTCATTTCTTTAGTTCCTTTTGGGACTTGAATGTGGGGAGGCTGATCCTGTTCAATCCTTGCTGAAAATCCTTCGAGACTGAACTCTGGGTCTCCATCTACTTTTCTATGAGAGTTGCGGGGGGTTATTAGGCACTGGAGAAGGGCAATGAAGTGAATTTTAGCCCACCCAAATTGGCGCCGAACAGACAGGGACTTGAGGATTGCTCAGAGCTCACCTCTGAATTCTTTTGAGGAATATTTCAGTTATAAAAGAATTTGGTGTTACTGAATATTATTGAATATGTGCACTGTATTAATATAATTAACATAATGGAAACTTGCATCAAATTAGGGTTAGATCCCTGTAGGACCATTTTGGACAGTGATGTGTCCACTGTTGATAGTACAGCAGAAATTAAGAGGACTATTAGAATATTTGGTCATGTGACTAATATGAGGAGGATGAAGGGAGAACAAAAGGATATGATTCTCTGTGAATTTGATGCTGTTTCTGTGATACACATAGGAAGGAAATGTGTGTTGCAGAAGCTAGGGCAGAAATGGGATATGACATTTTGAGGTTTTGCCATTTATATCCACTTGTTCTGTGCCCGTATACCTCAGTGCAGGGATCAAGGATATTCTGTGTATTCTGACAGAGGGTTCAAGACTGAGACACGGACTGTGGTTATACCTGTGGGTGAAAGACAGACCAGGTGGTTAACAGATGCTACACCAGTTATAGACGAAGGTCCAGTAGACGCTTCTACTCCTGCTGTGAGTCTCCTTCCTGACATGCAGGATCTTTTGTTAGAGAGGGTGCTGAAATCTGCCAGCGAAACTGTGACTGAAGTGAAATTTAAACTGAAATGTTTTTCGGGTAATTCACCCAGACCCAGTGGAGAAGTAGATTATCCTACTTGGCAAACACAAGCCAAAGAGATGATGGAAGACAGTGAGATTTCTGACAAAGTCAAAAGAAGGAAGATTATTGAAAGTTTGTTACCCCCAGCACTGAAGGTGGCCTTAGGAGCTGGTAGCAAGGCATCCGCTGTAGAATGCTTTGATATTTTAGAGAAGGCATATGAAAGTGTCATAAGGCTCAATTTTCTGAGACACACCACCACACTAGAGAATGACCTTCTGCATACCTGACTACACTACACGCATTAGCCAAAGAAATATTGGAGGCTGGTGGGTAAAAGATACTGTATTGGACTCTTATATACAAGATCAAATTTTCCGTGGCTCTTGGCATGAATCCTTATTAAATACACGCTTAATAAAAAGGATTAATTGTAGTGGTAGAAAAAAGAGTGTGTCTTATGCCACACTCCTTTTTGAGGTGAGTTCCATTGAAAGGGCGTACTCTGATAAACAAAAAAGAAAATTTAGACAAGAACTAGAAGAAAAAAGGAAAGCCATTGAATAGGAGTTGTTTGCAGTTGATAAAGGCATCTGAAAATACTTCCAACGTCCCTGAAGAAATTACTGCAATAGACTGGAAGGAGAAATACCTGCAGGCTGAGCAGCAGTTGGTAGGACTGCAGTAAACCCAGCTGAGTTCTGAAATGACCATTTCAGATACACAATTTACTCCTCAAAGACTCAAAGAATTTAATAAACAAGCAATACCAAGATTTAACAGAAGAAATCCTTTATGTTTTAACTGTTGGCAAATAGGACATTTTCAAAATGAATGTCAGAATTCTCCTGACTCCACCTGAATACATGAGCAACTGACTGGTAGACATTCAAATCAGAGCTTGTGTGAGCCAGGAAGAAAAGAAACTAACAACTCTCAGAGCAAGGCTGCTAGACAATGGGTTCAGGAGACAGATGTTATCCAAATGGGTGTCAGTGAGGCCATCCAGAAGTTAGTGGGACCTGCTTGTTATGGCTATGTTTGCCTAGATGGGGTAAAGAGTACCTGCTTAATAGTTACTGGTTCCCAAGTTACTTGCATATGTGAAACTGTCTATTACGAGCATGTATCTTATCAAAAGTTACAGTCAATTGGCAGTATAGTTCAGATAGAAGGGGCAGGAAGGCAAGTGGTTCCATACATGGGCTATATAACTTTGAAGATACGATTCCCAAAGTTAATCTCTGGGACTGACAAACAACATGAGGTACTAGTCTTGATTTGTCCAGACCAACGTATGAATTAACAAGTGTTGGCATTCATAGACACCAATGTGCTGAAACATCTTGTAGAAGAATGGAAGAAGAAATGGGGTCCTGAATTCTTAAGTAGGATTTTATTACCAAATGAGTGGGCTGAAACTTATAATCAGTTTTTACTCAGTCAGAAGTTACAGCAAGAAGCTGACGAAGGGGCTGAAGTGGTCTTGAGAGGAAGAAAATCAGTGACAATTCTACCTGGCACATCCAAAACAGTGCCAGGAATTCTGAAGTTTGCTATGAATGAATTGGAGACTGCTGTAATGCTGGAAGATCCAGGTGTCGCAATTGGACCCAGTGGGCTAGCAGTTCTTCCTCAATTTGTTAAAGTCACTGGCTCCAGTATGAGAATAGGAGTACATGTCAAAAACTTAATAAGGAAGGATGTCATACTGAAACCTCAATCTGTCGTTGTGAAGGGGCAAGCAGTTGAGTGAATAAAACGAGTGCCAACCCATGTTTCAGCAGCTGCGACTAAAGAGAGAGATGGTGTCATACTGCCACGCAGTGTTGAAGGATCCCCTGTCAGTGCTGCTGAGAGGAAGAAGATTGCTGAGACTATGAGTAAGGAAGCTTATAAGGCTTTTGCTGTTCATGCAATTTGTAACCTTTAGGTGGGCTAGAGTTCACTTCATTGCCCTTTTCCAGTGCCTAAAAAAACCCAACTCCCATAGAAAAGTAGATGCAGACCCAGAGTTCAGTCTCGAAGGATTTTCAGCAAGGATTGCACAGGGTCAACCTCCCATATTCAAGTCCCAAAAGGAACTAAAGAAATTAATTTAATCAAATAACTTCATAAAATCTTATGATAAAGAAACAGATAATAATCTAATTTTACAGCACAACATGGCAACTTTATAACCCACAGACATTACCTTCACAGTTATATATAAACATAAATAAATAAAACAAATTGAAATCTGAACAGTTCAGTCCCCACAGAAACACAGGAAGAAACTGAGAGTCCCCAAAAGCTTAGGTTTAGTTCACCTAAGTCTCAGTTAGTGTCTTTGATCACCAAATCAATACAGTTTTCTGAGTCTAAAACATCTTCCTTCCACTTGCTTGTAGGAATCTTCGGTTGGAATCCATGCAGACTCTTCCTCTGTTGAAATCACTACTAGCTAGTCAGCTAACTGATTAATCAACCACTCTGTTAAGTGTATAGATTCAAAGAAAACCCTGCTGCAAAATGTTTCAGAGTTAGGGACAATAGCCTGCTTTCTGCTCCTGGGCTCAGCTTCTCCCGACTCTCACAGGACACATGGCCTTAGTAAAGAAGCTGCCCTGACTGCTTGCCCTCATGGAGTCTGACCCCAGCAACAGGGAACCTATTGAAGCATACCCAAAACTACCACACCCAATTCCAGAAGCTTCTAAATGTGGAGTGCTAAATCTGCCTAGCAACAATGACCCAGACACAACTCACTCCTACCTCCAACCAATGGGTCTCTGAAAGAGATATCTCCATATTAGGCACATGGGTTACAGTTGGACCAGAAATAATTGTCTTTATCGGCAGCAAGGGAGATTTAGGTTAGATATTACGGAAAAAAACCCTAACTGTAACAGTACTTAAATTCAATGGAGGTTGTGGAATCCCCATCACTAGAAGTTTTTAAGAACAAGTTGGACAAACACCTGTCAGGGATGTTGTAAGTTTTCTTGGTCCTGACTCAGCACAAGAGGCTGGATCTGAGGACCGCTCAGAGTGTTTGTACATAGCAAAGAAAAACCTTTGGCTGGCCCATGCCAGCCAATGGCTCCAGCTGCAGGGTTGTTTCATTGCTGTGTAGACTTCTGGACTTGCGCTGGAGGCTGGGCTCAAGGACCCCGTGGGATGAGTATTCCAGAACCAAGTTCCAGTCCAACCTGAGCAGTGAAACAGCCCTGTAGCCCAAGCCCCACGAACCAGAGTCAGCTGGCATGGGCCAGCTGTGGGTTTTTCTCTGCTGTGTAGACACCCTCACGGCCCCTTCAAGCCCTACATTTCTGTGGGTATATTTACACTGCAATATAAACCCAGGTTTAATAGAACTGGAGTTAGCAGACCCTGGGTTTGTTAGCCTAGGGTTTGAGCCTCCACATTCATTTGTAACCCCAGGTTAGGAATTGCTTAATTTGGGTCCTAACCTGTGGCTCCAGTGTCTGCCCTGCATTATGCAGGGCCAAGTCCAACCACCCATATCCCAGACTTCCTATCACCATCTCAAAATGCGGCCACTCTATCCCTTTGTTCTTGGTGCAGTGTGGGAAAACTTGACTGTCCAGAGGATAGAGGAAGTTGGATTGTGGGATATTTTTGGCAGACTCCCAGAGCACACTTTCAGTGGGGCCGTCTACAATGCAAAGCACTAGGGCTTGAACCCTGGGTCTCGGCTTGGCTCAGACTCTTCACCCCATGGGGTTCTGTGACCTTGGGTCTGAGTCCTTGATTAAGGTCTTTAAGTTACTATATAAGAAGATTATTTGCATAGTGGAATGGTCCTTAATGTAGCAGACACAGGCATAACAAAATCCAGTGCCTGGACGCTGAAGCGAGACAAATTCAGACTAGAAGACATAATGAGGATAGTTAACCACTGGAATGACTTCCTTAGGTGTGGTGGAATACGTTACCACTCCAGTCAGGAAGGGGTTAAAAAGCTCCTCTGGGCACAATCATCCCAAACCCTGTGTACCTGTGAGCAGGAATGGCTCTGTGATGTCAGTGCCCTTCTCTTCCCGCCTTCTCCACCCTCTGAGCAGCTGAGAGGGGTTGGGGTAAATGACCAGCCAATAAGCAGAGCAAAAATACGCAAAACCAAACACACCCCCAGCCAGTCAATCAGTGGAGGGAAAAAAGGGAGAGCAGCACAGCAGTTTGGCATCCAGGGTAGCCTCCCTGTTCGTGCAACCTATGAGATATGTCAAGTCTGGAGAGGGACAGCTCCTTAAATGGGAGGTCCCAAGCCCACTGCAGGGTGGCACTCAGAGGGAAGTAGAGCTAGTGCACAGAGCTCCCTAGCCCCACACAGCAGGGGCTGCTTAACAGGAAAGCTGCTGAAGAACATTTGCCACTTGGACCCTCTGAAGAAAGAAGAGGGACCATCTTTATTATGTTTCCTTTTTAGAGCCCAGGTTGCTCAACCTGGGTCCCTTGGACAACATCGGGAGCTAGAAGCCCAGACCCCTATGAAGAGACTATTTACCTTTGTGCTTATTTCTAGGCTGAATTTGTCTAACTTCCTTTTCCAGACACTAGATCTTGTTACACCTTTGGTAGATCAAAGAGCCGCCTTATTATATTTCTGTTTTGCATGTAGGTTCTTATAGATCGTGATCAAGCTACCCCTTAACCTTCCCTTTGATAAGGTAAATAGAGTGAGCTGCTTGAGTCTTTCACTATAAGGCATGTTTTCTAATTCTTTAATCATTCTCATGGCTCTTCTTTGAATCTTCTCCAATTTATCAACATCTTTCTTGAACTGTGGACACCAGAACTGGACACAGCATTCCAGTAGCAGTATATTTACGTATGTATGATGAGAGAGAGATGATAAACTGCATAGCCATGTGACAAATTTCATTTTTCATATTCCCTTGACCACCTTGCATGATCTCTGCCAGGATGTGATCTAGCACACCTTTACCAAGTTGTGCATTTAAACCACAAACTGAATTCATAAAAAGCAGTGAACTGAAAGCATCTCAGCAATAATGCTGCAGTAAAGATCAGAATATGAGATGACCCTCCCCATAATGAAAAAACTGAACAAATTCAGTACTAGGGCTTGCTTTTGAGTAGAGAAAATTGTTTCGTAGGTTTATAAGGAGAGCTCATCATCACTTTGTGTGATACAAGTCTCTCTAGCTGCATTTTATCACTTATAATCAGTCCCCTGAAGAAGTATTTGATGGAATGAATAGAGTGGATATTAACAGTTTGGCAAGCTGTAGGATCAAGTTAACAATCATTCCTTATATTCAGATATTTAGCAAGCTGTCAACCACATTTATTAAACACATAGAACTAGCGTCTGGAATTGTAAAGTGCAAGTGATACAGTACTTGAAAAATATACCTTTTGTTGTGTTGGACATGGATGATATCACAGATTCCAGTGAAATTCTTTGCTGCTAAAGTTAGAAGCACCATTCTGTAGACACAAGCACCTTGGAGGTGCAGTTGTTGAGAAGGGGGGTGGAGTACTCTCAGCTTGAGGCTCCCTAAAGCAAAGAGAGAATATTACTGCTTCCTTTTTCTCAAAAGACTGGCAGATGTTCTGTATGATGAGAGATGTGTTGCTATGTACGGCAATTCTTTAGAGTCAGGAGCTACAGTGAATCCCATCACTGAAATCTGTTTTCTGTTCTCTGACAGCTGTTTTTGCCATTTACTTTAAAAGCAGATGGGGGAAAATGCAAAGAAGAGCTGTCAGTTTTATTACCATGTATAATCAGCATCTGTGCAATACATTAGACTCATCAAGCAACTTACAATTTCTTCTGTGTTGTAAAAATTCTTCTGGGGTTTCTTGACTTGCTTCTTGCCACCTTCTTGTACATGAGGAAATGCTGAAATCAAACAGTTTAGATCAATTAAATGCTGAAGCCACTAACCCTGACCAAAAAACCAACAAGGAGTCCGGTGGCACCTTAAAGACTAACAGATTTATTTGGACATAAGCTTTCATGGGTAAAAAACCCACTTCTTCAGATGCATGGAGTGAAAATTACTGATGTAGACATAAATATACTGACATCAACTACAAACCCTGACCAGATTTGCTCAATGAAATCGTGACTGGCTGAATTTTGAAAACAATTTCTTGAATAATTTATTTCTGAATATGATATTTAAAGCTACAACTGTTTGTTTTCTTAAACAGTATAATATATTTTATCATTAGTAAATCAATTTTTAGTTTTGTTGCTTGCCCTTGATAGTGATAGTCATCTCCTCTTAAGCATATAGGTATGGCATATGTCTATACAGTATAAATTATCTGCCCTTCCCCAGGTTCTAGTGAGCAGGCTTAGTGTATTGAAGCAGTTTTATGTAACCCATCTGCACAACTTAGAGCCAAATGTTTATTCAGAAAAATGCCTTTTTTCTAGAGGAGCATCTAAATACATTCTGTATTTTAGATTTAAATGGAAACAAAGGTTAACGTGAAAATAAGTAGTAGTTTTAAATGTACTTGTTGTCTGTGTCTTCAAGTTGGCAAGCACTAATGAGCATCTTTGGATTATTCAGTTATACTGTGTGCTGTAAGTTTAGAGGACACAAGAACTTCCCGTTGAAATGTGTTAAGTAATTTTGCATGTCACAATGGTACAGCTCTCTGGGGTGCAAGGGAGAAGGAGCAAGCTACTCATCAGGAGCATAATTTGATTTGATTAGGTTGGGAATTGCAGCTGCAGAGAGTACCTCCATATTCTAGAATAAAAGTGGATATTGAAGTCAGTGTGTATATGTAGTGGTGGGCAGAGGAAGGATTTGGAGGGGTGGGCAGAACTCTTCACAGTATATTTCCTGGATAGAAGTAAATAGGGAATAGTCTTTGAAAGGTGTTTCAAGCAGATTAGCAAATTGATCATCAAAAGCAGGATTTCATTGTAGAGAAACCCCAACCAAAAAAAAGAGAGAGAATGCCATGAACATTAATTATTGTTTTTGTGGTGGTAAGGGCCTTATAAGGAGATCATCTTAGATGATGAACAGTCTTTCTGAGAGAGTCCAATAATTGAGGAAGCATTTACTTAACTGTAGTCCATTATCTTATCTTATTTAACATGCTGGTAGAATTGGCTGTGGCTTTTGAAGGAGAGACCATAGCCACTGTTTTGTGAAACATATGTAATCACTTCTCATAAAAAGAAAAAAGTATTTTGAGGTTCAGGTAGGAGGAGATATTTTGAGAAAGACATTTGCTATAACATCTATAGAGAACATTACAGATTCTCACAACATTTTGCACTCCTGCAGTATAGCACTTTAGGCTGAGCCATGTGGTTTATGAACATTATGTAGTTGTTTTTTCAGCCCTAGCTAACTAAGCAGTTGTATTCAGGAATTCAAAATATTTCATTTAATATGAGGCAGAAATATAAAGAAGTGTTTTTAATTACTGTGGGTTTTATCAGAAGGATGAAAATTTCCTTGAGATATTACTGTATCTGTGCTTTGTGACCCTGGAATGTGTCTAATTAGATTTTTCACAGAATGATGGATGCAAATTTGCACTGTGTAAAATTTCGGCTGATTCTAGGCAGATAAAGGACAAGATTAGAGGATAACAAAGCTTGAAAACATGAATTTGATTTGCTTTCTTTATGGACATCATGGGGGTGTAAAAGATTTTTCTTCTGTGTTTATATAATCTGATTTAACATTTTTTCTCTCTTGTACTAACCTCTTTTTCTGAAATGTGATGTGTTTTTACAGTGTACACATTAGTTGAAGGTAATAAAAGGCATATTTAGATGATCCTACTATAACAAATCCTTTATCCCTGTAAGTTTATCCCAGCACTACATACTGAGTCTGTAAATCAGACCATACATCAGACTGTAAATTTTCTACTAAAAGGAAGCATTTGGTAAAACTGACATGGAGCTTATTTTATTACATACAGTGGTAACTTGGTAGTTCATTAGTCAGTTGTAGCACTTTTTCTATTTTTAGAGCTGTATATTTTGTGGACAAAATTGTACAGTGGTAAATTTAATATGTCATTCTTGCCATAACAAACTACAAACACATTAAACTACACAATGTTGAATTAATAAGCAAGGCAGAAATCAAATAGGAATTCAGAAAAATTCAGTTAGGCTAAGTATCTGATGTAACACAAGGCCCCCTGTGTCACCTTATTGGGCCTAGATGTTTTATAGGATAATTGATTTTTTGAAAATAGTTGTAATATATAAATTTCACCCAAATAAACACTGAAAGGTCAGAATATCACAGTTAAGTGCCTTTCTTATGATACAATATTGAATAATAATAATTAATGATTACATACTGTCTATTAGTATCATATAGTCTTTCCCTACAAACTTATATGGAGCTTCTTCTAATGTTTGTCTATTCTTGTATAATTATACTATTCTCATAAGTCACAGTTGTCACAAAACGAAGTATTATCCAACTGTGGTGGAGGTGGGGTTGTATGTTTGTTTGTAGGGAACAGATGGGTAGGTTTAAAGAGATTATTAATTCCCCATGTAAATACGTCAACATTTCATATATTTTCAAATAGCATGAACAACCACATAAATATTCTACCGTCTTGGACCAGAATTATTATAACACATTGTAGCACTAATGTATTGTTTTCTGAAACCAAGAAGTCTGAATATATTATATGCTGAGGCTGAAGGATTTTACTGTTACCTGAAAAGATTTATATATATAATCCTCTGATTAGTAAGAAAAACTGTTTTACCTGCAATCTCCTGTTGCTGCTTTTTGATAAGCTGATTCACCTTTGGGGAATCTTAATTGATTTATAAAGTATTATCCAGACATCTGAGCACTCCTGCAAAATCAGGAGTGGTTAGAGGTAGTCTACAAAGCAGAGCAGGTAAGATGAAGATAAGCAGTTCATATGTGATGGTCATCATCTTGGCTGACACTGGAGACCATCAGACCATCAGTCTCTGTAGTTTGAGTTTACAAGCCAGAATCTATAGCTCAGGCTGTTGGAGACTCACACCCAGGATGGATCAGCAAGGTAGATGTGTAACACAGACTATTCACTGCCACACATGTGTAAGAATCTATGTTTACTCAATATATGAAAACCTTTAGGCGAAACCCAAGAAGTTAAGAAAATTAAATAGTCCTGAACTTAATCAGAATACATGTCATAGGTGTGAGAAGGGTTAACAAAGAGGTAAATAAAGAACAGGAATGAATAGTCAGTTTTCATCATGGCAAAAAGTTAAGTCTTATGCCACAGGTTTCAATACCAGTGTTAAAAATATTTATTAATAACCTAGAAAAGAGTTGAGTAGAGAGGTGGCAAAATTTGCAGATAACACAAGATTATTTAGATTATTAAAACAGAAGATTTAGGAACTTCAGAGGGACCTTAAATTCATAATACAATGACTGATTAAGTACAGTGTTGACACATGCATGGTAATACATATTAGGATAAAATAATATAATTGTAACTCAGCATGCATGCCCCTTTAAGAGCAGGTGAATCAGTGTGCCTTTTATTGAGGCTTGGCCCTTTAAGGCAAGGGGATTGGACAGCATTGTTCCCCTGGGCAGTCCAGAAATCAGATGACCAAGAGGCAGCATGTGACTAGCAGGCTATATACAAAAATGACTGTCGTTCAGAAAGGAGGTACCAGAGTCAGGGCAAGATCAGGAGAATAGCTACAAAGTTTTCTGTAACTTTGTGTGACATTTTATGCAAATTATTTAATTAGCCAATTGCATGTGCCAGTAACATCATTTTTTGAAATACTATGTGGATTTAGTGCTGATGCAAGGTGTTGGATTGAGACTAGATTTCTTTACACAGTTCCCCCACCTAGTGGGAGCAAGGTATGAAGGACAGACTCATAGATTTCAAGATCAGAAGGGACCATGATGATCGTCCTGTACATTGCAGGTCACAGAACTTCACCCACCCACTCCTGTAAGGTTTCCCATAACCTCTGGCTGAGTTACTGAAGCCCTCAAATTGTGGTTTAAAGACTTCAAGTTACAGGGAATCCACCATTTGCACTGGTTTAAACCTGCCAGGGACTCGTGCCCCATGCTGCAGAGAAAGGCAAACTCCACCCTGGTTCTCTGCCAATCTGACTTTGGGAGAAATTCCTTCCCAACCCCAAATATGGCTATCGGTTAGACCCTGAGCATGTGGGCAAGACCCACCAGCCAGATACCTGGGAAAGAATTCTCTGTAGTAACTCAGAGCCCTCCCCATCTAGTGTCCCATCTCCGGCTGTTGGAGATATTTGCTGCTAGCAGTCGCAGATCAGCTACATGCCATTGTAAGCAGTCTCATACCATCCCCTCCATAAACTTATCAAGCTCAGTCTTGAAGCCAGTTAGGTTTTTTGCTCCCACTGCTTCTCTTCTCTGAAGCAAATACTCACCAACAACCACATACCACACAACAGAACCACTAACCCAGGAACCTATCCTTGCAACAAAGCCCATTGCCAACTGTACCCACATATCTATTCAGGGGACACCATCACAGGGCCTAATAATATCAGCCACACTATCAGAGGCTCGTTTACCTGCACATCCACCAATGTGATATATGCCATCATGTGCCAGCAATGCCCCTCTGCCATGTACATTGGTCAAACTGGACAGTCTCTACATAAAAGAGTAAATGGACACAAATCACATGCCAAGAATTATAACATTCATAAACCAGTCGGAGAACACTTCAATCTCTCTGGTCACGCAATTACAGACATGAAGGTCACTATCTTAAAACAAAAAAACTTCAAATCCAGACTCCAGCGAGAAACTGCTGAATTGGAATTCATTTGCAAATTGGATACTATTAATTTAGGCTTAAATAGAGACTTGGAGTGGCTAAGTCATTATGCAAGGTAGCCTATTTCCCCTTGTTTTTTCCTACCCCTCCACCCCAGACTTTCTGGTTAAACTTGGATTTATGCTGGAAATGGCCCACCTTGATTATCATGCACATTGTAGGGAGAATGGTCACTTTGGATGAACTATTACCAGCAGGAGAGTGAGTTTGTATGTGTATGGGGGTGGGGGGGTGAGAAAACCTGGATTTGTGCTGGAAATTGCCCACCTTGATTTTCATACACATTGTAAGGAGAGTGATCACTTTAGATAAGCTATTACCAGCAGGAGAGTGGGGTGGGAGGAGGTATTGTTTCATGGTCTCTGTGTATATAATGTCTTCTGCAGTTTCCACAGTATGCATCCGACGAAGTGAGCTGTAGCTCACGAAAGCTTATGCTCAAATAAATTGGTTAGTCTCTAAGGTGCCACAAGTACTCCTTTTCTTTTTGCGAATACAGACTAACACGGCTGTTACTCTGAAACCTGCTTCTCTTGGAAGGCTGTTCCAGAATTTCACTCCTCTGATGGTTAGAAACCTTAGTCTAATTTTAAGCCTAAACTTGCAGATGGCCAGTTTATTTGCATTTGTTCTTGTGTCCATAGTGGTGCTTAACTTAAATAACTCCTCTCCCTCCCTGGTATTTATTCCTCTGATATATTTATAGAGAGCAATCATATCTCCCCTCAGCCTTCACTTGTTTAGGCTAAACAGTCTCCTCTCATAAAGTAGGTTTTCCATTCCTCGGATCATCCTAGTGTCCCTTCTCTGCACCTCTTCCAGTTTCAGTTAACCTTTCTTAAACATGGGGGACCAAAATTGCACACAGGATTCCAGATGACAGGACCTTTATTCTTTGTACGTCAAAAGAAGGGGGCAGAGGCTTGTGGGAAGCCAGAGGGTAGTCTGAAAGGGGGTGTGGTTACTGGGCAGAAGAGAACCTGAGAGTGCAAAGTGGGGATTGCCTTGGGATGGCATTGGTTCCATTCACTCATGTCCCCGTATTAGTCATTAGCTCCCATCACCCCCATTTTGTTCCCCCATTAGTCACTGCTCTCCACAACGACTGCTTCCTTTTAGCTGCCCCAGTACCCTCTGTCCCCACCTTTCCTTCAGGTAGCCTCTCACCTCCCCTTCCCTGTCCCCCGATAGCTCTTGCCACTCAATTCTCCAACTGTTTCTCTGTCCTCCCTATTTTGTACCACTAGTTCCTTGTTTCCCCTCCCGCTTACCCACTGTTGCCCCTCATCTCTCCTGCCAGTGCACTGACACTGTGCTGCTTCTTCTCTGCTGAGCTACACGTAGCACTGGGGGAAAGAGTAGCCGGGTGGGGAGGCAGAGAGGCTGCCTCGCTGTATGTTCAGCAGATGCCACAGGAGCCTCTGGTGGGAGCCATGATAGACAACAGCCCAGAACCACACGATTGCCTAGGCCCACCAGAATGCATAACATCCAGGCTGCTCTTTGGGAATATGTGAAGAGAGACTTGGTGCATTTCCTGGAGCTCGCTATCTCCCTTTGGTCCATTCCTCAGTCTCTCTTCTCTCATCATTGGTTGGGATTAGAAGGATTAGGAAAGGCTCGTCCTCCTGTCTTTTGCTTGCTCACAGCCTTCTCTGAAGCAGAGGAGGAAGAAGTATTGCAGCTGGGGTTTGTACAGTGACGTTTTATCTCTGGCCATATGCAGAGCTGCTGGGGATTTAACGGAATGGGGCCTAGCTGGTAGGGTCTCTTGTGGGAACTAGGACCATCCTTGGTGGCTGCATGGGAAGCATCTGGCCCCTGCATCTTTTTTTCCTCACTCATTCTTACAATTCAGATGATCAAATGGGCCCCATAAATGAGAGGATAAAGATGTGGGTATGACGGGATCCCTGGGGTACAACCCGGAAGTGTGGGACTGCTGTGCCCCCTTAATTCTCCAGCCTGGGCTGTCTCTCACCATGCTTTGCCAGTGACAAGCAGCAAACCCCTCCAAGCCCTGTTACCACTCAACCACCAGCATGCAGAGGCACACTTAGCTAAGTTGCATGGATGCTTTTCAAGCCACTCATGAACTATACACAGGGAAACACCAGCAAATCTCCCAAGCCCCCTGCCTTGCACCCGGGAGTATACTATCTTACACTGCTCAAGTCCTTCTCTTGAACAATCCAAGCTCGTTAATTAGTTCTCCACTTCTTTAAAAGGAAAGTGGACATGCACTAGCATATGTAATCTGAACAGATTCCACAAGCACTTGGGAGAAACTCACTGGTAAGAATAAAAGGTTAAAGTAAGTTTATTAACTACAGAAAGATTATACATAATTAAAAGTAGTAGGTATAAAGGTCAGGGATAGTTACTTCAGAAAATGAATATTAAACACGCATTCTAAATCCTAAACTTTTAGACTAAGCAAGTTTTGAATCAAACTTCTTTTCTCACCCCACTGGATGTTGCAAGTAGGTTACAGTTCTTAATAAACAAGCTGAACTTCCTTCTCAGTCTGGGACCAATCTCGTCAGTTCAAAGTCTTTATCTTCCCAGCATTTTTGTTGCCTTCTCCATAGGTGCGAGAGGAGAAAAGTGGTCTCGTGATGCCACTGCCCCTTATTTTATACTCTCAGTCAAGTCCCTGGTGGGCCTTGCTGAGTCACAGAGTTGAGCAGTCCCCATTGTATGGTGGTTGCACAACTATCTCTTACAGAATTGTAAATCTCCTGTTTACAATACCCCTGCTGATCAATGGTCGTCTAGGTGTGCGTCACCACCCTTTTATTCACTGGAGAGCTAGTAGTGGGCGTCTCCCAAACTCAAACAGCATATTTCAATAACAATCATAGAGCGAAATCTCATAACATAATACCCAAATGATATACATCTTTTGACAGAACAATGAGTTTCACCAGATCATGACCTTTCATATGATACCTTGCAAGGCATGCCTTGTTTGAAATACCACAACCATGTACCAATGATGAATATGGGAGTTACTGGATGCTACTTTGAGGTAGAGCATGTCACAGTGGGTCTAGCCCACATGATGCAGATGAGTCGACAGTACTGCATCATGGTTTCAGAAGCCTTTTTGACGAACAATCCCTGCATGAATTTTACAACATGTGATTCCAAATACCCAGTGCAGTAAATTCTCAAAACCTAGATTCCTTATGTTAAATAGATTTTCGATTTTCTATTTTATATTGCTCTGAGGTACACATGTCCAGCTCCCATGGATTATGGTAGGATTTGCATGCTTATATGTGAAAAGAGAATATGACCCTTATTTCATAGGCACATTAGATAGGTTTTGAACTACAATGTCTATACTGTTTATATTTTGTGGTGGGGCTAGGAAATGGCAAAATAGACTGTATAATTTCATTTTGAAAAGCAAAGCTTCCTATACTTCTGAGAGTTGCAGAGAATATGAAAAAATCACCATAGTTTACAATCTTATTACTTTTAAATGGATCGTTCTATTTAAACCCATTGCTAAGACTGTATGTTCCATGGCAAAGATCTCCAGACATTTCCTTTTTATAGATAAGTCTCAGTACATAGTTTTGAATAATTATGTAAAACAATTATTTATCAGTTATTTTGGACTTAGTGGGCCAAAATCATCCCTGTCATAACTCCTTTGAAAGCTAAATAGTATTAGCCGAGAGAAATCTGTCATGTTGTATCTAAATTGACAGTAAACAACTGACAGTTCATGTGTATTCACCTGGATCCTCCCTTTATATTTTTATATGGTGCCTTGCCTTTCTGGATGCTATAACTCTCTGGGAACCTACAGATGCAAGTGCATGATGGAAATTTTCAAATAAAAATGTAGTAGCTTTTTTATGATTACAAATAGAACTGTACCTAGAGTTATAACCCTAACACGCACAGTGTTCTCCAACGAAGTCGCTTCCACGCTAGGAAGGTTTCAGTAGTGCTTGCGAACTGTTTGACTTTATAGTAAATGGGCAGTAGAACTTCCTCAGCGTAATCTTTCCACGTGTATACTCCTGATGCTACTATTAATGATCCTAAATAAATCTGCTTACAGTGTGTCCTACTGAGATGGGAAACAAGTTCACATTCTACATTGTATCTACAGCAATCGTCATCCACATCATTCTGCATATATGGGAAAGTGGCAGTTAATGTAGAGTAAAAAGTTAGGCACAATACTGGTTAAAAACAATAGTGGGAAGTGAAGACATGCAATCTTGATACTTAAGATAAAAATCACCTTGTTACCTAGTAAGCTTAAAGAAATTGTTTAGCAGTTCACATACAAAACCATGACACCAGCAATGTTGCAAGTGCCAGCATATCTGTTATTCAGTGCTAGTATTCTTGCTCAAATTTTCCTACAACTTAGATACTTGAGTGTCTACTTTGTTTACATAAATCTCTTACTCCGTCTAATGTGTAAATATGAATCCCTGGCTAGTGTTTGGAGTTTCATAAAAGTGTAAGACTACTAAACTTACATAATTTAGATCTGAAGAAAGAGTTTAATTATTTGTACTTCTTGGCTGAATTACACAAAAATCCCAGATAAGTTATATGTCAGATCAGATCAACCTGTAATTTATAGTATTGCAACTCTGTATGTGAAGAAGAGAACATGCTTATATAGCCAAAAATTGATTTTTTGAAATTAAAACAATTACTGGCCCTGATTCTCATGGCATAAACCTGTACTATAGTAGAAGGGAAAAGTAACTATGAATAAATACGTCTCTGCTAATTTATTCTGACATGAATATACACATTTTAGATTGTTCTTCAGCATTACATTTTTGTATTTTTATGGTATTGTTTTTCTTTGCAGACGGTTGGAGCAAAATTCAATCAAGGTCATCCCTCCTGGAGCTTTCTCACCATATAAAAAGCTTCGAAGAATGTGAGTGAGAAATATTTTAGAATTATATAAAAACATTTTCATAAAACAGGTCATGGTCATACAAAGAAATTCCCATCAAAGTATGAGTATTTAAGAGTGTTTGACAGCCAGAGGATTAACTAATATGGCTGTCTGATTGCTTAGATCGTATAGTGCCTTTGTCATGTTAATAACCATCACTGGTAACTCAATGTAATGATACTAAGTAATATGAATGTATATAGAGAGAAATAGTGTGTCACTATAATGAAAATAATTGCTTAACAGATTTTTTTGGAACATATTTTGAAATGATATACCATTGTCATTTCATAATTCCATTGATGCTGTAAGTTCCTGTTGCCATATCAACCTAACTCAAAGAATGCTTCATAAAATATATTTAACTCTTTTATTATTATGAAAAATAAATCTAATAATCATTTTGTACGACTATTTATTTTATATAACCATGTGATGTTTCAGTGTAGTATGGTGATGTTAGTGCTTTGATGTTTTAATTTTTCAACTTTGTCTCACGAGGCCAAAATAAATATTTAGATTTAGCCTTTTCTCCAATGACCGAAGCTAATTACATAATATTTTAATAGTTATTTTCTGTGGAATGGGTTAGAATTCATTTAATATACCCTTGTTTCTTATTTTAGTGACCTAAGTAATAACCAGATCTCTGAGACCGCTCCAGATGCTTTCCAAGGCCTGCGTTCACTCAATTCACTGTAAGTATCAATTTGATTTTCTCAAAAGAAAGGCAAAATTTCTAACACTTGTGGTATTCAGTTTTTTAAAATGTTTGTCTTAGTGCAAAATTCTCATTTAATCTTCATTTTTCTTGCCTTTGAACGCTGTAAGATAACGTCAGAGATGTCAGAACTATAACCTGACATCATATTGTGGCTGAACACTAAAATTTCTTAGATTCAGGTCTTGAGAAGGATCCATGTGCTACTAATGTAAAAAGGTCCCAGCTGGATCCTTTGATAACTTGGAGCAGTAAGCCAGTCAGGGTATGGAAAATGCACTTCTTCTCATGCCATATTCACTCATGTTAAATTGAAAGATATTGCCTGGAGTAAACTCATGATGATTTAAAATTTGTTCCAAGTTGAAAATTGAGGGGTTTGTCCACTATTTATCATGATGGTTAGCAGAAATTATGACAATTCACACTGATCAGTTTTGTGAATAAGCTTACAAAATGAATACTGATAGCCTCAAGCTACTTTACTCGCCATCAGTTAGAGAACAGAACCTTTTGTTTTTTCAACTTCTGTCATTTAATCCTTAATTATAATTAAGTACTGTTTTACTGCTCCTACTTGACCTTGTTTTCACAGAATTGGCTACTTCAGAAATACTTTGAAGTGGAATGGAAGTTCATACAGTTTCTTTAAAATTACATCCTTTATTGCAGACAGGGCTTCCACTACTTTGGCTGTTCTAAAGGATTCTAAATATAGTGATTTTTTGTTTGTTTGTTTGTTCCTCTAAGGAGCATCCGTTTTATTTTCAACACATCCCATTCTAGCTGCTTTTTCACATTAAAAGATTGGCTCCTCTTAAAGCTGTATAGGAAGATGCTATGCAAGCTGCTTCTCAAATTACTTCAGCAGAAATTGTCTAAGTACCTGGAACCAGCTGGTTTCAGAGTAACAGCCGTGTTAGTCTGTATTCGCAAAAAGAAAAGGAGTACTTGTGGCACCTTAGAGACTAACCAATTTATTGGAGCATAAGCTTTCGTGAGCTACAGCTCACTTCATTGGATGCATACTGCGGAAGTGAAGAAACAGATTGATAGAGCCAGAAGAGTTCCCAGAAGTCACCCACTACAGGACAGGCCTAACAAAGCTGTTCTGTTATAAGAAAAAAAATCATAATTGTAATTAATTTTTTCTAACTAAAACCAAAAATTAGGAAATTATGGATTTTAAATACTAGATCTTTCCACATAAGCATTTACCTAATGAAGAGAGATTGCCCTCTGTGAAATAATCTCTCCTCAAATAATACTTTTGAAGATCTGACAGGACAAATGATTATAGCATTCTGTGATTTAGTTAAGAAAAATATTGCATAAGTGCTACCTACAGGAAATCTTGACTTAAGAAGCTAAATGTAACTTGCTCTGGTTTTCCATGAATCATAGAATATCAGGGTTGGAAGGGACCTCAGGAGGTCATCTAGTCCAACCCCCTGCTCAAAGCAGGACTGATCCCCAATTAAATCATCCCAGCCAGGGCTTTGTCAAGCCTGACCTTAAAAAATGTATGGGCTGGTCTCTTTGTAAAAGGCACTGATCTGGGAATTGAAGACTCGGGTTTTGCTCCCCACTCTGCCATCAACGTGGTGTGTGATCTTCAGCTAATAATTTTGTTTTTCTGTGCTTGACTTTCTTCATCTGTAAAATAGAATGTCATATGCACTCTCTTAGTAAAATGCAAAGAGACCTTTGGATTAAAAAGTGCTAGAAAAAGAGCTAAATCTTATTGTACTGTGTGCATATACCATAATGCACATTTTATTAGTCTGTGTTGTTTTCTTAAGGTTGCAAAGCCAAAAACTCAAAAGCTAGGAAGTACCACATATACTCATTCATAAGCCGAATTTTTTTAGTAAAAAAGGGAAGCATCAGAGAAGGGGGTCGCTTTATGAACGGGTATAGAGCGGGAGAGGTGGGACACAGCCCCTTCCCTCCCAACAGAGGGGGCAAGAAGAGGCAGCACAGCCAGAAGGGAATAAGCGGGGCCAGAGTCTCTCTGCTTCTGACCACGCTGCTCTCCCCCGAGCCTCTGAAGCAGCTGCAGGTCTGGGGCTGGCAGGCTGCGGCCGCGCCCCCCATAGCAGGCTGTGGCCACGCTGCCTGGCCCGCTGGAGCACGCTGTGGCCATGCCACCTGGCCCAGCCCACTGGAACATGCTGCGGCTGCACCGCCTGGTCTGGCCCGCCGGAGCAGACTGCAGCCGTGCTGCCCAGCCTGCCGGAGCAGATCCAGCCAGGCCAGAGACATCCTCCCCTGGCCCTCCCCAGGTAAGGTGGGAAGGGATGGGATGGGGAGAGTGTGGGGTTCCCAGACTAGGGGTGGGGTCATGTGGGGGGTGGTCACGGGGTTACTGCCTTGACCCACAGCTTCTCCCACCTAAAAAAAATTTTCCCACCAGTTGCTGTTCCAGCCCATCAGAGTAAGCAGCTGGCGCGCCGGGCCACTTTGTTTCCTTAGGTTTACCTCTGTGCCTGCGGACGCTCAAGGTAAACAAACCATCTCTACCCACCAGCGGCTTATCCTGATGGCCTGGGAGCCAAAGTTTGCTGACCCCTGAATTATAGGGTCGGCTTATGAATGGGTCATACATATTTTCCATTTTTATTTATCCATCTTGGAGGGGTCGGCTTATAAACAACCGGCTTATGATCGAGTATATACAGTATTATTGCTGCATTTTTTTTTTAATTTTACAAACCTACTTTAACATGCACATCAGTTGTTGCCTCCAGGGTCTTCACAAGGTGCCATTGTTGGTCTCAGAGCTGCAGTTCGGGAACCTTTAGTACAATATATAATTTTTTTACTGGTGTTTTAACTAGTTTTCTTAGTCAAATGAACATTCTGACTTATATCATGTGTCACAGTAAAGAAGGTGATATATTTCATTAGGAGATATGGCAGATCAGTGTGTTGGGGATTAGCAAGTAAACTCTTCCACTTCTGAAAGAGTAGGTAGGGTTTTATTTTAGTGTCTGCTGTAGACTCAACAATGAGAAACAAATTCAGACAAATCTTTAGTATCAGGGGGTCTCTGTCAGTGATACTGGCTGCTATCTGGAGCTATGTGGTACATTTTAAAAAATTGCTTAGAAGAAAGTCGTCTTGTCAGTACTTATACTTTATTATCCACTGACCAGTTCATCAGTAGACTAAGTTTCCTATCAACTTGCTAAAGTAAAGTAGATACTTGGGCCCTGATCCTGCAATGGTCTTTATAGGAGCAGATTTCTGCACCCATACAGGGGAGCTTGCCGAGGTCTTAGTTTTAAGTCCCAAATGTCTTGGTTACTGCTGTTTAGAATCATTTCAGGGAAGATGGAAGAAGTTTCTTTCTGTCTTCCAAGTCAGATCCAGAAAACCTGTATCTTAATAGTAACCACCTTGATTGGTTTTTTTCTGTTACAGTGTCCTCTATGGAAATAAAATTACAGAACTTCCTAAAGGCCTGTTTGAAGGACTCTTCTCTTTACAATTGCTGTGAGTATTTGTTTAATGCTTATCTCATTTTGAGTTAACTGGTGGGAGAGGGGATGGTTCTTGAAATTTTGATATGTACCCAGAAAAGAAGGGATAGGAAATTATCCCTATATGCAATATCAGATGCGCGGTGAAATCATTAATTTTAGTAGATGAAACTAGAGGTGTCAAGGCTTCTAGATTCTATCCCTGGCTCTGACTTTTGTTTGTAAGGTGTTCCTTTGATCAAGTCATATACACTCTGTATCCCAGTTTACCCACCATTAAAATGGATATAAATGTTAACCTGTCTTGTGAAAGTTAGATAACTGTGCAAGGTGCTTTGAGATCCTTGAGCAGAAGGTGTTGTATACAGTGAGTAGCAGTAGAGAGTCTACATTTGTCACAGTAGAAATATTTGATTTAACAGTGAGTATCAAGAGGAGCATCATGGTGATATGTTTTTCAACCTTTCTCAAAAGATTCAGCAGGATTGACAGTGCAGTTGTAGTACCGTCTAAAAATGGATTGTGTGCACTAAGCCATAAATCAGCAGTGATG
Organism: Eretmochelys imbricata; assembly: GCF_965152235.1. NCBI lineage: Eukaryota > Metazoa > Chordata > Testudines > Cheloniidae > Eretmochelys > Eretmochelys imbricata. Next base: position 112,720,437 of record NC_135575.1, on the reverse strand, counting down.
TTCTGCAGTGGAGAATCTGGGAATCGCTGGCTTGTAGCTGTAAAGTTGGATGATCTTAGAAAATAACATCTATCCACTTGCTTAGAAGCATTTCTTGCCCAGACTTTATAGAGATGTGATATGGCAAAATTTCTCCTTCACTTGTGGAAGAAAGTGGCAAACTAGGAAGTCAGTGATGTGAAAATATAAATCATAGCACCATCTGGGGTTGATGTTTCATCTTTAGATCCTGATACAGTACTCAGGAAAGCATTTACCTTTGTTTCCTTCTCAGAGGAGTTTGTTACCAAGAATTATATTTATTCGCTGAAAGATCAAAGATAAATCTTTGTTTCTATTCATGCTATATTGAAAGCTCCACTATACTCTGATAAAATAAGGAAAGGAGCTACAAAATTTATTTGAAGTGCATGTCCTCCCTTGACCACACTTCTATTCAAATACAAATCCACCTTTACATTGCAGTAAAACCCAGTTTTTCAAAGCATAGAACACACTAACTTCACTATTCACCCTGATAAATGAAAAAAGGAAGAATAAGAAAGGGATTTGATTTGAAAAATCCAACAAGTTTCATGGTATACTTAAAAATTTTTGTTGTTTAAAAGAGGTAATAGATTTCTGTAAAAACATTCTTCCTTTTTATATTTGTAATATGGGAGGGACAGGGCAAAAGGGATGGAGATGGAGAAGAAAATCAAATCCAGGATAGCTCTGGACTATCATCTTATTCTGTGCCATCAGTTTTTTACTACAGCTTCTGGAAATGTGGCAGTATGCTGATTAGTAAGATATAATTAAGCATGCCACTGTACATCTCTTCCAGCTAATGAACACAGTGTTCAGTCCTTCTTTTGGGAAAAAGGCAAAGTTTTCCTTGCCCAGACTTGATTTCTCAAGCTCATTTCCTTGCTCAGATAAACACCACCTATATACATTCCATGAACATACACAACACTGCGATTTTACTAAAGAAGTTAGTGCATTTCAACTCCTATGTGTAAATGGTACAGAATAATTATAGAACACCTAAATAAGTTTTTAATTCAGTAAAAAAAAATTGTGTGCTTGTTAATTAAGGCTTGTATAATATCAGACAAAATAATCTTGTTCCAGTTACAAATGGGTACAAAGAATTATTGGTGATACCACAGTGAAGCTTGAGTGACAGTAAACTAATTCTGTTTTATAATTGTCTTTCATATAACAGATTATTAAATGCCAACAAGATAAATTGTCTACGAGTAGATGCTTTCCAAGATCTACACAACCTGAACCTTCTCTCTTTGTATGATAACAAGCTTCAAACCATTGCTAAAGGCACCTTTTCACCCCTACGTGCAATTCAGACTTTGTATGTATACTTTTACTTGTGTTGTATGTAATGCAACTTTCTATTTATGTTTGTCTTCTATAACATAAGAGCATTTCAGGAATAGTTGAGACTAATTGCAAATAATGTGTAAAAAAAAAAATTTTTTTTTCCCTTCATGAAAGGCATTTGGCTCAGAACCCCTTTATTTGTGACTGCCATCTGAAGTGGCTGGCGGATTATCTTCATACAAACCCTATTGAGACCAGCGGTGCCCGTTGCACCAGCCCCCGCCGTCTGGCAAACAAAAGGATTGGCCAGATCAAAAGCAAGAAATTCCGCTGCTCAGGTAATTTGCTTAGTTCAGCTGCTATTTCTCTTTTCTTGCCAAAAACAGTGGTTACAGAAGTTTTAATAAAAGCAGCTGGTTCTCTACTGAATTATTAAACATTGCAGAACCTTTTTTGTTCTTCTACTGAACAAAGGGGAAAATAATGGGCGGCTCACATTATTTGATCATGGAACATAGTGTAGTTAACACATTTGGCACTAAATCTAACTAGCACTAAATCTAACAGAGGAAATGTAATATACAGACTTCAGAATGAAATGATACGAGTTATTCTCTACAAGGATCACCATCGTAAATCATTTAAACAAAGTTTCACAAGGCTTTGGAATACATGAAAGATCTAAATATTTCAAGCTAAATATGGAAACATGATCTATTCATGTTACACAGGGAGCTTACCTCATACTGAAATTTACTGTTTGCTTTTTCTAATCTTATTCCATTTCCTACTTACATTTTTCTAAGCCCTAACCTCTGTCATATGGCATCCAGCTGTTCCAGGTGCATTTCACATTCTACAGTTTATTCAGCCTTGAGTGCAACTACCAAAGGAAAACTGTTTATTATCCATGTTCCGGATATAGTTATAACTATTCACATGTCATTTATCAGCTTTTGCGGTGAATACACTTTTTTTCACGTAATTATCTGCAGTTAACTGTAGTCCATACTTAATCTAGTAGAACGCATTCTCTGCTTGCTGACATTCAGGTGCATCTTCTATTTTTTCTCTTTGTTTTTATTTAGCTAAAGAACAGTATTTCATTCCAGGTAGGTTTGTCTCTGCAGTAAGACTGACTAACTGCAGACACCCTCTCCTCTCCCCACCCAAAAGCAAAATTTGTCATAGCTTTAGGAAACAGATGCATGTGTTTTAAGTATAGTCATACTCTGTAGATAGATATATTTTCTTGTGTAGATTACTAGTAGTTCTGTTTTCTGAATACGAGGGCTTTGCATGCAGCTCCTGATATCTTTTTTGTCTCACAAATCTGCACATAGCCTATGAAAATGGTACTTTTATTTACATTAGTTAGAAGTTTGCACCTGTTATTATATATTCCAACTGACATCTTTACCTACCTTGTATATCTTACCTACTGTAACACTACTGTTTTTAAAATGTAGCTATTGAGCTGCTTTTAAACACAGAAAATCTTCCTTCTGTCAAAGAGCTAGTACAACTTAAAGCCACTTTAAAAAAAAGGAACCCTTTCTTACTTTGCTTTTATGCTCTAAACCAGCAGTTCTCTGCTGTGTATTTGCAACTATTACTTGCTCACCTGTGACCCTGATTCCTGTGTTTTATGAAATCACAACAGAATGCCAGGAAAAGAATGGTGATGTTCTTCATTAAAGGCATTTTAAAATCTCTCACACACACTGTGAGTTAGAAATACTTTGTTAAATAGGAAACAAAATTTAAGAGTTTGGGTGAAACAGAAATGTAAACATCACTTTAAAGTACTGTATTTTTCCAAAGGAAAAATGGTATTGCCCTAGCTCTTTGAAATTTGTTTCTTTTCCCTTTGCTGTCAAGCATATGCACTGCTTTCTTTATAGAAAAATACTTATGTTCCTAACAGGTGATAAATAATCAATTGGCCAAGTACACAAGAATATAACTACAAAAAGCTTCTCACAGTTTAATATCTAGAAAAATATTTACATTAATTAATTGAATGCACTTGTTCTTTCAAACACTACATGTATATTGTCTTTCTGCAGTGTTTTAAATACTGATTTATTGATTGATCTTACCCTATTACCTTTTAACAGGTGTGTTTAACAGCTTTGCTTTTAGTGCCATGCAATTTTCTTTAAGCTGGAATGATCGTGTGACATTTTTCGTGTCCTTCTACTAATACGTTGGCTTGAGTTTTGCAGGGAAAAAAGAAAACTGGGCAAGGAGGATAGTTTGCCATCACTGGCAGCAGCAGGAACTTATTATTTTAAAATAGCTTAAAGGGGGGGAGGGAGATCTGATTTCCCCAATCTGTCTCGCCTCCTGAATTCCATAATGAGTAGAACACCTGTATTCCTCACACAGAGACACTTCTACTCAATATTGCCAAAATGACTTTTGTCTCTAAATTAGAAGCATTTTACTAGCAAATATCTTTAACAGGTAATCTAAACATGGCCACACATAGCTCTGATTTGTTTACCTACAAGAAATAATATACTACTAAAAAATGTAATTGCTAAAACGTGAAACACATCAGGAAGTTCTGAGAATGGTACTTTTTGAAGTGTGGCTTCAGTGTATCCTCTTCCTATTAAGTAAATAATGGACAGAGTACAATGTGTAACATTTCTTCAAACTTTGGAGATCTTGACCTAAATATTTTATGTGATTTAATTTTAACTACTATGCAAATTACAATTTTTCTTGCTCATGAGTAATTGTCAAAGTCCCATTAAAAAAAAAATTGGATACACTTTGCCTAGATAAATATCATTTAAAAAAATCAGCATTTTCTATAGCAGGTTGAATGTAGACTTTTTATAGCTGAGAGATCTGGGTCCACAGACCTTAAACTATTTTAATAGTATTCCCACAGAGTCATGTTTGGAGACTAAAGGTTATAACAGTAATAAAGCAGGAACTTGAACAAATTCTGCTTTTGTATTTGTTCATAAAAATATTTCAAGTAGTTATGTCATATACATTACTTGAAGCTAAGTAGATGCTAAAATATTACAGTATGTGAGGCCTCTTTTGTTCTATGGCACTTGTGACTGTTTCCCCAAAGTTTCTTTGATTATTTTTTTATTTTAAGTGGCTTAGCATAAATTTGTATAAAGCAGCATTACTCTATCTTATCATAATAAAAGAATTTTTAAAATGATAAATTATAACACATGAAAAGTATCATCCTATAAATAGTTCATAATTAATCTCTACCCTTTAGCTTAATTGAAGTTTTGTATGCCACTTAAAATGAATTCTTCTCTCTGTCCTAAAGATGGTGCCTCATTGCAACACCCTGTAATCAGAGAAATAATATTGAGGCAAGAGAATGAGACGGCTTAGTTTCATGTTTTTATTTTAATTGGGATTACTCTGTCTTTCTTTCCTCCTTGGCTATCTTTACTTTTGCAGGAGTTCACCATTTTGGCTGTAAGTAAAGTTCAGTGTCTGAACTAAATCACAGTGTACTTCCCAACCCTGGTGCACCTTCTTCTACTAGTGTCTTTCCACCTTTGTCCAAGAAGAACCCACAGGTCCTTTGAGCTTGTATCTGTTTTCCCTGTCACCCACCCTCAGTTCCTTACTTGATGTTTTCTTCTGATATCGATAGGATGTTATTTTTGTTCTGTTGATTGTGGGAAATGGTGGAAGAAACTTGCAGTGTGGTCTATTTCTTCTACTTTTTAGTTAAGCTGTGACACTAATACTGTTACAGTGGCAGTGGACATTCTGTAATAGGAATGCCATGTCATGTAAGCAAGTATTAAACTTCAAGAGATTCTGTAGCTTTTCCCTATTCCTTCCTCTTTTTCCCTTGCTTTTGTCCTTGGCCTAGTGGATGCAGTTATGATAATTTAGCGAGATTTTCTGTTGTGCTTGATCTAACCATGTGGTTGCAAGGTATGAGTAAAACATGGTTCTGTCAAGCACCATGGAACGTCACGCAGCTTTCTACAGCATGGCAAGCTGCTGAGGCTTAAGTCAGGATTACACACTTTTAAAATTAAAGGAGAAAATAGGGCTTTGAATCTTCTGTATTTGAGATTATGTGGAGGATTGGGGACTGTAAAAGAAATGAATTTAGAAGGTTAATGAAGTCCAGTCAACAACAAAAAGAATAACAAGAGAAAAAAGAAATGGCATAGAAGAATCTATTAAATCTTGACACACAGAGAAAAATAAATTCTGTAATAATCAGTGGCATTTGTGTGATTAGATGTAAACCAGGCAAGATTGGCTGGCAGCACAATCAGCAGAAAGTACAGCTGTGAAAAGCATAAGTTTTCAGTGTTCTCCCATCACCACGAACTTGGTCACAAGTTTTCCAGCATATCTCAAGCCCCTGTATTTGAACCTTCTCTTGAAGCCTTAATGTCTGTTTAGTAGCACAAAGTTTATGAAACATTTCTCAAGTTATTCGCCTTTAGTCTGCATTGCAGATCTATCATTTTAATTTTCTCATGAGAAATGAATCTCATACTCTATGGACTTAGTGTCTATATTTTGGCTTGACTCTTCCACAGGCACCGAAGATTACCGATCAAAACTAAGTGGAGACTGCTTTGCAGATCTGGCTTGTCCCGAAAAATGCCGCTGTGAAGGAACCACAGTGGATTGCTCCAATCAGAAGCTCAACAAAATTCCTGACCACGTACCCCAGTACACAGCAGAGTTGTAAGTTCAACCCGCAATAACATGCTGCTCGTCAGTGGGAGTACAGCTAACATTTTGGTTTTAAAAGTCAAAACAGCTTACAAGAAAGAGGGGGAAAGAAAGCTCAAACTACTCCCTTCCCCCTCCCCATTGTTTTGAATACTGAATGATGTTATAACCAAATTTAAAACATTTTTGTTAACACTCAACCCAAAAAGCAAAACTGAATATCTAAACTAACAAATTAATAAGGTAACTGCTGTACCATGCCATGTTTCTACTCCATGATTATCCACTGTTTATTTTATTTTTTTATTGTGTGGGGGGGGGGCAGGGTTTTATTTTTTATTTATATTAAAGTAGCAACTCGCTGACCCAATCAAGAAGCAGGATGACATTATCCTCGGTGATGTACAGACGTGTAACAAAGACAACAGTCCAGGATTGAGGTGTCAATAGAGGAAGTTTTAGAACAAATTGATAAACAGCAATAAGTCACGAGAACCAGATGGTATTCACCAAGAGTTCTGAAGGAACTCCGATATGAAATTGCAGAATTACCAACTAGTATGTAACCTACCACTTAAATCAGCCTCTATGCCAGATGACTGAAAGAAAGCTAATGTAACATCCCTAACGTTAGTATCAGGCAAATTAGTTGAAACTGTAGTAAAGAACAGAATTATCAGATGCATACATGAGTCAACACAGCCTTTGTAAAGGGAAATCATGACTCACTAAATCTATTAGAATACTTTGAGGGTGAAAATAAGCATGTGTACAAGTGTGATCCATTAGATATAGTGCACTTGGACTTTAAGAAAGCTTTTGACAAGGTCACACACAAAAGGCTCTTAAGCAAAGTAAGCTTGGTCAGAGGATGAGAGGGAAGGTCCTCATGGATCAGTAACTAGTTATAAGATAGGAAATAAAAGGTAGGAAATGAATGGTCAGTTTTCACAATGGAAAGTGGTAAATAGCGGGGTCCCCCAAGGACCTTTACCGGGACCAGTGCTGTTCAACATGTTCATAAATGATCTGAAAAATGTGGTAAACAGTGAGATGGCAAAGTTTACAGATGATCCAAGATTACACAAATAGTTAAATCCAAAATTGATTTCAAAGAGTTACAAAGGGATCTCACTAAACTGGGTGACTGGCCAACAAAATGGCAGATGAAGTTCAATGTTGTTAAGTTCAAAGTAATGCACATTGGAAATCATAATCGCAACTACACATACAAAATGATGGAGGACAGAATATTGGGCTACATGGACAATTGGTCTGCTCCAGTCTGGCGGTTCTTATGAGTTGATGCCTTGATGTGCTAGTAAACCTGGCAGATAGGGTGGACTAAATGGTGAAGGGGCTTAAAGGCAGAGACAAGGAGCTTGTGTTTAATGCAGTGGAAGAGTGAGAGCTAGTGTAGAGATGCAAGGAGGGGAGATATAATATAGTCAGAGTGACAAGCCAGAAAGGTGGTGCTAGCAGCAGCATTTTGAATGGATTGGAGGAGGTGCAATGTAACTGATGTCAAGATGAGATTATGGTAGTTGAGGCATGAGGTGATGAAGGCCCAAACAAGGGTCCTAGCAGTCTGTACAGACCAATAAGGCTAAATCCTTGAAATGTTAAAACAAGAAGACTTGGATATAGTCTGAATATGTGAGTTAAGAGAAAGGGCTGAATTGAAGAGGATGCCCAAATTGAAGAGGATGCCCAAATTGCAGGGCTAAGTGATGTTCATGAGGATAGACAAACTGAGGAGAGGAGGAGGCTTTTGTGGGAAAAGCAAAAGTTCAGTTTTGGCCATGTTAAATTTGCGCTGCTTGATAGATGTCAATGAAGAGGTGTCTGAAAGATAAGCTTTGATGCAAGATTGGGTCAAGGGAGACTGGTTTTTAGTGGAGAAATAAATATGCAAGTTTTTGACATATAGTACGTAAAGCCATGCTTGTGTATAACAGTGCCTAGATATATGATGGAGAGAGAGAGAGAAGAGCCAAGGGCTAAGGACTCAGCCTTGGGAGGTGCCCACTGAAGGAGAAAGAAGGCAAAACCCCACCAAATGATACAATTCAGGTGGATCAGAAAGATAGGAGGAGAAGCAGGAGTCTTCAATTTCAAGAGGAAGAGAATGATCAGTGGTGTCAAAGTACAGAGAAGTCAAGGAGGATGAGGATAGAGCAGAGGCACTGGTCTTTGGCTAAGAAGTCATTCAAAAACTTTTTGGTGAGGTCAGTTTAAGTAGAGAGAGTGGAAACTGATTGATGGGAGACAGAGGGAATTGGAGGAGAGGAATACAAGTTAGTGAACATGTTGTCTACAACCACTGAGTTTGACAAAGAAGAGAAATAGGGCAGTAGCTGAAGAGGCAGGTAGTGGTGGTTGTTTCAGCAGGCAATCTTGTAATCTAATTCCCCCCCCTCCCCCCCCCCCCCCAAAAAAAAAAAATGATATCAAGTTAGTTTGATAGAAGCTATTTCCAGAACACTACATCCCTCCATAGAGGAGCCAGTTTTGACAATGGGCAAGGAAGTGGACACGGCAGAAAAGATCCAGGCATCTCAGCCTCAAAGGTTCTGTTTTACTGGGAATCCTGTATTTGTCAACAAAGGTTGTATCATGGACCCATCAATGCTCTGTGAGGGGAGCTGCAAAGTGGGTGACATCCAGAACTGAGTGTTTTCTTAAGGTCGTGGGAGAAATCAATGCAGATTGCATTGGAGAATCTTCACTGTGTGCTAATCGTCACTGCTCTTCAGCAGAAAGGAATTGGGGAGCAACTTTTATCTCTCTCATCTTAAGGATTCTAGAATTGATGAGAAATACCACATCACTCTCCTCAAGCTCAAGGATGGATCTAGAGCCATGCTGTTTGTCAATGAGTGGCCTTCTCCCGGTCACCCCTCATGGCCTCAGAGGTGGCAGCCCTATAAGTAGTCCCTCACCTCAGTTTACCCTCTTGGTTACTCAAACTTAAAAAGAGTCTTTTACAAATCTTCTAATAGGGTCTGGTGTATTAACTTAAAGTTAAAAACAGCAAACACAAAAGTCTTCCCGCCAGCATTAAGCTGGCACAGCTCCAAACTTCCCTGCTGCCTACTCCCAGACCTTGTTGGCTGGAGCTCAGCCTTCTGGCTCTGGCTTCCAGGCCCCAGTCCTTCTCCCAGTCAGGGGTCCCTGCTTTATTAAATTAACAAACATTCAAAATAAAGTTTTCAAGTCCATACAATCTCCCAGACCTTCCCTGCCTGTTGTCTCCCTACCCAGGTTTCAGGTTTCTCTGCTGGAGCCTACTCACTCCCAGCAGCCTCTGTACTCACTTCTGTTCTTCCTGAGAACTCCCTGAAAAAACTCTGCAACTTCCTACTGCTCTTAGAGGAGAATCAGGAGATTCATGCTCAGGTGTTCAGGGTTGGCTGGCTCCAGGCCTCTAGCCTTAAAAGGTATGGCTACATTCCAATAAAAAAAAACAAACACACACACACACACTCAAGGCACTGAAGCTCAGAGCCCAGGTCTGTTGACTTGGGTTCACAGGGCTCGGGTGTGGGGTAAAAATTTCAGGGTAGATGTTTGGGCTTAGGCTGGAGCCTGGGCTCTGAGATCCACCCCGCCTTGCAGGGTTTCACAGTTGAGGTTCCAACCCAAGCATCTACATTTCAATTTTTAGCCCCATGAGCCAATTCAGCTGACCGGGGTCAGCTGCAGCCATGCTGTGGGTCTTTTATTGCAGTGTGGATGTACTCTAAGACACAATATCTGCAGTTATAGCTAATTAACAAGCGGTGTGGAACAAGCAGCAAGTCCCTATCCAAGGAGATGAGAAAGATGTTCTCTTTTGCAGAATTTCTCCTACTTGCTATCTGGACCACTCATGTATTTGGAGGGTTGAACTGGCTCAGCACTTAGGATTTCATCAAGAAAATATTTCTCCGGATTAGTTCAGGACCAGCCACAGACCTGTTTGCAACACACATGAATAATAGCGCCAGGATAGAGGCATAATTGTGGGTAATGAATCACTGTCAAGTGAACCAAGCCTTGCTCTAATCATCATTTCCTCTTCTGCTATTTGTTCCCAAAGTCCTTTAGAAAATAAGGGCACAGGAGGTGGTCACGCAGTATCTGTTCTGCTATTGAGGTGCTCTGGAACACAATCCAACAAGCTCTATAAGGCATCCTGGAAGTAAGATACTTTGCTGATTACTTTCTGACGTGTGGGACAACTCATGAGGCCCTTGACAAATCACTGAAATCAGTATTCAAGACACTCCAGGAGAAGAACCTCACTCTAAATGGAACAAAATATCAGTTCTATAAATCCTCTTTACTGTTTTTTGCTATAACTTTTCAGCAGCTGGCATAACACCAGAAACAAACTGGATAGTCGCCATCAAAAGTTTAGCAGCACCACAGAGTGTCAGTGAAGTACACAGCTTCCTGCAAATGCTCAGCTGTTGTGCACACTTCATTTCACACTCTGCCATAGTAGCTTAAAAGAGAAGCCATAAACCTGAGAAGTCCAAACTTGAGAAGCTATACTGATGCCCTCAGTTTGTTGCTTCCTTATCTGCTTTGACCAGTGACAGTGTAATATCCTATTTTCAAGCAAAGAAACACTTGATGGTGGCATCACCAGCACACAATGACAAACACTGCCAGCATAATTGCCATTGCCAGGAGAACACTGACACCAATGGAACAACAGAGAAAGAAGCTCTCATTGTGATTTAGAGCTATGTGTATGGAATACGATGATCACAGAAAACAAACCTCTTGAACAAATATTTAACAATTCAAAATCTAAGCTGTTCACTAGAGTAGTTCTTCAATTCCAACCATATAAATTCCATGTGATCCACAACCATACAAGTTCCAACCCTTCAGGCCATGTGTCTTACTTCCTTGCAGGTCCACTGAGGACTTGACTTTATTATAGTAGTGTACATTATATCGCCACACATGCAGCACCAAAAGCAATGATGCTGCATGAGCCTCAGCTTGCAACAAGAAAGATCCAGCACTTCATCCCATCTTCCTTGTCCTTCATATAGGAATAACCTACCAACTACCAAGAAACTCCAAAATAGAGAGAAAAATCTTAAAATCGTTCCCTAACACCAAGATCTGACCATGGTACCTAATAACTTCCTATTTACATCTTTTGTAAAGTGCTTTGAGATCTAATGATGAAAAGCACTATGTCAGAGCTAGGCACCAGGTTGGTGATTCTAACATTGCTTCAACTAAGAGCACTGGCCTTTGATTTTGGAGGCCACCAATATCTTATCAAGATTCAACCTGCTTCTTCATGAAGAAGTCTAGTTTACAGTTATTTGACAAGCAGACTGGAAATCTGAGTTCTGGTTTCCATGTGAAGCAGCAATTCCTGCTAACAGCTACTTCAATGTCAGATTTGCTCAAAGGAGCCTGGCAAAAAAATCCCTCTTGATGTCTATGAATACCTTCCTCTTCCCCTTTCCGTGGTGACTATTTTCTGGTTATTCTGGAATGTTCAGGCTTCCAGTGGTAGAGCTTACCTCATGACATCACTACATGTCTACAAGCTAAAGCCAAGGAGAACTACATGGCCTGTGTATCCCCAGGGTGTCTGTTTATCTTTGGGTTTACTGCAGCTGAGTCTCATCTGTATCACAAAGGATGCTATAGAAAATGCTTATTGTGTCCTAGAGAGACCCTTCCCTTTCTTCTTGGACCTGGGCCTGATCCCCTCCATTTCTCCTCACAGGCTTCTCCTGATACTTGAATGGCTGGCATTAGAGAAGGCTTGTGTTGCAATGTTAGATAGTCTGTTAACATGTAGGAAAGCAGCTCTTCCAGGAAGTGCTACATGTCCTCGGTAAACTTGTTTATTGATGTAGAAAGGACAGAATCCAAAACCCTGTTCTATCCTATCAAAGATCACTTTAAAGGTTACTCAGTGTAGTCACACTCATTGGTCAGTATGCACCAGATTTTCCATCTCATTTGCTTCATTTGAATTTGTGGGCGCTTTGCACCTCTTGAAATGCATGTCCTATGTACTTCAGGTTGGTTGGAAAATATTCTACATCTGTCCAAAACAATTGTTCGCTTTCCCAATTCAAGTTTATGTACGATTTCAATCAATTGTTGAAAAGACTGTGCACTTCAAATTGATAGCCAGAAGACAAGCATTGAGTTTATCACTTAAAGTGGTAGCCATAACCTCAACTAGAAGGATGGGTGAACTAGCAGCTTTCTTGCCATTTTCCTTTTCTCACCTTCTTTCCCAACAAGATCACCCTGAGAAGTGTTTCCCAGTTTAGACCCATGTCAGATTTAGAGTTCCATAGTGATCCAGGCATTCATCTCTGGTTAGGTCCTAGTCCCAGATCTTTAAACAAAAGGTAATTAGACTCCATCCTTAAATGGGGTAAGGAGATTAAAACATTAGCACCCTAAAACTAAAGAGACTAGGGGGTTGGATTTTTTTCCTTTTAAAGAAGCCTAAGAAAGGAAAATGGCCTTTTGTGTATTAGATGCATGGATCAATGCATACCATATTGAAATATAAAAGTTGGCCCAAGTTAACAGCCTCTCAGGGTTCAGGCCTCACTCTGCTAAAGGTGCTTTGGTTTCTGGGCCAGAGAATCACTGTTTTAAGATTTTTCAAACAACCATCTGGTGCTCATTACCTACCTTCCTGAAGCACTACAAGAGTAGCTTTTGGTGATTTCTTAGACACTGACGATAGATGGAATGGAATGACCTAAGGTCAGTGGTCTAAGGCCGAACATGTTGACACCAGCTAGCAATCATGGGCCTATCCTAGGGCTTAAAAACACTGCTAAGTTGTAGAGCCCTTTATTCCCAGTCAAGAGACTGGAAGCATAAAAGAATAATTTCATCCTTGTAAATGATATTTCTGTGAGACTCTCCAGATGTCTATCGGACTTCACCCAATATCCTGTAATGAATACTGGACAATTTTCAGTTGTTTGTATATACTTCAAGATTTTTATTTACAAGTTGCTATGGGACCATCCCTGGAATATTTGTGATGTGTTGTCCCTGAGGGAAATAAAACTTCAACAGTGGAGCAGTCTCCCCCATCTTCATGAAGGAGAGAGATGAGCAGCCCTTTAGTCCTGGACCTTGAAAGTCTCTTGCAAAAACAAAGTTTATAGATGTGACAGATGACAACTTCATGGGGTCATGAGGCTGCTCCTGTTTGTTCCCTAATTGAATATTGCCAACAACTAGCTCTTTGCATGTTCTGCCAATTGCTTTCCCTCCCAGTAGCAAGAGGAGAGAGGATAGTAACATAGTGGTATTACCCTATCCCAGAAGCCAGATTAGGGTAGAAGGTATGCAGACATCAGATTCCCTCAATGGACTTTTATGTTAGTTTATTATGCATCTTTATCAGTAAAAAGAGAGAGGATCTAAATGAAAACATATTTTATATTTCCCTTCAGATTTTGTATTTATAATATTTACATTCTGTTCTTGGTCCTGGAGCCCTGTGCATTCTTAACTCTAATTGAGATGGCAGATTTGTGTACACCGGGACTACAGAATTAGAAATGGAAGCATAGATTGAAATCTTACCTGAGTACTGCAGATATTTTAGTTAAGATATTATGAAAAAAATCATGTAATCTAGAAAATAGTCTGTCAAGCCATGTTGGTGCTGGAATAATTTTGTGACTGTATTGTTGCTGTTTTCTCCAGGAGACTGAACAACAATGAATTCACAGTGTTAGAGGCGACTGGGATCTTTAAGAAGCTTCCTCAGCTGCGTAAAATGTAAGTTTATCTTTGCTGACATCTGTTCAAATGGTATATTAGTTCACTGGTGTACTTTTCTATAAATTTTATTTGTTCACATCTGAGAGATTCAGTATATTCCATTCAGAAATCAAAAGGTGTACTGTAGCATGGGTTTGACCTAATCACTGAGTTAGATCAAAGTTGGCAGCTCTTTTCTGTGGAGCAAGGCACAGTCAGTTGCAACTTCTCATGCTGTACAGCTTTGACACCTTTAGTTTAGTGTTCAGTTATTCATCTGTTATTCATCCAAATCAGGTCTGTTATTCATCCAAATCAGGGATCTAGCAACCTAAGCAGTTCAAAAACAGTTCCAGTAATCTTTTGTAACTTCCTCTATTACTCCCTAACCATGCTGTTCTGCCTCTTTCAGCACATTCAGGACATGCCTTTGACTTTTTGCTTTATCAAACTATCATTAGGGGAAAATGTCAAAACTAAATTATTGGGAAAATGGCTTGATAGCTCATCCATGTGAATTAATGTCCGCAATTCATATTTCAAGAGAAGTTTAGACAGTTTCATAAGTCATTTCAAAAAACCAAAACAAAAAACCCACTATGAGAAGTCTTTTGTTTAAGCTTAGTGAAGGACAGAAATACTAGTCAGAGAGTAAAGAGGACATGTCACTTTTTTGTAGCTATATTTAGTGTTCAGTCTTTTTATCAATGTTTCTTCCAAACTGCAAACATAAGTACCAAGGAAAGGTACTTATGTCAATACAATCCCAGCAAATTCATGAAAAATGATCCACTGTTGACTTATATAAAGAGAAGAATAAAATGACTGCTACATGTGACGGTAAAAAAGGAGCCAACCTAGGTTAGTAATGGCCAAAAGTTATCACAGTTCGAGGGTTGTTCAGTAGCCATATGTGAAATGAGTCGATATGCACAGTCCAGTTTCAAGTGGGAGGGTGTCCAACCCCCCACGAAAACCACCATCACTGGTGGTACTTATCAGCATTCATATAGCAGATTCAGAGAGACCAAAGATCAAATGCCATGTCCGTTTCAACTACTCACTCACCCCTACTTTGTCACTCTAGGTCACAGTTGAGTCATTTAGGACTGTTTATTATTTTTATTATTAATAATCAATCACAGGTTCTTTCCCAAAATGGGCTACACCTGAGATTGCCTAAGAAATCCCCCTTCTCTCTGGGATTGAAATGATTGGCAGTAAAGTCGTATAGGTTCAATTATAATTTTACAAAGAAGCCAAATAATTATAATACCTATTAATATTACTGTGATGGGGTACTCATCTCTCAGCAGTGCCTCCTGTTGGCTGGGAGTGGCGCTGCAATCTTTTCTGCTCCTGGCACCTGCTATAGGTTGTTGAACTCGCTAGGCCGGTCGTCAGTGGCTCAACTCTCTGGCCAAGTCACACACAGCCAATATGCATGAATGAACTCCTTCCTGAGTAACAAAGGGCCAACAAGGACTATGCTGTGCCCTTGTTAGTGTCTTCAGTCCTGTCTCTGGGCTCAATTCTCAGTCCCCTCTGGGCTAACTTTTAAGTCTTTCCCTGTTCCCTTCTCTGTTATAAAGTACTGCCCCCAGGGCTTTCTCCCCTGAGACTCTTGTCTTCACCAGTACTCCCTGCCCCAGCTCTCCAGCCAGGTCCTCTCTCAAGTTCAATCCTATTCTGGTTGGGTAACCAAGAATTCACAAGATGGTCTGTCTTCCCTTACCAGGGTCTTCAATCCCATCCCTGAATTATTTAAATTCCAGCCCTTTGCTTGGGCTTCTAAACAAGTCTTTTCTCCTTCTTGGGCGTTGGGCCACCTCTCCAGTGGCCATGGGGGGAACCTGGGCCCACCACTACTCTGGGTCCCAACCCAGGGACCCTATGAACAGCAGTCACGCAATACTCCCTTATCTGTTAGCTGCTAGTGTTTTCCCTGGGCTTCTTCCCACCTAATCTCTTTCTTTTCACCCTTTATTTTAGGATTACAGTTCTCAGGTCCTCTCTCTCCTTCTGGCAGCATTTTGCTTTCTGCAACTCTACTTCTGGTTCTCTCTCAGGCTCCTGGGGCCTCTCTGAGCAGGCCTAGAGGACCCACCTTCACTTCTCCTTTCCTGGGGCAGGGTGTGGTAGGACCACGAGTTCTCCTGCAGGGGGCCTCAAAGGGCCTGGTACAACCATCACAGCTACACAGCATAAACTTATCCAACCAAACAGTCTGTGTAACCAATATAACACATTTAATATTTACACTATAAAAGATGAATAAAAATAGATGAAAATTAGCAAGTGGAGAACCTCAGAAGGCCACAGATCTAGTTGACAACTGTTCAGAGCCTGAGAGTACCCAAGGAAAGAAGACTAGGCATGGTACCTTCTACCCCACGTTATCTAACTTGCATATAGTATTTCAGCCCGGATTAATACTAAAGAGGGATAGCTCGGTGGTTTGAGCATTGGCCTGCTAAACCTAGGGTTGTGAGCTCAATCTTTGAGGGGGCCATTTAGGGATCTGGGGCAAAGATTGGAGATTGGTCCTGCTTTGTGCAAGGGGTTAGACTAGATGATCTCCTGAGGTCCCTTCCAACCCTGATATTCTATGATCTAGATGTCATGGATACATACCCAGATTTGTTCTGATACCCCAATTATCATAAGGTCAATGCCTGTGCCTGT
This sequence comes from Eretmochelys imbricata, assembly GCF_965152235.1. NCBI lineage: Eukaryota > Metazoa > Chordata > Testudines > Cheloniidae > Eretmochelys > Eretmochelys imbricata. The sequence goes on along the minus strand of NC_135575.1, from coordinate 112,703,961 downwards.
TCCATCTGTGGCATTCTGCATTTCCATAATTAAGCCTAATCATTAAAACTAACCAGTCACGTCAATCCTTTTTCAATTATTTCCTAACAATTTCTATGTATCAAATTGTTTATATAGCAAGCCTGACAATCCAATTACTTCTGTTCACCTACTTGTCCCCTTGCTTGTTCCAAACTAATGAGTAACACATCAAGATCAGTCATATACTCTGATAATATCATTATTATTGCAAGCCGCGAATGCAGGGGAAAGGTAATAGATCAGCACACTGGAGGACTAGGGCCTAAATATTTAATCGAGTTAATGTTCTGTCAATAGTAATAACACTATATCACTTTGCCTCACTGATGAGTTGTACAAACATTAACTAATCCTTGAACACTAAATAGTATAGTAATATTCCCACTTTACACATGGAGAAAGTCAGATAATAAGAAACTAAAGAGATTGTCCTGGACCACGCATCAAGTCATCTGTGAATCTGGGATTAGGGATATAGAGTTCTTGGTTCCCAGACCTGTGCTTTAACCACAGACCAAATCATATCCTTCATCAAGAGCAAGGTATATTTGAAACAAATATTATGCAATAACTGAGTAGTCAAAACTCAGCTGAAGCAACAACCTTAGGTTTTACATTTGTCAGATATTGATACAGATTCATTCTGGTGTGTATGTATTTTAGATGTAATGAGTAATATATTTTTTAAAGTGAATAAAAGCGATGTTCCAAAAAAAACACCAAATTATGTTTGTTTTTCTTCCAAATATCATAGATACCAGCAAGTAAAAGAAATAAGACTTTAGAATCATTTCATTTTATATGTTGTTTTGATCATGTAATTGCTTTGTAAAAAGTCATTACTGTATTATAATATCAGACTGTGTATAAATACATATTTGGTGTTGTTTAAACTAAAATTTAAGTAAATATGAATATGGGTATTTGAAGAGAGCAAAATAAAGTATTGCAGATGTATCACTAAAATCTTTAAAGCAATGTGTAAATACTGAAATTAGATACTTTTTCCAAATACAAAGTCACTGCTACTTGTTTTGAGTCAAATTTCAACACTGACAAAAAACTGCAAAAAAGGTGTAACATTTTTTGCAGATTTTCTTCCCATATTTTAGAACTGCTCTCCACAAGAGGAGAGACATAAACCATATCTCTTGTTGGTTTAAAAATTCCTCACCTTTTTTAGTAATAGTATAGATCATGAATATTTCATTTACTTGTCATCATTTGTGCTACTTATTTACTTTTTGTATCTCTCTCAGCTTAGAAACTGAAACTAAACTAGTTCCTTTCAGTTTTGTTTCTCAGGCACCAACATTACATTGTTGTTCGGATTCAAAACACTGGAAGGAATTAAAACATTAACACACTGTATTTCAATTGAGTATCTTTAGAAATGGATGAAAATTTTTTCTTGTATTATGCAGGCACTGGTAGCAACCCTGATATTCTTTCAGTGGCAGATAAAAACTCAACTTCCTTTGAAAATCCCAGTCTATTGTTAAATTTGTACTGAAATTTGTTTTGCAGGATTAAAATCTCTGTATTGGATATTTTACTGAAATGAATTTATTCTCCAGTTTTACATAGTAACTACTTAAAGTAGCCTAAGGCTATGGTAGTCTGCAGTGTTTCTTTAACAGTTAATTAGCCGAAGACACTAAAAAAAGACTTTTTTTTTTAATTCTTTTTCATGAATGTAAAATAGAAATCTGAGCAATAACAAGATCACAGATATTGAAGAAGGAGCATTTGAAGGAGCATCTGGTGTGAATGAACTGTTGCTCACCAGTAACCGTTTGGAGACTATTAGACACAAGATGTTTAAAGGACTAGAAAGTCTCAAAACATTGTAAGTCTAACTAATTGGTTGTCTTTCTTCCCGTTCTGTGCCAGATCTTAGACTTGACGCAAATTACTATGTTTTTTGTAACCTTTGTTTTGAAGAAAAAAATATGGAATATGGAGCATATCCTAGCTCTTACTTCCATTTTACACCAAGCTTTTCCACTTAGAGTGTGAATTCATTAACTTCGGGCCTGATCTAGTTGAAATTCATTTCTGTGGCTACTTGTCTACAAAAACTGTACATGCCTACTGAACTATGCAGCAGCTGAGGCTGCTCCTGATTCTGTGGGCAAATGGAAATAACCATCTCTGTAGCCATGGAAATTATGCATTCTGCACTGCCACATCCTTAGAATAGGATTTTTTATTCTGTCCATGGTAATTGTTATTGAGAATTACTCCAGAAGAAGGAGATAGATTCAGTGGATGTGGAAATGAGGGATGAGGGTCTTTCCCGAACGATTTAATGCCAGTTAGCCAAAGATGATGATTCAGTGGGCTCTGGCTTGAAGTTGTTATTACATTCTTATCTAGTCCTCTCTGCTTCCTAGGTAACTCCTCAACTCTCAGCCACAGAACTGTTGTTTTTGTTATGGGGCTTCTCTTGTACTCTAAACTTTCTAATCAGCAGATCAGCCCTCTGCGGAGCCAAGAGTTGCAGTCTTCTGGGCTCTGCAGTAAAGAAGGATGCAGATATTTTTGGATACGTTGTACCGAAGATTTTAAATTTAAGTTTAGCTTTATTTTTATTTCAAACTCGACAGTGATAGTTGCTGTTCTTATGAATCTATGTAGGAAAAATTATTCTAGGGTTTATTAACAATCAAGCACAAAAACAACAAAACTTGAAACTGCATTGATCCTATAATATTACTTAGAGAAGTCTATTTTTAGGAAGGTTATTTTTGTTTTTAAGATTCTAAACTTTCTACTTGTTGTTAGAACAGTGGTGCCCAAACTTTTCCTCTTGCATCCCCCTTCCCAGTAATGGAATTTGTCTGCCCACCGGCTATGGAGCCAGGGCTGGGAGCAGGACCAGGGAGAAAATGTAGGCAGAGTGGGGCTGTGTGGCACTCCCTCTCTTCCCTCACCCATGGGGCTTGCCCAGGTTCTGCTGTGCCCCCCGGATGTTACTCCATGCCCCCCGGGGGGCATACCTCACAGTTTTGGGACCACTGTGTTAGAATCACACTGGTTTCTGTTAATTGAGATTTGTTGAGCAAGTTAAGAGTGCTTCCTGCAATTTAGTTTACATATGTTAATGAACGGAAATACCACCAGAATATATAAAAATTGTAACAAATAACCATGTAAATGTTTAATTTGTAGAAGCAGTTGTCTGATAGCAAAGAGAAAGCTGTCACAGTTCTCAGCTGGTATCTTCACATGAGCTGTAAAGTTACTGAAATATTCATATATCTAAAACACTAAAATTACAGTGAGTTTTCATTATAATAAATGGTATCTTCAAAAATATGCCTCAGTTTAGTTTCTGTTGCTCTGCAATACAATATAAATATATATATGATATAATTATACTTCATTTTTTGTAATATTTAACTATATTGAATACCAGAATGGTTAATGCTCAAGAAAATCTTCATACATTAGATGTAGTATATGATTAAATTCAGTAAATGTTAAGTAAGCGTAATAAAACATAGAAAGATGTTTCGATAAAATCATTCTATTGGACCTTCCCTAAAGTAATAAATGTTAATCCTTTCTTTCTCAGGATGCTAAGGAGCAATCGTATAAGCTGTATAGGCAATGATAGTTTCACAGGACTGAGTTCTGTCCGTTTGCTCTCCTTATATGACAACCAAATTACTACAGTTGCTCCAGGTGCCTTTGATACTCTCCATTCACTCTCTACATTGTAAGTTACATTATATTTTTAGATTATCCAGGACTTGAAGCCACTCACGTGTTTATAACATTTGTATTTTCTGTGCATAATCTTGCAGTGTACATTAAGATTGCACTAAAGAAAAATACAATAGTCAGTTTCAGAAAGTCTGTGTCCTGGGCTATCTTGAAGCACATATTCAAATGTGAATACAGGCATTGTCTTTAAACACTTACTGATAGTGTAACTTGACAGAAATTAATTTCTTTAATGTCTTGGGACTGATATTACTTAACACTTTTCATTAATGGCCTTGGCACAAAAAGTAGAACAGTGATAACGAAATTCTGATGACAAAGTTTAGAGGCATTGTCAATACAGAGGAGGATCAGAATAGCATACAGGAAGAATTAGATGACCTAGAGGACTAGAGTCATAGAAATAGCTTGAAATTTAATAGTATGAAGTGCAGTGGCATGCACTTAGGAACTAATAAGAATTTCTGCTATAAACTGTTAATCAGTTGGAAACAAAGAGAAAGAGAAAGATCTGGCTGTATTAGTCAATCACAGGAAGAATATAAGCCACCAGTGCAATGTGTCTGTTTAAAAAAGTAGCAGCAGATGATGTGATTCTACTGGAAATGCATATAGTTAGGGAAGTATTAACACCATTGCACAAGGCACTGGTAAGACCTCATCTTGAATACTATGTACAGTTCTGGTCACCCATATTCAAGAAAGATTAATTCAGACAGGAACAGATGCAGAGAAGGGCTACTAGGATGATCAGGGGAATGCAGGACCTCTTGTGTGAGTGGAGACTAAAAGAGCTTTGCTTGTTTAGCCTTGCAAAACAAAGGCTAAATGAGGATATGATGGCTCTCTATAAATATTTAGAGGGGTGGAGGTGTGGGGGGTCGACATGGGCGTAAAATGTGTCTAAAGGGGTATGAACAAATATAGACTGAGGATTATAAGGAGGTTTCTAACCATGAGAGGAGTGAGGTTCTGGAGCAGTCTTCTAAAAGTAGTGGAGGGGGTAAGCTGACTAGTTTTAAGATGGAACTTGATAAATTTGTGAATGAAATTATATGACAGGATTGCCTGCGATAGCAGGGACTTGACTCAATGACCCAGGAGGTCCCTTCCAGGTCCTATGTTCCTTTGTTTACACCAGGGTTTTTAGAATAAGAAGTTTGCCATGATTGCCACTTCCACTGGTTGAACCAATTGTGAAAGCCCTAGTATTACAGGGCTCCCATGGCCATTGGCATTCTTGACACTGGTGTTCTACTTTTTGAAACTGCAGTTAATATATAGTCTAAATCCTACCTTGTAACTTAATTCAGACTTGCTGTATGATGGAGCATTAAACTACAGTCCAATTTTCTGTGAAAAGAAATGGCTGTATTAGAAATAATACATTTTCAAAGGGTTGTCTGCCTTCAAATCTTTTTTTAATTCAGTGGGAGGAAAAGGAAAAGAGGGGAGAGGAGAAGGAAAAACAGTGCCTGTTTAAGGAAGTCAGGTTACCAAAAAAGTAATTACAGTGGGAAGCACCGCTCAGTAAAGTACTTAATCCTCTTTCCACATAAAATGAGACACTTTACACCTAGTGACTAATTTGTGCAGATTAAAGATGGCATGTTTCTAAATAATGGAATTGTCAATAGTGTTGTGGTGAAGTGAGGAGATGCCAAAAGTACTCAGACTTGTAGAAGTAAATTCATTTTTATAACTGACATGTAATCAACTTAGCTGTCAGTTTAGATGAGAAACTTATTCTCTGGAGCAAATAAAAGATGGAAATCTTGAGATGACAAATTAATGAAATAGCTGTTATCAGGTTAAAGCTAATAATGTAAAGTAATCAGCCTTCATCTCTATATTAAGTTACTGCTTTATCAGTGCACAGTAGTTTGACAGCAAGTCAGATCTCTGACAGGTTTAAATTATTTCTAAATGAACTATATCAAGATTCACTGCACAAATCCTAAATTGCTGCTCTCAGCTTTGGTTTGCTTATGGAATTGTTTGAAGAATTTCATTTAGGTTGAACTTTTTGAAAATACACATTGTATTTTTTAAAATGAAAACAAAGTTACATCATTGAAACTAAATTATGTATTGTTTGCATGTGGTTCTCAGAAACCTCCTGGCCAATCCTTTCAACTGTAACTGCCACTTGGCTTGGCTGGGAGATTGGCTGAGGAAGAAACGCATTGTAACTGGAAACCCTCGCTGTCAGAAACCCTACTTCTTAAAAGAGATTCCCATCCAGGATGTGGCAATTCAAGATTTTACTTGTGATGATGGTAAGAAATTCATATTGGATCTGTCAAAGTAGTGTAGTTCTGCAGCTCTCTTACATATAACATGCCATAGACTAAGTGGTCCATATTACAGGCACTCTTTTTTAAATTTCATAAATGTTAACTGTGATCCCAGTTTAACTCCTGAATAATCATGTCTATTCTAGAAGCAGAACACACACAATTTGAGATGATTAAAAAGCATGCAACTGTTCATATACATCGGTCAACAAACCTTTTGAAAATAACAGTGCAGTACTGTAAATTGGTATTTGTCTGGAGTACTGTGTCCAGTTTTGGGCCCCACGCTACAAGAAGGATGTAGAAAAATTGGAAAACGTCCAGTGGAGGGCAACAAAAATTAGGGGGCTGGAGCACATGACTTATGAGGAGGGATTTGATAACCTCTTTCAACTACCTGAAAGGGGGTTCCAAAGAGGATGGATCTAGACTGTTCAGTGGTAGCAGATGACAGAACAAGGAGTGATGGTTTCAAGTTGTAGTGGGGGAGATTTAGGTTGGACATAAGGAAAAACTTTTTCACTAGGAGGGTGGTGAAGCACTGGAATGAGTTACCTAGGGAGGTGGTGGAATCTCCTTCCTTAGAAGTTTTTAAGGTCAGGCTTGATAAAGCCCTGGCTGGGATGATTTAGTTGGGAATTAGGTCCTGCTTTGAGCCAGGGGTTGGACTAGATGACCTCCTGAGGTCCCTTTCAACCCTGATATTGTATGATTTTGAGGTAAAGTGGAGATTGAGATAATTGGACCAATGGTTGTACAAATGAAAATGTTTTCAAACGCTGACCCTTGAATTCAATACTTTCGTTCAGGCTAAATATTCAAATGTTATATTACTATTGCTCAGTCAGTGTGTTAGTTATTGATTTTTTTATATTTCTCTGCAAATATTTGAAAAATCTGCTACTCCTCTCTTACATCCCAATCCTTCTAATTCCAATCTTAATTGTATGTTTGCTGATACTCAAATGTATAACTTTTCCCTATGCTGCCTTTATTTACTTTAAATTATTGTAATTTTTTAGAAATCAGTGTATATATTACTTTGTCACTTTGTGTTTAAGAATTTTGACCTTACCTTAATGAGGCTTTTTCTAAAGAATATGCCTCAGATACTAAAAACAGTGTTATACTAAATAAATGATATCATTTGAAATGTAGCTAAAAGTGATAACTTAATTATTTCCATCCATGGAGCTACTGCAGTGCTCTATGGATGGAACCTTCATGTCTGTTAAGTGGAATTAAATACAGTGTGTTAAATTCTTGCCAATTCTTAAGTGCTCTCTGCAGAGCAAAGCTTTATTTATCTGTTTCTTTTCACTAACCAGGAAATGACGACAACAGTTGCTCTCCATTGTCTCGCTGTCCCACGGAATGTACTTGTCTAGATACTGTGGTTCGCTGCAGCAATAAAGGTCTTAAGGTTTTGCCCAAAGGCATCCCAAAAGATGTAACTGAACTGTAAGTAGCACAAGTTCTTCCTTTTCTTAAATCCAAGTTCAGAATCATATTGTCTGATTCAGAATGAGGCAGAGTAAGTAGGCAAAATGAAGAACTGAGATTTGTCAATCAGCTGGAGTTTGAGACTTTATCGCTTGTTAGATATTAAGACCTGTAAGTCAAACAAGGAAATCTTTATAAAAAGAATTTAATAACAAAAAAGTCCTGTTTATAATAGTAAAAAGGCCCATATAATTATGAATTATTGTAGTATTCTATGATTAGCTAAGTTTTCTCTTAATATATAGTAGAGAGAGATCTGTGTGTGTGCACTTAGGGTACATTTTTTTGCTTACAAAGAGAATGTCGCATTGAATTTTCATTGTCCAACATGGAAGAAATGCAGAAAGTAAACAACATAAATAGCATTAAGACAATTAGCTATTTAAAATTCTTATTGTTTCAATAGTTTAAGGAATTTTTTAGTAACATATTTAAGGAAAAGAGTAATTTTTAATAAATGAATTTCAATTAGTTCTCCAGTGGAGGCTTGTTTATGAAAAAAGTTGTGTATTTGGAAAAATAGTAAAGATTCTTTTGTGAATATCGTAAGGCGGATTTTCAGAAATGTCCTCTTGGGTATTTATTTTCCAACTTCAAGTCTTTAGATTCCCTAGGACTTGGTAATTCTATTCATAGATATAATTTGTGGGTACAAATTAGTTTTGCAGATAGCCAGCTACTCAGTTTTGAATGTACAAATGCTCTATGCATATGCACTTCAAAGATTTTGAGGCAACCCAAATTTTATACACAAAAGAATGCAAAATTTCAGAAACAAATTTAGAAAAAGAGTTATGACTTCTTTGAAACTTCATCTTATATATTTGAGATGTAAAGAAACACTCAGAAAAGCCTCAATAATAAATACCTTTTAATATTTCATCATCTCCTCTTATTACAAATAGCTGCAGTTAATAATTAAACACACAGGAAGGCATTGAAGTATCTTCTGTCCACTCTGTTTAATATTAAAAATCATTAATGTAAATATTTTCTTTGGAAGGCATCTTAAGTGTGCCCTTTAACACTTTAATAGCTTCCTTGTTTTACAACTACAATTTTTCAGAAGTTTCTAAAACATCCATCAGTAGTTTGATGGTAAAAACAGGATACCATAACAAATGCATCCGTAATTCCCAAAGAGAAGCTAGTGAGAATTCCTACTGACATTCTAGTAAAGAAAATGATCACCTTTGCTATCAGTGTTTTTAATAAGTTCCTCAATTAAACACAGCTTGCTGCCTGATAGATACAATTGGATTCACATTTAGGAGCAATGACTTGTAAAATTGTACATATAAAGAAATTTATATGGACTGCAACACCTTTTGTGACTGATAAGTCCCTTACATGCCGTTTTGTGCACCTAAGTTAGTGTCTAAAGTGTGCATGCAGCTCACTGTATTTGGTTTTTTTTTTAAAGAGAAAACAAAGGAGTTAGTTTTCTGCTTGCAGTTGCATCCTGATCAATTCTTCTTGTTCATTAAAATGCATACACCTTCCAAGATGTGATCTCCTTTTCATTATGTAATTGCCCTAATATTTCCTTCATTCAAACAAGTAATGGTTTTTGCAACCAAGAAGAAAATTTGTAACTGGTGAAAGCTTATTTTTAATGATACAGAGATAAAATAATAAATTGTTAACATTTTTCTTTTCAAACCTCATTAATTTTATCACGATATACAGTACCTTACTCTTTCAAGAAAGTTTTTAAAAATACCTTTTGTGACACAGTTCCTCCTCTGCCTTGGTGGATACTGCACTTTTTGGCAGATTTTCTCACCTCAGAGGTTCATGGCAGCCCTCAGTTTGGCCGCTTCTGCTAGAGGCTCAAACCTGCCATTCACTCAACTAACCTCATCACTGGCCAGCATGGGGGAATGGAGAACAATCTCCGCAGTCTCCGTTGTCCCACCTAGAGGGTCAGGGACAGGCCAGATCCCTTTCCAAATTAGACCTTCCCTTCTGGTGTTGCTCACAGACCAGGTCAACTTCTCCTGTGTCTGATCAGGAGTTGGAGGGAACCCAGGCCCACCCTCTACACCAGGTTCCAGCCCAGGGCCCTGTGGATAGCAGCTGTCTATGTCTCCTGTATCAGCTGCATGACAGCGACAGCGACAGCTACAACTCCCTGGGCTACTTCCCTGTGGCCTCCCTCCAGCACCTTCTTTATTCTCACCGCAGGATCTTCCTCCTGAAGCCTGATCACATTTGTACTCCTCAGTCCTCCAGCAGTATGCCTTCTCACTCCCTGCTCCTTGCATGCCCTTCCCTAACTGATGGGAGGTCCTTTTTTAAACCATGTGTCCTGATTAGTCTGCCCGCCATAATTGATTCTAGTATGTTCTTAATTGGCAGGTGGCTTAATTAACTTGCCTGTCTTAATTGGTTCTAGCAGGTTCCCTGATTGCTCTAATGCAGCCCCTGCTCTGGTCACTCAGGGAACAGAAAACTATTCGTCCAGTGGCCAGTATATTTGCCTTCGACCAGACTCCTGTACCCCACTGGTCTCGGTCTGTCACACTTTGTTTGTAACCTCTTAATAAAGTGTTAAAAATTCATTTCCTGCCATATATGCAGTATCATTGATGTATATGTGTAAAAATGTTCAGAAGTACATATCAAAGTTGGCAAAATATAATAACAACAGGGCTATGGATGCGGAAGAAGGCAATACAAATGGACTAGACACCATATACCTGGACAGAGGCTGCAAAAAAAAAAAAAAATCTGCTGTGCCCCCTCAGCTAGATCCTGTCTGGATTAACTGAAACACTCTCCATAAAGAAAGGATTGTGGATCGCCACCAGCTGTCATTAGTCTCTCAAAGTACCACCCATGCCCAGCCTCTGATCTCCTCCATCACACATAGCTTTCTAGTAAGAGGAGAAATTAAGGCAAGTCAGTGTCACAGTGCTGGGTTTCCTACAGCCTAGTATCAGTTACCTGCTGCCACCAAGTTTCTCTCTTAGAAATTTTATCTTGAGCTCTCCTCACCAGGAACAGGGATCCCTTCCCCTGGTAAGTACAGTAGATGTTCTTCGAAGATCAGTGCAGAAATCTTCATTCACCACAGCTACACTCCAGACTGAATTAAGAAACCTGTAATTTATTATTTACAATTAAAACCTGTGAATGAACTCTGGAAGTGCTGCCTATTGTCCTTGTCAAGCACAGGAAGATCTTCTGGCTTCCTGTTCATAAGCCAGGGAGTCTGATATTCTTCCAGTCTGGTCTCACTACAACCCTCTCAGTAGCCCAGACCTCTACATCCCTGCTGGACCAGTCTCTGGAATCTGGAGAGACCTTTCTTGGCAACTTCAGCCAGTTAGACCAAAATTAGCTCCAGCTAGCAAATCTCCACTCTCCCTCCTCCAGTGGTCCTTCTCCCAGTACTGACATTCGAACCAACATTCTGGGATGGCTCTCAGCAACCCAATGAGCCCTCAGAGTCCTTAGGTTTCAAACCACTATTTCACGTCCACCAACATATTTTGCCTCCCATGTGCCTCTTACTTAATATAAACCTAACACATTCCCTAATGTTCTCCACAGTCCCAAACAAACCAAAATGAAAATTCCAACATGTTATCATCTCTAATGCTCTGTAAAGCAATAAACAAAGTATAATTGCATAACCCTCCATTATAAGCAACTAAAAATATGGGAGATCCTCAATTATTATTTGAAAGAAAAATTAAAATAGTTAAGTTTATTTAGCTAAATGTAGATAAGTATCCATCTAGACTCATATCCATATCTATGTTCATCTCCGTGTAACACATGAGATGCTGAATCACAATAGCTGTCAAAGGGAATATAACTGGTCGGTATGAGGAATGAGGTTTTGTATCCACAGGTTTTGTATCAGAGCTGTGTGAACCTGGGCCCAGCCACCAACCAACCCATTTGGCAAGCTATCTGAATCACCGATGCATGTCCCATCAGGACTCTTGACTTCTGACCTAAGTCAACTGAGGCTGTCCGTAGGACTCCTCTGTTCCAATTCCTGCTTTTTGGAGGGTGTTTTCCCCTTGTGGTCTTTGATTTTCCTTCACCAGCTGTGGTGTTCACAACTGCTCAGAGGATTTGGGATCCATCACATATGTGCCTAACAAGTTTGGTACTCCAGCTAGTCGAATTCCTATGATTGCGGGTATGACATAATAGGTTTACTATTAGAGCTGGGGCCAGAAGCAGCTACCTCAGCAAACTCATTCACCATTTTTGTCCAACATTGGGTTTGTACTATTGATGTGTAGCTATACCCACTATGAAGGACCAGATTGGGATAATAATGTCGCTTGTAGCTGTCAAGTTCTGTTTCTATTTACAGTAGCATAAAATCCAATAAGAAAAGGAGTACTTGTGGCACTTGAGAAACTAACAAATTTATTTGAGCATAAGTTTTCGTGAGCTACAGCTCACTTCATTGGTTGCATTTAACTTGACTGAATGCATCCGATGAAGTGAGCTGTAGCTCACGAAAGCTTATGCTCAGATAAATTTGTTAGTCTCTAAGGTGCCACAAGTACTCATTTTCTTTTTGCAAATACAGACTAACACAGCTGCAACTCTGAAACCAATAAAATCCAATGAACCACATTAAAATGACTTGTATAAGCCTGATGTGGTCTTTACTTCACAAGATACATCTGGCTCTTAGGCAGTTGATCCCATCTATTCCCCAGCCATCATGTCATCCTAATGTTGAAGAAGGTAAAACTATAAGCAACTGCAGTAGTAAATTGAAACTTTATGTATTCACATGTACTTTTAAAGCACCTATCTTAACCTTATTTATTGCTTTACTCCTAATTATTGTCTTGCTGAAGGTATTGATCTTTTAATTAGATGAATAATACTTCATTATTTTATTTTTCTGTTGTAGTTATTTGGATGGAAACCAGTTTACCCTTGTTCCCAAAGAACTTTCTAACTACAAACATTTAACACTTATGTAAGTAACTTTAGAGCATCTTTTTGTGTGGGATTGATCAAAAAGCTGCTCTTCCATTTAATGAAACAGTTACAAGAAAAATATAAAATGTAACCAACTTTTTAACAAATTTCGCCCTAAGGCACATTTTATAAATGGGATATTTTTAGTCCAGTGATCACAACACATTTTATTGCAGAGTAAATAGGCAGGAACTATAGTAAACCTGAAAAGAAATGCAGAATCTCACAAAATGTGCATTAGAGTATGACAGCTTCAGTACATTGTCACATAGACATACAGTATTAGCCTCAATAAAGGCATGAAATTATTTCAATTACAGAGAAAAGATTTTGTAGTTGGTTTGAAACACATAATGCTACATCTCTGCAATTTGGTAACCTGCCACAATTGATGGTCTAGTGGTTGGAGAAGGGAATTTAGTCAGGACACTTCATTTTTATTCCTAGCTGTACTGCTGACTCACTGTGCGATTTTTGAACAAACCGCTAAGCTCTTTATGTCTTAGTTGATATAAAACAGAGATAATACTTTGTAAAACAGAGATAATACTATTTTCCCTGTGAGACGTATGGGCAGATCCTCAGCTGATGTAAATTGTCATAAGTTCCATTGAATTCAGTGGATCAACTGGGGATAAACCTCATCATGTTTTGAAGTACCTTGTAGCATAGGAGCAACCACAAATTAAAAATTAGGGCAACAAAATGGCTACCAGTTTTCTTGCATAAAGCAAACTAAATCAGTGTAACATTCTGAAAATGCCCCAGCTCCTTTTGTATGCCTTATTCTAGACTAAATGGTCCAGTCTTCAAATTTAGAAAATAGATGCATCTCATTTTCACAAAATTTCCAAATAGTATCAGCAATTGCACTATTCTCAAAGGTATGCAATCTAGGCCTGCATGGAGTGTTTGTGGATTTGTGCTGCAAGAGGTGTATGAGACCTACCTTGCAGTATACAGGCCTGTAAGGAGCGTGCATGTAGGTTACTGTTTGCTGTAGTGATAAGCACTCCTTTATCATATTGGCCCACAAAGAGGGTGTCTGAAGGTTTGATTGTTTGGAGTAGTGATGATCAACCCTGTATTGTGTATGTAATGTTAAATGCTCATAAAACAAATGCAAATTACAATATCAGATTTACTGTAACTAGTCATTCAGGCTGGCATTTCAATAAATAATGTTGATAGGGTACAAATGCAAAGTATAAACAGCAAAATTGTTCAGTAAATGATAAGTCGTATTAGTACATTAATATTCTGAAATTCTGGGTAGATGTTTGCAAAAGTAGAAAGCCATGTATTACATTTTTGGACATTCTCTCTTGGTATTGAAAGATTATCTGTAAATTCCTATGTTTCCTTGTGTATACATTAAAAAGGATCCAGATGATTCAGGTAGTCTTGTTTCATAGACCCGTGTTAGACCTCCATAGGCAGGAAATGGATAACTGTGTCAACTGACCATAAATGTGCCCAGGTCAATCATCATCCCAGTAGCGTCATGACTTACAGCTTAAGTTTCCATTGCTTCCTGAGTTACAGAGTTCCTGTACAGCATTAAACAATACACAAATGGAGTAATGAACATATATGGGACCCATTACTGAATTATTGGAGTTGCTCACAGTCTTTATTTTATTTATCCTCACAACACTGCTGTGAAGTAGGGAAGAATTATTTAGCCCCATTTGAAATATGGGGTAATCGAGGCACAAAGAGACTGAAGGCATGTCTACACAGTTGACAGGGTAGATCCTGCTGGTGCGCTTTAGTGTGGTGCTGTTTGAAACACTACTATGTTAACCTCTAATATGCAGCAGCAGGGTCAACACTGACCAATTAATGTGCAACATGTTAGTGTGCCTTAGAAATCACACCTCCATAAATGCATTAATCCACCATGTAGACAAGTCCAAGGTCACACAGTAGGGAATTGAATCTGGGTCTTCTGTGTCTAGGCCAATACCCTACTCCTGGACCATCCTCCTTCTCTTTTCTCTTTCTGGTACAAATAGATTGTGCTCAACTGCACTTGGCTGACATGTTGATGGAAACATTATAGGTTTGTCGTCTTAGGTTTTCTAATGGCAAATTTTGATGAAGAAGCCTGTTGCACACCATTTCTGCCATTGCTTATTCAATAATACTGCTAGACAATTACAGCTAAAATATTAAGACCCCTCAGAAGCTAATGCCAAAGAATACTCTAAAGAACAATAATGAAATAACCAAGATGAGCAAAGCCAAGAGAAGGTAGAACAACAGTAGGAGAAAGTAGAAACAACTACAACTTCCATCAGCATGATTCATTTCCAAAGTTTCCCCAACAAGCACAGTGCCCTTCAAAGATTCTTTCTCCAAACGCCAGCTGCCTTAAATTTAAATTAAGAAAAAAGACTTCATTCATTAGAATATGGAGCAGCCACAAGGACTTCAAAACTTTCACCCGTGTAGACCCAAGATTTCACATGTTATAGGAGCATTGGAACCCAGGAACAAGTTTTGGGGGGAAAAAAACCTTCTTTAAAATAGTTGTACCTATGCTTTGAAACCTCCAGATCAAGGGTGTCAGGTAATACTTATTCATATTCCATTAGGGAGGTAGCTAGAAAGATTCCCACTTAAAATTATCTACCTACATCCCTATTCCCAGTTCACCTGCTAGTTTCATTTAACACTGTAAGATATAGTCTTAGTAAAGGAGCATGATGGACGCTGGCATTGTATAAGAATGCAGGACACTGAATTGCTTGGCCTTTTATCCTTTGAAATGAGAACACTTTTCATTTATCAATGTAAGCTCTTGCTTGGCTTGTACGTGGCATGTCACAATAAAAAGGCATTCTTTAAAATATCAATATTAATAACAATACTACCCCTACTAATAAAAATAATGTTCTATTTCAGTTCTAGAGTATGGTGTTTCAGAATTTGTGCAGTCATTTTATGGACTGAATTTCTGAATTTATTTTTTATAGAGATTTAAGTAACAACAGAATCAGCACTCTTTCTAACCAGAGCTTCAGCAACATGACTCAGCTGCTCACCTTGTAAGTTTAAATGTATAACAGTGAATGTATGAAAACATTACAGTGTTTATTGTCTTGAAAAGAAAAGGCAACCTATTAATATTAAAACTTGCTTGATTTGGAGGCTGTAAGATAACTGTTTCCTAACTGGCTATGAATGCAAAAGGTACATTTAATCATGCTCTGCATTGTATGTGTGTGTTTGTTTACTTGTTTTATATTATTTTATATGCTTTCAGAATTCTTAGTTACAACCGTCTGAGGTGTATCCCTGCACGGACATTTGATGGGTTGAAATCACTTAGGTTACTGTAAGTAGTTATTTTATTTTGAAAAAACTTATTTTGTGTAACAACAGACTTGGAAACCCATAGGGAATTAATAAATCTTCAACCCCAATAAGTACTTGAGGAAAAAATAAAGAACAAAGAATCACAAAATATTAATTTGCTGCATTTTTATTATATAATTAAAATGTGGTACAGTGAGTATAAATAAGTGCTGTGATAGGTCATAGAAAGACTGTGCATTGTACACATTTCTGTTCTACTTCTTGTTTCTTTGTCTCTTATGTCACGTTCTTGCTTGTAAGATTCAGTTGTGTATGTCTAAAAATGTTATTTGTATGTGACATAGGAATGGAGTCTCAAACTATATGGTGTTATTATTCTAAGTATCTTTTTTTTTTTTTAGCCATTAGATTTTGAATGTGTTTTAGCATTCCCTTAATAAATTGCTTACTTTCTTTCACTTAACTTTGGGTGCTTTTCCAACTCAGAATTTGATGAACAACTGATGATGAATAAAATATTCTGTGATTTAGCCCAGTTTCTTTTAACAAACAGACTGCTATTTTAATCTTATTTCTGTGTTGCTTGAAGTTATTTAAATGTTTGGTGCACACAAATCTCAGTCTGTGGATAGCTGCCTGTATTCTTTCAAGTATTTGCTGTTCAGTATCTGAGCTGTATGATTGGTCACCTGAATTACTAAATTTTGATCTCTGACAAAGAGGCATACATCTTATTATGAACGAATTTTTCTTAGGGCTGGTTCTGAGAGCAGCAGAACTTGTGAATGGCGCCCATATTGGTATGGTCCACCATAGCAGGTCAGAGAGTCCTGCACATGCTCATTCCTAATGTGAGAAAGCTAAGCTGAGCCTATTTGTTGACTCAAAGTACAATGGCCAGATTCTGGATGCTGATCTTTTTGACCATTTCAGTGGTGCAAAGCAGCCAAAAATCCAGTTTAACCATCTGATAATGAATTCCTCTGGCTTATGGATAATTTCCTGCTGGCACAGAAACATCACAGGTATTCTATACCCAGTTCACATCCTGACTTCTAGCTGAACATGACCAGGGCCTTTGGATGTGTAGTTAGAGTTCTGGGACTTCTTTAACTTTTAGACACGAATGTCACCAGGCACTGCTAGTTTTTGGAGCTGCCTGTCTCTATCAGATATGAGGGAATGGCATTGGGATAGAGAATATTTCAAGCCACAAGTTCATTTTCCTTGCTTCTGCTGCCCTTACCTGGGGTACTTCTAGGATTTTACTCTTGGATGCTCCTACTGCCTCCTTGGGGATTTCCTTCAGGACCCTTCTCCTGGAAGATCCCCTTCCATTATGGCCTCCTTCCCAGTTGCTGATGCCCCCCTACCTGCCTGTTTCATGCTGCCTGCTATTTGTTGTTTCCACTGTTACCTCGCAGTTATCCTGGCCTTATTTATATTCCCTGTGCCTCAGCCTCCCTGTCCCTCCCATTATTGCCCCTCCTTCAACTAATGTATCCGTCCCCCTATTCTCCCCTAAACAAAGTGTCGCTGCTCTTCTCCCAGGAGATTTCTCCTTCCACCCTCCTCTCTAGCTTACGTTCCAAATTAGGGCTGTCGATTAATCACAGTAAACTCATGTGATTAACTCAAAAAAAAATGAATTGCAATTAAAAAAATTAATCACAATTAATTGCAGTTTTAATTGCACTGTTAAACAATAGAATAACAATAGAAATTTATTAAATATTTTGGATGTTTTTCTACATTTTCAAATATATTGATTTTAATTACAACACACAATACCAAATGTACAGTGCTCACTTTATATTATTATTTTTATTACAAATATTTGCACTGCAGAAATGATGAATGAAAGAAATAGTGTTTTTCAATTCTGCTAATACAAGTACTGTAGTGCAGTCTCTTTATCATGAAAGTAGATATTTTTTGTTACATAACTCAAAAACAAAACCATGTAAACCTTTAGAGCCCACAAGTCTACTCAGACCTACTTCTTGTTCAGACAATCGCTACGACCAACCAGTTTGTTTACATTTACTGGAGATAATGCTGCCTGCTTCTTATTTACAATGTCACTTGAAAATAAGAACAGGCATTCACATGGCACTTTTGGAACCAGCGTTGCAAGGTATTTACATGCCAGATATGCTAAACATTTATATACCCCTTTGTTATACCAATAAAATAAAAACCAGCAGGATCTTATTAAAGGGAAAAAGGCAAAATACCACATTTATTGTGAATACCGAAAGAATCATAGTAAGCAGTTAGTTATAGCTATAACATTCCATTCAATCTCATATTTATTCACACATTCATTCATACAAACACACACACATAGGTTCTGCAAGGTTGTTATCATAGTTACCAGCCTTAGAGTTGCTCATGCCAAGCCACTGGCCAGGTGGCCTGGACATGAGGAGGGAGCAGGGCCTTGTCAGTTGCTCATCTGATGCTCCTGGAAGTTGGTTTGCAGAATCAGACCCCAAAGTTCTCACTTTTTAGAGTCTATTTTTATAGGAATTTCTTCCTATGCCAGTCTATGGGAATTGCTTCATCATGCTGTTGCTGAATCAATCAGCAGATAGCACATTCCTGACGGCTCCATGCTGCTAGATGTTATCTTGTTCTTTGGTTCTCCCATTCTTGAGGCTGTTGGGTGGATTCCAGTATGCCCTCTGGGGGTCCTCTGGTTATTTCCACTTGACGCCTTCTTCAGCCGATGGACACTGGATTCTTAGGCTGGTACCTCCCTGATCATTCAGTTATTATCCACACCAAGCATCCATCCACATACATCCTCTATCTCTATTTTAATCACAATTGTTAATACAACAAAAGGGCGGGGAGTCTCTGGGTGTTGTTTCTGTTGTTAGAGTATTGCTTTGAGTCTCTCTCTCTGTGAATTGCTTTGAGAACAGACTCTGTCTTAGAATGTACTAACACAATTAGCAGCTTGCAAGTTTCACACATAGAGGGAGAGAAACAGTACCAAAAACCAAGAGACCTCTTAATTAGTAATACCCTGGAATTTAAACTATGGGGAACCAAACTCATTTGTGATTTTAATACAGAACTTCTTTAATATGATCCAACACCTTCATGCTTTGGCCACCATTCCAGAGGACATGCTTCCGTGCTGCTGATGCTCATTAAAAAAATAATACATTAATTAAATTTGTGACTGAACTCCTTGGGGGAGAATTATATGTCTTCTGCTCCGTTTTACCTGCATTCTGCTATATATTTCGTGTTATGGCAGTCTCAGATGATGACTCAGCACATATTGTTCATTTTAAGAATATTTTCACTGCAGTTTTGACAAAACGCAAAGAAGGTACCAATGTGAGATTTCTAAAGATAGCTACAGCACTGGACCCAAGGTTTAAGAATCTAAAGTGCTTTCCAAAATCTGAGAGGGATGAGGTGTGGAGCATGCTTTCAGAAGTCTTAAAACACTCCGATGCAGAAAGTACAGAACCCGAACCACCAAAAAAGAAAATCGATCTCAGATGAGGAGACTGAACGTGCATCAGTCCGCACTGCTTTGTATCGTTATCAAACAGAAGCCGTCGTCAACATAGACTCATGTCCTCTGGAATGGTGGTTGAAGTGACATATGAATCCTTAGTGTATCTGGCATGTAAATATCTTGTAATGCTGGCTACAACAGTGCCATGCGAATGCCTGTTCTCACTTTCAGAAGACATTGTAAACAAGAAGCAGGCAGCATTATCTCCTGCAAATGTAAACAAACTTGTTTGTCTGAGTGATTGGCTGAACAAGAAGTAGGACTGAGTGGACTTGTAGGCTCTAAAGTTTTACATTGTTTTATTTTTGAATGCAGTTTTTTTTGTACATAATTCTACATTTGTAAGTTCAACTTTCATGATAAAGAGCACTGTGCAGTTTGTATTCTGTGTTGTAATTGGAATCAATATATTTGAAAATGTAGAAAACGTCCAAAAATATTTAAATAAATGGTATTCTGTTATTGTCTAACAGCACGATTAATTGTACAATTAATCACAAGTAATTGCGATTAATTTTTTTAATCGCTTGACGGCCCTACTTCAAACCAGTCCATCTGTTTCTCTCTCCCCTGTTTAGCTATTTTGTCCCTAACTTCCTTTCCTCCTGAAAGAATCTCTCTGCGCACCCACCCTCATAGCAACCCTGGCCATCACTGCTCCAACCCAGCTGAGCTAACATCTTTTGTCTTGCCTGTGTGAACAGTAAAGGACATACTGTGAATGGGAAGGGACAGTGAGGATGGAGAGATATAACTGGATGTTTATTCACG
Source organism: Eretmochelys imbricata (assembly GCF_965152235.1). Classification (NCBI taxonomy): domain Eukaryota; kingdom Metazoa; phylum Chordata; order Testudines; family Cheloniidae; genus Eretmochelys; species Eretmochelys imbricata. The sequence continues at coordinate 112,683,807 of NC_135575.1, read as the reverse complement.
TACTAGCTACTTTATTAAATCTATAAACAGGATAACTTGTTAAGGCAATCTGTGCTGACAGTGGTGAAAGGAGGTAGGCGTTAGCCAGCCAAGCTATCACCAGTTTTACCCCTTTTGATGCTCTAACCTGGAGCATGCTCTAATTCCAGATTCACTCAGTCACTCACTCACTCTAGTCGAAGGCCCTAACAGAGCCTGTATCATATTATTTCGTAGTCTACTACAACCGAGAGCAGCCTGTAGAAAGACATTATGCCATGTAAGAGTGCTTTAGGCTTACCTGCAAGTGCCAACACCTGCTTCCTAGGAAAGATGGTGACTAATTCACAAAGAAGGCAACTCAACCCAGGCATTAGATTGGGGGTGTAGAGGAGAAGATGATGAAATTCTTCCAAGCGCTGCACACAAAATGAGACCTACCCATGTGAGTCACCAAAATGAGGCATTGCTCTCAGCAAATTGAATGCATGCTCAAATTATTTGAGAAGCTCTCTAAGCTCCACTAGGCTCCTTGAGTTTGTCTTCTCCTATGTGGGACTTCGGTATTCCAAAGGGATCTGCTAGGTTCCTGAAGTTTGGCTCCTCCTTAACTGGGGGGGGGCGGGGGGAGGCCAAATGCAACCCACTTCTAGCACTAAAATGAGAGGCTGTTCACAGTAAAGTGTGCAGTTCTGTGGTCCTCCCTCTTCTTCCTTACATGAGGAATGAAGTAATTTAAATGTCATCATTAATATCACTAGGTTCTGAGTTATCTACCTGATCTGAATGGGGCAATTCACACCTTTCAGCTATTGTTCTTATCTCTGTATCACATTATTCACATTTGAGGATTTTTTCACAATCACAACAGAGTTTTACTGGGGATTTCTTTGTTTTTGTTTCTTAACGAAAGCTGAGATTCTAGAGAACAAGATAGTAGCTTCAGAGGTGTGCCTTTACACCATATGAACACCGGCAGTTTCCAAATCTGGACTCAGCTCCTTCCTTTTGACCTCTGTTAGGTCAAACGAGCCAGTTATTGGAGGTCCACCCCTTACCCTGCATTTCAGTACTCAGGGCCAGTGTACTCAGTTGCCATATTAACGCACCATGCTTTAGCCTACACAACTATAAAAACACCTCATACGGTTTTAATCATAAGCCTAGGTATGTGTAGCTATATGCATGAATGAAAGTTTATATAGATAGGAAGGGAGAACCCTTTTGGGTAGATCTGCCCCAGATATGACTGAACCACCCCTGTGTTTTTCATCAATAAAGAATTTCATTTTATGATTATATTAATATCAGTTACAGATTCACAATTGGTTTTCATGAACCTTTGTGGCATGTGTGTTGCAAAAAGCAAATGAAGAGCACAAACACAATCAGTGAAATTCTAGTTGAGCTTCTGAAAAGTTAACAAAGAATTACTTTCTCTTCTTTTCCCTGCTCTGAACCTACTAAGTACTGCAGTATTAATAGTTGATCTGCATCTTGAGCAAGTTTTATTTTTTTAATTAAAAAATAAAACCGTTTAAATTTTTAGTCCTAATTCAGAACAAAAACCTGAGAGGCAGGCAGGTGGGAAGGCTGCAAATGCACAGGAACTGAAATTAAATGTGAAACTGAATCAAGTTTGTAAAATCACAAGCCTGCAGAGTTAAACTGCTGAGGTCCATGCATCTATAGTTGTTGAAAAATAACAAAAGGCAAGTTCACGTGTGCTTCCTCAAAAAAAAATACCTATTTTGGTTATTTTCTTTTCCTTAGGTCTTTACATGGCAATGATATTTCTGTTGTTCCTGAAGGAGCTTTTAATGATCTTTCAGCATTATCACATCTGTGAGTATTCAGTCATATATTTTTTACTTACATGTATGTGGACCTCCTGCCTGGATCAGCATTTCATGGAAAGACTTTTTTCTAGAGTAACATCTGGCTATTTTGCTCAGTTTTCTGTGTGCTACAAAGAGCGAAGGTGAATTGGAACCGTTGGAGTTTAGAGGAAAATACTGAATCTGATCCTTGCAAGAGAGGGGAGAGTATATTCCTGCATACAAGTGTACAAACATACCTGAGTTTGACATTGCTGAGCAGATGCAGTTTTTAAGTGTCTTTATATGTGGAGTCATCTGTTTTTGTTTTGCTGTAAGCAAGTAATGGTCCAGCTTTGTGCTCAGACGTATTCAGCCTCTGGGAATGTCACAGAAATTTGAAAGGGTACTGATTAATTTTGGTTTCATCCTTATTTACAATTCATTCAAATGCTGCTATCAGGATGACACATGTGCATGAAGACAGATGAAACTGGCACGGGGAACTGGAAAGGGAGTAGGAGATGGAGGTTATGAAAGAAGAGTGAAAGGAATTTCTTGTGTACATGTAAAGTAAAATGACAAAGTGGCTGCTTTCTCTTGTACTTTAACCATCCGAGTTTTTCTCTTCCCCTTCCATGATTCCAAGGTGGCAGCTATAAGTATCTTTGGTCATGCTCTTTGGAAGCATTTTAAAAACATGTATGATCAAATAAGTTTGACCCTCTCCTTACCCCCACCCCCATAAAAAGGTTGTTTGCCTGTTGTATTGCCAATCATGTTAGACTTGCCTATATTTTGATTTTTAAGTAGAGTAATTCCCCTCATTTCAGCTCTACCTGGTGGCATTTTTGTGCCATCTCGTGGTGACATAGCATCATGTCACTGTGTCTGCAGACAGAGCATACCTCTGCTTTTTTGGAGAGGTGACTGCTTTATGCACTCCAGCTGTTTTTGCCCTGGGTTCTAGGTAGGAGAAAGTTCTATCATATTCTTCCTCTTGTTCTTTTTCTAACAAGGGATATTTCTCTCCCTCAATCTGAAGCTGGAAGCATCACCTTTCTCTTGAGAAGGCAGAGAGCATTTTCCCTCTCTCATAGGTGGAGAACCATTTCCTCTTTTTCTCTGGAACAATAGCAGGGAGGGGGGGTACCTCTCGTATGTGTAACATGGGAGTAAGAAGAATAAAAGCATCTGTAGAACTGGATCTACTTTTTTTTTTTTTTTTTTTTTTTATTGCTCCCCATGCCTGACTAAGTGAGTGGGTTCAGCAGGGTAAATCACAGAAGTCCTTCCTGCTTGGTCAGGCAGAATGAGAAGCATTTCTACAATCTTCATTCTGTTCATGGTATTTGAGCCATGCTCTGATCATTTTTCCTGGGATCCTCTTACTTTCTCAGAAGGCCTAGTGGTGTGAGATCAGGATGTGGAACAGTCTCAAGGGCAGTGGAATACCGAAGGCATTTCCAGGACTGCCTATTGAAATGCTGGACGTGTGGCGGACTCATTTCTTTAAATCAGTGGCATAGCTTCATTTCATAGCAGCACAGTGGGAACCCTGGATACACTACTGTTATAAAGTGACACACTGTATATATCCTCTCCATTAGCCACAAAACAGTGTGCTCCTGCCTAAGCGAGTTGTAAGAACATTTGTGCTCTCTGCTAGGAAAACCTTGACTGTTAAAGATGACACTTCATAAATTGAGTAATTCAGAAACTCTTTTAAAATATTTTAAACAATAAAATGTGCTCAAATTTCTTTATTACAAAAATTAAAATGTTAACATTTACATCCAGTTGAATTCAAGATAAATGCGCTTTCTATAGGGCCCACGGAGGGGATAATGATTCAATGGAACTTGCTAAAAATGTTGCATTACTTCAGATTGTTAGTGGCAAAGTTCTGTCCTTCCCCAGGAGCAGGTCTTTTAGGCCTGCCTCTACTGACTGCTATCAATGCCATAAGCACTGAGCTTGCTCGGGGAATCTCCTTACATAATCATGAAGAGGAGATCTCTGATGAGATCAGTAACCATGGGTTTATATTCATTGGCAGAGCTCCAAAGAGAAAATAATAAATTGCAGTTTTGTGGGGAGAAAGGTAAAAGCAAATGATTTATGCAGGGCATGCAGCCATGAACTGGAAGAGGGAAGTATATTTCTTTTAATGGTTTCCCCCGTTTTTTGCAGGGTGGCCTTAAGCCCCAGTTGAAGAGCCACTGGAGTGCAAGGGTTTTACTTCATCCTCTGGCTAACTTAACTTCCCATTACAAAATTTCTTCCACAGCTTCAGACGCTCTTTGTTAAACTCAAATACATTGACCATTTAAGTACAAAGGGTGATACTGAGCTCATTAGCATCAGTTCTCCAAAATCCATATTAATGTAACTGAGAACAATGGCTAGCATTCTGGCAAAGTTTGTTGCTGAGTCCTAGTTTCAAAGCCAAGATCCAGGTAATCCATGTAGCGCATTTAGCTTTTAGGAGTTTTCTGCTGATTATAGATTTGTTTTTGTTATACAAAGCAGGCACATAAGACTGTTATGTTTTTTTCCCCCAGTGCTATTGGAGCAAATCCTCTGTACTGTGATTGTAACATGCAATGGTTGTCCGATTGGGTAAAGTCAGAATACAAAGAACCTGGTATTGCACGTTGTGCTGGTCCTGGAGAAATGGCAGATAAACTACTTCTCACAACTCCATCTAAAAAATTTACTTGCCAAGGTACTGTTTTATGTTTCTTCTGATGTGGCAGTCAATTTTGAAATTTTACAGTGGAATAGTTGAATTGTGAAATGTGAAATTGTGAAATGATACTTTCTAAAGATATTCATTATAACGCCTTTACTGTTGGGTCCTTTGTCATGGGCAGGACCAAGGTGGATACTCCTCATACTCAAAGTTCTATAGCCATTGGTTCCAACAAAGAGCATCTCAACCTATGCAGCATAAATTCTTGTAAGTGTTCCAATTTCCAGTTCCTTTCTGACAAAAGTTGTAGAAGAAGCTTCTCTGGTTCACAGTTGAAATGCTGGACACATGGCAGACTTATTTCTTTAAATCAGTGCCATAGCTTCATTTCATAGCAGCACAGTGGGAACCCTGGATACACTACTGTTATAAAGTGACACACTGTATATATCCTCTCCATGAGCCACAAAACAGTGTGCTCCTTCCTAAGCGAGTTGTAAGAACATTTGTGCTCTCTGCTAGGAAAACCTTGACTGTTAAAGAAGACACTTCATAAATTGAGTAATTCAGAAACTCTTTTAAAATATTTTAAACAATAAAATGTGCTCAAATTTCTTTATTACAAAAATTAAAATGTTAACAGTTACATCCAGCTGAATTCAAGATAAATGCGCTTTCTATACGGCCCACTGCATTGTTACCTGTTGCAAACACTGTTATAACTCTTACCTTATTCATCAAAGAATATAGTTTCACTACTCTCTGGTGCTTCATTCTCAATATTTCCAGCAAAACTTGTAAACATTTCCATGATTATTCGGTTTGTGAGCCTTGCAGTTCCTATGATGCAGCACAAACTGCCAGACTGGATTAGACCCAGTATCCTGTCTCCAGCAGTGGCCAGCACCAGATGCTTCAGAGGGAGGTGCAAGAAACCTCACAGCACAGAAATGTGGGGTAGTTTTCCTCCATGATGGTCTTATCCTATTCCCTAATAGTTTAGAGTAAAGAGATTGTTTTAAGGTTTTATCTCCTCCCCAATACTCTTTTTGTTCACATTAACTGTTATCACTCTGGATGTTGTTGTTATCCAGATAACAGTTCAGTCTTTTTTATGAATCTGACTAAGTTTGTGGTCTCTAAGGTGAAAAGAAAAGGAGTCCTTGTGGCACCTTAGAGACTAACCAATTTATTTGAGCATGAGCTTTCGTGAGCTACAGCTCACTTCATCAGATGCATACCGTGGAAACTGCAGCAGACTTATGCATCTGATGAAGTGAGCTGTAGCTCACGAAAGCTCATGCTCAAATAAATTGGTTAGTCTCTAAGGTGCCACAAGGACTCCTTTTCTTTTTGCGAATACAGACTAACACGGCTGTTACTCTGAAACCGGTCTCTAAGGTGTTAGGCTATCCTAATTCTTGGCCCTTATGTGAAACAGGACTTGTGTTATTTTACATATTGGTCTTTCTTTCCCCACTTCTTTTCTTTTCTTTTCTTTTCTTTTCTTTTCTTTTCTTTTCTTAAACCTTTTAAATGTGTAGAGCACTTTTGCTGCTCCCCCTTGTCTCTAGATTCTTAAAGTTAAATACTTTGGATCACCCAATAAAAAGAATAAGAAATATGGGATTATTAAAGTGATCCTGCCTAAATTGATAACTCCTCCTGAGATGCTTAATAAATGTGAACTCAGTTTTTCCGTGCAAGGCTATTTTCTTGTGGTAGTGATTTAAGCTTACAGACTGAGTGAGCTTCAAGCTCTATTGACTGATTCACCTTTTAGCAAATTCTTCAAAGACATGGTGGTGCCTAAGATGCATCCTACATCCTTTCCTAAAATAGTTATAGAATTCTATCTTAGTTGATCATCAGGATGATTTTCTTTTTCCATTTTCCAGCATGCTCACCTCAGTGAGGCTCTTCTCCACAGTTGGGTGTCGGAAGGTCAACTAGGCTTTTAGTACATTAAAGCCATTAGAAATCTAACCTGTTTGTGTTGAGTTTTACACTAATTCATTAGGCTTTGCTGTCCCTAAGATAACTATTGTTCTAGTCTGACATGACTGTTGCTCTCAAGTCATGTCAAGGCTGGTTCCTTATGAGACAAATCTGCTGCCACAAACAAATCATCTAGGTCTGACTAGGAGATTTGGAAACCATCCTCTTGGATTTCTCTATACACATTTGCTAAGCATTATTTCTGACATGCTTATAACTAGACAGGACATGAGATGTGGTGTACTACCAGTACCACAAACACTCTTTCCAGGCTTTGTGTAGAGGGATAGGGTATGGGGGCGGATCTTTTTCTCCCCCCTCCTTTTACAGTTAATTTTGTCAGGTTTTTTTAATAATCTTTGCTTAAAATAGAAATACTTTAAAATGTATGGAGTGTCTTCTCTCACACACTCACTCTATATATCTAGATCTATTCATCTTTTTTTTTGCATCCGATGAAGTGAGCTGTAGCTCACGAAAGCTCATGCTCAAATAAATTGGTTAGTCTCTAAGGTGCCACAAGTCCTCCTCATCTTTTAGTGTTACTGTTCAAGGTATGCGCATCTTGCTTGTGTTTCTTCTGTTCCCTATTGCAGCTTTTTCTTTCTTCACCCCTTCATAGAAAATTTTCTGTAGCTGCTTTATCTCTCAGGAGTGGGGATCTGTTATGATGGGTGTCTTTAGAGAAGAAAGAATTACTTGCCTGCAACAGCCATTCTGTGAAGATGCACATGATAACAGATCACCAGTCATCACCACCCTCCGCAGTGAGTTGAAGGCCCTGTAACACATTTTGTCTTTATTATTCAGGGTGTGGGTTTTTTTCCATTCATACATAAGTAATTTATCCTTCTGCATAGAATGCATCTGGCAGCAGGGACATTGGGAGGAACATGTGTGCTGTACAAGATGTCCCTGCTGGAACCAAGAATTTGGAACTTGGAAGTTCGGGGTTTCTGCTTTGGTCACATGTAGGTGCACAGACCCAAGAATGGTAATTTGTTATAATGTATGTATTCAGAGAACAAGAATTGCAGATAATTCCTTCTTATCAGTATTTGGGTTGCTATTGAAAGCAAAATGTATTGTTGAGGTTGGCTTATGTAACAGCTCGTTACTATCCAATTGAAAACAACTCTTCCAGTGAAAATCCCTTCTGAGTGGTAAACATTCACATAAATGAATCTTTGGAAGCTGGTGAATTATTTTTGAAGTTATAGGGACCTCTCCTGATTACATTTTTCCTTAGTCTATTTTTTCCCTAGGATTTTTTTCTAGTTTTCATTTTTATACATACCTCTAACGGACTCTCAATCTTTTACTTTTGGCTTTTCACAATCCATGCCCTGCTTCTAGAGATTCCAGGGCCTTGTGGTTTTCTCACACCAGGTAAGGTTGTAAATAGCCCTTGAATGGGTTATCTGGTTAAGACTAGACCTTCTGACCTTCCCTACATGTATCTCAAGCAGACTCCTTTCCTAAAACATGCATGTTTACTGTTGTTTTCCCCCGCTCTTTTCTTGGATGAGTTTATGGGTGATTCTTTGTTATATGTTGTTCAATATCACTATATAAATAACCTTGGTATCCTCTTCCAACACATTTCTCTGTGAGCTAATTTTGGTTTTGTTTATATTATTTTTCCTTTAAAAAGTGTCATATAGACTGTATGTATCTTACATGCTTGTTTTCTACATTATACAAAACCCCTTGGTATTTAACAGATTTATTTGGTAAGTAAAATATATACCCATGCTGTGGACTTTTATATAATGTACAATACTGAGCAGTAGCCTATGGGCCTGATTCTTCTTTACATGAAGCCCCCTTTACATTTGCAGAGGGGTGTGAAAGGGCATAGTGCAAATAAGAATCGGGTCCTAGAGCTACCCCTTTACTGCTGTTACGGGTTTACAAAGTAAACAAACATCTGAGAACTATTTAAACCATGTCAGCTAAGCAACAGAGTGTAGAAAGAGCTATCCTTTCTTTCTCTGTAGGTCTTGTCTAAGACATTCACATTATTTATCTTAACTAACCTTTGTTTTATTTCCATTTATCTCTACACTCAGAGAGACTCTAAAGTGTTAGCTTATGTTTACATTAAGGTTTAATGTGGGCACAAAATATTTTTTAAAGCAATGTTTTTTGAGCAAGAGTTGAATTAAAAGTATCTGAAACTTTTCCTTTTTTGTAACCCGATAGCTTTAAAAAGGTGAATCAAATTTTTCAGTTAGAAATAAGTATTTATAACGCAAAATCAGGCACAACTTTAATTACTGTCTCATTGGGACTTAGGCTTCTACGTGTCCAAGTCACTTTTGAAATTGTAAGTTAGGGCTTGTCCATATGGTGGAGTAATGCATTCTATGGAGGTGTGATTTATAAAGCACACTAATATGTTGTGAATTAATTGGTCTGTGTAAATCCTGCTGGTGTTCACCAAAGTTTCTCCAGTGTGCTTTAACATAATACTGTTTCAAACCAGCATGGTCTGTATGGAACAGTTAACGCACAGTAAAGTGTATTTTAGAAATCAGACTCCCATAGAGTGCATTGCCCTGCTGTGTAGACAGGTCCTTAGGCTCCTAAAGCAGTTAAGCACTTTTGAAAATGTACCCAAAATGAAAAGAGCAGTAAAGAGAGGAAACTGAGAACAGCATAAAGGAGGAGAACAGGAAGATATAAAAAAAAAGAAAAAAAAGTGTAGCATCTGTTTCTGCTCCTATTGAATAAGCAGGAATAGGAGCAGGCTCTCTAGATGTGGCGTTAAAGGTGACAACTGGCTTTGATTTGTAATAGGCCTTTTGTAAATGAGATTTTATTTACTTTTTTTACTCATATGGCGTTTCTATCCTTTGAGCTGAATTCACATTATACAAGGAAAATTAGAATGTTGGATTCTGTCTAATTAGGGTAGGGTAAACTGACTTACATAAAACGAGCTGACAGAAATTTCACCAAAAGCTCAAAACACTTCTTGAGATAATTAAAAAATGGTATTTCTTCTTTTTCCTACACTGTGACACTACTGGCCTTTGTTGCTGTTTTGATATTTCTGATCCAACACTACAGATTACCAGAAACCTCCCAAAACAGCCTCTTCCCACAGGATTTCCATTTAGATTTTTAGATCAAAGAACTTCAGAGGAGAATCAAAATTATAGATACTATTTTTTTAAATTTTAAGATAACCAAAATTTTTGACAGTAAGATTTTGTTACATAAGCAGGAAAGGAGAGTGTGTCCGATATGTGGATATACAGCAGAGATGAGGAAGTAAAGATTAAGGGTTACAGTACAGTGTCATAAGTTACCAATTGCTTTTTTTCAGTACATCCCACTTTCTCCATATTTGCTTGATTTAACCATTGAGTCTTATGATATTCATTCAGGCAGGACTTTTAAGATAATTTTATGACATTTGTTTCAACTTGCATAGCTCTGTTGTTTGTCTCTTTAGCAGGAACTTTAATTAGTTTTACACTTCTTGTTTGAAATAAGTTGATGACACAAGAATGGTCAGTGATCCATATACAGTTTGTGTCACCAATAATAAACACCACCTCCTTACTGTAGCTTAGTGCATTTTTATTTCTTTACATTGTCATACAAGCTCTGACACAGAAGCACACCAATGCCAGCCGTTTTGAAAGTAAACTTTTGTCAGCTTCTTCTATGCTAGAACACTCTACAATATCTTTATGATGGCATAGCTTTTCAGCTCCTTTCCATAATTGTTTTCTTCAATATAACAAAACCTCCCTATTTAACTCCCAAAATAAAATGTTTTATTCCAGTGTACTATTTTAAATGATAAAATTATCCAGCCTAATGCCCAAAGTCATCTGTGAAGTGTCTTTGATTCGCTGGCAAAGCTGTTGTTGATATTAGATTTTTTTTTTTCACATGAAAAGTCTCTTTCCATTTTCTCTTTGCATCTGATGAAGTGAGCTGTAGCTCACGAAAGCTCATGCTCAAATAAATTGGTTAGTCTCTAAGGTGCCACAAGTACTCCTTTTCTTTTTCCATTTTAGGTGATTTTCTGCCCACCAAATTTTCCTTTAATGTTGACATAGCCCAAGAGCACCCACAAAGATGTGTGTTCAGCTCTGCATCTGGGTAACCAATCCTGCATTACACCAAGGATAGAAGGCTTCCATATCACATGCCAGAAGGGTCAGCACCAAAAGGCAGATTTAAATAACTCTCCTGGCCTGGACCCCAGCCAGTGTCTCTTCCTGATAGTTTCAATGTGTAGCCATGGCATTACTCAATGAAAGTTACTTATGCAGGATGTTTATTGCAAATAGCAACAGGTTGAAGATTAGCAAATGAAAGTTGTGTAAAATAATATTGGGAAGGAGCAGTCACATGTCAACTGGCCTTCTTTATTGCAAGGCACCATCGATGTTTCAGAGAATTTAAAAAAAAAAAAGTTTCTTTTTCAGGCTGCTACACCCAAGCAAGAAAAGATTACTTTTTACCTATAACAAAGCAGCTGAATATACCTGTCCCTCAGCTGACTAAAGAGATAGGAAAAGACAAGGTGTTTTTGGCTTCCTACCCTATTGAGATGTAGAGTATTTTACAATTTTCAGCTTTCCTTTGCTTATTTGCGACTTTCAGAATAACACAATATTCTTATTTTCAGCTTTAATTTTTTTTTACCCTTTGTGTAGGATTACAAAGGAAATAAGATAAATGCAAGCCTCGACTTTGCAATTGCAAAACTAAACATACAAGCACTGAACCAGCTTGCCCATTTATAAAACTGCTTATTAAACAATACTCCTCGTTATAAACCTCTGCTTCATAATAACTATTTACAGTTCAAGAGCACACAGTAATCCAACCTCTCCATAGGAAAACACATAAAATAATGCAGTAAACCAGCCTTAGGTTTGAACAGCCACATGTAAACTTAATAACATAGGAACCTCAAAAGTTTTGATGTTTAGTTTAGATTAACATCAAAACATGGAGGGCCCCCTATGGCTCTCCATCCCCATGCAGTCCTCCTCATCTCACGTAGACTCTGTGACAGACTCTTCTTTACCTACTGTTGTTAACTTGGATAGTGAGGAGAGTGGGCCAATGGTTGGCTACACTTATCAGGCATTCTTAATAAATGACAGACTCAGTTGCCATTCTGTTCTCTTTTGGTCCCATCTCCCACATGGGCCTACAAAGACAAACCATGGGTTAGGCTCTGCTAATTGGACATCTTGAAGAAATAGCATGTGACTTCAATCATGTAACAAAAATCCAGTCTACCCAACTCATAACTAGAAAATGAACCATGGGGAAAATGTGTTCTGAAATTTTCGGGCTCCCAGTTAATTGGTTAAATAATTTCTGCCCGATTTAGATGAAATTTTTTCCACACAAAAAAAGTTACAAGAAAAGGTACATTTTTGCAGACGCTCCAAAAATTCAAAAAGGGCAACTGTGAAGTATTTTAATATTATAGGGAGTACACAACAAAGTTCTCAGCTGATTTACATTCCGAAACCTCAGACTTCATAAGTATTAGTTGCTCAATTCTGTTGCCACAATCAATTAGGGTGAGGACTTGAATACACAAACTAACAAACAGTGCTCACCTGTATTGCAGGGAAGGTGAACAGAAGCATGGACACCAGCCCCAATCTGAGTCAGTAGGTGTATGCATGTGGTGACAGTGCAGTCACATTGCTTGTAGGCTCACCACATGCATGAGTATCCACAATCTCAAGTTGCACAAGGACATGGCTTTCTGTAGAGGAGGGTTAGAATAGAGGGATGTTCACTTGGAGGCTTCATGGAGGTTAAGGTGGTAACATCATTCTATGACCGACCTCTGCACTGTAGTCCCATGATACCTCTGTGCTCATGCAACCGGTGATAATTTCACTTGCTGAGCTAGCCCATAGATCCTCCAGGTGGACAGTTGATATGGTTTAAAACAAAATGAAAAACAGCACAAAACACTGTTTTCTGTAACACCACTAAGGACAAGCCTGAAAACTGTGACATTCTGGTTTTCAGAGCCAAGTGAATGGTGACTGTGTTGTTCATTTCCTTCAGAACACAGTAGGGTGCGAGGATGGTAGATACAGATGATTTATTTATTTTTAGACTTGAGGAGAGAGGAGGAGGAAATAGTTCAGTGGACTTTTTTTCCCTTACTGTTGGAAAATGAAGGATGAAGGCCAAATATTTTCAGTCTTGATTTTAAAAAAAAGTGTTAAGGCTAGTCCTGCATATGGAATATGCAGAAATACCAGGATAAGTAGAAAATAAGCAAATTAACACAAGTGTATTGTCAAAAATAAATAAATGATGAGAGATGTTAGTTTCTGACTATCAAATTTGTATTTCGTTTAAGGGCCTGTGGATGTTAATATACTTGCCAAATGTAGTCCCTGCTTATCAAATCCATGTAAAAATGATGGCACTTGTAATAGTGATCCTGTTGACTTCTACAGATGTACCTGCCCATATGGTTTCAAGGTATGTACTGGGTGGTGAGAAGAGAGTTGAAGAAAATGTAAGCTTCATCGTTTGCCCCACTCATGAAAAGTCTCTTTTGGCTCTCTTCCACCAGTCTTTTTTGTTTTATTTTATCTTGTCGTTCTGTCTGCAGGGCCAGGACTGTGATATTCCAATTCATGCCTGCATCAGTAATCCTTGCCAGCATGGTGGAACTTGCCATTTAAAAGAAGGAGAAAAAGATGGATTTTGGTAGGGGTTTTTTAAATCAATAAAAACAAAAGAAAAGTCTACTGAGATTGAACTGCTTGTTAAGGAAAACTAAAATCTTTTGGCTATTAATCTTTGGCTCCTAGAGAGTAATGAGGAGAGGAGATGTTTGTTGATAAACACAAAACCACAGCAGTAGTCTTTCAGGGCTTCTGGAGTATTAGGAAAAAATTCTGTCCTTAGAAAGCTTAAAGTGCTTTAAAACTGTTTAAAAAAAAATGTGATTAGTCAAGGCATATCAGGGCAAGACAACATAGTATTGACTCCATTATGTTAATTAATAGCTAGCTAGATCCCTGCTGAAAAAGTCTCACAATTCAGCTGTTGTTGTGTATATTACTTCAACAGACAGCATGTAAATGATAAGTTGTAAATCCCAGTGAAACAGAAAATTAATGATTCATTCCAAACCACTATGCCAGTAGATAAACATGCTGTGAGCATTTTTAATCTTGTTATTTAATCACACAGTACAATTACTCCAGATGTACTTCATGAATTATGAAATATAGTTCTTTATTAAATGACTAATAATTTCACATTAGAATGCTAATCTACTCCTCAAGCTTGTTAGAAATGCCACTTTCAAAAGAAACACTCTTTATTCTGCAATTCATTAAGAAATTATCCTTATTTATATATCCAAATTCTGTTTCAAGATTAGACTCTTTCCAATTAAAAATTAACTCTATACATTTTAATATCATGCCATAGTCATGTTTTAATAAGAATCTAAAGGGACACAGTCACAGTTTGAAACCTCATAATTTGACCTATCTTTCTTCTTTTTTAATATTGTGTGCGTTTTCAAAAGTCCAATTAACAACATAATCACAGTTATGGGTGCAATATAAATATAATAGATACACTGAATTATATCAAAATATGTGTCAAGTATATAGATAGATTGATATAATATATAGATATGAATATTATATTTTTATTTATTATTTGTTTTTAATATGCTACGTGCTGTGAAAACATGCATAAATGAAGGTACAATCTCTGCCTTGAAGAGTTTACAGTCTTTACATAATAAATAAATCATCATTATATTACATTCATGTATATTGTATATTAGACTCTGCTCCTGCAAACATTTACGTGAGTAAAGTTAAGCATATGCATAATCTTTCCAAGATAAAGGCCTTCTATGTATTAATATATTATAACACTTTGGTGATATTTTGTATGTTTTAAAAAATCAGTTTTAGAGATCAGCACTCATAAGCAGTCCTATAATATAAAGGTAGCATGCATTCAATAGAAGAACATAAATGGGGAAGGAAACATTTAGTTTTGAAATGCAAGGATAGGTCTATAATTAAAATTATTTTCTGAAAAATACTGGCAGTGTTATAAAATTTAAAAAAAACTGTAGAACTCTTACAAATGATATAGAACTTAATAACTAATGTTATAATTGTGTGTTTAGTTCTCTGATTCATCATAAGCAAGTATATTTTCTGTATTACAGGTGCACTTGTGCAGATGGATTTGAAGGCGAAAACTGTGAAGTGAATGTTGATGACTGCGAAGATAATGATTGTGAAAATAATTCTACCTGTGTAGATGGAATTAACAACTACACTTGCCTTTGCCCACCTGAATATACTGGTAGGAATATGAGGAAAAACGCAGGCAATTTAACACTGATTGTAAATTAATAGCATTATGCTTTAAAGTTTGTGATTGAATCCTGGCTCCACTGAGGTCAATGGAAGTTTTGCCATTGACTACTGTGGGGTCAGGTTTTCACCCTGTGACTCTTTTATTTGGTTTATTTGGTCAAATGTATAATTACAAACAAAAAACACACACCAAACAACACACCACACTGCACCAATGCACTCTTGATGTTCATTCATTGATTTTTTTAAATTAACAAATAACATTTTGAAAGTTAAAAATTATGAACATTTTGTTTTAATTTAAAAGAGAAAATTGTCTTCACCAGCACTAAGGTCCAGCTAAGCCCCGGGGAGGACAGTCAAGGAAAAAAGTAGGAGCTGTACAGATCTAAGATCAACCCTTATGGTTTCCTTCCTCCACCGCCACAAAATATTAACTGAGCACAGGGCTCACACCCTGCCAGAACAGAACAGTGGTTGTGGCAAGACCTCCCTCTGCACAAAAGCATAGTGGTGACAAGGGAATATAATCTTATCTCCATCTGTTCTCAGCCCCAGTGCGCATGCTCATGCACACATGTGCTCCCCAGTAATTTTTTTCTTGTAGTTGTTTACCTGTCAGTGTCAGTTGCAGGCCAGGTATAAACCATTCCTTTCTCATATAAAGCGTAGTTACTCCAGTTTTATTGCGGTAGTAACTCTTATAGACTCTGTGGCCTCAGCTGGAAAGTGGGAATGGAAGATCCTGAAAATCAGGAACTTTAGAGAACAGGAAGCAGGGTATTTTATTTATTAAGATGCATTCACTGTGTGTCAGTAAATTGCTAAGTGCATATATAGCTTAAATACATAACTCATAATCAAACACACAAAGTATTTAAAGAACTGTCCTGACGCCGGAATAAACTCCACTCGATCGTCCTATCCCATAAGCACAGTTGGTCTCCCTGCCCCTAGGAAAACAGGTGAGTCTTGCAGCATGCCGTAAAAAGCACTAAATCTGGGCTTTGGTGGATGGCCAAAGAGGGAAGTGAATTCCAGAAAACAAGGTCCTCATCAAGAACACAACCACCAACATTCTTCCGTTTAAGCCAGGGCAATATTAACTTGAATGCCACACCCCCACTAAGTGCCCATACCTTTAGGCTTTAAAACTTAAAGCCAAAACCTTAAATCTGCACCCTGGAAATCAATTGACAACATGTGCAGGTCACAGAACTCAGGGAAATGTATTTTGTACAAGGAATACCACTTACAAGTCATTTAACTGCATTCATACACTATCTGCAATTTCCAAATGATTTGGTGATGTAGCTCCATGCAGAGTGAATTACAATAACTGAAATAGGAAAGGTATGAATAAGTATGGTGAGGTCCACATCTAAAAGAAAAGGACACAATGTTCTGTTAAGTACAAATGACAGAACACTCTTTTGCCATTTGCTACTAACAGTATATCTAGGAGCAACTGACGATTCAAGAGAATCCCTAGCTGTAAGTCTTAGAAACGAATGGTAGCCAAACCCCAGCCCGAATAAAGGTGCATATATAATATCTGGCATTTTTCCTGTAATCCTTATATCAGTTTTATGTGAGCTGAGTCTCAGCCAGCTAGCTGTCAGCAATTTCAAAATCTCCATTAGCCACTAGGTAAGTCATTCCACTGCACAAGCAGATTGGAAGAGATGGAAGTATAGAGCTAGGTGTCATTAGCTAACCATTTTCTGCATTAGCTCTTTTGAGGTTTTGTGTATCCATGGAAAAGGTTAAGTCCTCATCTGCATGAGCTTTTAGCCCTAGTAACTTCGTAGTGTGTTACCAGAGTTTTGGTTTGTTTTTGTTTTATGGCTTTTGTCTCAGACTGTCTTTTCTCCAGATACGTTAGACTACTCCAGTCCTGTCTGCTGAGACACGAACGTCACAGGGCCATAACTATTTTATGAACATCTTTAGAGTTAATTATGTAATAGCATAAAATTATTAAGCATATTTTTATACAGTTTCTGTCCTGCTTTGCTTTTTAAGTGTCTGCCTATATGTGGTTAGGGAAATGTAATGTAACAACTTGGGAAGTGAGAAATCTTGGTAATGTGTTTTTATTTTAATTTGCTGTTGCAGTTGTTTGTTTTTTAGTCTGGTGGCAAAACACCAGAAAACAGTATTGTAACTTTAAAAACAAAACAAAAAAGCCGACTTGTCCTTGGAGAAATGTCAGGTAATTACATTTCTGTGGAGGGCAGCATTCTGTCCTTGGACAGAATAGCTCTAAGAAGAAAACTTCATCCTGGTTTCTCTAAATCAAAACTTTGATTTGGTTTTCTTGTTGCTTTAAGTCTAGTTTAAAAAAGAAAATAACTTGAACTCTTAAAAACAATTAACTCTGTTTTCAGAGGTGTACTGTGTATTCACAATTCCTATTGATGTCATTGTAGTCAGTGGGAACTGTATGTTCTCAACATCTCTGAAAATAAGGCCAAACAGTTTTATAAGCTCTGTACTATTAATTGTATGGTCTTTAGAGATTATGGTCAAGATTTTAAAATACTTCAATACCTCTCAGGTTTTCCTCATCCTGTCCCTCCCCCTCTCTCCCCCCCACGAAAATACTTTCTAAATATATATGGCCAGATTTGCCTGGTGTATATAACTCTATACACCATAAAATCAGCTACTGTGATTTCACCCAGTGTACAATGACTTCACATCCTGCCTTAACTGACCCTGCAGTCTCAAATAAATAAATAAATAAGCCTATCATGTTATAATTTTAACTTTGTACAGCTAACAAACCATGTCAAGATCTGAGAATGGGGAAACAGTAGTGTACAGAGTATAAAACAATGTTACAATTGGTTAAAGGTCACAAATTGTTTTTATGATATTTTGTTCTCTGTCTGATTCAAAGGTAAGTAACTAAATCTCAGTCTAAGTAACTCAATCTGCATGAAGAACTTTGTAAATTTCACATGTAGCAATCTCTACATACTGCAGTCCATTGTCTCCCACAATTCTGGATATCTGGGCTGCTCTCCTCTCTCTGCAGCTTCACAGAAGCAGATCAGTGTTTGGCATTGCACTCTCTGGCCATGCTTCCCCCCTTTTACCTCCCCACCCTTCGCTTCAGCTTGCCACCATATTCTCTGTGACAGCAGACAGTGGCAGTTTTTGTAGCTCACACCCTCACTCTTCTGTTTTTTATCTTTTTCTGCCTACTTTTTGGGCAGTGGGTAGCAGTGCTCTTCCTTGCCGCATTCCTCCTCCTCCCTTAGTTGGTTAGTCCCTCAGGGATTTAACCTTCCCTGAGTCTCTACTTCAGCATCTTCCTGCTAGCTCCTCTTCCCCTGTACAGGCAAATCAGAACAGCCAAGAAAACATTGGGTCAAACTGAAGCACTGCGAGGCAGCTTTTCCAGGCTTGGCAGACAGTAAGTTGTGCCCAGTCTGTACTCAGACAACCAACTCTAAATCTGTTAGGTCCTGGTGCTATCAGTCAGACAGGCAGATCAGGTTCCCTACCCACCCAGGCAGACACAACTCCAATGGGGGAAAATGGACCAGGACTCCCAGCAGGGTGAGGCTCCAAAAGTGATGAGGACCTTGACTGCTCAACTTGGGGGTAAGTCCCAGGGAACTCTTGCAGAACAAAGTGGGGAGGCTTGTAGGGCCAAAAGTCCTCCTCCCTCCCTCCCCCCCATCTAAAAGTGAGTTCTGAGTGCCCTGGAGAAAGAAGCAGGGCCTCTAATTAAACTCCTTCCCTCACAAGCCAACCAGGAGAGGTTGGACAAGAAGTCCCCCATCCTGCTGGGGAATGGGACTCAGCAGGGGAGGATTCTGAATCAAACTTCTTGTGAGGGCTTCAGACCCTAAGGAAGGCTAGCTGCAAAAGGCCTCACCAGCAGAGCTATTACATCCTGAAACAAGCTAAACAAGTTAAAAAATGTAAACAGGCAAAAAACAGAAAGAAAAATCACACAAAAAACCAAGAAATACAAGTCCTATGTCGTCTTTTCCTCCTTATCCTCTTTCTGCTCCTCCACTAGGGAAGGTGAGCGGTCTGGCTCTGAATCCAAACAGGAATCGGGGGGAAAATAGAGCAAAGGTTTTTCGTGGTTTTTTTTTAAGAAATGTAAAGCTACATGCATCAAGGCTGTTCCATGATTCAGACCCAACCTGAGCAGTCTCATCAGAGTAAGCCTTAGAGTAAATTTCTTGTCTCAAAAGCCTTTCCCGAGGCAGCAATACTTCTTTGTTCTTCCTTCGAGGAAGTGATTAGGGATGAATGGAACAAGCCTGATAAGGACAAGCTCATTAGCAAGAGCAACCTCAGGCTCTATAACTAACATTCAAGAACCTAAGGGATCTATTGATGGCTCTGTAGCATCCCTTCCCTGGGATGATTAGCCCCTCTGAAGGGGCGTTTTACCCCAAGGATTCTACAGATAGAAAGATGGAGGCCATTCTCAAAAAAGACTTAGAAGCATCCTCCGCCACACTCTGAGCATCCTAGCAGCTACCTGCTTTGCAAGATCCCAAAGCCCTTAAGGACAGAGATCGTCCTGACTTTGGTTCCATTTTAAAGCAAGTCTCCCAAGCAGCAGCATTTGTAGCTAACACCTCAATGGATGCAATGAGCTTCTCAGCCCGTGCCATGGCCTCTGTCAAACACTGTTTATGTCTCCATCTCCAGACAGTTGATACTCTAAGCTAGTTCTTTGCACTGCCAAATTTACATGGTCTCTCCTTTTTGGAGAAAATCTGGGGAAGGTGGTGGCTGATTGTAGCAAAATCCAAACAATCTCTCCCTTCCTCACTAAGTGCCCCCAGAAGAGAGTTTAGACTGGCTTTCAGACAGAGGCACTCCTTTTGCCCCTCATCCTCACTCAGGTAACATCAAAGGGACAATAGATTCTCCAAGGGAAAACAGCAAAATTGAGGTCCAGGGGGAAAGCTTAGAGGGATCTCAGCACTTCAAACTTATTGTTCAGACATTTGGTTTCTCTTCAACTAACCCATTCACGAATCCTAGGAATACAAAGAGATCAAAATACTTCACAAGGGAGGCAGACCCTTATGCCCTGGGGACAGATGCCCTGTTGCATAGTTGGCTGCAGGGCCTACTATGTGCATTTCCACCCTTCCCACTACTGGGGAAGGTGGTCCAGAAAATAAAATGAGAACAGGCGATGGTAATTCTTATAATTCCTCATTGGCCAAGGAGACCTTGATTCTCAGACCTCATTTAACTGTAACTCCCACACCAGCTTTCGTGGAGAGCGGACATCCTCTCTTCATCTAGACTCAAAATGACTTCAACTAACAGCAAGGCTATTGAAAGGGAGGCACTGGAAGGTCTCAGTCTGCCCTCCAGAGTCATTAAGGCATTGCTTTTGGCTAGAAGACTATAAAAATACTCCTCTGTCTGGTCAGATTCTACAAGTGCTCAGTATAATGCATATCCTGGAAATCCTGGAATCCTAACCATTCTATACTTCCTCCAGAAAGGCGTGGAAAGAGGCCTTTAGCCCTGTACCATTGTATGTCAGGTGTCCGCTCTTAGGAGCGTGCTTATTCTCAGGATCCTCTGGCTATCTGGCAGAAAATTCACAGGTAGCAAGATTCCTTCAAGTAGTCCAATTAGCCAGATTAGCGGTCAAATCACTTTCCAGAATGGAACCCACCTCTGGTTTTGAGGACTGGCAAGCCATCTCTTTGAGCCTTTGACTTCACTGTTGGCCTTTTATTTATCTGTTAAGACTTGTTTCTTAGTAGCTATCCAAGCTTAGATATCAGAAGAGCCTTGAAAGTCTATCTCAAACATATAGAATCCGTGTCCTTGCACACAAAATGTGAGGGACTTAGAGTTTTCAAGTGCTCCATCATCTGGCAGATTAGACTATGTTTTGTGGATTGTTATACATCATCAGTGTTTTCCTATACCAGAAGGCATCAAGGCACAATCCACGAGATTCTTAGCAACCTCATGGCGGAATGAGCAAGTGCATCCACTCTGGAAATTTGCAAAGCGACCACTTGGTCTATAGCTAATATCTTCATTAAGCACTACAAGGTGGACTTTCTATCAGAAGGGTCTGCAGATGGTGGTCTAGAATAATATGGACCTTTGAGTGAGCTCACAAAAAGGTGGGTACTTCTTTTCTACAAACCTCTTCTTTCATAACCATCCCTATATCTGATCACTGCTCGCTACTTTCCAGACATCCAGGATTGTGGGAGATGCTGGGCTGCAGAATGGAAATTTTCTTACCAATAATTTCCTTTCTGCAAGCAGAATTCTATGAACCCTAGATGGCTCATGAGCCAAGGGTCAGCTGTTAAGTAGAATCATTACTGTAGGACAATCCTTGCTGATCTAATGTACATAGTTGTTTCATTATCTCTGGAATATTTGTCAATAATGAGGCTATGCAGATTTCATAGTATGGGAATAACTCATCTGGTAGCAAGTGGAAGCAGAGAAGGCCTGGCCAGAGACTGGTTCACCTCTGTGAAGTTGCAGAGAGAGGAGACCAGCCCAGATGTCCAGAATTAGAATTCTGGGAGATACTGCTTGCTTAATAGAAACAGTATCGTAATTTTTTTTAAAGGGAAAAAAACTATTAACAATGTTTCAGGTGTATTTAAAATATTTCTCAGCAGTGTTTGCAACTCAGGCCTTCCAGCATTCTTCTAATGTGTGAGAACTGAAAATTGAAATTGACTATAAATAAAAGTGAAACTGACTAATCTGGTTTTATTTGTCCTCACTGGGTAAAATGCCATAGATAACCAGAGTATAAACAGTGACAAGTGAACATCATTTCATTCACATTATTTGTATTTTAGTCATCTAAACCATCATTAACACAGAAAAATATATTTCTTAAAAATATTTTGATAGTGTTCCATTAATCAGAACTAGCCGTAAAATCAATTGAAGTGAACAGTTACAGGAATCTAGGGCCAGATCTTCAACTGGTGTAATATGCCCTAGATCACCATTGACTTCAGTGGAGTTACACTGATTTACACCACTTTTTTAAAGCTTAATTCCTTTCTTCTCTAAGACTTAATTAGTAGTTTGGATTATATTTTTCCAATTAGATTCTTGTGGTTCTTGTTCTGTTCTGTTAATTCTTGGATCTGTCCGTGTTGAAGATTCATGGTGCATGGCAACTGAAAGTGGACTTGCACCATGCCAGAATATTTTTTAAGTGTATGGCTGTCTGTAAATGCAGTTTAATATTTCTACACAGGATAAGGAAAATGTTCGGAGTTTGGCAATCTAAAATGTAAATTGTTCATGCTTGAGTTTATTTTTTGGGATGGTAGGCATGATAGGATCTCAAGATTATCTCTGAAACAGCAGTTTCCTGTATAGGTAAACTTTCAAAATACTGTGAAGGGTATTCTATCTCAAAACCTGTCAATGTGTGCATGTCTCCTGCCACATTTTGAAAATTGTTGTCTAACAGTTGTCACAGAATTGAAAAATGTGGCTTGTGGCTTTCTTAATAGTCATAATTCCATATCTGCCAAGTTAAGACTGTGCTTTGTAGTTAACACTATCATCACAGTGTCAAAGACAAGTATGGTATGTGTGTTGGACTGTAAACATTCGTAAGATGTAACTATGAAACCCACAGTAAGCACACAGGATCAGAAGAGACCTGGAGATGCTGGTGAATAACGTGTAAAGTTGCTCACATTATGTCCTGCACTCTTTAACTTTGCCTTGCTCTCTTAATTATCATCTCATCTTTTATCCTCAAATCTAATGAATGTCAGGTCATTACATGTACATACTAGAAATTAAAATGGATCATTTCTCTTGTTCATTACCATGTCATTAGAACACATATCTCCTTGGTCTAGCAGTGCAACTCTTTCTATGCCAGCAGTAGCACATACTTCTTACTTTCCTTGTTTGTTTTGTTCTGCTGTAGGTAAAAATTTGAAGCTTGCTTCACTTTGCTATGCAAACCTCTCTGCTGCTATAGTTGTGCATTAGCTTAATGTGCTGTTGTATTACAATGTAAAAAGTCTCTTGTCTCTTCTGTCTTTGTCACTGCAAGCTGCTAATCTGAATGAAGTGGAAAAAGGTCAGTTGTCTTTTAAGCCTATTTTCACTTACCTTGGTTTCTTGCTTTTCTTTTCTTTAAAGGTGCATGGATTTAAGTGTATGCACGTGATCAGAGAAATGATATAGTTAACATTTAGCAAGCTTACCCTAAATCCTCAGATCGGGCATTTTACTGTTTGTCCATACATGTCAAATGAATGCTATTAAAGGTAAAAATACAGCTCTTGCACGGAAGACAGTGATACAAAAACAGACCATTAACACAGTATACGTTCTTTTTAAAATATACTAAAACTTACCTTATGCATCCTCACTGGTGACCAATAAAAATGGCTTGCTTTACAGAGATGGTCTCCTAATAAAGCTTGCACCCAACCCAAGTAAGACATACTTTGGTTCAGTTCTAATGCTTTCTAGATTCTAAAATACCCATTAAATTTTCTTATATGAATTGTCCTGCTAGACATTAGGTTGTGATGTCCTCCTGTTTGTCATTGTAGTGACCAAGTGTTACACCATATACTGCACCTGAAAAATCACACAGTGATAAGAGGCTGTGCAACAGAGAAAGTTAATAGAGATATATGCAGCCTTAATTTTGAGTAACCTTGTTTTGGGTTTCTGTCAAAACATTAATGTCACTAAAACACAAGGTTGATTTAAACCAGTAATGGAAGAGATTCTGATCAATCATTTTGAATTACATCAGTTCCTAGCACTGGTATTTCATGATTAATTTTAAGTAGCTGAAGGATATGCCTGTTTTTCCTCCTCCTCATTTCCTGTCCTCTTTCCATCTCTTCCCCCAAACAATCTGCCCCATCACAGAAAATCCTCCTTTAGAGAGGTGAAGGGTGGACTGAGTTTGTTAGTGCCATTCTTTGAATGGGTGGGAATGGGTCACTGAAATACAACATAAGATACTCCTGAGGGTTCTGTTTGCTGCTCAGAACCACACTCAGATCCTGAACCAGGAGTGGGCAAACTACAGCCCGGAGGCTGCATCTGTCCCTCCAGATGTTTTAATCTGGCCCTCTAGCTCCCACTGGGGAGCTGGGTCTCGGGCTTGCCCCACTCTGCGTGGCTCCCAGAAGCAGTGGCATGTTCCCCCCTCTGGCTCCTATGCATAGGGACAGCCAGGGGGCTCCACACACTGCCCCTTCCCCAAGCACCACCCCCACACCTCCCATTGGCCAGGAACTGCAGCCAATGGGAGCTGCAGGGGCGGCATCTGCAGACAGGGCAGTGTGCAGCGCTGCCTGGCCGCACCTCCTCATAGGAGCCGGAGTGGGGGGACATGCCGCTGCTTCCGGGAACTGCTTGAGGTAAGTGCCACCCAGAGCTTGCCCCCCTTCTGCACCCCAATCCCCTGCCCCCGTCCTGATACCCCTCCTGCCCTCTGAACCCTCGGTCCCACCCTGGTGCATCCTCCTGCACCCCAAACCCCTTATCCCCAGCCCTGCCCCAGAGCCCTCCCCCCCCACACCCCAGCCCGGAGCCCACTCCCGCATCCGGAACTCCTCGTTTCTTGCCCCACTCCAGAGCCCGCACCCCCAGCCAGAGCCCTCATCCCCTCCCACACCGCAACCCCCAATTTTGTGAGCATTCATGGCCTGCCATACAATTTCCATACCCAGATGTGTCCCTTGGGCCAAAAAGTTTGCCCACCCATCCTAAACTCTCACCCTCATATGGTAGCTCATTGCTCTGTGACCACCCTGCCAGGCTGGTGTACAATTGGTTTATTTTATTATGACTGTTAGTGTGCATATCATTAGGAAAGCTAGCTACCATTCAAACACAACACCACTATTTAAAAATAAATTCATCATCTTATTTTTAATGGTGAAACCAAACCGCACTGAAAAACCAAACCAAAACCAAACTGCACTGACTACTGAACTAGCCCATGTAATTTTTAAAATGAAATTTGCTTTATAAGTGTGCAAAGTACCTTTGTCACACTCACTGAATTCTTGCAGTATAAAGTATAAATTATCTGAATTTTCTTTCAGAACTTTAAAAATATCAAAATGTGAATTTTTTGTGTCCATGAAGAACATTGTTTAAAATGGAGTATAAACTGTAGCTGTGCTACTGTGCACACAGGCTTCCCAATTCAAGCTTGAATGGGTATCCCCCTTGTATAATTATGTCTACTCATTGAAATACCTGTTTCATAGGAGATTAAAAAGAGAAAACATAATCCGAAAAAAGGTGGTAGTTATTGGATATGTGTGAAACAAGTGAAAAACATAATATATTGTAATTACTGTAACCCACACAATCAAATTATTAAAAAGCTCAGGGGAGGTAAACTAGGATTCAAAGACAAAATTAAGCAGGTGTACAGAAATGTGATGCACATTTTATGCTAGTTAGTTTACTAGTGTATATGAAATTGCATTTAGCTGATCATAAATTACTAGCAGTAGAAGTCTGTTTGTTTATTGCAGAGGCCTTTATGTCTTAATTGTTAATTCGGTAACAAAAAGAGGAATAATAGAAATCAACTATTAACTCAGTTTAATGAAGTACTACACCAACCAATTATATAACCTGATTTAAACATTTCCAAAAATACAGTATTTACACAGCCCTAGTGGCTAACGAGTAAAAACGTAAATGCATCTAATGCACTTGGGCACCAGTTAAGTATGGTACTTAAGCACATGCCTGACTTTAAGCACCTAGGTAGTCCAATTTAAGTGAGAGCCATATCCGTTTAAGTCATGTGCCTAAGTACCCTGCTGAATCAAGGCCTTGGTATTGTGACTTATGAGAGTTCAAAGAGAAATACTTTTATTACTCTCACCCTGGGTTGCTCCTAATAAAATATTCCATTTAATGTAACTAGTTTATCTCAAGCGATTGTAAATTATTATTAGAGCACTGTGATCGTTCCACTAGTTATGATGCATTTCCACTCACGATTAAAAGCCGAATCCTGAGAATGTACACAATCCTTGATAACGTGATTAGATTCATTGATTTCATTGGGACTACTCCCAGGAGTACTGTTTGGTATCATCAGGCTATAATTCACTATTTTTCTGCATGATGTTATATTGTTTTTAAAATACTTATTGCACAATCCTTACCTGCCAATACCTATTATTACTTTATTGTTATTATCACATTAA
The DNA here is from genome assembly GCF_965152235.1 of Eretmochelys imbricata. Taxonomy (NCBI): domain Eukaryota; kingdom Metazoa; phylum Chordata; order Testudines; family Cheloniidae; genus Eretmochelys; species Eretmochelys imbricata. The sequence goes on along the minus strand of NC_135575.1, from coordinate 112,657,721 downwards.
ACAGCATAATAAGTAAGGTCTCAGTCTTGCACTGGGGATCCACTAGCATGGGATGTAAATGAATGGAATTCCACTGGCATAAAATTCGAATAATGCAGAGGTGAAGCAGAGCCAGAAGTTATATTTAAAATAATTTTGACAGTCTGATTTTCAGTGGTTTGCAATGGGACTTTAACACTCTGAGTTGAAATCTGCTTCCTAATGCCACTGAGAATTTTGTTCTTTAATGTTAGTTAAAACAACTTAAAACTTTGATCTTTTGTTTTAATTGGCATGGTGGTTACAATTTCATTTAGATTACAAAAAGAAAAGGAGTACTTGTGGCACCTTAGAGACTAACCAATTTATTTGAGCATAAGCTTTCGTGAGCTACAGCTCACTTCATCGGATGCATACAGTGGAAAATATAGTGGGGAGATTTTATATACACAGAGAACATGAAACAATGGGTGTTACCGTACAGACTGTATCAAGAGTAATCTGGAAAGGTGAGCTGTCAGCCACCAGGTTTGCCATGACGTTATCGGGGATACTGTTCCTGACGGCTTGTAGTCCATCTTTGTGTGGAATGTTGGTGTAGAGGGCTTCTACCCTGCTGAAGTGAAGAAACAGATTGACAGAGCCAGAAGCGTACCCAGAAGTTACCTACTACAGGACAAGCCCAACAAAGAAAATAACAGAATGCCACTAGCCATCACATTCAGCCCCCAACTAAAACCTCTCATCATCAAGGATCTACAACCTATCCTGAAGGATGACCCATCACTCTCACAGATCTTGGGAGACAGGCCAGTCCTCACTTACAGACAGCCCGCCAACCTCAAGCAAATACTCACCAGCAACCACACACCACACAACAAAAACACTAACCCAGGAACCCATCCTTGCAACAAAGCCCATTGCCGACTGTGTCCACATATCTATTCAGGGAACACCATCATAGGGCCTACTCGCATCAGCCATACTATCAGAGGCTTGTTCACCTGCACATCTACCAATGTGATATATGCCATCACGTACCAGCAATGCCCCTCTGCCATGTACATTGGCCAAACTGGACAATCTCTACGTAAAAGAATAAATGGACACAAATCAGACATCAAGAATTATAACATTCAAAAACCAGTCGGAGAATACTTCAGTCTCTTTGGTCACTCGATTACAGACCTAAAAGTGGCAATTCTTCAACAAAAAAACTTCAAAAACAGACTCCAACGAGAGACTGCTGAATTGGAATTAATTTGCAAACCGGATACAATTAACTTAGGCTTGAATAAAGACTGGGAGTGGATGTGTCATTACACAAAGTAAAACTATTTCCCCTTGTTTATTTCCCCTCCTACTGTTCTTGTCAATTGCTGGAAATGGCCCACCTTGATTATTACTACAAAAGGTTCCCCCCCGCCCCTCCTCCCCTCGCTCTCCTGCTGGTAATAATTCCTGATCACTCTTGTTACAGTCTGTATGGTAACACCCATTGTTTCATGTTCTCTGTGTATATAAAATCTCCCCACTATATTTTCCACTGTATGCATCCGATTAAGTGAGCTGTAGCTCACGAAAGCTTATGCTCTAATAAATTTGTTCATCTCTAAGGTGCCACAAGTACTCCTTTTCTTTTTATGGATACAGACTAACACGGCTGCTAGTCTGAAACCTTAGATTGTGTAGTTTGTCAAACTCTCAACCTTTCACTTTAACTCCATATAGTTTAACTAGAACTAACATTCTCTAAAACAATCTGTTGTATAAATCAGATGTAGTTAATAACTAGTGACTTCAGTCAAAAACATGAGGAGGAAAAACTGTATAACTTTCATGGAAAGTTAAAAGACTGCAGAAATAGACTTACAATTTATGGTGGTCTAGCACAGAATAAAAAATAACAGTACACCCACACCCACACACACACCCACACACACACACACACACACACACACACACACACACCCCATCCAGTAACTACTTTAACTTCAATTAAGCCTGCCCTGTACACTTGGTATATTGCTTTGGAACACTGTATACTTTGTTATGGTGATTAAAATTGACTACTATTTTTTCTTATTTTGATTCAGTCCTTTGCTGCAGTGCTGATGGTTTAAGAATATTTCTGTAATACCTTCAGATAATTTTCTTGGTTGGTACTTTGTCAAGTTATTTCATTTATAATTTCATTTTCTGTTACACCGCCTCCCAACTCCTCTGTAAATAATGTAGTCATTTATACATACAATTTACATATCCAGTTATCCAAAATAACAATAATAATGATCAAAATCCTTTTGAACCTGATTGTATTGTTCCTTATTATTTATTATATTGCTACTGTTTTAAGCTTTAGAAATTAAACTGTGGAATTATTTTATAGAATTGTTTTTGATATTTCCACAACTATTTAAACTAATTAATCTGTCATTGCTTGATCTTCTAAATTATTTAGAAAATACAACAATTTTTATAGCAATTTTCTAGTCTTTAAGACTCTGGTCACTTGGCAGGGAACTTATGAAAGCCACAGTTATCATTTTACTAAATGGGTGAATGAGTGGATGACTGTACACATGTAACATTGATGTGAAACTTTGTTGAACTTAAAGATGCACAGTAGTATCACAACCATTTTTCTTACCTGAAGTATGTTTTAAAAAACTGGAGCTACAATTCCTGATTTAGGTGGCTTTCCAACGTTTTCCTTCTGAATAAAGACAAAAAGCACAATCTGCCATTTCTTTCCGTAGGTATTTCACTTTTGTCACTATCTCTTAATTTTTTTAAAATTAATTTTCTCCCTTGTATCTTGTCCATACTGATTAAATTCTGGAGAACTCATGATTTTAGAACTTCAGTCTTTGTCCCTCTATTTACTCTTTTAGGAACAACTTTTCAGAAGTGTTCTTCAAATAAGTACACCTAAAAAAGTGCTGTTTTTCATGCTTATTCTTCACTAACTACAAGTTTTTTTATTTAATTTTTAGGTTTTTTTTATATTAGTTTATATTTTGGGTGCCTACAACTGTGCTTATGCAAATACTTAGAAGGGCCGTTATGCATTTTATCTCTTATTTATTTATTTTTATGTTTTTTCTCTGGTATATATGTAGATGCAAAAATAACATTTTCGGGAGTTCAAATTTTGGAGGCTAATCTGAAGCTTCTTCGAAAAGTTTGTTCTTAGTTTGCTTCTCTTGTCTGTAAATCTTTCAGAGTATCCACGGTTGCTTTGATCAAATAGATCATAGTTACTTAAAACCTGGCCTTTGTTCATATGGTTCTTTATGTTCTTCCTTCATCACATTGGCCACAGGATTTCCCACTTCCTTGCTGTAGTGCAATATTTCCCTTTTTAGATTACCTATTAATGTACTGTTTGAACTAAATATTTCTGTCTGGACTGACTTCTTGATTTACTTCACAATATTGGTCATTTCCCTCATTGGGTTTTTGAAATAAAAATTTGCAAAAATGTAAGGGGATATTTTCCTTCCTTTCATACTCCCAGAACGTATTATGTAGTAACCCTTCAAGTCAACAGGAGTCAGAAGACCTTTTAGTTGGACAATAGGTTCATATCCCAGTCAGACCTTAGACTGCACTGTCTATATATTGAACAAAGCTTCCATAAAAAATCAAACTCTTACCAGGTCCTCAGAAGTGGTTGCTGATGTTTTCAGACCATTTGGAAACTGTAGGCCCAGATTCTAGCAAAGTTGGATTGATCTTATATTTTCAAGCGAAACAATACAAAACTGTGTTTGCAGCTGAGTTTCACTTTTGAACTTTTGTCCTCAACCTTCAACTGTACCCAGTATCCACTGGCCACAGCTAGAGGATTAGGCTTTAAACTCCCTTATCCATGAGCTGGAGCCATTTTCCAGCTGACAGTTACTAGAGTGCAGTGTACTCCGGCCATGCCCCCTCTACTTCGGTACACCCTCCACATCCAGATCTAGAGCATTTGGAGAATTGCACAGTGTTAAACTCCTGTTCCACAGAGAGGTCTGCCACATTTGGTAGTCCCCCAGGCAATTTAAAATGTCAGGGCCAGTGATAATATGACAGTAATAATGCAGCCTTTGGCACAATCTCTGACCAGTGGAACAAGCAATACATGTTTAAAGAAATGGGGATTTTTACCCATGAAAGCTTATGCCGAAATAAATCTGTTAGTCTTTAAGGTGCCACCAGACTCCTCGTTGTTTTAGTGATGATGGAGATTATTGTCCACGTTATATCAATGTCAATTACAGAGGATTTTTCTAGGTATTATGGGTTTTCAATACTGAATTATTTCTAAGGGTCCTGTGTAGAGTCTGTAGGATTCCAAATTTTGTCAAGTTACTTATTGACTCTTGGGAGCTAGAAAGTCCCCTGATATTCTGGAGCTGGGATTGCCTTCTTACCTCATTAGGCACATAGTGCCTGATACTGAAAGTTTCTGAAGGCCTCTCTGGTGCATAAGTAAGAAGAAAATCCAAGTTGGGGGCATTTATAGGAGGTTTGTGTCTGAGTCTTGTGAATACTGAGTTTCACTAGCATTCTGCAGGGACCTCTTAATATCACTCAAGATAAGGACATAATATATTATGCGATTCCACAGTCATATAATTTAGTGAAGAATTGTGCTCCAGAAGTAAAAAAGTTTTCATTTAAAAATGTTTCTAGCCTATAGAACACACATAAATTAGATAAATAAAACAGGTTTTTTGCTGGTTTCAGTTTATGATCATGGGAGTTAGAATTCTCTTAGATTCTCCACCAAGATGTATTTCACCCTTTAAATATTAAAAAATTATTTACCTATGTAATTTCTTCATCAGTGAGTTCTGCAAGTTGATTGTATGTGTGTGAAGAATTACTCCCTCTTAACCGTTTATTTATTTGAATACCAGTCCGTCAGAAGAGAAGGGTCAGTATTTGATATTGTTGTGGGATTCTTTTTTAGGCAGACAAGACAAGAGGCTTTGAGAACAGAATTCAAGTCCTGTGGGTTAGTCAGCCCTAGTGGCTTGAGTTTGAACTTTCTTCAGTTGCCTGTAAATATTGATTAAATAATATTATTATTGGCAATTTCCCTGAGAACCATTGAGCAGCATTTATCAGGAGATCATGGACTTGTATTATTAATTCATGTACACTTTGACATGGCTTTATGAAATTGGCAGTCTGTGTCATTAAGACAGTGCAGCTCTACAGGAAATATGTCTTAATAGATTGATAGTGTGCTACCAAACCCCCTTGGAAAGCTTTGGTATGGATTTTCTGATGGCCAAGTCTGGATCTGCATTGCTATATGTTGAATATTATTTGTGTGAATTTTCTCAGCTGCAAGTCCAGATCTCCAGGGTGCATACTAACACCCCACTTTGGGACTGGACCATAGATTAAGTTAACACTTGCCATGGAATTGAAAAAACAAGCTCTTCTACAACAGATGGCTGAAAAATACTTTACAGGTTGTTTTGACTTCACCTCTAGTGCTTATGAACAGCGTGTTGTGCCCATTTCTTTCCACCTTTTAGACATGTATGTTTCAGACATATTTTCTTTAGAACAGCACAGACATAAATATTTACACCTTATTTCCTGTGTGAATTTATCTAGCTTCAACTTCCAGCTTGTATTATATCTTTCTATATTGGTAGATTGAAGAGCCCATTATTAAATATTTGTTTCCCATGTATGAACTTATAGACTGTAACCATGTCACTCCTTAGCCTTCTCTTTGTTAATCTAAATAGATTGAGCTCTTTGCGTCTTTCACTATAAAGCTTTCTAATCCTTTAATCATTCTCATGGCTCTTCTCTGAACCCTCTCCACTTTATCAACATCCTTCTTGAATTGTGGGCACCAGAACTAGACATAGTATTCTAGCAGCAGACATGTTAGTGCCAAATACAGAGGTAAAGTAACCACTCTACTTCTCCTCAAGATTCTTCCGCTTATGCATCAGAGGATAGCATTCACTCTTTTGGCCATACAGTCACATAGGGAGCTCATGTTCAGCCGATTATCCGCCACAACTCCCAAATCTTTTTCCAAGTCACTGCTTCCCATGATAGAATCCCCCATCCTGCTAGTATGGCCTACATTCATTTTTACGAGATGTATACACTTAGCCATACTGAAATGTGTAGCGTTTGCTTGCACCAAGTTTACCAAGAGATCGAGATTCCTCTGAGTCAGCGATCTGTCCTAGTCGTTATTTTTGTGTCATCTGCAAACTTTGTCAGTGATGATTTTATGTTTTCTCCCAGGTCATTGATTTAAAAAAAAAGGTATTTGGCATAGGGCCAAGAATAGATCACCGTGGTACCCCATTGGAGAAACACCCATTTAATGTGTGCCATGTTAATTTTATGTCATTCAAGTTTTTTTAATCAGAATGTTGTACAGTACCAAGTCAAACACCTTACAGAAGTCTCTAAGTATATTACGTCAGTACTAGTGCCTTTAACAACCAAACCCGTAATCTCGTCAAAAAAAGATATCAAGTTAGTTTGATAGACTCTATTTTCCATAAAGCTATGTTGATTGGCATTAATTACGTTACCATCCTTTTAATACCTCATTAATCAAATCCTGTATCAGCCACTCCATTATCTTGCTTAGAAGTCTATCTCATGTGTTGGAGAAGCATAGGAAGGGAAGAAGAATGGTTACTGTGTATAACCTCAGAAACTCACTCAGCTTGTACCCCTTCATATTCACCCCTTCCGATCAGACTGGAAATGCCAAAGATTATGGTCACAGGCATTTATACCTCTTCCATGTTTCTTAATAGAATATATGTCTAAACCCCCAGGCTGCCTGGAAAATGTCATCCCTTGACTTGAGTATTTATAGAGACAGATCTAAAACACAGTGTTCTACAAGCGTGGCACATGCTCAGCAAAACATTACCCACTCCTTGACCACATAAAAAGATATGATAGTAACTACTGTGCTGAATAAAGAAACAAGGCTTCTCTGGTGGTTACTGTAAAGTAGTCACAAAATAAAATCTTTATTGTAAACATTATTGTAGATTGTTTCACATGATTATAAGGAGGAATAAGTGAATGATTAACTATGTGAATTAGCCGCTTTTTTATCAGATATATCAAGGGCACAACAGTATTTGGATTTACACACACACACACACACACACACTTCTTTTCCCATACCAATCTTCCAAAAAGTATATTCTAACCCACACTAGCATCTCTCATCTTTCTCCCTTCCCCAACTCTCTCACCCTTTGGGGGGAAAAAGGTCCCAAATGGTACTGTCCCTCTCCTCACCTCATGTCTCCTTCTTTGACCTTCTGGCTTTGTCCTTCTGCATCAATTTTTACATCCTCTAATAACTGGGGAAAGAGGCTGAAGCCATTGGGTAATACTTCCCTATGTACGGTGGCAGTTGCATGGAGCCACTGTAGGAAACAGACAGTAAGCACTGATGGGTGAATGTGGTGTCCAAGCAGTTGCATGGCAGCTTTCCTGCTTCCTCACAGCAAAGGGCCACTTCAGTGGTGAGGATGAGTGTTTGGGACCCCCAGTCTTCTCACCTTTTCTTCCTTCAGTAACCAGTGTTGCTTCTCTTCTGCTCACTCTACTTCCATTGCTAACTGGAGCAAATGCCAAGAGGGGTAATCCTTGGAATCTACAGGACCACCTGACTTGTGAATCCCTAAGCACAATATGGGCAGGATATATGCCCATTAATTATATATGCATATATATATATACTATCACTATATGTAGTTTGCTTATGTTGAAAGGGGGGAAAAAGAATGCTGATGGCCTGTTTGTATCAGTGAGAGAAAATAGAGGTAGTAGTGTGTTCCTAGTCTCCATGGGTAGGTAATTACTTTAAAGTGCAAAATATTTTAAGTAGGGCTTTCAATTGCAGTTAACTCATGCAATAAACTTGAAAAAATTAATTGCAATTAAAAAAATTAATCGTGATTCATCATAGTTTTAATTGCACTGTTAAACAGTAGAATACCAATATTAAATATTTTGGATATTTTTCTACATTTTCATATACATTGTATTCTGTGTTGTAATTGAAATCAAAGTATATTATTTTTATTACAAATATTTTCACTATAAAAATGATAAACAAAAGAAATCATATTTTTCAATTCACATCATACAAATTCACTATTGCAATGTCTTTGTCGTGAAAGTGCAACTTACAGATGGAGATTTTTTTTGTTACATAACTGAACTCGAAAACAAAACAACATAAAACTTCAGAGCCTACAAGTCCACTCAGTCCTACTTCTTGTTCAGCCAGTTGCTAAGACAAATAAGTTTGTTTACATTTACAGGAGATAATGCTACCCTCTTCTTATTTACAGTGTCACCAGAAATTGAGAACAGACATTGGCATGGCACTTTTGTAGCCGGCACTGCAAGGTATTTACGTGCCAGATATGCTAATCTTTCTTATATGCCCCTTCATGCTTCGGCCACCATTCCAGAGGAATGCTTCCATGCTGATGACACTCATTCAAAAAAAAAATGTGTTAAATTTGTGACTGAACTCCTTAGGGGAGAATTGTATGTCCCCTGCCATTCTGCCATTTATTTCATGTTATAGCAGTCTTGGATGATGATCCAGCACATGTTGTTCATTTTAAGAACACCTTCACTGCGGATTTCACAGAACACAAAGAATGTACCAATATGAGATTTCTAAACATAGCTACAGCACTCAACCCAAGATTTAAGAATCTGAAGTGCCTTCCAAAATTTGAGAGACAAGCTGTGGTGCATGCTTTCAGAAGTCTTAAAAGAGCAACACTCCAATGCAGAAATTACAGAACCCAAATCACCAAAAAAGAAAATCAGCTTTCTGCTGGTGGCATCTGACTCAGATAATGAAAATAAACATGCATTGGTCTGCACTCCTTTGGATTGTTATCAAGCAGAACCCATCGTCAGCATGGACGCATGTCTCCTGGAATGGTGGTTGAAGCATGAAAGGTCATATGAATCTTTAACACATCTGGCATATAAATATCTTGCGACATCGTCTGTAAGACAGCCATGAGAAGAAAGCCTGTTCTCACTGTCAGCTGACATTGTAAACAAGAAGTGGACAACATTATCTCCTGCAAATGTAAACACACTTGTTCGTCTGAGTGATTGGCTGAACAAGAAGTAGGCTGAGTAGACTTGCAGGCTCTAAAATTGTACATTGTTTTATTTTTTAGTGCAGTTTTTTGTACATAATTCTACATTTGTAAGTTCAACTTTCATGATAAAGAGATTGCACTCCAGTACTTGTATTAGGTGAATTGAAAAATACTATTTCTTGGTTTTTTTACGGTGCAAATACTTGTAGTCAAAAATAAATATAAAGTGAGCACTGTACACTTTGTATTCTGTGTTGTAATTGAAACCAATATATTTGAAAAAGTGGAAAGCATCCAAAAATGTTTAAATAGATGTTATTCTCTTATTGTTTAACAGTGCGATTAATCGCAATTAATTTTTTTAATTGCTTGACAGCCCTAATTATAAGTGCAAGAAATTGCATTTATACTGTTGTCTGAACGGGAGAGACTGGTCTGGAGAAGCTGTTTCCTGAAGGATATCAGGAAAAATCAGAATATATCAATTGCTTACATATTATAAAGTATAGAATTTTTCAATATTAACAATTTAAATCACAGTGGCTGATTATATTAAGTGTTGCTATTGCCATTGTCAGGGCATTGTGGTATTCCCCCTGAACTGACTGTGTATATTATGTTGCAGGTGAGTTGTGTGAGGAGAAACTAGATTTCTGTGCCCAAGACTTGAACCCTTGTCAACATGACTCAAAGTGCATCCTGACACCCAAAGGATACAAGTAAGCATAAAATATTGTCATATTTCAACTACACTATTTCTACCATTCTCTTATTCTACTCCACCCCTTCAGGATCACATATCAATGGCAGAACCTGACCCATTTGTTTTCATGTACACCCATATATTAACTAGAAAAGTATCTAGTGAATTAACTGTTTTTTAGAAGTGTGGATTAAATAGGACCAGTGAAGAATGGAGAGTTTCATTCTCTGTGACAGTCTACACAAAATCCTTTTGGAAAGTTGGACTGTGAAGAGAATAATTAAGTTAAATTAAAGGGGGATTATTGTACTGCTTTGTGAGTAGTAATTACAAGACAGGTTATTAGTAAGACACATTGAAGCCATTATAACATAAGGAAGTTCATCACCAGGAAGACTAAGCTTTAATTACAAGACATCCTTATTAACATTAATTAGTATGCACTCTTAAAAAGTATTGCAATGGACTTTAGATTAGTAGATTTAGGAAATCTGCTGCTTTAAACTTTCATTCATGAGCAACCTGTTTTATGTGCCATATTTTACAGTGTTCAAAACCAGCTTTTGCCATTAAAATTGATATTCTTAGCACATTTTAAATAACAGGTTATTTTAAAAAGCCAAACTTTATTTGGAAATATTCAAATGTACATGCAGTGGAGCTGATCATTTGAAAGTGGATCACAATATTAAGAGTTATTTTGATGAACATTGTTCTATATTATATGCATTTATTCATTTTCATATGGTCAATCAATAAAACTATTGTTGCCTCTTGTACTTTGTTACATAGGACATAAAACTTGCATATTACATTTTGAGATTTTAAACCAGAAAATAACACTCAGTAGCTTTGAGCATGTATCTCAGTCAGCTTTTTAACTTGATAGTGTGCTTTATACTCGTTTTTTCCTTTATTTACTCTTTCTTTTTGTCAGATAAAAGACTTAAGAGAGATTTGGATAAATTTATATTGATGGACCTAATTTAAAGAGTTATGGGCATTTAAATTTAAATTCAGTACTTCTAAACAAGTTGTAGGCATAAAAGTGTGAGACTGAATGCAAAATCAGTGAGGTGATCACAAAGACTGATGTAGTTAGGTGTTTCGTAAAAGAAAAAAGAGAGAACTTATAGTTAACTTTTAGACAGCTGTGTTATTGCACGTATGGATTTGTAATCTTGTCCATTGATCTGTGAGCTAAATAATTCTGAGCACTCCTTCAACTTAATGTGTGAGGCTTTAACTGAAGAACTCCTATTAACGTTAATGATGATATTTGCATTGTCAAAGCCCTGCATACAGTATTGAAAATACACCACTTCAAGTCCGTTTTTATTTTCTTATGTTAAAGAAAAATTAAAAAACCATGCTGCAATCACTTTGGTTCATAGGCAACAGAGTTAGTTCTTTTAAATTCTGTTAGCAGAAATTTAAAAAAAACAGTTATGATCATTCTAACATGCCTGTGTAAATGCAATGTTGCATCATTCATTGTTGTCTAATAACTGACAAAGAAAATATTCTGCACAAGAACATAAGTCTTGGACTATTTTTCTGACTCTCAGCAACTAAGTTTACCATATTTCCTTATTTTGAGTTGATGTACATTACTCAGATATTCCAAGGAGAACGGTCAGACTGATTCATGAGGGCCTTTAAGATTTTCACCGAATGTACTTGATATAATATCAGATAATCAGTAACCACAATGTAAAAGGTAAAATATAAGACCTGGTAGTAATGGGGGACTTTAACTACCCAGATATCTATTGGAAAAGTAATATGGCAAAACACAACATTTCCAGTAAGTTCTTGGGACCAACTTTTTGTTTCAGAAAGTGAAGGCAGTAATCAGGAGGGAAGCCGTTTTAGAGTTATTTCTGATCAAGAGGGGGAATTGGTAATGAATCTGAAAGTGGAAGGCAATTTGGATGAAAGTGAACATGAAATGATAGATTTCATGATTCTAAGGAAAGGAAGGAGTGAGAGCAGCAGAATAAGGACAATGAACTTAAAAAAAGCCGGGAGCGGGGCCCCTGCTCCAGGGTGGGGGAACATGGACAAGGGTAAAGGGACCAAGGCTGGGGCCACAGTTGGGGGCAGGGGCGGGGCAGGACTGGGATCAGAGCCGAGGCCGGCAGACGGGGGCACGGGACAAGCAGCCAGGACTGGAGCCAGGCGCAGAGCTGGTGCCCCCTTGAACATTCCTCTGTGCCCTCTAAAGGGATGTGCCCCTCAGTTTGTAGATCTCTGATGTAATGAATCAATATATACAGGCTCTTAACACATGTAAAGTTATATTTTAATAGTGCATTGTATTAAAATGTGACTCAAAAAATTGATTTTCTAAATAGTGCTGCACTTCAGAATCAGTTAATAAAATACTACATCTCTGGCATTTTCTTACGTATATGGTTTTTATAGACAGGCATAGTACTAACCAATATACTTTCCTGTTCAATAGATGTGATTGCACACCTGGATATGTAGGAGAACACTGTAATATTGACTATGATGACTGTCAAGACAACAAGTGTAAAAATGGAGCACAGTGTACTGATGCAGTGAATGGGTATACATGTATATGCCCAGAAGGTTACAGGTGAGAGAGACTTGAAGACAGGACAAACATTTATATTTTTATCATACCACGGGGTGATTTTGTCTGAAATACTGGTTTTTGTGTTTGTATTTAGTGGCCTTTTTTGTGAGTTTTCACCACCAATGGTTCTCCCTCGCACCAGCCCTTGTGATAACTATGAGTGTCAGAATGGAGCTCAGTGCATCATAAAAGTAAATGAACCGATATGTCAGTGTTTGTCAGGTTACCAGGGTGACAAATGCGAAAAGCTGGTCAGCATAAACTTTGTGAACAAAGAATCCTACTTGCAAATTCCTTCAAGCAAGGTCCACCCTCAGACCAACATCACTCTGCAGGTAAGAAGGGGTAGATTGGCAAGAACCGATCTTGAGTCATGGTCATTTTCTTCACCATAAATCACTGCAAGTTGGCATGTGTCCTGATCATGTATCATGGGGGAGAAATGCATACATATAAAACAAATGCATACATATAAAAGTTGTCATTAGGTCAGTTAAAAACTTTAGACCCTCTGACCTACAGAGAACTAGAATCACCAGTGAAATTAGCATCACAACTGATGGATAACTGGTAGGAAAAAATGATTTTTATTATCTGACTATCCCAATCAGAGTTTGATAACAAAGAAAGAAATATTGGTAATGGCCATGGGAATGAGTGCAACCCATTTAGCATGTCAGGTTTATTTGGATTCATTTCCTTATAAATTAGTGTTTCTTTTTTCACTAGATTGCCACAGATGAAGACAGTGGAATCCTGCTGTACAAAGGTGACAGAGATCATATAGCAGTGGAGCTGTATCGTGGTCGAGTGAGGGTCAGTTATGACACAGGATCTTATCCAGCATCTGCCATTTACAGGTGAACTGAAATACAATAAATTACAGTTCAAGACAAAATGTGTATGATCTCCTGCTGTCTGGGGTCTAAAGTCCGATTTTGCAGTAGACATTTAGAAGAAGGAATATTTTTTGACAGAATGTAGTGTCAGACTTTATGGAATTGAAAGACTACTACTACTTTAAGCACATAATTTCAATTGGAAAATTACCTTAATATGAAAAATGGTATATAGAATGGTATGTGTTAAACTGAAACAAAAGGATAAGTTTCTGCAAGATATTTACACTTCTTTGTTTTTTAGAACAAATACATGCAAACAATCTTTCTCTTTTATTCTTCTTCACAGGTGATTTCCTAGTCTGTAGTGTGACCTAAAAGTTAGTGTTACTTGAATCACCTGAAACTCCATAAACAAAAGTGAAATTGCAATTTCTCTGTGTTCTCCATGTCAGACATGCCTCTATAGTGGGGCATTTCCCTCCATTAGCAACTGGAGGCAAACTAGATCTTTGGTTATGAGCCAGGGTTTAGGACCAGCTCTGAGAAAGAATTTTCCTCTGTTTCCAAACCTGTGCAGACACTGGCTCCACATTTCCTTTTGTAATAAGCTTTCCATAGAATTTTTGGACTATTTTAAATGACATTTTTCTAATTTTCTTCATTGGCTTTGAGGTTTTTCCTCCTCAAAATGACTATCTTCAAAAATATCATCTTCTAGGTTTCTGAGGAAAGTTCATGGGGAAGCACCATAGAGCAGCACCCCCTCTTTCCTCAGAATTGGCAGATTGACACTGCAAGGGGAAGCAAAAGGCCAAAAGATTTTGCCATTATTTGACCCCAGCTACCACCACCAAGAAAGCTCCCAGGTGCAAATGTAAGAGCTGAGCTGGTACTTAGGTTGAGTCCACACCAAACCAGTTAAACAGGCTGCAAAGAATCTTCCCTCACTGAAACCACCCAAAAGCCAGCAGCATAGAATCCTGAGAAAGCTTTTCAAAGCATTCTTCCCAGACAAAATCTTTTCAGCGTTTTCAGAAAGGAAACACAAAAGGGGTGTGAACACAACTAAAGCAAACTCATTTTAAATCTGCGTTGAACCCTTATGATCTTTTTGCTTTGGTTTAGTTTTGCAGTATTGACTTAGCTCCTACTGATGATTATTATGACCACATTTATGTGGTGTACAATACAGTCATACATTTGATGGAAATTGTAGAAGCTGTCACTTATTTTACATTTTGTAGTGGGCATTTTATTTAAAATAAATGACAAGTTCAAAAATTTCCCTCAAATGGCAAAACAAAGTTAAAAACCTAAATGTTTTCTCTGGAGAAATAATGCTACATTTTGTTAGGCAATAATATCAAGGGAACTAAGATAATTCCTATGTATTCCACTCAAAAACAGTCCTTATAACATTCAATGTGTTTTTTAACCATAAAAAGTAGCATGCCTTAAACAGTAACTATTTGGACATTACTTCCGTTCTAATGTCAGACTTATTTATGGCATTTTGTTTATAGTTCTGATGAAATACCATAATTTGTGGGAGTAATATTTCATATTTCAAATGTGTGCATTTAACTAAATTGAATAAAAATAGGACTTACGTTTATAAAAGAATCAAGGTAGGTTTTAAAAACATGATTGTTAGAATTGGATGCAACAAATTCCTTGTTTCCCTGTGAATCTACGGTTCAAAATAAGATGATAATCCTTTTATCTGGAATAATGTTGAAAAGAAACTGAGATTAGGTCCTTGTATGGGTAGGAATGGGAATTAACAGAGATTGTTTTTCTTCAATTTATATTTATTGGGCTTACCAGCTACCTTTGAAAGCAATCAACAACCCAGGCTGTATTTGATTTCCAGTTATTTGCATTCTGACTTGCTTAAAACCTTTAAGCCATCGCCTGTAGCTCTTTCCATATTAAAAATTTATATCCTGTCATCTATTCTGTACATTTTATACAGTATTTCTTGCACTATCTTATTTTACCTGTGCATTTCAGTCTTACAGGCTCTGTCTACCCTTTCAGTGGTGTGCAGAGTACAGGGATTTCTCACGTAACTTCACACCATTGGGAAAGGCTCTGGTAGCTCTGCACTGACATAGCCTTTCACTGTGGTGAGGAAAAGCTCTGGTGGGGGGAAGGGAGTGGGGAAAGGCTCTCACAGCTCCCTGCTGCGGGAACCTTTCACCACAGCCGTTCCTGGGGAGGTGTGGGGCCTGGGCTGGAAGTGACAGACTTGTCTCTTCCGGGACTGACCGCACCGGCCAATCACACTGGCCATGGGGCCCCCCAAAGTGCAGGGCCTGGAGCAGTTGCCCCGATTCGCCTTACCCAAGGGACAGCTCTGCGATTTCACTATGGCAAGAAAAAGCTCTGGTAGGAGGGAGGGAGCCAGGCAAGGTTCCAGCACCAGGACACTATACTGCTAACATGGGAGTTATTGCTTGGGCATGTAGAGAGCCATGTAGAGTGTATACCCTGCGGGTTCAGAAATGTAGGGCACTCTGCTCACCATCTATACTGCTAGTTATACTTGTACTAGCCTGGCATGCAGTGTCTGTACTCTACACGCTGCTATAAGTATAGACATAGCCTGAGAGAGAGGAGAGATGCTTTGAAGAACCATTACTCAAAAGATCTCAAATTGAATTGCAGCAATTTAAATGAAACATTGTAACATTAATAATAATAAAAAATAACTTGTGTGACTGTTCCATCAAAATAAAATATTTTTACAGCAACGTTGCTACCTCACAGAACACAAATCTCTCCTCAAAGAGTATACATTCTGAATTACATGATATGTGAAGATCACAGACAGACAGTGAAGAAGGGGGAGGAGAGGAGGAGGACAAGGGCAGTAAGATAATGGGGTTGCTCAGCAAAGCATGAAAGCATCTTGATATATTTTTTTGATGGTGCTGGTGATGTTAATCTTCCTTCCCTCTCACTTCTAATAGCTGAGATGGGAGAAGTGAATTTTTGAAGGGATTTACATATGAAGGGGTTGTTGACTGTAAGGGAGAAGGCTTGGGAGGAAATTAGCATTCTGTTGAAAGCTCATCTCTTCTAAGTGCTTTAAAACCCATATAGTTAATCAGATTGACATTTGCTGTGTCTTTTGAAAGTTCAGGGTTCTGCTAGTGATCCACATTTGGCACCATTTGCCCAAGGGTCAAGATATAGCACTTGGAAAAAAACAGCTTTTCTTAAAGCTAATAGATTCCGGTGACCTTTTTTTGCTCACAGATAGTGTTCAAACCAGAGCTCAGATCATAGCACTAGGGACTCAGATGCTCAAGGGTTACCCTGACAGAGTGCATCGTGCCCACCAGCTGTGTGGGGGGAAATCAAATTAAAAGGCTATTTGAAAAGGGGTTTGTTTCTTCAGTTAGGTACGTCAAGTATGTGCACAGAGAGAGAGAGAGAGAGAGCGGCTAACTATCTGGAAAACTACCTATACATCACAGTACCTGGGTGGTTCTGAAGATATATCATGGTCATCTAAGCCAAGCACCACCCCAGGCACCTATGACAGAAATCTAAGTAAAAAAAACAGGCCCGTTGCTCCACTCTACCTCTTGTCAAAAGAGGATGTTTAGTTTGGGGAAATGTAATCTGAGTACAGCAGAACATTCAGAAGGTGCTGAAACCATTTTTTAAAAAGAAAATAAACTACACAGCAAATGCTTGCTGGGAGGGGAGAGTGATGAAGGAATATGGGGGAGAGGGTTAGGGAATCGGGTGATGGGGACAGGATGGAGACTATGGGGAGTGGGAGTGGAGAGGGTGGGGCACTGGAAAAGGGGATACATGGGTGGGTGACGGGGGACTGGAGGAGAATAGGGGCAAGGTGCCTGTGAGCCCCACATTCCTCTCCTATGTGTGTGCCATGATCTGGGAGCTCGCAACCCACCTGCAGGGGTGTGACCCTGCCCTCCTTATGATAGCCAGGTTCTGAAGGGGGTTTGCCTGGTCTGATCCCCTCTTCTTACCTCCTCATGTGAACAGCAGTCTGGGTATCACTGCCCTCCAGGGGTGTCTAAGCCGCGCTCCCTGACTTCCTGTGTTTGCCAGGCTCCCTGTCCATCTATGGCAATCAGCCCCCTCTCTCCTCCCCCCCAACGAGAGCCAGGTTCAAAGAGCTTGTTGTTCTGGGTGGGCTTGAGTCCTTCTCCCTATCCTCCTTATCACAACTGTGAATGCCCACTGGGAGGGAAGGGGTGATTGGGATGCAAGGGTAGGTAGTAATGGGGTAGGCAGCAAGGGATGGGTGTATAATGGGGAAGATAAATGGGAATAGGTGGTAGGGGAGGGAGTTCAGGTATGGGGGAGCGGTTAAAACAGGAACGGTTGGAGAATGTGAGAGGTAGCACAGGAAGATGGGGGTTTAGGGATGCGGGGGAACTGTCAGCACTGAATTCTCCCCTTCTGTCTGTGTGCTGGGATATGGGGGAACCCTACCCTTCTAGAAGGATCTGAGCCCTTCTCCCTGCCTGCTGTGTGTTCTGGAAACCAGGGGACCTGCTCCACTTGGGAAGTCTGACCCCTTTGCCCTGCCCTTCCATGTGAGTTGGGATCTGAGGTGGGAATGAAAGTAACAGAAAGGAAGACATCTGAAATCCAGAAAATAAATAGCTAAGATGCACATCACCCCTGTGTAGGCTTGGAGAGCTGGCCTGATTTGGAGGAGGGACAGACAGGGTGGAGCTGGGGCATGGCTGGGGAAGCCTGGAAGAATCAGGGCCAAGAGTCCTACCTTCACAGAAAAATAATGCTAAAATTCCCATATCTCAACAATTGGGGCATTCTGCTGAAGGGGTGTTCTTACAAGACCTTGTTGGCTACTCAGAAGGCCATATCACTGTTTCTCAAACTGGGACTTCAGTTAAATATTCAAAAGTCCACTTTGACCCCATTGCAAAGATTGGAGTTCACAGGAGTTTACCTCAGTGCGATAACAGCCAGAGCCTGCCTCCCAAAGCACAGGTTTATAACCCTATTGAATTTAGTCACCACAATTCAAGTCAGGCCCCAAACATCAGTCAAAAACCTACATCAGTCTCCAATTGTTGGGGCATGTGGCAGCTGGTACTTTTGTAATAAGCCAGGCAATGTTACACTTGCAGTGCCTGCAGGGGTCACTCTGAACTCTTTATTCTCTAAGCAAATACAGCTTGAACAGACTAATCTCAATTGGTGGAAAGACCCTGACAACATTTGCACAGGACCATCCTTTACTCAACTGTCCCCGACAGTTGTAATAGCAAGACATGTATCTCTGTGCTTGGGGAGCACGTCTTGACACACACTGGTCGGGGCAGGTGGTCATCTTGTAAGACCCCTCTACACATCAACTTAATGGAACTCGGGGCAATCAGGAACGACTCTCTATTTTCTGTCATTGATCACAGGCAAATATGTAAAGATCATAACAGACAATATGACATGAATGTTTTATATCAACCAAGAAGGGGGAGTGAGATGACCCTCCCTCTGCACTGGAGCAGTGAGACTTTGGAATTGGTACATACTCAACCAAACCCACATCTCAGCAGCATACCTTCTGATTGTTCAATACATAACTGCAGATGCCCTCAGGAGACATTTGTCTCAGGATTATGAATGAGAAATAGATCTCCTTATTCTCCATTGCATATTTCAGTGTTCATAGAATATCAGGGTTGGAAGGGACCTCAGGAGGTCATCTAGTCCAACCCCCTGCTCAAAGCAGGACCTAATCGCCAACTAAATCATCCCAGCCAGGGCGTTGTCAAGCCTGACGTTAAAAACCTCTAAGGAAGGAGATTCCACCACCTCCCTAGGTAACGCATTCCAGTGCTTCACCACCCTCCTAGTGAAAAAGTTTTTCCTAATGTCCAACCTAAACCTCCCCCACTGCAGCTTGAGACCATTACTCCTTGTTCTGTCATCTGTTACCACTAAGAACAGTCTAGATCCATCCTCTTTGGAACTCCCTTTCAGGTAGTTGAAAGCAGCTGTCAAATCCCCCCTCATTCTTCTCTTCCACAGACTAAACAATCCCAGTTCCCTCAGCCTCTCCTCATAAGTCATGTGTTCCAGTCCCCTAATCATTTTTGTTGCCCTCCACTGGACGCTTTCCAATTTTTCCACATCCTTCTTGTAGAGTGGGGCCCAAAACTAGACACAGTACTCCAGATGAGGCCTCACCAGTGTCAAATAGAGGGAAACAATCACATCCCTCGATCTGCTGGCAATGCCCCTACTTATACAGTCCAAAATGCCGTTAGAATGTTGGGGCATTCTGCAGGTAGACCTCTTCCACTGCTAAGAACAGGAAGTATTCCCATTTGTTTGAGACTGGGACTAGGTCACCACTCACTGGGAGATGCCTTTCTCCTTCATTGGATGTGAGGTCTGTTATATGCATTTTCCACACCACCTCTAATGTTAAAGGTGTTGATCAAAATAAGGTAAGACAAGGCCAGAGTTACGCTGGTGTTTCAGACATACCTGCTACAAGCATGGTTTCCTTACCTCATCCACTTGGCAACTAATCACCCTCCAGGCTATCCCTCATCTTCTCTCTCAGGATGCCAGACATATTCTTTACCCCAGCCTCCGAGTTCTTTGCCTCAAAGCATGACTTATTGATGGTTTGTGGGGTTAAAAACACCCTGTTCTGAAGAAGTGAAAAGGGTAGGAAGTGATCTACATGTAATGCTTATCTACAGCAATGGACAAGATTCAGACACTGGTGCGGTCTAAGACACCTTTCTTGAATTAAAGATGATGTGGCTGTCTTCGAGTTCTTTGAGTGTACAATTGCTCGCCATTACAACCTTTCATTCCCTGGGGGGAAGGTTTCTCAGCTTTTGCAGATCCAGTGATGGTAAGGTTTCTCAAGGGTTTGAGGAATCTCTTCCCACTAGTCAAACATCTTACCCAGATTTAGGACCTTAATTTGCTGCTTAGATGCCTATGAAACCTCCCTTTGAGCCAATGGCAACCTTTTCTATACTTAACTTATCAATGAAAATGCCCTTCATGGTAACCAGTACATCTGAGTTGGAGAGATAGGGGCTCTAACGGTATATCACCACTTCACAGTATTCTTCAAGGATAAGGTTACGCTACAGCCACACCCCAGATTCTTACCGAAGGTGTCATCTGAGTTCCATATTAACCAGACCATTCATCTTCCAGTTTTCTTCCCTAAACCACACTGGACTAAGGGAGGATGTGGTACTGCATACACTCGATGTCAAGAAGGCATAAGCCTTTTACCTGAACAGGACTAAACCATTTAGAAAATCTTCCAGGTTGTTTGTGTCTCTTGCTGACAGGTCTAAGGGATCCTTAATTTCCAATCAAGACTCTCTAGATGGGTATCTGGATGCATTATCTCTTGTTCTCAATCTAATAATCTTCAACCACCTTATAGGATCCTAGCCCATTCAGCGAGATCCCTTTCTACTTCTGTGGTCTTAAGAATGTTCCCATTGCTGAGATCTATAGAGCTGCAACTTGGACCTCCAGACACACTCTTTTGAAACATTATGCTGTAATCCACAACTCAGCTTCAGATGCTGTGTTTGGCTATACTATAGTACATTCAGTTTGGACTCAATTCCAGAGTTTCTCCCGCCCTCAGTGAGTACTGCTTGGTAGTCACCCGAAGTGGAGTACCCCTAGGGACGCTACTCGAGGAGGAAGAAGAAGAAGAAGAAGAAGAGGTTACTCACCCTGTACAGTAATTGTAGTTCTTTGAGATGTGTGTCTCCATGTGTGGTCCACTACCTGCCCTCCTTCCCCTCTGCTTTGGAGTTTCCACTATGGAGCTTTGCAAAAGAGAAGGAACGTCTGAGGAAGAGAAGGGTGGTTTGCCCTTGCAGCTCTGTATAGCCTCGGTGCGGAGCACAAGGCTGTGTAGGGTGCATGCGTGGGCTGAACAGGCAGTGCTACCTAAAATCTCCGATTGAAGTTGCCTGGTGGGCAAAGCACCTGAAGTGGAGCACCCATAATGGTACACATCTTAAAGAACTACAGTTACTGTACAAGGTGAGTGACCTCTCCTGCTTTCTGCAGTAGGTTTTCACCAGTAAATAGAAGTTTAATCCAGATCTTGTTGGTATTCATTCTTAGGAAAGGGCTTTTCACTTTAAATATTCTGTTTTATATATCCTTACTTATATAATTGCTTGCTATGAAGACTTGTATTCAGTGTTACATTCATCGTTTTGATCTGTACTTCATGCGGGGTTGATACGTTCTTAAATTACATGTCTTTATCAACTTCCCAAGAAGTAAGATGTGCACAATATTATTGCTTTCTTTTGGTTGTCTCCAACAAATAGCGATGTGCATTGTTCAATCTGGCACCATCTTGTTCCTGAAAACATCAAAATATGTTAAATGAAAGTTAGTGGTGCATTTCTTATCTCTGCACATAGAGCTGTGATATTTTTAGTCTTCTTTCTGTCAGTCAGTTTGAAAACCTCAAGTTTATATATATATATATGAAGAAAAGCAGTATTATTGTGCACATCTTACCTGATATATACGTGCACTGGTCAGAGCATTAGACCTTGCCATGTGGGAATCTAGAGCACTGTCATTTTACTTTTTCATATGTAGCACAGCCATCTCTCCTCCACCTGCCAGAAAGTGCTTATTCCATTGTAGACATCTAAACCTCAGGGTTGAAATGGGAAGGCCTTGTCTACACTGTCAGACATTCTCTCGCCATGCTAGCAAGGAAAGAAGGCATGATGCAGACATGCGCAAACACTTTTTTACCACCATGTCACTGTGTTAGGTAGAGGAAAAATGCATAAATATATCCATGCCTAGTCTACCATAGCACTTACTCTATTGCTAGGAGAAACGGAGCTGTGAAAGGCTGCATCTACACTTGGAGCTGGGGCTGTGATTCCCATGTCAAGCAGATACTCACACTAGCCCTCATCAAGCTAGCACACTAAAAATAGTAGCATAGCAACTATACTATGGACACTGGCAAGTGTCAACACAGACTAGCCCCCCTGACTACAAGCCTGCCAAACCCTATGAGTATGTACTTGGGGAAGCTAGCCCGTGTTGCTACAGCTGACAGTACTACTGCGGCTACACTGCTATTGTAGCATGCTAGCGTGAGTATGTCTACTTGAGCTGGAAATCATGCCCCACGCTCCAGGTACACCTGGAGCCCCAGTGATGGGAGTAGGTCTGTAAATCCTAAGTGTAGACACAGCCCCGATTCTCTGGAACAATAGGTTCAAATCTCACTGGTGTCAACTCAGCTTTTAACTCGTTCAAGATAAATAAATGGAATACTGTTTTCATCACTGGAGTTTCATTTTGTTTTGTTTTTTCAATTAAGATTTTAAAAGAATAGTGGTGTTCACTTTGCATGATCTTGTGGCACATTCTGTCTTGTTGAAGTTCTATGTATATAGTTAGTAAACTCTTTTGGGAATACTTCAGACTGAAAGGTGCCATTAATATGTAAAATATACTAGTACCAATACTACAATGCTACAGAAATAGTAATACAATTTATTATCTGTTAATAAGCATGACTTCACATCTTTACTTAAAATCTAGTTGTTAGAAGATTACGTTACTGGGGAAGTTTTGCTCTGAAGCTATATACTGTTTACAGGACAGAAGGTCAAGGAAATTCTAACCAAGATTCAAATGTTTTAAAACTTTTTTTTTGTTTGTTGCAGCGTTGAGACAATAAATGATGGGAATTTCCACATAGTGGAGCTGCTAGCCGTGGATCAGATTCTGTCTTTGTCTGTTGATGGAGGAAGCCCCAAGATCATTACCAACTTGTCTAAGCAATCAACTCTGAATGTTGACTCCCCACTTTATGTAGGAGGTAGGGGAACTTATTGTTTTTTATTAGAGATGTTATAGCAAATGTACTCTGGAAATATGCATTGACAAAAGCATAGTAAAGGGCCACTTCCCTGGGTTAATTCTGAAAGATGACTCTCAGGGCAATTAATGCTGAAATAGTCTCATTGTTAACTGTAGTAGTAGATGATTCAAATTCAGCAGTAGATGATCCTACATAATAATCTAAAAGTAAATACTCGATTGCTCTAGGAGGAGTGTAGCTGAAGGACCAGAGAGTTCTTGGTAGCTCATAACTTGTTTTCTGAAAGTAAGGATGTGATCCACAGTGCAATATTTTATAATTATGCTTTTCCTATTACTATTTAGTTTTAAACAGGACTGGAAAATGCATAGCATTTCGTAGACAAGCCACAGGGGCCTGTTTTTGACTCCTTAGTACCTTGAATAGTCATTTATGCTATCATTCTGTTTCAGTGGTGTTTCACATTCACTTCACACTGTAAATATACATACGTGTAAATGATGGCAAGATGCAAGGCAATGAAAAAATCACACCCTCCGTTTCTGCCCTGAGGCGCTTACAATTTAGGTTAAATAAGAGCTATGACACAGGGAGAGAAGACGTTAGGCAAAAGACAGGAGGACCGGTTGGGGTCTTACATGGTAAAAGGTTGTGACGGTTCTTGCTTTCACACTGTACATACTATGTTAGTACTTTTTCCAATAAGAAATATTTTTTAAATGGACACAGACTCTTGGGAAGATAACTGAAATTGTGGGGTTTTTTGAGTGTTTGTCCTCACGGAACTCACTGTCGGTATGTGTGCCCCATGCGCACGAGCCCAGAACCTTTAAACCAACAGTGTCCTTTGGGGCTGCTCATGTGCCATGGACACCCATATGCCCCTACAGCAAAGTTATAAAAGGCAGAGCACTCCCAATGCCATTGTTCCTCTTCACCACCCATGATAGCGAGTTAGAGCCAGAGTGTTGTCTTGCTTCCTTGCAGCTCTGAGATAGGATCAGAGTTTGCAATTACTTAGTTAATTTAGTCTTCCTGTAGTTTCTGTAAGTTTAATTTAAGTCTGTTGGCTTTTGTTTTAAAGGACTTTTTCCTTTTTCTTCTGAGTCTCACTTCAATACTGAGAAGTAGGTCCAATGGTTGAGAATAGGCCTCCAGGCTTTAAAATTTGCCCTGCCTGCAAGACAGCTGTGCCTGCCAGTGATGCACATAGGAAATGCCTGTTTTTCTTTAGGGGAGTCTCATAGCCCAAACAAGTGTGCTATTTGTAATTATTTTTCTAAATGTACACAGAAAGCTCATGGCACCCACTTGAAATTCTTTCTGATGGAAAATTCAATAAGACATGTCTCTCACTCTGAGGTCCCTCTTCAGAAACTGTCCTCCTGCTTCAAAAGCAGGTTCAGCAAGTGCTGTGGCTACAAGACATCCTTCCAGGGGTTAGGCCTTCTGATCCTTCTCCTTAATCCTCTTTGGGTAAGTCAGAGGCCCTCCTGCTGCCCAAGATATAGGAAGGAGCAAAAATCTGTGGTCATCATCCCCAGTACTAGCCAAGAGGAAAGCTAACAGTCATAGTGCCTAAATTAACGCCTTCAAAATCACATTGGTACTGTGAGTCATCAGAGATTGTGGGATTGTGTTCCTCTGCAGCAGTTCTACCCCCTCTATCTCAGGTGACTACCACTGTTTTCTGAGCACCATGTTGGTATCGATACTGGATGCCGCAGATTCATCGGTATTGCATTATGATAAAAAAAATTCTGCTAAGACTCCCACATCAGTACCATTAGTCATGGTACCATTGTCATCGGTACTGCCTCCTATGTCTGTCATGGCTGCTTTTAAATCTCCTTCAGACCTATCCATCTATCCGGAAGCAGTGTCCCCTTCACTTGATGTTTCTCTTTTACCTGTCATATCCAAATCTGTGCTGTGTGTCGAAAATGAAAACCTCTTTGCATCCAGCTTCTACAGTACCATTGCCTGCTGCTCATACTGTCATGTCTGAGTCTCTTCCTGTTTCTACACCTCAGGGATTTGACTTCTTTTAAAATAATTTTATTCATCTGCATCACCATAATCTTCTAATGGCAGCAGAAGCCCTTCTCCTAGAATAGATCTCCTCCTCAACGTAGATTGATTCCTGAGAGTAGCATTGAAGGAAGTCCCTCCTGTCACAGATCTCATGCTTCAGAGACGTTTCATGTTCCCTGATCTGAAATCTGTAATATGAAATCCAGTAAATACAGTTACAAAGTTCTGCACTTGGAAGGGGAAAATCAAATGCACAAATACAAAATGGGGAATTTCTGGTTAGGTAGTGGTACTGCAGAAAAGCTTCTGGGGGTTATAGTGGATCAGCCAAAAAATGTGATGTGATTGCAAAAAAGGTAAAGTCATTCTGGGGTGTATTAACAGAAGTGTTCTATGTAAGACCCGGTAAGAAATCCTTCTGCTCTACTCAGCACTCATGAGGCCTCAGCTGGAGTACTGTATTCAGTTTTAGGCACCACACTTTAAGAAAGATGTGAATAAATTGGAAAGAGTCCAGAGGAGAGCAATAAAACTAATGAGAGGTTTAGAAAACGTGGTGTATAAAGTAAGATTGAAAAAACTGGGCATGTTAAGTCTAGGGAAGAGAAGACTAAGGGGATATGATGAAAACAGTCTTCAAATATGTAACAGGTTGTTATAAAGAGGATGATGATCAATTGTTCCCTATGCCCACCAATAGTAGGAGAAGAATAATAGGCTTAATCTGCAGTAAGGGAGATTTAGGTTAGATAGTAGGAAAAACTTTTTAACTATACATATAATTAAGCAGTAGAACAGGTTACCCTGTTGCACATGGAATCATGTATGTCCAAGATCATGGAATCCCTTTAAGTGGAGATTTTCAAGAACAGGTTAGATAAACATTTGTCAGGGATGGTCTAGGGATACTTGCCTCAGCGCAGGGGATGGATTAGCTGACCTCTTCAGGGCCCTTCTAGCCCTACATTTCTATGATTTTATGTGTATCTGTATCTTGGCTGATTTGAGGTCAGTCATCGCAGCAGATCATCACACACCGTTCTACAGCTGTTTTCCAAACTGGGCCTCCAGATCAAGTGAGAGAAGTCCACTCTCACCCCTGTTCAGTCCATAGAATTTATTGGAGCAATGCTGTACTCCAGATTGGCAAGAATGTATCTTTCTCAAAAAAAAAAAGTAAGTGCTGAATCACCTCATTTCATACATTGTCTCATCAAGAACGTCAGTGAAAGGTCTCCTAAATTTATTGGATCATATGGCAGCATGGACATACATGATTCCATGTGAAAGATGAGCCTCTGGCCCTTTCAGGGCTTGATTTATCAGTCAATCAAATGCAGCATGGACTTACTGGTAGATGTTCTTTTGAAAATACTGTCATCTCTGCTTTGGTGGACAGACGCTCAAAATGTATGCCAGTGTATTCTGTTTGATCCACCGCCGCCTTCAAAGATTCTGGTAGTGGATGCATCAACCCTACGTGAAGGTGCTTATTTGGGCTTTCTTCAGATTCAGGGTATGTGGTCCTGAGCAGTGTTTCAGTTGCAAATAAATGTTACAGAGCTGAGGGTCACTCTGCTAACCTGGAAGGCATTCCTGGGAAGCAGTAAGACCAGGATCTATGGCAGATGCATTTCTGATTCCGTGGGAAAGAACCTGTTTTATGCCTTTCCATCCACTCTGCTAATTCCCAGAGTCTTCAAAAAGCTGTATCAGGACAAGGACCAGGTGACAATGGTAGCTCCAGCACAATTACATCAATTCTGGTATTCTGACCTGATGCATCTATCCATCAGACCATCTCTTTGACTTCTGAACTTCTCAGACATCATTTTGCTGAACCAAGGCCTAGTGCTCCATCTGGTGTTGGCAAATGATATTTAAATTTTTAAAGGGCCTAATACATGCATTTCCACCAAGTTAAGGTGTTGTTTCCTACCTGTGACTTGAATGTAGTTCTCCTGTCTTTGATGAACCCTCCCTTTGATCTTTTGTCATCACATTCTTTCTATCACTTCTGCTAAACTTATATTTTTGGTAGCCATCACCTCCAATGATCTGGAGGATGGTGTGGATTGCACTCTCAGCAAATTTGCGGACGATACTAAACTGGGAGGAGTGGTAGATACGCTGGAGGGGAGGGATAGGATACAGAAGGACCTAGACAAATTGGAGGATTGGGCCAAAAGAAATCTGATGAGGTTCAATAAGGATAAGTGCAGGGTCCTGCACTTAGGACGGAAGAATCCAATGCACCGCTACAGACTAGGGACCGAATGGCTAGGCAGCAGTTCTGCGGAAAAGGACCTAGGGGTTACAGTGGACGAGAAGCTGGATATGAGTCAGCAGTGTGCCCTTGTTGCCAAGAAGGCCAATGGCATTTTGGGATGTATACGTAGGGGCATAGCGAGCAGATCGAGGGACGTGATCGTCCCCCTCTATTCGACATTGGTGAGGCCTCATCTGGAGTACTGTGTCCAGTTTTGGGCCCCACACTACAAGAAGGATGTGGATAAATTGGAGAGAGTCCAGCGAAGGGCAACAAAAATGATTAGGGGTCTAGAACACATGACTTATGAGGAGAGGCTGAGGGAGCTGGGATTGTTTAGCCTGCAGAAGAGAAGAATGAGGGGGGATTTGATAGCTGCTTTCAACTACCTGAAAGGGGGTTCCAAAGAGGATGGCTCTAGACTGTTCTCAATGGTAGCAGATGACAGAACGAGGAGTAATGGCTTCAAGTTGCAGTGGGGGAGGTTTAGATTGGATATTAGGAAAAACTTTTTCACTAAAAGGGTGGTGAAACACTGGAATGCGTTGCCTAGGGAGGTGGTGGAATCTCCTTCCTTGGAAGTTTTTAAGGTCAGGCTTGACAAAGCCCTGGCTGGGATGATTTAACTGGGAATTGGTCCTGCTTCGAGCAGGGGGTTGGACTAGATGACCTTCAGGGGTCCCTTCCAACCCTGATATTCTATGATTCTATGATTCTATGATTCCACTCTCTGAGAAATTCAGGCTTTGATGGCAAGACTCCCTTACATCATTTTTCATAAGGTTATTCTCAGACCACATCAAAAATTTTTACTGAAAGTGGTTTCAGGTTTTCATATAAATCAATGTATACACTTACAAGTATTTTTTCCTAAACTTCATGATTCTCCTGCAGAGATCAAAACAACATAAGCTAGATATTCTTAGAGCTATGTTCTTTTACCTTTTCAGAACAAAGCCATTTTGCAAATCATCCAGACTCTCTGTGGCTTTTGGTGGTAAGTCTACAGGGCAGGCTGTGTGCTGTCAAATCATCTCTAAATGGGCTACAGTTAGCATTAAGATGCACTATTCATTAAACAAAATACCTCTTCCCTCTTGAGTTAGGGCACAATTTACTAGGGATCAGATGGTAACAGTAGCTTGTTTTAGAGGGTCCCTATTTCTCAGATTTGGAGGGTAGCCACTTGGAATTCTGTTCATAAGTTCATCACTAGTCCATTGTGGTGCCTTTTAGATCAAATGTCCAATTTGGCTGGGTTGTCTACAGTCACTATTTAAATAGAACTCCTGTCACTCACCTCCTTGAGAAGTAACTGCTAGCCACCTACAGTGGGATCTGTGTGGACAAATGCTCAGAGAAGAGAGGTTGCTCATCATGCAATAACTGGAGTTCTTCAAGATGCCTTTGTCCACGTGGATCCCACAACCTGCCCTCGTTCTCCACTGATACAGAGTCTTTACCTGGATTTTTTGTACTAGTGAAGAAATGGAGGGATGGTTGGGGCTGCTTTTATACACTCACAGTAGGGGGCGTGAGGGCATGCAACCTCATGCACAATCCCAGCGGACCATGCTGGCTAAGAAATTCCAGGCCTGCACATACTTACAGTTGGATCTGTGTGAACTAAAGTATGTTGAAGAACTCCAGTATGTTAAGTAAGTAACCTCTCTTTCTGTTGCTTCTGATTTAGTCCGCAAAGTGACAGTTGGTTAAGGATGGGCCAGACCCTTGTTCTTGACTCTGCCCGTGCATAAGAGCATGCCTGTGTGAATATTGCTGCAAGACTAGTGTCCTAGCAAGGAAACTATATGCACTGTGTATGGTGCATGTGTAAAAATATTAGGGCTGTCAAGCAATTAAAAAAATTAATCATGATTAATCGCAATGTTAAACAGTAATAGAATACCATTTATTTAAATATTTTTGGGTGTTTTCTACATTTTCAAATATATTGATTTCAATTAGAACACAGAATACAAAGTGTACAGTGCTCATTTTATATTATTTTTATTACAACCTAATACAAGTACTGTAGTGCAATCTCTTTATCATGAAAATTGAACTTATAGATGTAGATTTTTTTTTGTTACATAACTGCACTCAAAAACAAAACAATGTAAATCTTTAGAGCCTACAAGTCCACTTAGTCTTACTTCAGCCAATCACTCAGACAAACAAATTTGGTTACAATTTGCAGGAGATAATGCTGCCCTCTTCTTGTTTACAATGTCACCTGAAAGTGAGAACAGGCTTTCGCAGGGCACTATTGTAGCCGGCATCACAAGATATTTACGTGCCAGATGCACTAAAGATTCATATGTCCTTTCATGCTTCAACCACCATTCCAGAAGACGAGTCCAGGCTGATGACAGCTCAATAATGATCCAAAGCAGCGTGAACTTATGCATGTTTCTCTTCATCATCTGAGTCAGATGCCACCAGCAGAACGTTGATTTTCTTTTTTGGTGGTTCGGGTTCTGTAGTTTCTGCATCGAAGTGTTGCTCTTTTAAGACATCTGAAAACATTCTCCACACCTCATCCCTCTCAGATTTTGGAAGGCACTTCAGATTCTTAAATTTTGGGTTGAGTGCTGTATCTATCCTTAGAAGTCTCATATTGCTACCCTCTTTGCGTTTTGTCAATCTGCTGTGAAAGTGTTCTTAAAACGAACATGTGCTGGATCATCATCCAAGACTGCTATAACGTGGAATACATGGCAGAATGTGGGTAAAACAGAACAGGAGACATACAATTCTTCCCCAAGGAGTTCAGTCACAAATTTAATTAACACTTTTTTTTTTTTAACGAGCATCATCAGCATGGAAGCATGTCCTCTGGAATGGTGGCCGAAGCATGAAGGGACATATGAATGTTTAGCATATCTGGCACATAAATATCTTGCAACGCCAGCTACAAAAGTGCCATGTGAACGCCTGTTCTCACTTTCAGACGACATTGTAAATAAGAAGCAGTTAGCAGTATCTCCCGTAAATGTAAACAAACTTGTTTGTCTTAGCAATTGGCTGAACAAGAA
This sequence comes from Eretmochelys imbricata, assembly GCF_965152235.1. Lineage (NCBI taxonomy): Eukaryota > Metazoa > Chordata > Testudines > Cheloniidae > Eretmochelys > Eretmochelys imbricata. Next base: position 112,627,219 of record NC_135575.1, on the reverse strand, counting down.
GTAGGAATGAGTGGACTTGTAGGCTCTAAAGGCTTACATTGTTTTGCTTTTGAGTGCAGTTATGGAACAAAAAAAAAATCTACATTTGTAAGTTACACCTTCATGTTAGAGATTGCACTATAGTACTTGTATGAGGTGAATTGAAAAATAGTATTTCTTTTGTTTATCATTTTTACAGTGCAAATATTTGTAATAAAAATAATAATATAAAGTGAGAACTGTACACTTTGTAGTCTGTGTTGTAATAGAAATCAACATAATTGAAAATGTAGTAAAACATACAAAAATATTTAATATATTTCAATTGGTATTCTATTGTTTAACTGTGTGATTAATCTTGATTAATTTTTTTAATTGCAGTTAATTTTTTTTTAGTTAATTGCATGAGTTAACTGCCATTAGTCGACAGCGCCAAAAAATATTAATTCATCATAATGGATGAATTCTTAAACACACAAAGATCAGTAATTTCAGAATGAGGGTTTCCACAGCAACTGTTCCTCTGCCCACATTTGCCTATGTGGTAGGTGAGTCTTTCACTGGGCTATATGTGTGCATCTCTGATTTTAGAGAAACATTTCTTTGAGTTGACTTACATTGTAATATTTGCCTGATATTATTTCAGTTATTGTAATGCACATTTGCTCTTTTCCCAGTTGCTGTGGGAACCTTCATTGAGAAATCCCTGGCTCTTACATCGCAATGTTGCATTGGTGTCTTTGTTTCATATAGGTTTTTTTTGTTCCTTTTTTGTAAGGGGTGGCTGTGCAGAGCATGTCAAAGCAATTAGTGTTATTTTCTTCTCCCTACACTCATGGCTAAGAAATTGGGGGGCAGGTGCTCTCAAGGGAGAGTAGTCCATGTGCAGTCTGAGTTAGGGATGCCTAGGGAATCCTGACGGGGCCTCACTCTCACTCTGTTGCACTAATCAGACTTAAAACTGCCTTGCTTTTAATTTTAGACCAGATCAGTCCTATTCAAACCAATGGGATAATTTATTTTCAAGTATCTAGAAGTTCCACTTTTATTTGGAGTACACTGTGACTCCTGTAATTTATTCATCCCAGGAAGTATTAAGCATTCATGAAACAATTATTAGACCAATATGCAAGAACACAGTGTTGAATTAAAGTCCAAAAATTTATAAGGATATATTTAATTGCAGTACATATATCTACCCTACCTCACTCCCCCAAGTGGCCTCTGTAACAATTGTAGATTGTAATAGAATTTACAGTTGTGAAAATAATCTGTGGTATGTGAATTTGCACCTATCAGGACAGCTGAACTTTTTGTGAAATTTTCGCACACAAAATTTCACACGCGAGAAGTGTGGGCCTGATTTTCAGAAGTGTTGAGCTTCCACAACTCCCAGGGACTTCAACTGGAGTTGTGGATGCTTAGCATCTCTGAAAATCAGATCCCATATGCTAAATTTCAACACAAACTGTATTTTTAAAATGATTTGTGAATGAAAATAAAGGCTTAGAAAACAGTGTCATCTGTACCTACTAGAAATGAGTCAAAACCAGAACTTCAGACCTAAACTTTTCAGTTCTGTGAGGTTCCTATTTGAATCCCTGAATCTGTATCCATCTCTACAGTGGAGACCTTGGGTGTGATCCAGAACCGAGAAAGGCCTATTTTCTGGTTTTAGTTTGCATGCTTCTGAACTCTTCAGTTCGGGATGGTAGAAATGTTGCCAGATACGCTGATCTTGTGAAATTTTCACCGTACGTGGATGAAATATCACAAGCGTAATATGTCTTGTTGTTGCCTAAACTGAACCATACTTAAACCACATCTAGATCCAGATATTGAGCCCATCTCTGATAATTATGTGTTCCATAGATATGAATGGTTATTTGGGAACAGTTTTTTAAATTAATAAATAAAAACAACAGTAAAAAAAAATACAAAACTGTTCCTACCAAACAATGTAGTCATGAGTTGATGATGTTCATTTTCTAGGCATGCCTGTGAAAAACAATGTTGCATCACTACGCCAGTCCCCAGGCCAGAATGGCACCAGCTTCCATGGCTGCATCCGTAATCTGTACATCAACAGTGAACTGCAGGACTTTAGAAATGTGCCACTGCAAGTGGGAATTCTTCCCGGTTGTGAGCCCTGTCACAAGAAAGTGTGTGTGCATGGAACCTGCCATGCTACGAGCCAGTCAGGCTTTACCTGTGAGTGTGAAGGAGGATGGACTGGACCTCTGTGTGATCAGCAAACCAATGACCCTTGTCTTGGAAATAAGTATGTCCTTCCTCAAGACAGAGATATAATTTAATGTTCTAATATTAATATGACTGTCCTGTTATGTACATTCAATTTAAAGTTCAAATTTTTTCAGCAAGATACAAATATACTGTACATGTAGAATTAAAAGTTACTCCGAGGTTGGATCACAGCAGTGTAGTCTTTTGCTGGTTGAACTTGAAGAGTACTCAGAAACTTCAGCTGCTACATTATGTGACAGCATTCTGTAGTATTTGTGGAATAGCCTGGGTATGCCAATTCATTTTTTTAAAAATATTCTTAATGAGTGAAACTTCCCAGTGCAGATGGTGTGACAAAGTTTCTGTACCTCTACTTCTTAAGCCCCACCAAAGGCCATAATAGATGGTACCTAGGTACTTGTGCACAGCTTCTACAGTGTGAACTACATTGGTGTGAATATGACTATCCACATAAGACATGAGGATTGGCATAAGAAATAATCAGGGGGCTTTACAAATGAAAACACATCCATTTCTGTATTCATAATTTTGTTAGAGTATTTCAGAAAAATGTATTTCATTTTATAAACAGTTTACAGCAAGGAGTAAATACACTAATCATAGCTATTTTTAATACTTCCATATTGTCACATGACTCAGCTGGTAGATATTTTTCCCAATGCACAGGCTAGCTTCTGTGTTAAGTCCATAATCAGTGATGTTAGTAACTCCTGTGTTGTAATGTTGTTTTAATATATTTTGGCTAAAACATTTTAACTGCATATTCCTGTTGAATATTTTTCTAGATAGATGCATTGATATAGATTGCATTCTCACAAGGTTCTCATTGTTGGGTCATGGGCACCCAGCACAAGCCAGGTCAGGGACTCCACTAACACAAAGCTTTTTAATCACCTACTGGTCATGCAGGGGAGGGATAGCTCAGTGGTTTGAGAATTGGTCTGCTAACCCAGGATTGCGAGTTCAATCCTTGCAGGGGCCATTTAGGGTTCTGGGGCAAAAATTGAGGATTGGCCCTACTTTGAGCAGGGTGGGGTTGGACGAGATGACCTCCTGAGGTCTCTTCCAATCCTGATAGTGTATGATTTTGTGTATCACAATTTGCTGTTACCTCTCCCCGTACAACTTGCTTGACCATAATTCAGCTAGCAACTCCCTGTGAGAGCTGCAGTTGGACTTTTGGAACTGTTATCATTGATCTCTCATTGTTGCAATTAGCTCCAAAACATGGGGCTTATTTGTTTTTCTTGTCTGCTTGTTTTTCAATAATCCAGCCTACATGACCTAAAACCACCATGTTCCTTTGATGTCCAGTGGATTAACTTTGTGTTTTGCTCAGATTCGGTTGAGTTGTTGTTTTTCAGGTCCTGGGCAGAGTGATTTTAAGTGTCCTTTTTGGCATATTCTGGGTTGATACTATTGACAACTTTGAGGTTTTGGCTCAATTATTTCAGCACAGTTTGTTTGCGCTGGCTTCAGAATGTTTCAGTACTCTGAAGTTTATAACTCTACTCCCAAAGCCACACCAGTTTTGAAGCATTTCAGCACTTAGTGTAGTACCAAGTTCCTGGTTTTTTATTCACGGGGTTTCTTTTCCAGGATAACCGTTTTCTTTGCAACTTAGGAGGAGAAAGAAAGGAAGACACAGTGGCTTCCAGAAGCAGATGCAGCTGCCAAATGTCGATCACAAATGAGCAAGTCTGCTGCATTTTGTGCTTTGGAAGTCAAATATAACATGGAAATGTCATCCATCAAATTTTGTGTGGGGAGCACTAAAGATCCTATTAGAGGCACCTCTGAAAGAATTCTGTTCTGTTCTATATGGGTTTCTATTACCATTTTCGTCACTGGAATGTCTCAGCACCTTCTGGTAGTGCATTAAGTGACATGACTAAAATCTGTCATGAGTGGTTTGCTCTTTCTTTCATTGTGTCCCCACGGGGACAACCTACATAGTGTTCTGTTTTGTTTTTTAAGTTTTCATGTACTTTTATGTCCTGTTCTTTGAATGTACGCTTCTCTGTGTGTTCATCCTGGAGAAGGCTAGGCTGAAGACGTTCACCTTGCATTTGGAATCGAAGATGGTGATGGTCCTTAGTTCCTGTGATAGTTCATTGTAAAGTCTCTGGCCAGCCCCAAAGAAAGTCTGACTCCTTCCCAGATGATCTTTACTCTTATGGTAGAAAGTTCCATCGTGCCTGAAAAATAGAGTTTTTCACCAGTGTGCTCATTCTGGAGCTTTTGGCAGTATTTTAGATATGTTGGGTCCTGGCCATTGAGCACCTTGAAGATAAGGACCAAAACACTGCACTTGACTTGATGTTTCTTTTACTCCAGTTTGGCCTGGAGTTCTTCAAAGGATCTGTTGAATTCAAGACTTGGCATTGGCACAGATCCAACTACCTTCTAAATCTAGCACATCCTCATTACTAGTTGGCTTGATGCAATTTGTATTGTCGTCAAACATAACCTCTTCAGAGCATATCAGGCCTTTGACACCCTCAGCACAACATCACAGATTGGATGTACTAAGCTCTGGCTGTTCCTTGGATAATGAGTTGTTTCAACCAGAGGACTAAATGCAGAGAGTGCCACATGAGAGCCAGCAGCCTTGGGACACTGCTGAAACCCTGGACCCTGTGCTCAGCCTGGAAACTTCTGGATATCACACTCCAAACACATGCAGCATTTGGAAATGACCTGAGGCTAGGGGACTGAAATGCTCCAATCAGGGCTGGCCTTACCATGAGGCAAACTGAGGCGGCCGCCTCAGGTGCCAGACTGTTGGGGGGGCGCCACTAGGACCCAGAGTGTAGAAAATTGTGCTTGCTGCTGGTGCATATGTATCCTCTCTGCTCTAGATGCACAGAGATGGTGGAGTGCTGTCCTGGAGGAAGGAGGGCACAAGAGACATAACAGGCAGGCAGGAGAAACGGTGAGAGGGAATAACAGAAAGCAGCAGGAGCTGCAGGGAGAGGCAGGAGGAGGAGGAGCCTCTTATGTACCTCTCTAGAACCCCCAGGAGCCTGGACTCATTAACACCAGCTTCTCAGGGAGCTTCCATGAACCCACTTGAGGAGAACAGGCAGTAAACTGAAGGAGCCAGTTAGGCCCTTAAGACGCTGATATCTTCCCTTACTCAGGCCCTGCTACCGGCCTGCTTATTTGTCCCCTTCAACTGAGTGTTGAGAACCACTATAGCTGGCACAGAACAGCAGCCATGAGTGAAAGAAGAAAACGCTCCTCTGGGGTAGCGTTCAGAAAAAGAAAGAAAGCAAAGGAAGCTTTTCTATCTTAGCAGGAAGAAGTTCTCCTGAGATACATAGACACAAATGTTCATGGTGAGCCTTCCGGCCCCAGTGAGGATGTGACTGGTGAGGAGATGCCTGATCTTCCAGTTAGAGTGCAGGTGAGCTGGCAGCTACTGCAGCATCCATATCTCCATCTCAAATGGATGTAACCATGCACATTCCTGAAGAAAAGTGTAGATCAGAGAAGAGTGTGGTGGAGGCGCAAGAAACAGCTGCTGCTGAGTTTAGTTCCTTACGTCTACATAATCCAGGATTGTGGACCCACTTGAGCAGTGGCCTGAGAACTTCCTTGTACTGCATGGGCCACAGCAAATGAAAAACTTCATGTTCCCCAAAGACAATGAAAATAGAAGTTTTCATCCAATACATTACTGGTGTGAAATCCCCAATGGTGACAAAGTGGAGAGGCCATGGCTTATGTACTCAAAAACCCAGAATGCCGCATACTGTTTTTGTTGCAAACTCTTCCAGTCTAATGTTCCAGCCACATTGGGTTCTACAGGAACAAAGGACTGGAAAAATCTGGCATGTCATGAGAAGGCAGCAAATCACCAGAGAGCAGTCCATAGGTGGAAAGAGCTTGAGATGAGAATAAGGTTAAAGGCCACCATAGATGATCAGCATCAAGAGAAGATTGCATCAGAGTCTCTTTACTGGCAAAATGTTCTGAAAAGGCTCATTGCCATTGTGAGAATGCTTGCTACCCAAAACCTAGCACTGCGTGGTACTTCAGATCAGCTGTGGAAACTTCCTTACAATGGAAACAATGGAAACTTCCTTAAAATTGTGGAGCTGATGACTGTACTCCAGGAGCATCAAAGAAGAGTCACCAGCCAAGAAATGTACACACACCGCTACCTTGGAAAAACAATTCAAAATGAGATCATACAGTTACTGGCAACAAAAGTCAAACAGAAGATTGTGGCAGATCTGAAGTCAGCAAGATATTACTCTGTTATTCTGCACTGCACACCTGACATCAGCCATATGGAACAAATGACTTTAATGGTGCATTTTGTAACAACAAAAGAACCTAGTGAAAATGTCCCTGCAATGGTGACTGTCAAAGAGCATTTTCTAGAATGTATTGACATTGATGATACTACAGGATGGTATGACAAACGTGCTTCTTAAAAAGCTGGAAGATATGGGAATTGCAATAGCTGACATGAGAGGTCAGGGCTACGATAATGCTGCCAACATGAGAGGAAAGAACGGAGGAGTGCAGACACGGATACGAGAGTTAAGCCCTCAAGCTTTTTTTGTCCCATGCAGTTCTCATTCATTGAACTTGGTGGTCAGTGATGCAGCATCAGCTTCTAGTGAGGCTGCTGAATTTTGTAGTGTAATTCAAAACATCTGTGTATTTTTCTGTGCATCAACTCACTGATGGCAAATTTTGAAGCAACATCTGGGAACATCCTCTCTGACACTGAAACCACTGAGTGTCACACGATGGAAAAGTCGAGTGGAGGTGATAAAGCCTATCAAACACCAAATTGGAAAGATAGATGATGCCATAGTTGCCATTATAATGCTATGAGAGGAACTGTTCATGGGAGAACAGTGGCAGCGGGAAATGGAATCACCAGAAACATACATAACTTCAGATTTCTGTGTGGCTTAGTGTTGTGGCATGACATACTGTTTGAAATAAATGGTGTAAGCAAGAGACTTCAAGGTGTTGACTTTAATATATCTGGAGCAATGGAACAACTAGACAAAGCAAAGTCATACCTACAGTTTTACCGGTCAGATGAGGGATTTCAAAACATTCTGAAGAGTGCACAGAAGTGGGCAGAGGAACTTCCCACTGAAGCTATTTTCCCACCCATTCAAGAATACCAGAGTCACCGAAGAAGAAGACATTTTGATTATGTGGCATGGGATAATCCCATAAGAGACCCCAACCAACAATTCAAAGTTGAATTATTTAACCACATGCTAAATTGTGCAATACAGTCAGTTGAACATTTCATGCAGCTCAAGGAACACAGCAGTATATTTGGGATGTTGTATGATATTCCAACATTCCTCACTATACCTGAAGAAGACCTACACCAGCAATGCAGGTTACTAGAGACAGTGTTGACACATGACGACATGCGTGATATTGATGTAAGTGATTTAGGTGATGAACTGAAAGCCCTTTCAAGATACATTTCAACAGGATCAACTCCAAAGGCTGTTCTGGAATATATGTGCACAAATAAGATGACCACCCTCTGTCCAAATGCTTTTGTTGCTCTGCGCATACTTCTAACACTTCCTGTAACAGTTGCCAGTGGAGAATGCAGCTTCTCCAAGCTGAAGTTAATAAAAACACATCTGTGCTCCACAGTGACACAGGAGAGGCCGGTCGGCCTTGCAACCATCTCAATAGAGCATGAGCTGGCCCAGACTGTGGACCTTCAGAAAGCAGTTCAAATCTTTGCAACCAAGAAGGCATGGAAAGCACCACTTTGATTATTCAAACAGATAAAAATGCCAGTGTTTACGATGGAGACAAGAAAAGTTACATTTGCTGTTCAGGCGTTTGAAAGTTAAGTGTTACTTAAAATTTTTGAACAAGGCATTTTAAGTTATTAGTTCTTCTTTATTGGGGTAGGTAGCAGAGGAGTACCATGAGAGGAGTAAAACAGGAAGAAGGCAGAATTGAGACCTTTCAAAGTTTTGGTCCAAGCGAGGGGACATGGGGGGCGTCATTCGAGCTCCCCACCTCAGGTGCCAAAATGTTGTGGGCCGGCCCTGGCTCCAATCATACAAGTTCAGGAATAACAAGCAGCAGGCCCAGTGCTGAGGCAGGTCAGAGGTCTTGGCACCCTGGGAGTCTTGTTTGTACTGGTGTTGAAACTTTCAGGGTTGAATACAGGCAGAGAGCTGTGCTATATGCAGTTCATTTCAGCATAGCCTGCAGTGGATTGCAGAAAGCAGGCTCAGCATGGTACAAGTGGTGTCAATGACTTATCCAGCAGCATTGACTTTCCTACCATGCCTGTAAGCACACCATGCTGAATCACTCATGTGGGACCAAAGGTACAATGTGGAGATGAGCATAATTTGGTTTCCAAATAGTGATGAGGCTGGAGACAGGAAGGAGAAACATCAGAGTGATTCTGAGTTGGGCTGTTGAGATTGGTTTGATCTCCATCCAGGAATCTTCACTCAGATTGTTCCCCAAGAAACAAATATATGTCCAGGAAACTAGTGTATCAAGAAGAATGTTACAGGAAATAAAATTCTTCCTCGGAAGAAAGCCATTGACCCTGTGCCATCAAGTCAAGAGGTGGCAATCAGATAATTCCTGATTCTTAAAAAGAATTAATTCCCCCTGGATTTCAGTCTGTGTTAGATGAAATAAAATTAAAAATTATCCTTCTGGGAAACAGCATACTTCTTTTAGAGGAATGTGATTGGCTCTGTGCTCCAGCAATGTACCTGGCAACCTGCTAGATGCAGCTCAAGGCAGTCTTTAAGCCCCAGGACAGGATGCAGTACATTGGAAGGGGTTTATGAGATCCAGGAGGGGACAGTTTAACCATGTTACAAATGTCGGGTCTCATGGCCAAAACAGTAATCATAGTACCTGTGTCATGTCTTTGTAAGATGCAATCTCAGTGGATGTTGAGAGCCCAGTGGAAAAAGCATCACTGGCTTCTCATGCAATCAGGAACTGGCTGAAAGGTTATGTAACCAGAAGGAATAATAGTAAGTGGTGAATGATCACTGGCTTTGGGAGGGAGGCAGGCATTGTGCACAGCCACCAGGCTGCCATGCCTTTAGAGGGCCAAAAAGCTTTGAGCTAGGGAGATATTGTCCTGTGTTGTGCTGGGAGCCCAAAACCTCAGGCATGAGAATCTTGTGAAATGATACTTTCAAGGAGGAAAATTACAGGTAAGTAACATTTTCTTTTCACTATTCAAGTTTAATTCTAAGGAGTTTGTTCATTTGGGGTCAGATCTTGCATTCTTTGCACGCCCAACTCTCATTAAATGTGTGGGTGCATGAGGAATGCTGGATTTATTTAATTGTGACCTGTACAAGACTTCCATAACACATCTACAGTGGCTGTTTTCTGGCAATAACAGAATAGGACCCTATACTGCAGCGTATTCTCTGTAAATTTTCATACCAATTATAAAAAAAAAAAAAACTGTATAAACCACTTAATTGCTTCCCACTGAAAAAGTGCATTTAAAAAAAAAGTCTCTAAGCAATTGCTTTTTGAGTACAATCCAAAGTATTTGTAGTTAATGTTGCTCGGCCTAAACTTTGATGAATAATTTCTTTTTATTCTCTTGGGCTTGTTTCCCCTGTAGATGTGTACATGGTACCTGCTTGCCAATCAATGCATTTTCATACAGTTGTAAATGCCTGCAGGGACATGGGGGAGTCCTCTGTGATGAAGAGGAAGAGTTGTTTAACCCCTGCCAGTCCATCAGGTGTAAACATGGAAAATGCAGGCTTTCCGGCCTTGGGAAACCATATTGCGAATGCAGCAGCGGATACACTGGGGATAGCTGTGATAAAGGTAAATAATTCAGCATGCTATCATTATTTGGTGTTAGAACATGAACAATCAAAACATTGCCAATTTTTTTTCACAATACACATTTGTGTTGCTTTTTTTTTAAATACATCGTAAAGGGCTTGTCTCAGTGAGAGAAAACTCTTACAAATTTTCCCATTTTTCATCATGTTTTGCTGTGAAAACATTTCTCTTTTTGCTTTGATTGAGAAGCACATTTTTGCTATATATAACTATTACTTTTTACCTGCTGTATCTTTCTGTATTTATTGTTTCTCTGTCTTCTGCAACTGAGAAGCCAAATCCAATGATTCTGCTCCTAGTTTTATCACAAACTCTACTTTTGACCTCTCAGCTTCAACTGATATATCACAGCGAATTATGCAGGTGAGATGGATAAAAACAGGATCACTTTCTCCCCTACCTTTTTTCTTTTTTCCTTTGTCTGTCAAAGCACTTCCTTTCTACCCCCCTTTTTTCTCTTACCCCAGCTGGCATTTATTTATTTTGTATTGTGCATCAATGTGACTAGAATAGACTGGTAGAACTTTTAACAGATGTCACATTTTTAGATGGTTTTATACCTCAGTAATTTATGAAGTTAGTGGAATGTGTATAGCCTGTATTAAATAATAGACTGAATAATATTAGACTCCAGAGCTAATAAATTAAATTGCATGCTCTATGAAACATTTCCCTGTGCTAAACAGAACAAGCTGCAAGCAATGTAAGAACAAAAGATGTGTATTTGTGTAATAAAGATTTTATCTTCCAATTTTCTTGTAATTGTACTAATATTTTATTTATGGTTTATATATACACAGTATAAATGTTACTGAAAATAGAGGGCACAAAGAAGGTAAAATTCAGCATTAAGAAAATAACGCAAGTGAAATCATTAGTTTCTAATCTATAATGAAAGTCAAACTCTAAAATAGCAATTGTATTTAGAAGCATGACATCTTCTTAGCTAAACTGTGTATTATAAACCATTCTGTGACTTGCATCTTTAAATCATACATTATTATGGTTTTGGTTTTTGTTTTTCACAGAAATCTCTTGTCGAGGGGAACGAATCAGAGATTACTACCAAAAGCAGCAAGGGTATGCCGCGTGCCAGACGACCAAGAAGGTATCAAGACTAGAATGTAAAGGAGGATGTTCAAGTGGGCAGTGCTGTGGACCACTAAGGAGCAAGAGACGGAAATATTCTTTTGAATGCACTGATGGGTCCTCATTTGTGGACGAGGTTGAGAAGGTGGTGAAGTGTGGCTGTACAAAGTGCCCCTCCTAAATGTGTCCCTGTCACACTTGTCTTTTGAAAATGTTGTATACTTATTGACCATGTCGGACTAATTAATGCTTCATAGTGAAAATATTTGAAATATATTGTAAAATACAGAACAGACTTATTTTTATTAAGAGAATAAAGACTTTTTCTTCATTTGCAAAAAGATTCAAGTGCTTGAATTGAGACTTTTCGTAACCGAGAGGAGCTTTGAAGAAAAAAAAAGACCCTTTAACATTGCAACAGTGATGGGAAACGTAACTGCTTTTAACATGGATTCTTCTTTATAACATGCTGAAGATAAACTGATATTATACACATATGACTTTCAACCTACAGCTCATTGATGAAAAATTGACCAGAACATGAGGCTTGTTTTTTCACTTTCATATCACTATATTTTACTATGTTGACAGACCATGCCAATTACTTACTTATAGATGGGGAAGAGTTGTGGGTGAAGGGAATCATATTATATTGGTTTAACAAATGTATGTGATGCATTTTGTGTGGCATAATTATTAAGCATCTGCAGAAGAGGGGGTGCCCGTTTAGTGGATGGGAGAGGTTAAAATGTGAGAATCATGAAATCTCCTGACAATGTGTACTTTTATATCAGCATGTTAGCAAAAGAAGCATACAAAAAGTGTTTATCTACCCTTTTCCAGTATTAATTTTTTTGTAATATAAATGTTAAGGGGATGATAAAAATAGATTATTGATGGATAAATTAGTAATAATATGGATTTTTGTTTCTCTGAGTTCTAAACAGCTCTATACAGTATTCGGTTTCATTGAGAAATATTTATTGTATCAAAGTACATTGTACTTAACCTTTTTAGGCATCCCTTTTACTGTTTTTCAATGCTTTAATATATATTAATTTATATTTGTCCTGATATTTTTGTATTTTGTTTAAAAAAAAAAAGAAAGACTTAAAAATCAGGATTTTTTGCAATAGAACTAACATAGCATGTCATCTTGGGGTAAATGTGTTTGGTCTGTTTTTTTCTGTTTTGTTTTTGGTTTTGTTTTGTGTTAGCATCTCACCACTTGGTGTCTGAAACGGAAAGTGATAATAGTCTGCAGTTTTCACGTACAGCAGACAGTCAGGACACCTCCTGAGAACTTGTAACGTATGAGAGAAAATGTCTTTACACTAGATGGCAAATGTATAGAAGTGAATTTTCCCTATATATACAGTACTTACAGAAAATAAAATGGTGTGTAGAAAATGACACTAGAAAGTAGACCCTTTACAAATTAATATTCCTCCTGGACCCTCTTTACCTTTTTAAAAAAAAGAAAGAAAGAAAAAAGGCTGTACTATCACGGACTGTGACTTTTTCCAAATAATAAAACTACTTTATTGCCCTAATGTTCCCCATGTTACTATGTTGCTGCTAAATGACAATGTAGAACTGGTAATGATTCATAGTGGGTTGTATTCTTCTTTCAGTAAATCCCAGGATACCCTGTAAAAAATGCAGATGTTTTTTCAATTTTATTTTTTTTTATATTTTTTTTTTTTACAGAAAAAGTTAGATGTACATGTGTAATGCAGTGTGCTTTGTCTTATTTGGACTGATATCAGTAATACTACTGATGTTTGTAAATTAAACAGATATTTACTTCATTAATAGCTCTTCCTTGTGTTCTTCTGAGGAGTTAAATTGTTTAACAGCCTTTAATTAAACATCTGTCATTGCAAAGAATATTTGGGGAGAAACAAAGTAAAACCCAACACCAATCTAGTGTGTTAATTGCTATGTATTCTAATTTAATAGAGTGCTATGTGTACGCAACAATCGAGACAAAGTTCTTGCCCCACAACCATGCAATCTTAATCAGACTGATACAATACAGAGTTAGTGTTAAGCACAAGAAGCCTGTATTTTGATCAGCAAGGAGACCTGAGGTGAAAAGGGTTTTTGTTTGTTTGGTTTGTTTTTTGGGGTGGTTGGTTTTTTTTAAAAAATAAGTAAATTTGAAAGTGGACCAGGGAAGTGAAGGTGTATGGCACAGAAGAAACAGAATGCTGTTTTACGGTATGGCCTGAGACAAGACAGCATAGGAAGTAGTTATGCAGAAGACTAAGAGCAACACGGAGAGTAGGAAAACAATTAGGAAGCAATGAGAGCAGAGATGTGCAAAGACTGAAGTTTGTCCTCGGCTCCAAGCAAAACACTTGAAAATGATGTACACAAAGGAAGGAAGCCAGAGAAAGGTCATGGGAGAGAAGGCATGATTCTGAGCAACTAGAGAATTAAAAGGTCCTGGTTTTATATCTTACTAGGAAAATATCATAGGTACATAGATTCTAAGGCCAGAAGAGACCATTGTGATTTTCTAGTCTGACCTCTTGTATAAAAGAAGGACTAAAACTTCCCCAAAATAATTTCTAGAGAACATTTATTTAAAGAAAATTAAATCTTGATTTAAAAATTCAGTGATGGAGAAATTATTCCAATGGTTAATTACTCTCTCTGTTAAAAATGTATGCCTTATTTCTGATCTGAATTTGTCTAACTTCAACTTCCAGCCATTGAATCATGTTATACCTTTCTCTGCCAGATCGGAGTGCCCATTTGAAAATATTTGTTCTCCCTGTGGATACTTAGAGACTGTAATCAAGTCACCCCTTAACCTTCCCTTTGTTAAGCTAAATAGATTGAGCTCTTTGAGTCCATCACTATAAGGCATGTTTTCTAAGCCTTTAATAATTCTCATGGCTCTTCTCTGAACCTTCTCAAAGTTATCAACATTCTTCTTAAATTGTGGGCACCAGAAATGGACACACAATTCCAGCAAAAGTCACATCAGTGCCAAGTATAGAAGTAAAATATCCTCTCTATTCTTATTTGAGATTCCCCTGTTTATGCATTCCAGGATTGCAATAGCCCTTTTTCCACTGTGTCACACTCAGAGTTCATGGTCAGCTGATTATCCACCATGACCCCCAAATCTTTTCAGAGTCACTGTTTCCCAGGATAGAGTTCCCCATCCTGAAAGTATAGCCTACATTCTTTGCTTCCTTGATTATATGGGGGGTTTAGCCATATTAAAATGCATGTTGTTTTCTGGCTCCCAGTTTACCAAGAGATCCAGAACACTCTGAATCAGTGACCTGCCCTCTTCCTTATTTACCACTCTCACCATTTCTGTCATCTGCAAACTTTATCAGTGTCGATTTTGTTTTCTTCCAAGTCATTAATAAAAATGTTAAACAGCATGGGGCCATGAACTGATCTCTGCGGAACCCTCCAAAACACATCCACTTGATAATTCCCAATCTACAATTCTGTTTTGAGACCTATCTGTTAGCCAACTTTTAATCCATTTAATGTGTTCCATGTTACTTTTATATTGTTCTAGTTTTTAGTCAGTATCATGCTGTACCAAGTCAAAGTATATCACATCAGCTGTACTCCCGTTGTCAGCCAAACTTGTAATCTCATTTTTAAAAAAAACAGACATTAAGTTAGTTTGACAGGCTCTGTTGCCCATAAGCCCATGTTGATTTGCATTAATTACATTATCCTTCTTTAATTCTTTGTTAATCAAGTCCCATGTCAACTGCTCTATTTTCTTGCCTGAGATTAATGTCAGGCTGACAGACCTATAATTACCCAGATCATCCCATTTACCCTTTTTAAAAATTGGCATGACTTTAGCTTTCTTCCAGTCTTCTGGATCTTCTCCAGTGCTCCAAGACTTATTGAAAATCAACATCAACAGTCTAGCGAGCTCCTTAGCCAGCTCTGCTAAAACTCTTGAATGCAAGTTATCTGGATCTGCTGATTTACAAATATCATAAGAACAAAAGAACTCCCCTACTGAGTCAGAGCAATGGTCCATCTAACCCAGTATCTACGCTCTGGCAATGGCCAGTAACAAAGCTTCCAGAGGAATGTAGATAACAGGGCAATTTTGGAGAGATCCACCCATCTTCTCCTCCTGGCTTCTGCCGTCAAAGGTTTAGAGCATAGGGTTATATCCCTGACCATCTTGGCTAACAGACATTGAAAGACCTATCCTCCATGAACTTATCTAGTTCTTTTTTTGAACCCAGGCCATCACAATGTTCAATGACAATGAGGTAAATTCTCAGGTAAATTGTGCATTGTGTGAAAAAGTATTTCTTCTTGTATGTATTAAACTTGATGCCTACTAATTTCATCAGGTGTCACCTGTCTTTTGTATTGTGGAAAAGGGTAAATAACACATCTCTATTTACTTCTTCCAAACTATTCATGATTTTATAGGTCTCCCTCTGTCATATCCCCACTTGATCATCTCTTTTCTAATCTGAACAGCCCTAAACTTTTCATTGTCTCCTCATATGGAAAGCCATTCAATATCCTTGATCATCTTTGTTGCTATTCTCTGAACCTTATCCAGTTCTACTATATCTTTTTTAGAGATGGGGTGACCAGAACTGGACACAGTATTCAAGGTGTGGGTGCCCCATGAATTTATATAGTGGCTTTGATATTTTCTCTTATTTTCTAGCCCTTTCCTAATAGTACCTAACATTGTTCGCCTTTTTGACTGCGGCTGTGCATTGAGCTGAAGTTTTCAGAGAACTATTCATGACTTCAAGATCTCTTTCTTGAATGGTAACAACTAGTTTAGAACCCATCATAATATATACATATTATTTTTTCCAGTGTGCATTACTTTGCATTTATCCATGTTGAATTTCATCTGCCTTTTCTTGCTCTGTCACCCAGTTTTGTGAAATCCCTCTGAAACTTCACAGTCAGCTTTGGACTTAACTGTCTTGAATAATTTTGGATTATCTGCAAACTTTCCCACTTCACTGTTCACTCCCTTTTCCAGATAATTAATGAATATATTGAACAGGACAGGTTCCAGTACAGATCCTTGGAGGACCCTGTTTTCTTTCTGCTCTCCATTTTAAAAACAGACCATTTATTCCTACCCTTTGTTTCTGATCTCTTAACCAGTTACTGATCCATGAGAGGACCTTCTCTATTATCCCATGACTACTTTGTTTAGAGCTTTTCATTAGGTACCTTGGCAAAGATTTTTCTGAAAATCCAAGTAACCTGTATTGACTGGATCACCCTTATCCACATTCTTGTTGATACCCTCAAAGAATTCTAATAGATTGGTGTGAGCCAAGACTTCCCTTTACCAAAGTGGTAGGAGGAAAGCTATTCTAACCAGCCAAACATTCTCAGAGGTGAACAACCCAAGCATACTTACAAATCCTGGGAGGACCTTGGATGATGATTGGCTGCTGAAAAGGTAATAATTTATAGTTGACTTCTTATCATGGGAGTCCTGGTTATGTGAAGTGTTCAGTATTTTGCAGGATCAGTCCTTTAGATTTTTGTCTTCTGAGATGCCAAAGCAAAGACAGAAGTTCCAGGCTCCAAAAAAGCACAATAATTATCCACAAAGGAATAACTTTCCCAAATTGCAGAATGGGTTAGTATTTTACAAATAATATCTTCATCTGGGACATTTTACTACATGCTTGATAGAATCATAGAAATGTAGGACTAGAAGAGACCTTGAAATATCATTAAGTCTAGCCCCCTGAGTTGAGGCAGAACCAAGTAAACCTGGACCATCCCTGTGAGGCGTATGTCCAAGCTATTCTTAAAAACCTCCAATGATGGGGATTCCACAACCTTCCTTGGAAGCCTATTCCAGAGATTAATTACCCTTAAAGTTAGATTTTCCTAATATCTAACCTAACTCTCCCTCGCTGCAGACATGGAGAACAGTTGATCACCAACCTCCTTATAACAGCCTTTAACATATTTGAAGACTGGTATCAGGTCATTCCTCCGTCTTGAGTATTTAAGAAATTCTTGGTTTCTTGAAATAAACTATGATATACTGCAAGACGTATTTTGGAAAGTTAATCTTTAAAAACCAGCTTTACTGGTTAGTTTATTTGCATGATTTATTTTAAAGTTTCATTTAGTAGTACTTTGCTGCCAAAAAAGTGTTTGAAGAATGACATAGCATAATGCAGAAGAAGTCATTTCCTGTGATGTGGTGTGTTGTTCCTTTTCTTCTTCTTACTGCTCTGTGTGTGATTGCACAGGTGTTGCTACATTTCAGCAGTCATGCTTAGTTGCAGCCAATGTTATTGGAGACATTTCCTCTGCACAATATTTCCTCTATATTATTTAATGTGTAATCAGGAGTTAGAAACCCAATAGCAAGGTTCATTTCCATCTGGTATAGTTATCATGGAGATTAAACAATTAGCAATTTTATCAAGAATTTACATTTCTGTCCACAAGCATGGACTAAACAAGATTAACACACACACACATTTTCTGATCCTTTTCATTAGGATGCCAGAAAAATGAAACTTTAAATGAATTTTAATGAAACTTTGTTTGTAATTTCTTCTTAAAAGTTGTAAAAGAAAAAACAAATAGATTGCTAAAGGAACAATGCTGCCTTGCCTTCAAAGTTACTCCTCATGGCCTTCTAGGGATGCTGCCATTACCAGAATCATCCCATTTGTAGTGGCCTGATCCTGTGTCCTCCAGGGACTTTCTGCAGAATGTTCTATAGGTCCTACAATTAATATGAGGGTGCTCAGTGTACAGCCCTGTATCATGGTGTTTTTATGCAACAGCTTCATGGAAAAGTCATGTCATGAAGGCTGTTTATTTTTCTGGAAAGACCGAGAACACACTTTTTTTTTTTTTTTTACACAGCAGCAGAGACAACCTGAAACTCTACAATGGACCTGATGGGAAATCAGCAAAGGTAAGAAATCAGAGAATCATTAAAGGGGAAGATTGGAAGTCACCATGTCAATCTTGAGGAATCATTTAAAGAATGGAGCAGGATTGGGGATCAGGTCAAGTGACTAGCAGACGAAGTGGAGTGTTTGGGGAAGGAACTGGTTGTGGAAAAAGAGCTCAAAAGTTTTGTATAAGTATGTGTTAATGGCTTTTCATACTACACTTTCAGCCATCATTAATAGAATAGATGTATTTGTAAAAAGTCTCTCTGGCTACAAGGGTTCACACTTGACTTTCCTATATTTTGTTAACATAATTGTTTAAAGAAAAGCTTTTTATTGTAAGAGCCATTCACAACCATATCATTTATTGCCTTTACTTCTTTCTTTTCCTCTCTTTGGGTACTCTTACTGGTACTCGCATTCTTTCTGTAGTCATTAGGAATGTGAGAGTCAGTGCCTGAGCATGACCATCTTATAAGGAAGAACCTGGAATGTGTTTGCAGTTCTCATAAAATAAAATCCCTCAGTTGATCCATGCAAGACTCTTGGCTCTTAAAAGAAACATTTATACACCAAGTTTGTACCTCCAATCTACTTAAAATTCCTGGAGTGGGAATAAGAAACATCCTTGGTAGTTGTGACTGTGCAGAGGCTGTCAGGAGTAAAGTAAAATTAAAAGCCGACTCCTTTACTATGTACTGTACTGTCAAGGTTCCTCCCCCACTCTGAACTCTAGGGTACAGATGTGGGGACCTGCATGAAAAACCTCCTAAGCTTATCTTTACCAGCTTAGGTCAAAACTTCCCCAAGGTACAAAATATTCCACCCGTGGTCCTTGGATTGGCCGCTACTACCACCAAACTAATACTGGTTACTGGGGAAGAGCTGTTTGGACGCGTCTTTCCCCCCAAAATACTTCCCAAAACCTTGCACCGCACTTCCTGGACAAAGTTTGGTAAAAAGCCTCACCAATTTGCCTAGGTGACTACAGACCCAGACCCTTGGATCTTAAGAACAATGAACAATCCTCCCAACACTTGCACCCCCCCCTTTCCTGGGAAATGTTGGATAAAAAGCCTCACCAATTTGCATAGGTGACCACAGACCCAAACCCTTGGATCTGAGAACAATGAAAAAGCATTCAGTTTCTTACAAGAAGACTTTTAATAAAAATAGAAGTAAATAGAAATGAAGAAATTCCCCCCTGTAAAATCAGGATGGTAGATATCTTACAGGGTAATTAGATTCAAAAACATAGAGAACCCCTCTAGGCAAAACCTTAAGTTACAAAAAAGATACACAGACAGAATTAGTTATTCTATTCAGCACAATTCTTTTCTCAGCCATTTAAAGAAATCATAATCTAACACATACCTAGCTAGATTACTTACTAAAAGTTCTAAGACTCCATTCCTGGTCTATCCCCGACAAAGACCAGCATATAGACAGACACACAGACCCTTTGTTTCTCTCCCTCCTCCCAGCTTTTGAAAGTATCTTGTCTCCTCATTGGTCATTTTGGTCAGGTGCCAGCGAGGTTACCTTTAGCTTCTTAACCCTTTACAGGTGAGAGGAGCTTTCCCCTGGCCAGGAGGGATTTCAAAGGGGTTTACCCTTCCCTTTATATTTATGACATGTACATATTACGTTTCTGGGAGAGGGGGAAGGAGAGCAGACAGTAATGTTCATCCTTTCAAAAGCTTCTGAGAGTGGGAGATCTTGTACAAACAAGTTGTCTAAACTAGAAATGGGTGTCTCTGGTCTTTAGCCAGGTTGGGCTATGTATGTATACCCGAAAGTCAATCAACCAGGATCTTGGATACTAACAGTGTTAAAGTGAATAGAACTCATTCTGTTGCACAGCTTCTCTTCTCAGTCGCTACTTTGGGTTAATGCCCCTACCTGTGGAATTCGGAGGCAATCCAGAGTTGTTGCCGGAGATTCTAGCAGTAAGGTCCACCCATCAGCTCAGGCCACCAGATTTTCTGCCTCCAGCGGTGGAACAAGTTGGCGGCTAAGTTTCTGTCAGTCATTTTGTTATAAAACATTTTATTTTTATTTGTTTTCATGCATTTGTGATTTACAATCTTTCTCCTCCTCCTGCCCAGATCAGGTAAATAGGAGCGTGGTGGTTTTAACCATCTGGATCTGCCACTGCAGCGCCTTCTTGCAGACTCCTCTGCCCACACTGCAAACTGTCTTGCAAACACTGAGCTTAAATCTAAGCAGTTCCCTATATGAGGCAGCACTTACAGGCTCCACAGGGGGTGAATGATACCCTCACACTTCCAAGGTATGGGGCTTAGAGTCACACAGGCAGGTTGGGTCCCTACCCTGCCCCAAGGACCCATGACTCCAACACAGTGAAGCCCAATCAGGAGCTTCTGTGTTTTTGGAGAAAGAGGACAAGGAGGAAGCTAGCTGGCTTGTGCAGGGGTTGAGTCCTGCAACAGAACTGGATTAGAGTAGATTAGGGGAGAAACTCTGGAAAGATCCAATCTCTGCCTCCACTACCAATACTGAAGTGGGTCCTCTGGTTCCTGGGGAAGGAAGCAAGACTCCTACACAGCTCTCCTTCCCACCACTACGATTTAGCAGAGTCTCATGATACTCAGGTGTAGGTCCTGCAAATCCCAGAGACTCCCAAAAAGCTAAAGTAAGTGTGTCCTTTGCAAGGCAGTTAGTGAACATTGGGCTAAACCACTTCTCCTTTACCTTGTCCCTCTGCAGGAGTGTTTGTTGGGGCTTTTCTCCTGCACCATGTCTTTCTCTCTGTGTGTGCCCTGTACCATGACCACTACTCCTCCCCGACCCTGAAGCCTGTCTGGGCACACCAAGACACCCGTGTCTCCTATGCAGCCCTGCCTCAGGCTGCAGCCTAATGGAAATTGTGCCTGTCTGGGTCTCAGCCCTTGAATCTTCCCTCTGTCAGGGAAAGGAGGTCAGATTTCAGACTGCAGTGGAATGGAAGTTTTCTTATGGTCATCAGCCATAAACCCTGCTCTGCCAAGGAAAGGGGCTCAGACTCTGAAAGATGGGAAAGGGGACTTCCTCTCCATCCCACAGGCTCCACAGGTTGGCTCCACACTAAAGTCTTACAAGCACTTCAGTTCTGTGACCAGAACTAAGGCACATGAGGTTTCCCCTCCCCAAGAAGCTGCAGCTTCAGATTACAGAGAGGTATGTGAGCAATCCCTTCCCATGTTCAAAATGATCCAGATTTACTGACTAAGGCCCCAAGCAGTACAAGGTTGAGCCAACAGTACTTTGGTGCTAGCCATCCTGGGGAGCAGGCAGGCAGCCTTTCAGGCTCCCAGGGACATCTAGCAAGCTACTTCTGTGGCGGAGGTATGTGTACAAGTACTTCCCCTCATGTATGGTCCCCATGCCAGAATGAAAATGTACCTCCCCTCCCTGTGAACAGCCAAGGGAAGAAGTACCACACACGCCCCCTGCGTGCACACACACACACACACAAGACCAACATGGGACTTTTCCAGGCTGGAATGGCAGTCAGTGGCTTGCAAGGAATTAATTAATATTAATAAAATAGTTTAAGCATGATTAGATATGTTTTTCCATTAATGCCTCCTTTAAGATCTTCATAAGATCCAAATGAGGACATCGGATCAAACTAAAATTAAACTAAAATGTTTGTATAAAACCAAAGAAATTTCACAAATGTTGAGAGCCTAAGGTTGGTGCAGCAGTTGCTCCACCAATGAAAGACATTGTCAGACCTTCAGAAGGGGACTTCCTACCAAAAGAATGATGACACACTGCACACTAATTTCAAAGCCTTACCCATGGCCTTTCAGACCAAAGGTTTCATATATTTAGCCTACTTTGTAACAAACAAGTGGCTCATTATTTAGAGGTATGATCCTTGCTTAGAAAGAGATGTCTCAGGTTCTGTCTTGGCCTTCGTGTGTTATGTGACTAGCAACAGATTCCAACTTGGTGGCTCCAAGGAAGCCATGTAAGGGGAACAAAGAGGTTCTGGGGAATTATAGACCAGTCATCCTAACTTGGATACTTGCAAAGATACTGGAACAAATTAGTAAACAATCGATTTGTAAGCACCTGACGATAATAGTGCTAAAAGAAATAGCCAGAATGGATTTTGTCAAGAACAAATAATGCCAACGCAACCTAATTTCCTTCTTTGACACTGTTACTGGTGTAGTGGATGCGGGGAAGCAGTAGATGTGATGTATCTTGATTTTAGTAAGGCTTTTGATATAGACCTATATGACGTTTTCATAAGGAAATGCGGTCTAGACAAAATTACTATCAGGTGGGTACATGACTGGTTGAAAAGCTGTACGAAAGAATAGTTACCAATGGTTCGCTGTCAAACTGGAAGGGCATACCACGTTGGGTCCTGGAGTGGTCAGTCCTGGGTCTGGTACTATTCAATGTTTTTATTAATGACATGAATAATGGAGTGGAGAGTATGCTTTTAAAGTTTGCAGATGACACCAAGGTAGCACTTTGGAAGACAGAAGTAGAATTCAAAGTCAACTTGACAAATTGGAGAACTAGACTGAAACCAGCAAGATTAAATTCAAGACAAGTGCAAAGTACTGTACTCCACTTACGAAGAAAAAGTTAAATGCTCTACTACAAAGAGAGGAATAACTGGATAGGTAGTAGTAATGCTGAAAGAGGACCTGGGGGTTATAGTCGTTCACAGATTGAATGAGTCAATAAGGAGATGCAGCTGTGAAAAAGATTAATATAATTCTGGGGTACATTAACAGAAGTGTCATCTGTAAGACTCGGGAGGTAATTGTCCTGCTGTACTCATCACTGATGTGGCCTCAGCAGGAGCAGTGTGTCCAATTCTGGGTGCCACACTTTAAGAAACATGTGGACAAATTTGAGGGTGTCTAGAGGAAAGCAACAAAACTGAAAAATAAAGGTTTAGAAAACCTGATCTATGAGGAAAGGTTAAAAAAAATTGGGCATGTTTAGTCTTGAGAAAAGAAAACTAACAGGGTACCTGATAACAGTCTTCAAATATAGTGGGGGCCGGGTATAAAGAGGGCAGTATTCAATTATTATCCATGTCCACTGAAGTCCAACAAGAAGTAATGGGCTTACTCTGAGATTTCAGTTAGATATTAGGAAAAACTTGTGCAATACAAGGATAGTTAAGCTCTGGAATAGGCTTCCAAGGGAGGTTTTTTAAAAATAGCTTGGACAAACACCGTTCAGAGGATAGTCTAGGTTTACTTGATTCTGCCACAGTGCAGGAGGCTGGCCTTGATGATTTCTTGACTTCCAGCCCTACATTTCTATGATTCTATGTTATACCCATGAAAAGTCATCACGCATCCTAACCAGGTATCTTGTGTACACAAACTTGTAGCTGAGGAGCTACTGGGGGAAACACTTAAGAAATTAGCAGCTGAGATTGCTGAGAAGCCTCAAACTTCACTGTCAAAGCCAGCATAGCAATCTATTGGTTGCTACTAACACTACGGTTGGGACTATTGACTGGCAGAGGGAGAAAATCTAGAGCAGAAGCTTCCAAAGAAGCCTAGATACATTTTTTTTTCTCAACCAACAACATCCTCAGCATGACAAAGACAAAAAGAGCATGTGTGTCTGTGAGCTCAGAATTCCTGTGCAAGACTCTTCCTTCATATCCACCCTCTCCACCCAGAGTCTTAAGTGGCTGATGGTAGTCACAGCAAGAGATAGGTTGCCCATTGTGCACCTATATCCTTGCATAGACGACATGCCAATAAGTATGCTGTCAACAGAAACAGACCCATTCATAAATGAACAGTTGCTGGAAAGGACTCATAGCCACCAGTTCTTCAAAATTAAAAGCTTTAGATCCCAGTGCAGAAAATTGCTCACCAAAGATCAAGAAAGCCATTGGTCTGTCTGTAATTTTACCATAGTGGTAAAAACTTGCAAAGATCCAAAACTTCATTGCATCAATCATTTCCTGAGGGATCATGAGTAGCCATTTATTTTCAATGGCTAGATTTGGTGGTGCTATGCATCAGTTTCATCCCTGGAGTGTTAGGGAACTGGAAGTGAGTGGCTGGGCTAGTGATCAGAGTAGCCACTGGGAGAAGGGAAACAGACCTGAGGTCAGAATAATGGAAAAACAATGGAATCAGAGTCAGAGGCCGAATGGCAAAACGAAGGGTTAATCCAGAGCCAGAGCCAGGAATTTGAGCCAAGGGTCAGAATTGGATTATCTGCAGCCAGAGAAGGCAGGAACAGGGCTGGGTCCGAGGTAGGAGTGAGGCTGGGACAGGGCTGTGTTGCCTATAGGTATAGGTATTTGCTAGGTAAGATATGGGCATAAGTTAAGGCAGTAAAGCAATGAGCCTACAGACCTGTATCTTGTAATTTATTGGTTTAAGCTGTTAGCATAGGCCTTGAGGTCTGTGAATTGTGGCATAGTTAAATGGCCTGATAGTCATCTTGAGTTTTGGAGAATTGGGAAAGGTATGTTTAAGAGGAAGTTTATACTAGGCAACCACAAGAACATTGAACTCATACCAGCTTTTGGACAGAAACATCCGCAGATGTCTCACTACAAGTGAACCATGGCAATGAATTGATGTACATGATAATAATTTCAGATCATTAATACACTAACATATAGGATACAGGCACCTCACCGTTAGTAGGATGAGGAAATACAAATAAAGCAGAGGGGAGACACACTTACTAAATATGCATTAGACATAATGGCATCAGTATAACCCATTATAAAAGTTGTATCCCAGCCTGTGTTTTTTGGGGAGGTAGAGATGTAGAGGTGCCAGGATGGTGGTCATTGGTGATGGTGATGAGGAAGATAATGGCCAACATTTCAAATTGTTCTGCAAAGGATGGTATGAATATATGAATGTTCAAATGTACATTCTGTATGATCTCTATCTACCTTCCTGGGTTACAGTGTTAGTGACTTTGCTAACTGTACTAATAAAAGCTATTACAAATACAAAAGGATTTTCCTAAGTGTGAGTTGTTCAACCGTGCACATCGGGGTTCCCAACCGAACAGTAATTTTAATAATACTGGGCCTGATCTTGAGACAAGAACCTATCAAACCTTAGTGTGTTAACTGGGAATTCATAAGTAATCAATATAATAATACACAATCCATAGATCTGGCAATAGCTGGAACAAGGCAGGAATGGGACTGGAACAAGACATGAACAGAAGTTAACACAGCTGTGGGTGAATGCTTTGAGCAGCCAGCACTCTACTAATACTGCTTGTATTGGTGTAAAAGACTCAGTTCTGAGTCTGTGACCACCAGATGCTGGATTTCATGATATACAGTTACATTCTCTCTCTCCCCACTATTTTAAAAAAATTATAATATTACTTCTTAATGGTGTCCCATTCTCCTAATGCTCTTACCAGGTATTTTAATGTAAACTTTGTTGCTTTTAGGTGTCTGAGTTTCTCATAGGAAATCCTCTTATCAGTATCACATCTTTCCACTCCCAGAGGATGTGATCAACTATTTATTTGACCTTGTATGGCTCACACAGCCCATCTTTGTGTTTGTTAATTAAGGCAAAGTTACTATTTAAGCCACAGAATCTGGTAGAAGTCGGAGTAGAGCTCAGTTACCTCACTCTCTCTTTCAGGTTCTTGCAACATTTTTAGAATTTTTTATTCTAGGACATGCATCTGAGCATTGGCCTGCTAAACCCAAGGTTGTGAGTTTAATTCCTGAGGGGGCCATTTAGGGATCAGGGCAAAAATTGGGGATTGGTCTTGCTTTGAGCAGGGGTTTGGACTAGATGACCTCCTGAGGTCCCTTTCAACCCTGATATTCTATGAAATGTGATTCTATGAAATCTTTTCTCCCTTGTTTCATTTATCCATACGTCCTGCCGCTCCTTTCTTAGCTCATTTTTAATTAGAGCTTTAAATTCCTGTTTACTTAGAGCGATCTGTGTGTCAGTTTTCATTTTGTAACAACATTTTTGCTTCTTTGTCAGCCACCTCATTTCCTGCTATCCCAACATGCACTTGGAGCCATGCTATTTCAATGTTTACTCCCATCCGTGCCAGTTCTGTAGTTAGTAACCATATATCATTCATTATATCATTTCTGCTCTCTGAATTTCCATTTTTGATAACCAGTAGTCCTGATAGGGAATCCGACAAGATGACAGTGGAGGTAGGTCACGTATCCAGTATAACACCAATGTTATTCCTGCTAGTTTAGCCATCATAATGGCTAAAACATTGATAGTTTTATGGATTTCTTTATTCCAAGTGTTGGGATGCAGAATGCTGTCCCCACTCTCCTGGGTTGTTGTTTTTTTTTTTTTCTTTCATCTTTAGACCCATCTGTAAATATTTGGCAATGTTTTCCCCATTTATCACATATATATCAATTTGCTAAAAAATACATTTAGCTCTTCTTTTCCCCCTTTTAATTTCATTATATAGCAGGGGTGGCCAAACCATGGCTTGTGAGCTGCATGTGGCTCGTTTACCATTAAAGAGCAGCTCGTGGAGCCCTCCCCATTCTCCATTTAGCAGATCGGGATTGGGGGGAGCTTGGGACCTCTGTCTTGCAGCAGGGTGGTGAGGTAGGGTTTTCTGCCCAGTGGGGACCAGGGTCTCAGGGCTTCAGCCCCGTGAGACACATCTGCCAGGGCTCCAGCAGGAGTGGGGCTGAAGCCACAAGCCCTGGCAGGTATACCCTGGTTCTTGAACTTCTGAAGATTGTTGTATGCAGCTCGGCGGGTCTGTAAGTTTGTCCACCCTGGTTATATAGTTCCACATTTACATGAGGGGTTGTGATTTTTCCACCCATAATGCAATTTCCCATGGTGATTTATGCTCATTTCTTTTGTCTTTCTTTTCTCTGAGCTCCTTTGTCCACAGTTTAATCCTATTGACATGAAGCATTTTGAGGGGCTTTCCCCACAAGTTGTCCACTGAATTCCCAGCATTCTTTGTATATTTGTTTAGTGTTTCCACCTTCACTGTTTCCTATAACTTTTGCCCAGCAGGTGAAGTCCAATAACTTCCTTCTTAACACTACTGGCATCTCACCAGCAGCTGTCTGCATTACACAGGTGTTGTGATGCAGGCACCACATGCAATGTGTAATGCCAGGGTTTGGGTTGAGTCTAGCTTCCTTAGGATTCTTTTGATGCTGAACTAAACTCTTGGCATCCATACTCAATATCTGGTATTATTAATGCTCTATAAAGCATTACCATTGCTTTCTTATCCATGGCCTAAATAGTTCTGGAAATACTTTTAAGTAGATTGAGTTTACTTTTACGTTTATCTCTAGTATTTTCAGTGTGATCCTTACATGTTAGTTTGCTATCAAATGCCACACCCAGGAATTTGTAGGTTTTAACTATATCTCTTTGCTCTATTTTTTCTTTTTTTATCCATAGAGAGACAGTTTATGCTCTTTTTTAATTTTTCTTTTAGTGAATATCATTCCTTTAGTTCTGAGAATTGAAAAGTTGAAGTCCCACATGTTTCCCCACTCTACACTTTTCTAAGTGCTTCATTAATTTGCTTCTCGCCTGTTTTCTGGTTTTAGCCCATAAGGCACAATCATCTGTAAATAAGGATGCACCTATTCCTGCACTCATTCTTTTTGGAAGATCATTGAATAAAATAGGTAGTGCCATTTGTGATTGTATATATGCTAGAATAGACTTTCCCTTCTCTTACCTGTGTAGTTCTTTTACTTAAGAAATCCTTTATCCACCTATACAGTCATCCTTTTATGCCCAGGGAAGCTATTTTATGCAATAATCCCTCTGTACATAACTTGTCATATTCTTTTTCAATATCTCAGAAAGCTATTATATATTTTTTATTTCTCATACATCTCTGTGCCTTGGTCTCTAGTCTTACTATATGATCCAGTGTACTCCTTTCCCTCCTGAATTGTCTTTGCCAATTTTGTCTATAAATCCCTTTCTCTCTAGATTTGTTCTTAATCTTTCAGTCACCACTCTTTCCACGGCTTTACTCATGATGTAAGGGTAATTGTCCGGTATGCCTCAGGGCTTCGTCACAGCTTCCCTGGTTTCCATACTGGGACTACAACCACATGTCTCCACTCCATTGGTAACTCACCTGGTCCCCATGTACTGTTTTATAGGTTTACTAGTATTTTCAGACTCTCTTCATCCGGTTGTTTTAGCATTTCATTGCATATGCCATCCTTGACAGTGCAGCGTTTTTCCTTTTATCTGTAGCTTTTTTGAAGTTCCCTCATCTAGAAGTTTTTGTTTAATATTGTAGCCTCTTTTTCCTCCCACCTCTTCCAGATCTTATGATTCTCTTTAATATTTTTCCCCTCAGATGGATTTCTATATTCTGACTTTCATCATTAATAATGTGGTGGAATATTTTTGCTAGAGCTTCCACTTTTCCTTCATTTCAGCTTTTTAATCCCTTGACCTTCTATAATGAAGCCTGGTATAGAATTGCTGTTACTCGGTATTCCATTCGTTTTCCGAATCTGCAATTTCCCTTGATGTTTTAGTAGCTTTATTTTCCCACAGTACTTTCTCCAGTTTTCTTTTCTTCTTCTTTTTTTTTTTTTTTTGCTTTTTTAATACTCTTTGCACAATTGCCTTGTTTCTTTTATATTTCATTAAGTCGTCACCATTGATTATATATTTTTTTCCTTTCTTATTGTTGTATTTGTTCCTTTCTTTAATTACTTATTTACACTCTTCATTCCAGCGTTGTATATGGTTTCCACTTGTGGGGAGATTTGATACCTTAGGTATAGCTAACTTTGCTGCCATCACAATTCCCTCAGATATAGTGCTACTAAACTCCGATGTGTCATTATTTATACATTGTTCATTAATATTTTCATTACATTTGCTTCTAAACAGTTTCCAGTTTGCTTTTTCCATATTCCAAGTAGGGGAATTCTCCATCTCAAGCTTGCTTTTACCTTGATAAACTATAAGTACTGGGAAATGTTCACTTTCCATTCTCTCCGCTTTACTGACTTCCCAGCTGCATTTGCTTGCTATACTACTTGACACGTTTCCGAGGCCTAGACAGGAGAGATTTCCATTGGCTGCATTAAACCTAGTGGGTGTACCATCATTCAGTATTACTAAAATTTTTTCTTCAATTAATTGTTCTAGACATTTGCCATTCTTACCATTTTTTCCACGTCTGCTCAATCTCTTCTGGCTGTTTAGGTCTCCACATATAATATATGGGCCTGTTGCATACTCACCTATATCTGTCAAAACTTTCATCTCCAGTTTTCCACTGGGCTTGTGTATGTTCAGATTTATTCTGCATTGGAATCTTGATAGCGTTATACTCTACATTAAGTTTCTTCACTTCAATTTCAAGATAATTTAGGTTTTCCTTAAGGAATGTACAAACTTCCTCTCCCCTTCCTACTTCTCTGTCTTGCCTATAGATGCCATATTCTGGGATTCTGAAATCTAGTTTTCTTATTAACCATGTTTTCTGTATGCAAATGATAACAGATTTAGTATCCTTATCAAGAATATTTTTCTTTACTTTCTATCCATGTGCTATTAGATTATATGCATTCCAACAGTCAATAATTAGTACTATTCTATTTATCTTTCAGGATTTCCTTCACTTAAAAAAAGCATGGAGTCTCTCTACTCATAAGTTGCTAACACTTAGGTACTTTGCTGCTACTTGTACTTTAAGTACAATTTTCATTTTCTCTGTTTTTTTTTCTGTCTGTGATGGGAAGTTTTATTACTTCAACCTCTCTTTGTCTATACACAGTGTCTTCTATTTTCATTGTATCACTCATATTGTCCTTTGATTTATTCTGTTGTGTATTTAGCTCTTTCTCCTTACTGAGTTTCCTTTCCTTATCTCCTTTTAGTCTTAGATGTCTCCCAGTGGCTTCCACATATGATATTCTATTTGAAATTTTTGTTTTTTTGTAACGCTCTTGCTTGTTTTGCTGCTATAAAACCTCCAGATGCTGCACTGTGCTTTCCTCCACAATTGCTACATTCTAATTCTGTCCCTTCCACACAATCGTCACAGGAGTGCTGTTCTCACCATTTACTGCATCTAATGTTCCCTTTATATATATATCTTCCACACAGCCAAACCTTTGGCATCTGTAGAACCTCACTGGGGGTGAGATATATGGTTTTGTCAAAAAAAAAATCTGATATCCTATTGTTACCCTATCTGTAAGGGTTTCTCCTTTAAATGCAATTAACACAACTGTTGATGTCTCCCCCCCCCTTTTGCTAATTAGCTAATTAGCATATAATACCTTATCATCCCGTAAGCCTTCCTTTACTTCATTTTCATTCATTTTGTATGGCAACTCATATACAACTTGTCTTGTCACCATAAACTACTTAAGCAGTTGGCCGCTTAATTTCAGTTTTCTTAGAGTATGTCTACACTACGAAATTAGGTTGAATTTATAGAAGTCATTTTTTTTAGAAATCGGTTTTATATATTCGAGTGTGTGTGTCCCCACGGAAAATGCTCTAAGTGCATTAAGTGCATTAACTCGGCGGAGTGCTTCTACAGTACCAAAGCAAGTGTCGACTTCCGGAGCGTTGCACTGTGGGTAGCTATCCCACAGTTCCCGCAGTCTCCGCTGCCCATTGGAATTCTGGGTTGAGATCCCAATGCCTGATGGGGCTAAAACATTGTCACGGGTGGTTCGGGTACATGTCGTCAGGCCCCCCTTCCCTCCCTCCCTCCGTGAAAGCAAGGGCAGACAATCGTTTTGCGCCTTTTTTCCTGGGTTACCCGTGCAGACGCCATACCACGGCAAGCATGGAGCCCGCTCAGCTCACCGTCACCATATGTCTCCTGGCTGCTGGCAGACGTGGTACTGCATTGCTACACAGCAGCAGCAACCCATTGCCTTATGGCAGCAGACGGTACAGTAGGACTGGTAGCCGTCATCGTCATGTCTGAGGTGCTCCTGGTCGCCTGTGTGAGGTCGATCAGGAGTGCCTGGGCAGACATGGGCGCAGGGACTAAATTTGGAGTGACTTGATCAGGTCATTCTCTTTAGTCCTGCAGTCAGTCCTATTGACCCATCTTACGGTGAGCAGGCAGGCAATACGGATTGCTAGCAGTCCTCTTGTACCATCTTCTGCCGGGCAGGCAAGAGATGAGGATGGCTAGCAGACCTATTGTACCATCTTCTGCCAAGCAGCCATGAGATGTGGATGGCATGCAGTCCTTCTGCACCGTCTGCTGCCAGCCAAAGATGTAAAAGATAGATGGAGTGGATCAAAACAAGCAATAGATCAGATTTGTTTTGTACTCATTTGCAACCTCCCCCCATTCCTCTAGGTCACATTCCTCATTCCTCTAGGTCACACTGCAGTCACTCACAGAGAAGGTGCAGCGAGGTAAATCTAGCCATGTATCAATCAGAGGCCAGACCAACCTGCTAGTTCCAATAAGAACAATAACTTAGGTGCACCATTTCTTATTGGAACCCTCCATGAAGTCCTGCCTGAAATACTCCTTGATGTAAAGCCACCCCCTTTGTTGATTTTAACTCCCTGTAAGCCAACCCTGTAAGCCATGTCGTCAGTCGCCCCTCCCTGCGTCAGAGCAACGGCAGACAATCGTGCATCTGAGTTGAGAGTGCTGTCCAGAGCAGTCACAATGGAGCACTCTGGGACAGCTCCCGGAGGCCAATACCGTTGAATTGTGTCCACAGTACCCCAAATTCGACCCGGCAAGGCCAATTTAAGCGCTAATCCACTTGTCATGGGTGGAGTAAGGAAATCGATTTTAAGAGCCCTTTAAGTCGAAATAAAGGGCTTCATCGTGTGGACGGGTGCAGGTTTACATCGATTTAATGCTGCTAAATTCTACCTAAAGTCCTAGTGTAGATCAGGGCTTAATAATTTAATCTTGAGTTTTCCCATTTGTTCTTTGCTTTTACGTTTGATCAAATGATCTCCTCCATATAGCTTTCTAGCTCTTTCTATTTCTCCAGCACTTTTTTAACCCACTCTGCCACTTTCAGAGGGTTTATATCCCCTAGATTCACATCCTTGACAAGTGTTTTTATTATTATTACAGTTAGATTTTTCTCTTTACTCTTTCCTGTCTTTCTGCCTGTTGTTTCTTTGTTTAGCTCTAGCATGTCCACCCTTTTCTTTTTCCTAACCTGTGACCAGTCTTCTCCTCCGCTATTTCTTTCATCATTTTCTAGACTGGTTTCAGTATTCTTCTTTACATCTTCCATCTCCTTCAGACTGAGCCAAGCCCAGCCAGCACACTGCTGCTGCTGCTGCTGTTGGTTTTAATAGCAAGTCTGCTGATCCCCTCAGCCAGTGAGGTGGGTTGGCTAATCAGGCAGCTCAACTGGGGCGTCGTTGCACTCATTAGACTGCCTGGGGGGGTTAAGTTTGCAGGTAAGCACACTAGCTGCAGTCCTTACTTCTAACATTGAGTTGGATTTTCAAAATGTACCTGCTGAAAGTCCTTCTGAGGACCTAGAACTATGCACTCGGTGCAATACAAAATTAGGCATCATTCTCATACAACACATAAATACTTTTTTGTGGGCGAGTAAGTTTAAACTACATGCTGAAAGCCAACCAAATTTCCACTCTAGAGCCTTGCATACGCTCTATGAAGCAAGCATACTTAGAAAATATGCAAAATTTCACAATACACATCCTTTCACTTCATGTCAACACACCTCTGTCAGGGCATGTCTTAAGAAAAACAAAACCCCACAACCATGCACACAGGGGATCTGACTAATTTGCCATCTAGTCCAATATCCTGTCTATGACAGTGACCATTATCAGCTGTATGAGTAAAAGGTGCAAGACACCCAAGTAGTGGGCAATTATGTTGCTTTCAGAGAAGTTTCCTTCTGCTTCCCAATAGGGGTTGGCTAATGACTGAGGCATGAGTGTTTATATTTCTTCCAAAACCTAGGAGTAACCCGAGGTCAAACCTTTGCCATGGCAATGGAAATAATGTCCTGGTAGAAAAGAATCTGCCACCTTTCAAGACAGTTCATATATAGCAGCCGTAGCTTGTGAGCCGCATGCAGCTCTTTAAGGGATCAACTGCGGCTTGCAGAGCTTGAGGTTTTTCCCCGTGGGGGAGGAGAGGAGATGAGCCGGCACTCGCGGCTCCAGCTACATGGTGGCAGGGGGTGAGGATTGGGGTTTCCCCCTGCAGAGGGGCGAGCCACTGTTCGTGGCTTCAGCCCCTTAGCAGGGTGGCAAGAGTTGGGGCTTCACCCCTGTAATGGGGCACCAAGACTAGTGTGTGATTCATTTCAATTTTTGGTACAACATACTGCTGTGAATTGCTGTACTCTGTGATGAAGTTCGTAAAATCGAAACATCGTGCAGTCCTTATAAATCAACATCCAAACGAGCTCCTCCATACTGCCTTGACAACATATCAACCAGATTTCCAAAGACTTTTTACCAGGATGGAGACCCACAAGGCCTCTAGTTCTAGCAGTAATTAGCCGTGATACAGTAAGTAGGATGTTAATATTTTTTTAAATGCATGTGTAAAGGTTGTTTGTGTCTTGCAGCTCTCAAACTTCCGAAGATTATCATATGCGGCTCAGAGGGTCAGTAAGTTTGGCCACCCCTGATATATAGAATACAGAAAAGAGGAAAAGGGAGAGTTGTTGTCCTCCTTTTAGTCCTCCACTGGCCCAGAAGGCACTTTGGACTTGCTAGACAACCAAGGATCCCAGGTTATACCTGAAGAAAACAAAGACCTCTTGAAGAAGGGACTCTGTCATCCAGACTGGGAACACCTACAGTTAACAGCCTGGGCATTGGAAAAGAAGTGTAGTTCAGCATGGAGTCTCCATTAGCCTGTCATATAATTTGGTATCCAGACAGAACCCAAACAGGATTTCATTCATTGATCTGGTAAAATTTACATTTCAGGTGTGAGAAGAAACAAAAAACTCATTGCAGTGCC
The DNA here is from genome assembly GCF_965152235.1 of Eretmochelys imbricata. NCBI lineage: Eukaryota > Metazoa > Chordata > Testudines > Cheloniidae > Eretmochelys > Eretmochelys imbricata. The sequence goes on along the minus strand of NC_135575.1, from coordinate 112,593,140 downwards.
CAGCAAAATGGGGGCCTGGTCATGTTTAATCACAATGACAAATTAGACAATAAGATGTGGCTGGCCTTTCTAGTTGCCGTTACCTCCAAAAGGAACATTTTGGAATTAGCTTCCATCATCTTACAAGAATTTCACTGCCTTTGTATACAGAAAAGGTTATTCATATAGCTCCAGAAACCTTTCTCGTCAAGATAAATTCCTCTTTCCACAATTCCTGGAAAACAGTTCTCCAGTCATTTTGGTCTAACTCTTGGAAGGTTGTGGCATAAGTGGACATTCTTAGAGCTCTAAAGAAGCATCTCAAGCATATGGAATACATATGCCAGTTGTATCCTATTCATCTCATTCTATCCAAAATGCCAAGGCCTTATGGCCTCAAGGTTGCTGATAGCAAGATGTAAAAATCATACACCAGCTGGCATGCTAGGCATCTGGGAAACTATTCACAGCAGTCCTTAGAGTCACCGGAAGAAAAAATATATGAGCCTGATCAGACAACATTTTGTAAAGTTACCATTGTTCTGCAAAGGCATCCTTTGATAGGAAGGTGCTTCCAGATTCCAGTTCCCACATAACTCCTTAGTTTACAAAGCTCTTGCTTTATTTGCGGGGGGGAGGGACTTCCATTCCTGCCTATTATTGTAGTATAATATTTAAACTCTGATTGTCCTTTCCCTCCCTACTTCCAGATTCATTGCTTGCTTCTTCCCATGGGTAATGAAAGAGGAGTAAAACTGCAACAGAATGAGAAATATCTTGCCTGGTAATTTTTTTTCTTTTAGCACTTCTCTCTGAATTCAACCCACCCTGATAGTCTGGTAAATGATCACAATAGAAAATTTCTTGAAAGGGAGAATTATATACAGTTTTGCATAGTGTTTCTTCAGCTACAATCGAGCTCTTCTGGTAGTCTGAGCTGAAGGGAGGAGCCTCCAGCAACAATGGACTGCCTCCGAATTCCACAGTTGGGGGCTTTAGTCCATGAGTAATGAAATTGGGAGAAGCTGCTAAAAAAGAAAATTATCAGGTAAGAAATTCCTCACTCCAGTGTAATAAAACACAGATGGGAAAAAGCAACCCAAATAGAGAGTTAACAGCTATATTCACTATTCTCATGAGATTAACTCAGGGTTGCAGGTTCCTGCTGCTTCTGTTCTGGCCAGTGTCCATGGGGTGATAGCCAGCAAAAGAACATGTCCCCAGGAAACTTATTTGGTCAGTGCTGAAAGCCATTTGTCAGTCTGAGAAAAAACTGTCATCCCTTGAACGGCACCCCGACCTGTGGCTTTCTAGCATTCCCACAGAATTGCTCCAGGTCTGCAGAGTGATACCCATGCTGCAGGAATTCTCACCCCTGAGAACAGGCTTCAGAATTGCTTCCCAGGTGCATAGCTTCATTTCAGCATGCTGATCTTTTCAGTGTTTTCTGCCCTCTAAGTTTTGCAATGTCTTTACATTTCATTTTGCCTCAGAGGTAAACCAGCCAATGAGAGTGCTGTACTGAGCCTCCCTGTTTAATTTCATTAGCTGCCTTACAGTAAATTCAGGACGTCCAGCAAAAGCAGTAGAGACTTTTATTTATGCTCTTTTTCCAGGGTGCACTACCATTTAGGGAACAGAGGACTTACCTTGGGGCAGGGGGAAGAGAAGGAGTGCATAGCTCAGTTGACCCTCAGTTCCAGCTATGCACAGTAGCAGATAACATGTATAATAGACTAGAATTCTTTTTCTTCTTATAACTAGGAAGGCAGTATATTAACTCTTTCCCAAGCATTTTATTTGTGTCTATCAGTGCATATTAATATATTTAAAAAGCAAAAAAACCAAAATGTAAAGTCCTACAGCTCACCAAGATGCTACCTCTCGTTATTGTTTCTCACTATTCATTAGGAGTCTCTCCCTCAAAGTCCTTACTAAGTCTACTACTCTCTTCCTGAATTTTATTAAGAAGGCATAGCATTGATTTGGATTCCCCAAAAGATTTTTTCCATTTTGTAGCACATGTAGTTTAGCTGTGGAAAAATAAGGAGACTTCCAGAACTACTTCTCAAAATTGCCTTTTTTGCAGCACCTAGTTTGTATCTCCTGCCTGTGCACTTGTATCAGGGAAAATTTTGTTCTATGCCCCAATATATTAAATCCCTTTTCTGTTTTTAGCTTTGTTACGTGTTTTCCCTATCTTATAAGTCAGGTAAAGATATAATTCATGTGCTGTGATTGCTTATTCTCTCATTAACGTCAAACACAGTCAAATACATTCTTTATATATGGGCATAAGGAATAAAAACCAAAAAGTGAAACAAATTATGGGTACCCACTACAGATCAGCAGGAGAAAAGGAAAATGAGAATGGGGGAAAGAGGTACACACTCTAAAGATACTTCAAGCTACTGCATACTGTACTCATGAGGGAATTAACCACCAGGCTAGCTGTTGGGTAATAAATACAGCCAAAGAGTTCCAAGTTATGCAAAAGGCAATTTTGTTAGGTTTCAGAAAATAGCACCCTGAGGAGAAGCCATCCTAGATCAACTTTATATTGATTGATCAAGAATAGAGAAATTAAAGGAACACTTGGAACTAGTGACCACAAGCTATTTGAATTCCACAAGGTAATTAATAAGCTCATTAAATACAGAGGAACCAGGGTATTAAGAACAAGGAAATAAGAAACCTAGGGTCAGATTCACTAGCCATACTCAAGCTGCTTTGAGCTGCTCCAGTGATGCAAAGCAGCTATGAACCCAGCTTAACTTGCCAGAAACCACTAAAGTTTCTGTGTGCTAGAAGCTGAGTTAAAGTAAAGATTTCAGTGTATACAACTGTATGCTGCTCCTCCTGGTAGGGTTGCCAAGTCTCCAGGATTGTCCTGGAGTTTCCAGGAGTTAAAGATTTAATCTTTAAAGATTATGTCATGTGATGAAACTTCCAGGAATATATCCAACCAAAACTGGCAACCCTACCCCCTGGGGATCCTCAACTGAAGATCTTTTTGTTGCTCCACTTTCAGAAGACTAAAGAGGAGGATCATGCTATCCCCCGGTCCTGGGGTTGCCTAAGATCCCAGGGAAGCGAAAAAAAGAACATGCTTCAACTTTGTTGGTCCTTTCCAAAGGAGTGAAGAGGTTTTTTGGTGTCCTGCTCCAGGAATAGGGGTCAAAACGACACTAAATACTAGAGCAACTTTAAGGGGAAGTGAGGGAGGGTAAACAGACTCTACTATAGTGAAATTGCTTATAGTGAGGTCATTTTTTAAAAATTAAATAAAAAAAGGACTTCACTGTGATTCAGTAATAAATGGTTACAGAAAACAGATTGTCCTTGTAATATCATAACTCTCTCTAGTTATATTCATATCAGGGTGGAATGTTCACATTTATTTTTCCAGAAGTGAACTTTCATGCTTTTAGATTTCCCTGAGTAGGTCTGAACAATAGCAAGTATGATTAGATATTCAAGATAACTAGGAGTCCGGAAGTTTTACCTAATCCATCTTGACTGTGCAACATTTCTGTGTAGAACACACTGTAGTTCACGCTGGGTGACAGCATATCTATTTTAGTTATATAAGGGATCAAAACTGTGTAAAACCTTCTGTAATGAATGAAACTTGAAGACTTGTGTAATGAAACTAATCTAAATTCTCTCCTGATTTCAAGCTTTGCTATAAACCTGAAACTTGGGCCAAATTTGTCTATATTTGCAACCCATTTGATGAACCTGGAATGATTTATGATTTCAGTTGAAAAACAAAAAACAAAACAAAAAAGGTTTTGCATGGTTTAGACTCAAAAGCAGGTATAACAGTAGTTTCGATTTAGTTTCACTTTGGCTTTTTAGGTTTGTTCAAATCCAAAACTCTAAGCAAACTTCAGCACATCTGAATTAAAACAAAATATGTCTAGCACAAGTAACTCTACAATGTAAAATAGTCTCACAGAAAACCTCCCCATCTTACATTTTCTGAATTTAAATTTGAATTTAAATTACAGAAATATGAGGAGTTTGGAGAGAGGGAAAAGTAAGAATAAATGTAGTAAAAAACTTAAATATATTCAAATATAGTAAAAATCTTAAATTAATCAAACTGTACCATAAAATCTCTATGGATAGAAGTTCCATGCTTCAATAATAAGAGTATAGAAGTAGGAATATACTACCAAACACCAGGGTGGTGACAATGACTGTGAAATGATCAGGCTGAAAAACCAGTAATGGGGGATTTCAACTACCCCCATATTGACTCGGTACATGTCACCACAGGACGGGATGCAGAGATTAAAATGTCAGGACTCTATCAATGATTACTTCTTGGAGCAACTAGTCCTGGAACCCACAAGGGAGAAGCAAATCTTGGGTTTAGTCCGAAGTGGAACACAGGATCTGGTCCAAGAGGTGAAAATAAGTGAACTGCTCAGTAATACCTATCATAAGGTAATTAAATTTAACATCCTTTGGGGGGGTAAATACCAAAGAAACCCACAACAGTAGCATTTAACTTCAAAAAGAGGATCTACACAAAAATGAGGAAGCTAGTTAAATGGAAATTAAAAGGAACACTCACAAGAGTGAAATGCTTGCGAAGTGCATGGACACTATTTTAAAATACTATAATAGAGACTCAGATGAAATCTGTGCCCCGATTCAAAAAAAAAGTAAGAGGACCAAAAAAAAGTCACAATGGCTAAACAGCAAAGTAAATGAGGTGGTTAGAGGCAAAAAGGCACCCTTTAAAAGTTGGAAGTCAAATCCTACTAAGGAAAATAGAAAGGATCATAAACTCTGGCAAGTCAACTGTAAAAGTATAATTCAGCAGGCCAAAAAAGAATGTGAAGAGCAACTAGCAAAAGACACAAAAACTAACTACCAAAAAATGGGTTAAGTGCATCAGAAGCATGAAGCCTGCCAAATAATCAGTGGGGCCAGTGGACTATCAAGGTATTAAATAAGCACTCTAGGAAGATAAGGCCATTGCAGAGAAGCTAAATGAATTCTTTGCGTCAGTCTTCACTGCAGAGGATGTGAGGGAGATTCGCACACCTGAGCCATTCTTTTTGGATGTCAAACTGAGGAATTAGCCTGGATTGAGGTGTCAATAGAGGAAGTTTTGGAACAAATTGATAAACGGTACAAAGGATAACAGTCAATAGGACCAAGGTTATTGAGGTTATTATAAAACCAAGAGTTCTGAAGGAACCCAAATATAAAATTGCAGAACTACTAACTCTGGTATGTAAGCTATTGCTTAAATCAGACTTTATACCAAATGACTGGAAGGTAGCTAACATAATGCCGATTTTTAAATAAGGCTCCAAAGGTGATCTCGGCTATTACAGGCCAGTAAGCCTAACTTCAGTACCAGGAAAAATTGGCTGAAACTATAGTAAGGACAGAATTGTCAGACATATAGATGAACACAATATGTTGGTGAAGAGTCAACATGGCTTTTGTAAAGGGCAATCATGCCTCACCAATCTCTTTGAATACTTTGAGGATGTCAACAAGCATGTGGACAAGGGTGATCCGGTTGATCCAAGTATACTTGGACTTTTGGAAAACCTTTGACAAGGTCCCACATCAAAGGCTCTGAAGCACAATAAGCAGTCATGGAATAAGAGGAAAGGTCCTCTCATGGACAGGTAACTGGTTAAAAGATAGGAAACAAAGGGTAGGAATAAATGGTCAGTTTTCACAATGGAAAATGGTAAATAGCAGCGTCTCCCAAGGATCTGTACTGGGACCTAAGCTGTTCAATGTATTCTTAAATGACCTGGAAGAGGAGGTAAACAGTGAGGTAGCGAAATTTGAAGCCAAGGTGCAGTGGCAGTCAAAAAAGCTAATAGAATGTTAGGAAAGGGATAGGTTATAAGACAGAAAATATCATGATGTCACTATCTATATCCATGGTATGTGCACACCTTGAATACTACATGCAGTTCTGGTTGCCCCCATCTGAAAAGAAGAGAAGGGCAATAAAAATAATTAGGGGTATGGAACAGCTCCTATATGAGGAGAGATTAAAAAGATGGGGACTGTTTATCTTGGAAAAGAGATGACTAATGGGGGATATGATAGAGTTCTATAAAATCATGACTGGTGTGGCAAAAGTGAATGAGGAAGTGTTATTTACACCTTCATGTAACACAAGAATCAGGGTCACCCAATGAAGTTAATAGGCAGCAGAATTTAAACCAAACAGAAGGAAGTACTTCATTACACAATGTGCAGTCAACCTGTGGAACTCGTTGCTAGGGGATGTTGAGAAGGCCAAAAATATAGCTACATTCAAAAAAGAATTAGATAAGTTCATGAAGGATAGATCCATCAATGGATATTAGCCAAGGTGGTCAGGGAGGCAACCTGATTGCCTGGGTGTCACTAAACCTCTGTCTGCCAGAAGCTGGGACTGGATGACATGATGGATCACTCAATGACTTGCCCTCTTCTGTTCATTCTCTTTGAAGCCTCTGGCAATGGCCACAGTTGGAAGACAGGATTCTTGGGTGAATAGACTATTTGTCTAACCCAGTGTGGCCATTCTTATGTTCTTATTAACAACATTCTCCTCCATGTTCTGAGAGCTAAGAACATTGTTCTTTGTTAAGAAGATAGAGAAATAAAATCCATCAAGTAGCATTTTATTCATGGTATTCATAAGCCTATTAATTCTCATTTATCAGTTCTTAAAATGGTGATGAGAAGCATCACTAGAGAGCCAGTTTACTCAAAGGAGGAGTAATGTTCAGATAAATCAATTTTGAGTTGTAATTGAAGATAAGCGAGAGTGGCTGAAAATACTGCATGGAAATGTCAGCTATCGATTACAGTAGCAAGGTTTCCTACCTTCCCATTTTCCTGCCACATTTTTTTTGAATCAGTTTTAAAATCTAGAGATCATGGATGCTGGATGTCATCTCCCACAGAATAATAGTGATTGCAAAGAGCTCTCTACATCATGGTTCTGTACACTTGGATGTTTCAAGGAATGCCTTTTGATTAGTTATAAGGAAATTTAGTGCCAAGTTTTCCTCCACCTCACTCCCTCAGACTTCTTGATAGTTCTAGATGTAAAGACCATATTCTAATGCAGATGCACAAGGGAGCAGAAATACTGTTGTGTCAGCAACCTTAATTTTGTACCTCAGCATGCAGTAAGATGGGGTGCAGGACAGAAGTGGGATAGAGCTGATGAATCTATAGTCACACTGGTTCATTCACCATTCCCCAATCCCACAAGAAAGAGTAGAGTAGTGGCTGCTGAGCAGATTCAAATGGGAGGAGGGTTCCCATACAGAGATCTCTGCTGAGCACCTTGGACAGTCAACTGATTCCAGGACTTGGCCATAAAGAATGATGTAAACATTCTAAACCAGATTATTTTTAATGTAGGATTTGGTTTGGTTTTTTTACTCTCCAATCTGTGAGAATATTCACTGAGACTGCAGTAATTCTTCTGTAGATGAAAGTCTTCTGTATACACAAGTGTGGCCTCTGAAATTTTGGCCTAAAAGCCTGAAAACAATGTCACACCTGATTACTTTATCAAATTTTAATTAATGGACTAATGCAGGGGTTCTCAAATGGGGTCATGAGGTTATTACATGGGGGTCGTGAGCTGTTCGCCTCCATCCGAAACCCTGCTTTGCCTCCAGCATTTATAATGGTGTTAAATATATTAAAAAATGTTTTTAATTTGTAAGGGGGAGTTGCACTCAGAGGCTGGCTATGTGAAAGGGGTCACCAGTATAAAAGTTTGAGAACCACTGGACTAATGGGACTACCTGTACCCCAGTACATGAGTATTCAAACACTGAACTGATTTTTGTATTAAACAAGAGATGGGTGCTCATATGCACTAGGAAATGTTTTCTATTTTTATCAACTATATATATTGTCAGTGTTTAAAATAGACTCTGTTCAGGCTAAGCTAGCTAGTCCTAAACCCCAACCCCAGCCAATAACAGCTAGATCATGCATAAATCAGTTTGGGCTACCTATTTAAACACTCATGAAGCTTTTCATTTCACTCTAGATTAAAATGCTGTTCTCCTCCATCCCTAGGATAAAAGTATATCTAAGAGGTTCTGAAAAGTGGCTCATAATTATCCTGGTTGGATGTAGAGTTTCTTACTATCTTTGATCTATAATGTAGTAACGTGTCAGCCAGACCAAAGTAGTTTTATGTGTAGTAAATAAGACAAGCTGAGTAGCTTTATGGTTAATTGATTAAAATGTTCTAAAGAAGGTGCAAGATCAAAGAGCAACTTAATGGTTTTATGTTACTTTAGAGAACTGTCAGTCCACTGGTCTGACAAGGGTGACCTTGGGCAATGAGGTAACAGGCAATTTTTAAAAAGTCCCAAAACTCATATTGTGTTTATTTAGCTTTGGCACCCTTATTTCCTTTAGAGGAATATGTGTGTTTTGTTTTATTGCACCAATGCTGTGTGACAGGTTACATTTCGTTATCATTTTAGGTGATGCAGCACAAAAATACAATGAACAAGACTGGCCACTTTCCATATGCTTTCCCTGACAAAATCAGATTAACAAGCTGCCTCATCATTAGTGGAAAACAGTTTTTAAAAAAACACAGCTGAGGGGCAATATCATCATACAGGGCCTGATCCTGTGAGTTGTTGAGCCTTCTCAACCAACCCCATTAGAATCAGGCCCATAATGAAGAGTACTTTGGGGAGAGGGAGATGCCCAAGGGTCATTTACTTGCTGAGCATCAAAATTCAACATGCTTTAATGGCATCATTCTTTGGCTCACGGATCTGAATATTTTAGGGAGGAAATTGTTAAAATAGCTCAAAAAAAAAAAGGAAATAAAAGAAAATCACCTAAAAATGTGTCTACTTAGCTACTTATCTGACTCCCATCATTATAGAACATGAGCACCTCACAATCATTATTGGATTTTGTCCTCACAACACTGTGTGGTAGGGAAGTACTATCCCCATTATACAGATGGGAAACTGAAGCACAGGATAGCTTAAGCGACTTGCCCATGGTCACAAAGGAAGTCTGGGGCTGAGCCAGGAATTTAACATATGGTCCCAGGCCAGTTCCTATCCATTTGACCATCCTACCCTCAGCCAGTTCATACTTTCCTATCAACATGAAGGTAAGCAGATATATAGTTAAGGCACAAGATGGCTTTCTACACCAAAACAATATAGGACTCCATTCCTACTTAGTGTTTCCCATGCTTGGGTTTCTCAAAAACTGCACTTCCTTGCTGTCAAGTCAAACACACATACCCTTCTTAGCATCTGTGTTACTAAAATAACACACTTCAAGTATCAACTTAAATGAGAAAATGTCTTGTTCTGACTCTACAGTTTCTCCAGCCCCTTGTTGAGGTCAGCCTTTTTTTTCCAAACTCCTGGTCCTGCTGCCTCGCATTTCCACAAGCCTCTTTCTCTTAAATAGGGTGACCAGAGAGCAAGTGTAAAAAATTGGGATAGGGGTAGGGGGTAATACGTGCCTATATATGAAAAAGCCCCCCAAATCGGGACTGTCCCTATAAAATCGGGACATCTGGTGACCCTTCTCTTAAAGCTCCTGCCCCTCACTGCAGGTATCTCCAGCGAGGCCTTTCCCTCAGTTTTCTCTAACCCAGGATTCCCTTCAGGTCTCTCTCCTCCTCAGTGATGGAATAGACTCCTCACAGGAAATCCAGCCCTCCCCCCGCAGCTATTATCAGGAGATTCCGGTCATCTGACCCACCCACCCCCCAAGCCTAAATTCATCATTTGGGGCTGGAAAATGAGGCATGGGTGGGACTGATCCCTATTCCCTAAAAGCGTGAGTCCTCATTGGTACAGGCACCCATGAACCTCTCCAGCACTCAGATCCATAGTAATTAGAGCTATCCCCCCACTCTTGGAAAATTGAGCAGTCTTCCCAATCACACATGGCTGATGATCGTGTTCCAGTCTTAGTATCATACTTTGACTAGACTCTCTTCTATTTATGTGAAGATATCCATCTCAGTTCATCAACTAGCCAGATCTTCCTGTCACTCCACACTTAAAAAGAAAAAAAAAGGCTAACATCCCACTTCATTGCTGCTCCTCCCACTGAGACCTTCATGCTGTAGCACAGTGGTTCTCAAACTTTTGTAGTGGTGACCCCTTCCACTTAGCAAGCCTCTGAGCGCGACCCCCCTTATAAATTAAAAACACTTCTTAATATATTTAACACCATTATAAATGCTGGAGGCAAAGCCAGGTTTGGGGTGGAGGCTGACAGCTTGTGACCTCCCATGCAATAACCTCGTGATGCCCTGAGGGGTCCTGACCCCCAGTTTGAGAACCCCTGCTGTAGCACAAATAAGGACCTAATGCTTTCCAAGGTAAGAGAAAAACAGCCTATTTGAGCTGACCCATTGGAAGCTTTGCTATGTAACTGATCGTCTCTCTTTCCTGGGGTCACTGTGAACTAAGAACCTTTGAGTAAGGGGAACTGCTATGTTCTGGGATAATGCCTTCTGAGACACTTCCAGGTAGGCCTTTGTTTGGAAAAGAAGAGTTTTATTCATAGTCTCAAGTCAAATAAAAACTCTTGGACAGTCAAATCAGAAAAAAAATAGTTTCCCTTGATTTTGTCAAGTCCCTTGGGATTTGTTTTACTAGAAAGGGTTATTGTACAGTAACTGAAAGTTGATTCTTCTGGAGACAATGTAATTTACACTACATGCAGAAAAACCGAGCTAAAACCTTTGCTATTCAAATAAGGACTTTGTCTTAGAAAATCTCTTTACTTCATACAAATCATAAATATGGCTTTTGGAGGTGTCAAGTCCTTATTTTGCTCTGTGGTTAGACTTTGGGACTTCATATTAGTGATTTATGGTTTTGAAAATACAAATAGCAAAGAATTGTGGTGATTTAATATTCAATGCACACACTCACTTTATTCAAGTACAAATGGTGCCTAGAGGTCCATAAAAATCACTGAATTAGGCCCCACAGAATCTGTTTTATTGCATTCTACCTTGAAGATACAATTACTTGCTTTAATATAAAATGGTCATACTCCATTCTTCAAGGTGATCAAGTGTAGTTTTGTGGACTGCAGGTTCCTTTGTTGCTAAGAACTGTATCAAAGCCTCTGGGTTTATCACCTTCCACTTTAATCACATTTTTTTTACTGAATGCTTTTTTCTCCATCCACTCTCCCCTATACAGATCTCTCAGTCACAATCCCATTTTGAGTGTTGGGCCCAATTTTTCCATTGCCTGAAATGGACTATAGTTAGCTCATTATGTGCAGTTTTCATGTTGTAAAGTATTTTTTAAAATAACTCACTAGAATTTGTATTTCATTGTTTATCTTTCCAAGTTAGGAGTGGTTCCCAGTTTATGTCCCATGTTCACCTATCAGAATGTGCTTACTGATCATTTGATTTCCATCTATATTATTGGTATTGAGTCTTTCTATATTTTGTAATGAATCTATGGCTATATATTTATCACTCAAGCTGTGTATACTGCATGTGACACTGGCAAATAGAACTGAGGCCTTTATCACTTTAGTTACAGGAGATTGCGGTGTCTCTCTATTTACATTTTTCTATACATCGCTTTCCAAATTATGCCTATCACCTTAGCAAGAGGTGCCTCATTACATAAACAAAAAAAAAAATAGGTCTAACAAAAAGGTCTATGTAACAATGTTCCCTTAAAATGATCAGGTGAACTAGAACTTTCCTGAACACACATACTTTATGCTTCAAACAAGGGCTGTGGTGGATAGCCCGTGAAAGCAGATTGAAAAAGCAAAGAGCTAAAGATATAAAAGCAAACTTCAAGAATTTCTTAGGTATATCACAAAACAAACAAACAAACAAACCAAGAAGCTTGCACAAGAATTGGTCCACTAAATCACCAGAAACTAAAAGGAAAAGTTAAGGACATTGATGGGAAGACCAAATGATTTATTTGCATCACTTGCACCATGGAGGATGCTGGGGAGATACCTGTTCTTTCCTAGTAATAAAGATGAGGTACTGTTAGAAACTGAGGGGTTGCAAGAAGAGGTACTAGAGCAAACTGATAAATTTAAAAAAACAGTAAATCACCAAACATAGATGAGATTACAGTAAAGAGTCTGCAGAAGTTTTAAGTATGAATTAGCTGAACTGCTAGCTAAAATAAGCAATCTCATTAAAAACAGCTACTATACTGGTGTTTTGATGAGTAATACAAATTGCACCTGTGTTTTAAAAATGCTCCAGGGGTAATCCAGGGAATTAAAGACTAGTAAACCTTACATATGTACCTGGTAAATTGGTTGAAACAATAAAGTAAAGAGAATAATAAAACATCTGGAAGATCATAATATGATAGGGTTTAACCAGCAGTTCCTGCAAAAGGAAATTCTGTCTGACTAATCTGTTACAACTCTTTGAATGTGTCAAGGTAGTGGACAATGGAGAACCAGTTGCCACTTATTTAGACTTTCAAACGGCCTTTGACAAGATCCCTCACAACAGGCTGCTAAAGAAACAGAGTAGAAAGAAAAGGAGTACTTGTGGCACCTTAGAGACTAACAAATTTATCTGAGCATAAGCTTTCCTGAGCTACAGCTCACTTCATTGGCTGCATTCAGTGATGTTAGCTGTAGCTCACGAAAGCTTATGCTCAAATAAATTTGTTAGTCTCTAAGGTGCCACAAGTACTCCTTTTCTTTTTGCGGATACAGACTAACACGGCTGCTACTCTGAAACCTGTCATTATGCAAGAGTAGAAAGACACAGTATTGTTTTTGGATCAAAAACTGGCTAAGAGATAGAAAACAAGGAATAAAAATAAATGGTCATTGCCTTTTCAACTTAAATAAATAAATTATTACATAGATTTCTAACTGGTAACGTCGTGTCGCCTCTAACAGTTGCAAGCCATCATACAATCAATTATGTAAAAACTTTCATTTTGTTGGACAATGATGCTGTAAATTACTTTCCTATTCATTTATTTAGATTTAAATAATAAAAAGATACACCTACAAGTCTCTAGACATTCTAATATATAATCAGTAATAAACAAAATCACAATAGCCTTAAAATAATCATTCAACAGGAATTCAGCCATGCATCTACAAAAAAAACTACTTTCTACTCCTTTACCATTCTTGGAAGTATACCCTCACCCCTATTAAACAGATATCTTTTGAAGAGTGCCTGGAAAATCACCCATGTGTTTCACATTTCATATTTAATTTACAACTTAGTTCAATCTTCATCAATTGCTTCACTTTACATATTTTAATTATTAATTATTTGCTGAATTCCAACTATTTAAAGTACAGGACAGAGTACCATTTGCAAGAATGATTTTACCTGATGGTTTACATGATGAGTTCAGAATTACATCCATTATTTTAAAATTGCTCCAGAATACTACAGATTGTGCTTCTGTGGTTTAGCTCCTAAACACCCACTTCAATGTAGTTAATGTTAAGTTAAACTGATAAGTCATGAATGGAAAAGTACTCAAAGGATCATTCCTTATTGCTTTTGAAACAATATGCTGTTAGTAGTACACATTGCTTAACTGACTGCACTTGTAATTACTATACTGTTCTCATTTATGTGGATGTAAATTTACAAATAAAACAGTTGATGTGAGAATACTTAGCAGAAACTCTTGGAAGACACCATCAGGGAGGAAGACCTTGGGAGACATCTTCTGAGTTGGCTAAAATTATTGATTGCACCAGAAAAATACACAACATTCATAATTCAGTATATACTGGTCAGGATTGTGTTGTATTAGCCATTTAGGAAAGACACCACCATGAACAGAAGTAAATTGTCAGCAAGATTTATCTAAGTTAATATTATGAATTGTGGGAGTAAAGTATGGAGATTTAAGGACAGAAATTCAAATGTAAATAGACAAGATGTCCCAGTGCAGTCAGGGCCAGAAATGGGATTTTGGAGAGGGCCAACAAGATGTGCCCTCATTGGTCCCCTCACCTAAAAACTAAGCTGGTTCCCGGTTATGGTGAAGGTAATGCCATTTCAGGAACATTTTCCTGAACTTGATTCTGATGTAGTGTAATTGAATTTAACTAGGGCTGTCAAGTGATTAAAAATATTGTGATTAATTGCACGATTACAAAAATTAATTGTGATTAATTGCGTTGTTAAACAATAATGGACTACCATTTATTTAAATATTTTTGGATGTTTTCTACATTTTCAAATATATTGCTTTCACTTACAACACAGAATACAAAGTGTATAGTGCTCACTTTATTATTTATTTTTATTACAAATATTTGCACAGTAAAAAACAAAAGAAATAGTATTTTTCAATTCACCTCATACAAGTACCATAGTACAATCTCTTTATCATGAAAGTTGAACTTAAAAACGTAGAATTACGTACAAAAAAATAACTTCATTAAAAATGAAAACAATGCAAAACTTTAGAGCCAACAAGTCCACTCAGTCCTACTTCAGCCAATTGCTCAGACAAACAAACTTGATTACAATTTGCAGGACAGAATGCTGCCTGCTTCTTGTTTACAATGTCACCTGAAAGTGAGAACAGGCGTTTGCATGGCACTATTGTAGCCGGTATTGCAAGCTATTTACGTGCCAGATGTGCTAAAGATTCATATGTCCTTTTATCTTCAACCACTATTACATAGGACATGTCAAATCTGCTGTGAAAGTGTTCTTAAAATAAACGTGAGCTGGGTCATGATCCGAGACTGCTATAACATGAAATATATGACAGAATGTGGGTAAAACAGAGCCAAAGACCTACAGTTCTCCCCCAAGGAGTTCAATCACAAATGTAATTAATGCATTATTTTTTAATAAGCATCATCAGTATGGAAGCATATCCTCTGGAATGGTGGCTGGAGCATGAAAGGGTATACAAACGTTTAGCATATCTGGCACATAAATACCTTGCAACGCCAGCTACAAAAGTGCCATGTGAACACCTGTTCTCACTTTCAGGTGACATTGTAAATAAGAGGCAGGCAGCAGCATCTCCTGTAAATGTAAACAAACCTGTTTGTCTTAGCAATTGGCTGAACAAGAAGTAGGACTGAGTGGACTTGTAGACTCTAAAGTTTTACATTGTTTTGTTTTTGAGAGCAGTTATGTAACAAAAAAATTTACATTTCTAAGTTGCACTTTCATGATAAAGAGAATGCACTACAGTACTTGTATGAGGTGAACTGAAAAATACTATTTCTTTTATCATTTTTACAGTGCAAATATTTGTAATAAAAATAATAATATAAAGTGAGCACTATAAACTTAGTATTCTGTGCTGTAATAGAAATTGATATATTTGAAAATGTAGAAAAACATCCAAAAATATTTAATAAATTTCAATTGGTATTCTATGTTTAACTGTGCGATTAAATCACGATTAATTTTTTTTAGTTAATCATGTGAATTAACTGCGATTAACTGATAGCACTAAATTTAACTCAATGCTGTTACTTGTAAAAATTACAGAGTATCTTTTCTAATACTGAAAAAGGAGCTCTATGATGACAACGCAAACATTATGTATATTGAACTATTCTCTCTTTCACGCTATCTTTGCTTCACTGTAGAGCTTCTTCCTAGAACCTTCCCCAGCTTCTCCTGTCTCTAGTTTTCTTCTACAGATTTAAAGAAACAGTACATAGTCCAGGGGTAAAAGTAACATAGAAGACTTACCAGTATGGGGGCCTGGCTCCAGGTCCCCAGAAGGGGCAGGGCCTCGGGCGGAAGGGGCAGGGTTGGGGGTCAGCCTCCCCCAGCCAGCTGCCTGGCCTTCCACGCTGCCTACCCCACACCACCCGGGGCTCCGGTGGCAATTTAAAAGGGTCTGGGGCTCCAGCCACTGCCACAGTAGCAGCAGCAGCAGCCCGGAGCCTCAGGCCCTTTTAAATCACCTGGCCCGAGGGCAACTGCCCTTTTTACCCCTCGCCCCCCACCCATTGCGGCCCTGCTGGTAGGGTCCATTAAACGTTAAAGTGCTGCCGTGGTAGCGCTTTAACATCATCTGCATACGGACTGGTGCCAGCAGCCACTTTCACCCCTGACAGCATCTCACAGTTGAAGGTATATAGTGTAAAGCCAGAGTAAGTGAAGTCAGAATAAGTTTCCCTATGTGCATATACTGGGGACTATGGCCCCATGAGGAAAGAGAGCTCCAACTTCATGAATCCTGGGGCCTCCACTCCCCTTGGAGGGTCAGCCCATCAATTTAGCTTCCTGTCCCCTATCCGGTGTCCCCACCTCACCATTGCTGTACTCTCTCATTAATGTTCATAGCAGCATGTATTTTGGCTAGTTCCCCATGTAGAAATACTCCTTGTTAGGCATAGGTTTGCCAACTGTCTAATAACGCAAACCCAAATGCTCTTGCCCCACCCACTGCTCCGCCCGTGCCCTGTCCCACCCCACTCTGCTCTGAGGTCCCACCCCACTCACTCCATCACCCCTCCCTGCATCACTCAATCTCCCCCACCCTCACTTTCACCAGGCTGGGGCAGTGGGTTGGGTGCGGGAGCGGGTGTGGGCTCTTGGCTAGGGCCAAGGGTGGTGCGGGTGCTGGCTCAGGGTTGGAGTTTGGGTGCAGGAGTGGGCTCAGGACTGAGGCAGGGGGTTGGGGTACAGGAGGGGGTGAGGGCTCCGGTCGGGAGGCACTTACCTCAGGCAGCTCCTGCTTGGCAACTCAGTGGGGCTAGGGCAGGCTCCCTGCGTGCCCTGGCCCCGCACTGCTCCCAGAAGTGGCCGGCACGTCCCTGCAGGGGGCTTGGAAGCAGGAGCCCTGCTGCAGCTCCTGGCCAATGGGAACTGCAGAGTTGGCATTCGAGGCGGCAGCAGCACCGCAGAGACCCCTTGTCCCTGCCCAGGGGCCACAGGGATATGCTGGCTGCTTCTGGCAGAGGCGTGGGGCCCGGGCAGGTAGGGAGCCTACCTTAGCTCTGCTGCGCTGTTGGACTTTTTGAGCCTAAAATCTCCCGGTTTGGTTTTAGTAGTCTCTGGGAGATAGAGCCTGATTCCGGGAGACTCCCAGCAAAACCGGGAGGCTTCGCAACCCTAGTTAGGCGGGGAAGCATGCCATGCAGAGCAACAACTTCCCTGCCCTGCTCACTTCCTGCCCCCAACATGCTATCTTCAGACCCAAGAGCCCTGGCCACATGGATTACTTCTAGCACTGGGGAGGGATGGGCTTTCATGGTCTCCTATGAATGGACAAAGCATTTATTTCCCTGTTTATTATTACTTGCATGCAGGGGCCATAAAGTTCAATGAGCCTGCCCTTAATCAGCATTTTATATGTCATATATGCTCTGTTTCCTGGTCTGGGATAAAATTGGAAAAAGATTTGTCAGTAAATAAAACAGTTTCTCGGGCAATTGAGCTAGGAAATGCATCTCCTTCCTATTCAGCAATCTCTTCTATTTTGGCACCTTTAATATGTGAATTAACAGTTTGGGGAATTGAACACGGAAAAAATAAAATCTTCTGACAGCAGCAGCAATAGAAGGATGAGCAATGGGTAATATTACACAGAGCTAGCACAGGAAAAGTAATGAACAAAAGACAGTGAATCATCACCACCAAGTGGACAAAATACAAAACTGAAAAAAAAGTACCTCTGTGGGCTACTTCTTTTTCTGGCGCTCTGTTAGAGAAAATGTATCAGACCAGACTGTACTCACACTATCAGCCTAATCACCAACTGTAAAGAGATTTCTATATCAGTTGGCTTAAGTAGTGTGTAAACTACATTCCCTCTGACGTCAGAGTATCAAGTTTAGAAGAATATAAGGGTGAATATGACAATTAAAAAAAACAGTCTGCAGTAATTTGCTAGTTAGAGCTGACCAGCTCAATCTTCAATAACTGTAGGAAAGTAATTTTACCCAACTAGTAAGTATATCAGATGTGAATACCTGCCTCTAAAGCATACAGCCAGCATCAAAAGCTGTTTGTGCTGCGAGTAACAAATTTTGTACTACCGAAATCTGTGGGAGCAGGATCAAAGGTAAAGTAAGCAGGTTTTTCCCCCCATAATATACTAAGGTATGTTCTAAAGTAACAAACCTCAAATTTGAAATAGCAATCAAGCATTTCTGAATGATCCAATTAGAGAAATGTGTGAGAGAAAACCAAGCATCTCTGAATGTGCAGACAATATCTCAGATAGTTTGATTAAACTAGAGAATTTGGAGTTGAGAACACTGGTTTCCTGTTCTTAGCTCTGTCACTAATTTGTTTGACTTTAGGTGTCACAAACCTTTCTGTATCTGATTTATTGTGATGACAGGCATAATCTAATCCCCCTGTGCCTCTGTTTACAAGGATTCTAATAATATCTGTGAACCTTCACAGGTTTGGTATAAGGCTGAATTAAAGAATGTTTATGAAGTGCCTTGAGGTCTCTGGATAAAAGGCACAATAAAAGTTAAAATACCATTATTGTATTACTATGGGTTTCTAGCTTATTTGTCATCAGGTAGCCACTATGTTACATGGGACCATACTAACAGCTAAAATGGTAGGGTGTTAGGAGTGCTTGATAATGACATACCTAAAGCTCACACATCTAAAGTATGCCACATGAAATGACTACATCTCAAGGGGGGAAGGTCCCAGAGCCCAGGCTCCAAACTGACCCTGGATGCCTACACTGCAGCCCAAGCCCCATGAGCCTGAGTCCGCTGCAATGTAGCCACACTACCTTAAGGCATAATGGCCAATCCTGACTAGTTTGCTGTTGCGAGGCTGAGGCAATTATTATGAGGTCATTCAGTAGCTCTTAGAACTGTTAGGATAGTACCATGCCATACCAAAATCAGAAGGGACATGCTATTGAATTTTAAAAACACAGACAGGACATCTCTTGTGCCTCTGGAGCTCCCTATTTTGGCTTCTAAGCAGGTATCACACTCCATCTATTTCGTTCCTGGAAGATTTCAGAGTAGCAGCTGTGTTAGTCTGTATTTGCAAAAAGAAAAGAAGTACTTGTGGCACCTTAGAGACTAACCAATTTATTTGAGCATAAGCTTTCATGAGCTACAGCTCACTTCATCGGATGCGTTCAGTGGAAAATACAGTGGGGAGATTTATATACATAGAGAACATGAAACTATGGGTGTTACCATACACACTGTAACCAGAGTGATCACTTAAGGTGAGCTATTACCAGCAGGAGAGCGGGTGGGAAAAAAACTTTTTCTAGTGATAATCAAGGTGGGCCATTTCCAGTAGTTGACAAGAACGTCTGAGGAACAGTGGGGGGTGGGCGTAGGGGGGATAAACATGGGAAATAGTTTTACTTTGTGTAATGACCCATCCCAGTCTCTATTCAAGCCTAAGTTAATTGTATCCATTTTCAAATTAATTCCAATTCAGCAGTCTCTCCTTGGAGTCTGTTTTTGAAGTTTTTTTGTTGAAGTATTGCCACTTTTAGGTCTGTAATCGAGTGACCAGAGAGATTGAAGTGTTCTCCGACTGGTTTTTGAATGTTAGAATTCTTGACGTCTGATTTGTGTCCATTTATTCTTTTTACTGTCCAGTTTGGCCAGTGTACATGGCAGAGGGGCATTGCTGGTACGTGATGGCATATATCACATTGGTGGATGTGCAGGTGAACGAGCCTCTGATGGTGTGGCTGATGTGATTAGGCCCTATGATGGTGTCCCCTGAATAGATATGTGGACACAGTTGGCAACGGGCACTAGTCCCTTTTTAAAGCTTTTGGCCCAATGCTCTACTGCATTACACCTTGTGTAGTCATGTACACAAGGGCAAAGTGAGTGTAAAACACTACTGTTTTGATTTGGCAGCATCCTCCTCTCCAGCCCCACCCCTCCACACACACTCTGCAGAACCAGCAGGAGGACGGACCAATGTGGGAGGAGGAGCACCTGAACACATGCTGCCTGCTGTTCACGCTCTGCTAATCAACTGGGCAGCACTTGAATTTCTCCTGGGTGGCTGCCCAAGCACGCAGCTTACAGGGAACACAAGTCTGCACTCCTGCTGGGATTTAACACCCCCCATTTGCTGAAGATTATAAAATCACATATCTCAAAAATCCTTATATAGATATTTAGATGCACAATCTGAGTATTTATCTTTAGCCTTAAATGCTCAGACTGTGCATCTAAATAATCTTCAGCACCACACTCATGAAATATTTTTAAAGCTAATTTTAAACTAATGTCCCGTAGACAAACATGTTCTGAGTAAATATCATAGCAATGCACAACTGTTTTTGTCAGTAAACTCAACAGCCCTTAAACTTCTCATTCAGATCTTAAATCTGTATGTGTGTCATACATGCATGTACATTTCTTAATTTGCCACATTGAAAGAGTAAAGTATCACTATGGGTCAATTTCCTCCCCAGGAATTTGCCTCCTGAGTTTTATAAGGGACTTTGATCCGCTAATCCAAAACTCTCGTAACATCTTAGCCACTCAATCAGGTCATACCAGCTATATTATTGAATGTTTTAGGCAATCTAATAATACCCAGGGACTCTAGTCATCTAGCATTGCTCAGCTAGAATGGCATTTTTCCTCACCAATTTTCCTTGAAGATTTATATTCATATTCACAGCTCCACAAATTTTGAACAGGTGCTGAACTGCTTGATACTGTGTTTAAAGATATATGTGCATCTAAACCTTTGCACAATTATGTGCCTATATTCTATTTTTTAGTCTCAAACTACTGTGTGGTTACTCCAGGATAACCATGGTGAGATGAGATTTGAATGTGACAAATAAAAATAGTGTTACATTTAAATCAATGCATGGCTCCTGAAGCTAGAGAGAATTTTTAACTAGGTTAAAAAAGTGTGTTTTCTCTATAAGAACTGGGGAAAAGAGAATCAGGGAATGATGGAGAGTGGTGGGAGTTGGGAAAACGTATTTGGCTCTGTTGTTCTGGTGCCTTGAGATCCCAAAGAGGTACTGAGGCCAAATTATGCTAGGTGCTGTCCAAGCAGTCTCTCCTCCCCCGACACAAAAAAATGTAACACATATGTAAATTCATATAAAAATGTTGTAAGCATATTTTAATGGGTGAGAAAATTACAAATAATTTTTTCCCATTGCCTTCATTCTTGATTGTAAAGGGAAGATGGGCTGATACATTTTCATGACAATTTTGCAAGGCTGGACTTTAATATGTGTTGTGTTACTTTTTCCCATTTTTTGTGTGTGTGTATGGAGAGGCTTGCAGGATACGTAACTTCAATAATTTTTGGAAGAAAAGTTGTTTTAAGGCTCTTTAACATAATGTGTAAAAATATAGTTTTAAATGGAGTATTACAAAATACTGTAACGCTTGACTCTTGCTAGTGAAATGCAGGCTGTGCTGTGCCTCCAACCCCACAAAATATGCTCAGAGAGTGGTAAAATGGCCAAGCTTCCTGTACTCTCTCTTCTGATGAGTGAACTGAAGCTGAGCCATCTTGGAAAGGAACATGGCCAGCACACCACAAGGATGTACTGATTCAGTATATCTCTCAGGTAATCTCCATTAGTGGGATTTTTATGGGTCCCTGGCTGTAAATTACTCATGTTTTTCCTTTGCAGAAGGTAGTTGTGGTAGTGCTTTCTTCAGTAGAAGACAGTGTATTGAATCCCCACTCCAGTGCAGTTGCCCTCATGGGTGTACAGGTTAAATTAAGAGCACATTTATTATTGATATTTGCAAGTTGTGTCCTTATTGACACAGTTTATTTCTACTAGAGCGAATGATTGTCTACGATTGTACTGTATAGGCAGTTATTGGTCACTTTAAGTCTGGCCAGATATCTTATTCATTATGAGAAAGCAAGTAAAGCATTAGCCTGCACAAAGTAAAGAGTTGTGTACATTAGAAGTGGCTCGCGTGCTGAGTTGCATTGGCATGACTTCTGTGTGCATGCATACCCCTTCCCCCCCAAGAAGATTACTTGCAATTATTCATATTCCCATCTTTTTTCCCCTAACTCATTCTCCTCAACTTTGCAGAGATATCTACCAACCTCAGTTAAATGTAACATTACCCACAGTGCATTCACATACCCAAATAGGAGCTTTTTTAGTTTGCATACTTTTCAATCAGAGAGACAAATTGCAGTTCCTCTGTCAATTGCTATATTTTGTAAGCTCTTCAAGGCAAAGACAGAGTCTTTGGAGTCCATCCTGCCCCTCCCTCACACCCTCACTCTTAAAGCAATGGCTCACAATTCCAACACAGTCCTCAATATACCACAGTAAAGATCATATGTGAAGAAACAAAATTGTCTGAAGGCATCCATGTGTGTCCTCCAAACATTTTTCTGATTCATGAAAAATAACATAGATTAGAAAAATATCCATAAAATATAATGGCTTTGGAATGCAAATGTTAAAGAATGCAGGTAATTTTATAAATAATTATAATCTATTCTAAAATGAGTGCAATAAGAATTCCCACATGACCAGAAAATAGTCATAGCACAATAGTTATCTCTAGCGTTGTTGATGAGGAAAGCTGTGTTGTGCTTTAGGCAGAACCTCAGTGATCCTTTAGATTTCCTAAACACGGGATTTTAATTGAAGTTTGCCTTGCCTTTTAATAAGCAACTTTCCCTTTGCAAGAGGGATTGTATACCTATAGATGGTAGTGTCACCTCAAGCAGCTGTTACAGAAATAATGCTGTTCAGAAATATATCACCAACACCAAGCAAAAAAGAATAATGGCTCAGAAAGGCAGCACTGGTGACTCTTAATGAGGATAAACACTTAAGCCTATATTTTCTAGTAGCAATTCTGGGTGTTCAAGTTGAGGCATTTTAAAAAAATCTAGTTTTCAGAGAGCAGCTGCTTACTATTTTTGAAAATTTAGGCGTCAACTTGAAATTTCACTAAATAATGTGGAGTCATGAAGCAGTTACCTGAAGTTATTAGACTTTCTGATTAGTTTCAACTAAACATTTAGGAATTGGAACTTTGGGATGGACCATTTTATTTTTATTTAGAATTTTCATCATCTCCCTCTTCTGTATAAAAACCTCTCCTCAGCCAGTGTGTTTTAAATGAGTTAAAAAGACGTGTCCCTATGTTTTTCTCTCCAACTTTCAGTCACTGGAAGATATAAATCATTTGTGTTGGATAAAGCTTATTCCAAAATGCCAGTGCTGACCAAAATCTAGGGCTTGTGTTAGTTGTCAGACAGACCATAACTAGGTTTCAGCATTGCTATTGCCTTTTCCCATCTATTACTTCAGAAAACCAACTGAATAGGTTGTCTAATCCAATTTCTTTTTAAGTCCCATAAAGTCCCTTATTGTGTATTACTGATGTTCAAAGGAATAACACACACCTTTCACAATTTAAGCAATAACAAAAAAAAAGTTTCCTATTTGGGGAATTCACTGCCATGTGTTCAAAAGAACAAATGTATCTCTTAAAGAGCAGTGAACATGCCATAGCTAATGAGGTCTGTTGGGAAAGAAAAATTGTAGTCTTCACTGGAAAGGTTACTCACTACACAGGCTTACCAGCAAATATTGTTTAAAACTTATAACTGTCAGATGTTGATACACTGAGAACTGTTAGCTGGAAGATAAAACTGGTGGCTCAGATAATATCTTTACTGGAATGTTTTTATTCAAAAGTACCTGCAAATAGAATGTGTATCCTGGTCTGCAAATTGCTACTCTGTAGCTAAAAAATAAAATTAAACTAAAAGCATTTCCCAGTCACTGGTGTTATCTTCTCTTCCTACTGGAGAAAAAATGGGAGCTTGGCTTTATCAGCCTAATTGAAGTTACAACTACATAGCACAGCACATGTTGAAAGTCTTCCTTTTTCTTTTCTTTAATCTTTCTTCCCATAGGTGTGCATCTACAAGCCGGAAGCCAAGTATTTAAGTTTTGATTTGTTCAAGATGCATCCTCTGTTCCTACATACCACACAGACTATGCTGACAGCTTGTGCCACACGCTCTCAAAGAAACTGCGGAATCACCTGATCAACATCCTCTACAGCAAACAGAGAAAGATTAAGAATGAGCTCTCAGAACTGGATACTCTCATAAAAAACCAACCTTCCACACAAACTTCCTCGTGGCTGGAATTTACTAAAACTAGACAAGCTGTCATAAATATAAAGGGAAGGGTAAACCCCTTT
This sequence comes from Eretmochelys imbricata, assembly GCF_965152235.1. Lineage (NCBI taxonomy): Eukaryota > Metazoa > Chordata > Testudines > Cheloniidae > Eretmochelys > Eretmochelys imbricata. The sequence continues at coordinate 112,568,984 of NC_135575.1, read as the reverse complement.
GAAATCCCTCCTGGCCAGAGGGAAAACTCCTCTCACCTGTAAAGGGTTAAGAAGCTAAAGGTAACCTCGCTGGCACCTGACCAAAATGACCAATGAGGAGACAAGATACTTTCAAAAGCTAGGAGGAGGGAGAGAAACAAAGGGTCTCTGTCTGTCTGTATGCTGGTTTCTGCCGGGGATAGACCAGGAATGGAGGCATAGAACTTTTAGTAAGTAATCTAGCTAGGTATGTGTTAGATTATGATTTCTTTAAATGGCTGAGAAAAGAATTGTGCTGAATAGAATAACTATTTCTGTCTGTATATCTTTTTTATAACTTAAGGTTTTGCCTAGAGGGGTTCTCTATGTTTTGAATCTAATTACCCTGTAAGGTATCTACCATCCTGATTTTACAGGGGGGATTTCTTTATTTCTATTTACTTCTATTTCTATTAAAAGTCTTCTTGTAAGAAAACTGAATGCTTTTTCATTGTTCTCAGATCCAAGGGTTTGGGTCTGTGGTCACCTATGCAAATTGGTGAGGCTTTTTATCCAACATTTCCCGGGAAAGGGGGGGGTGTAAGTGTTGGGAGGATTGTTCATCGTTCTTAAGATCCAAGGGTCTGGGTCTGTAGTCACCTAGGCAAATTGGTGAGGCTTTTTACCAAACCTTGTCTAGGAAGTGGGGTGCAAGGTTTTGGGAAGTATTTTGGGGGGAAAGACGTGACCAAAAAGCTCTTCCCCAGTAACCAGTATTTGTTTGGTGGTGGTAGCGGCCAGTCCAAGGACAAAGGGTGGAATATTTTGTACCTTGGGGAAGTTTTGACCTAAGCTGGTAAAGAGAAGCTTAGGAGGTTTTTCATGCAGGTCCTCTCATCTGTACCCTAGCGTTCAGAGTGGGGAAGGAACCTTGACACAAGCCATTTACAACGCACACTTTGCTTCTCTACAAAAGAAAAAGGACACTAAACTTTCTAAACTACTACATGCTACAAGGGGCCACAGCAATGGTTCCCCCAACCCACCCAGCAATATTGTTAACCTATCCAATTATACTCTCAGCCCAGCAGAAGAAGCTGTCCTATCTCGGGGCCTCTCCTTCTGCCCCTCCACCCCCACGAACATGATACAGTTCTGTGGTGACCTAGAATCCTATTTTTGACGTCTCCGACTCAAGGAATATTTCCAAAATACCTCTGAACAACATACTAATCCACAGAGGACTCCCTACCAACATTACAAAAAGAAGGATTCTAGGTGGACTCCTCCTGAAGGTCGAAACAGCAGACTGGACTTCTACATAGAATGCTTCCGCAGACGTGCACGGGCTGAAATTGTGGAAAAGCAGCATCACTTGCCCCATAACCTCAGCCATGCAGAACACAATCTCATCCACAGCCTCAGAAACAACTCTGACATCATAATCAAAAAGGCTGACAAAGGAGGTGCTGTTGTCATCATGAATAGGTCGGAATATGAACAAGAGGCTGCTCGGCAGCTCTCCAACACCACTTTCTACAAGCCATTACCCTATGATCCCACTGAGGGTTACCAAAAGCAACTACAGCATTTGCTCAAGAAACTTCCTGAAAAAGCACAAGATCAAATCCGCACAGACACACCCCTGGAACCCCGACCTGGGATATTCTATCTACTACCTAAGATCCATAAACCTGGAAATCCTGGGCGCCCCATCATCTCAGGCATTGACACCCTGACAGCAGGATTGTCTGGCTATGTAGACTCCCTCCTCAGGCCCTACGCTACCAGCACTCCCAGCTACCTTCGAGACACCACTGACTTCCTGAGGAAACTACAATCCATCGGTGATCTTCCTGATAACACCATCCTGGCCACTATGGATGTAGAAGCCCTCTACACCAACATTCCACACAAAGATGGACTACAAGCCGTCAAGAACACTATCCCCGATAATGTCACGGCTAACCTGGTGGCTGAACTTTGTGACTTTGTCCTTACCCATAACTATTTTACATTTGGGGACAATGTATACCTTCAGATCAGCGGCACTGCTATGGGTACCCACATGGCCCCACAGTATGCCAACATTTTTATGGCTGATTTAGAACAACGCTTCCTCAGCTCTTGTCCCCTAACGCCCCTACTCTACTTGCGCTATATTGATGACATATTCATCATCTGGACCCATGGAAAAGAAGCCCTTGAGGAATTCCACCATGATTTCAACAGTTTCCATCCCACCATCAACCTCAGCCTGGTCCAGTCCACACAAGAGATCCACTTCCTGGACACTACAATGTTAATAAACAATGGTCACATAAACACCACCCTATACCGGAAACCTACTGACCGCTATTCCTACCTACATGCCTCCAGCTTTCACCCTGACCAACCACACGATCCATTGTCTACAGCCAAGCTCTGCGATACAACCACATTTGCTCCAACCCCTCAGACAGAGACAAACACCTACAAGATCTCTATCAAGCATTCTTACAACTACAATACCCACCTGCGGAAATGAAGAAACAGATTGATAGAGCCAGAAGAGTTCCCAGAAGTCACCTACTACAGGACAGCCCTAACAAAGAAAATAACAGAACGCCACTAGCAGTCACCTTCAGCCCCCAACTAAAACCCCTCCAACGCATTATCAAGGATCTACAACCTATCCTGAAGGATGACCCAACACTCTCACAAATCTTGGGAGACAGGCCAGTCCTTGCCTACAGACAGCCCCCCAACCTGAAGCAAATACTCACCAACAACCACATATCACTCAACAGAACCACTAACCTAGGAACCTATCCTTGCAACAAAGCCCGTTGCCAACTGTGCCCACATATCTATTCAGGGGACACCATCACAGGGCCTAATAACATCAGCCACACTATCAGAGGCTCGTTCACCTGCACATCCACCAATGTGATATATGCCATCATGTGCCAGCAATGCCCCTCTGCCAGGTACATTGGTCAAACTGGACAGTCTCTACGTAAAAGAATAAATGGACACAAATCAGATGTCAAGAATTATAACATTCATAAACCAGTCGGAGAACACTTCAATCTCTCTGGTCACGCAATTACAGACATGAAGGTCGCTATCTTAAAACAAAAAAACTTCAAATCCAGACTCCAGCAAGAAACTGCTGAATTGGAATTCATTTGCAAATTGGATACTATTAATTTAGGCTTAAATAGATACTGGGAGTGGCTAAGTCATTATGCAAGGTAGCCTATTTCCCCTTGTTTTTTCCTACCCCCCCCCCCCCACGACGTTCTGGTTAAACTTGGATTTATGCTGGAAATGGCCCACTTTGATTATCATACACATTGTAGGGAGAGTGGTCACTTTGGATGAACTATTACCAGCAGGAGAGTGAGTGTGTGTGTGTGTGTGTGTTTTGGGGGGGGGGGGAGGGTGAGAACACCTGGATTTGTGCTGGAAATGGCCCACCTTGATTTTCATACACATTGTAAAGAGAGTGGTCACTTTGGATGGGCTATTACCAGCAGGAGAGTGAGTTTGTGGGGGGGGCAGAGGGTGAGAAAATCTGGATTTGTGCTGGAAATGGCCCACCTTGATTTTCATACACATTGTAGGGAGAGTGGTCACTTTGGATAAGCTATTACCAGCAGGAGAGTGGGGTGGGAGGAGGTATTGTTTCATGGTCTCTGTGTATATAATGTCTTCTGCAGTTTCCACAGTATGCATCCGATGAAGTGAGCTGTAGTTCACAAAAGCTTATGCTCAAATAAATTGGTTAGTCTCTAAGGTGCCACAAGTACTCCTTTTCTTTTTGTTAACGTAGCTTGACAGACAACACAATTAATGACAGGTTTCAGAGTAACAGCCGTGTTAGTCTGTATTCGCAAAAATCCTAACACGGCTGTTACTCTGAAACCTGTCATTAATTGTGTTGTCTGTCAAGCTACGTTAACAAAAAGAAAAGGAGTACTTGTGGCACCTTAGAGACTAACCAATTTATTTGAGCATAAGCTTTCGTGAGCTACAGCTCACTTCATGGGATGCATAAAAGTGGAAAATGCAGTGAGGATGTTTTTCTACACACAGACCATGAAAAAATGGGTGTTTATCACTTCAAAAGGTTTTTCTCCCCCCACCCCACTCTCCTGCTGGTAATAGCTTATCTAAAGTGATCACTCTTCTTACAATGTGTATGATAATCAAGGTGGGCCATTTCCAGCACAAATCCAGGGTTTAACAAGAACGTCTGAGGAACCGGGGGGGGGGGGGGGGGGGACAGGAAAAAACAAGGGGACATAGGTTACCTTGTATAATGACTTAACCACTCCCAGTCTCTATTCAAGCCTAAGTTAATTGTATCCAATTTGCAAATGAATTCCAATTCAGCAGTCTCTCACTGGACTCTGGCTTTGAAGTTTTTCTGTTGTAATATCGCAACTTTCATGTCTGTAATCGCGTGACCAGACAGATTGAAGTGTTCTCCGACTGGTTTATGAATGTTATAATTCTTGACATCTGATTTGTGTCCATTTATTCTTTTACGTAGAGACTGTCCAGACTGAAACCAGACTTAAACTGTGAGCAGTGTGTATTCCTTCTCCCCCAAATGTGGAGTTCCCCCAATCTCACACCTCCTGGAATACCAGTATGGGCAACACCCGTGACAACTTTTAAACTGTGATAATGTAGGTTTAGAAAAGTTGTCACGGGTGTTGCCCATACTGGTATTCCAGGAGGTGTGAGATTGGGGGAACTCCACATTTGGGGGAGAAGGAATACACACTGCTCACAGTTTAAGTCTGGTTTCAGTCTGGACAGTCTCTACGTAAAAGAATAAATGGACACAAATCAGATGTCAAGAATAACATTCAAAAATCAGTCGGAGAACACTTCAATCTCTCTGGTCACTCGATTTCTGATCTCAAAGTGACTATCCTTCAACAAACAAAATTTGAAAACAGACTCCAACGAGAGACTGCTGAATTGGAATTAATTTGCAAATTGGATACAATTAATTTAGGCTAGAATAGAGACTGGGAATGGTTGAGTCATTATAAAAAGTAACCTATTTCCCCTTGCTTATTCCTTTCCTTAAACCCTGGATTTGTGCTGGAAATGGCCCATCTTGATTATCATACACATTGTAAGGAGAGTGATCACTTTAGATAAGCTATTACCAGCAGGAGAGTAGGGAGGGGGGAGGGAAAACCTTTTGTAGTGATAAACACCCATTTTTTCATAGTTTGTGTGTATAAAAACATCTTCTGTATTTTCCACAGTATGCATCCGATGAAGTGAGCTGTAGCTCACGAAAGCTTATGCTCAGATAAATTGGTTAGTCTCTAGGGTGCCACAGGTAACATAATTAATGTATCTAAAACTGCAGGATAACTTCTAATGAGACATTGGGCTTTGGACACGGAACCAATGCGCACAGCAATGGCTAGTTGGTTCAACTAGCAACCTACCTTCATCCCATTTAAAATTGCCATCTGGTCTCGTGGAACAAAGTGGTGGGAATAAAACGAGAATCCCAGGCCCTGCGTTCACCCATTTTGACTTCCCAGCGGTTCTCGTTAGCGGCAGCCCAACGAGTTTTGCATGGGCACAGGGGCTCTTGCCCAGATCCTTGCAAGGTTAGGACCTCGGGGAGAGTATCCTACTGCCAGTGATTACGCTTAGGAGCCCAAAGGGGAGCTGCGAGGCTGGTGGGGAGAGGCCCGAGTCGCCCGACTGAGCGAGGTGCCATTAGCTGCCAAGGTCAATCCCCTGTGGCGGGGACAATGATTGCAATGTAACAGTCACAGCTGAGGAAAGGACACGGGCGCCCTATTCCCAGAGCCAGGCCAAGGCTTTGCTGAGCTGGTGGGGACCCTGCCCAGTGTAGACGGGTCAGCCAGACTGTGCCACGCAGCGATCCCCGGCCCCACCAGCACAGTGAGCGTGGGCGAGCAGCCCAGCCACGCGGCTACGACGGACGGGACTATAGCACAGAACTGGGGGGGGGGAGGAGATTCGTGACGGAACATCCCCCGCCCCGCGAATTGCCGAGTCCCCCCACATCCGCGCATGCTCCCCAGCCCCGCCTGCAGTCTCTTCGCGGGAAGTTTGGCCTTTCCGCATCCCGTAGACACAGCGGAGCTTCCTTAGCAACCGGCGGGACTGGAGGTGTCGCTGAGAGCCAGGCGCTGCGGAGCCCCGGCCTCTGACGGACCTGGTAAGAGTGGCGGCGGGAAGCCGGGAAGGGGCTGGGCTAGGGCGGAGGGCTACTTCGGCGGGCCGGGGGCTTCGTCCGAGAGTTCCTCCGCCGACAGGCTGTAACCGCCAGAGTTACGGACCGAGACTCGCTCCTCCTCGGACCTGGGGCCCCGCACACGGCCCCATAGACTAGAGCCGCAGCAACACCTCAGAGCCCTGCCGACGCCCCCCGGGGACTCGAATCCCGCCAATACCCCAGAGCCCTGCTGCTGACACCCCATCGCGGCCTGGAAGCTGCATCCCACCCAGAGCCCTGCAGATGCCGCCATGGACCCACGTCCCGCAGAGCCCCTTAAAAACTACTGAAGAAGTGAGGTTTTTCCCCACGGAAGCTTATGCTCAGAATATATCTGTTAGTCTTTTTAAGGTACCACCGGACTCCTTGTTGTTTTTTTAAAAACCTCCGAGGGACCCGAACCCTGCATCCTCCCCAGCCCTGCAAACACCCTCCATGGACTTGACCGCACATCTGCTCCAGAGCCCCGCAAACACCTGTCCACACAGACCCACTTCTAGGGTGACCATCTTTCCCAACGGGAAGGCGGGACGCCTCACGAGGCCCAGCCCAAGTGCCGCCCGTGAGGCTGTCCCAAGCTGTTCGCCTGAGCCCCGCCTCTGCACGAGTCTGGCGTTGCTGCTCGCCCAAGCCGTGACTCCTTCCCTGCGTGGAGCTGGTATCGCAGCTTGTCCCCCAGCACATTCCTCCACATCCCACCTTTTTTGACAAAAATGGGCATTTGTTTTGTTTGTTCTTGCCAGCTGATCAAGTTGGCAAGAGAAAACTGGACAAATATCCACCTTTGCCAAAAATTCAGAACGGTTGGAACAGGGCTTTAAAAAAGGGACTGTCCCTGCCAAAACAGGACTTTTGGTCACCCTACCCATATCCTACAGAGCCCTGCAAACATCCCCACAGTCCCAAATTCCATCTCTCTCCTGAGCCCGACATACATCCCAATTGGTCTGTACCCCACAGACCCCTGAAAATGCCCCTTATAGCTCTGTAACCCTGCATACCCCTTTAGAGCCCACACGCAGCCCATGGACCCATGCCACACATTCTCCCCTGTACCGTGCATACACCCCCACCTGCCTACATTTCCTATTCAACCCTGTACATAGAGCTATACTTTCCATAGAACCATGCAAAAATTTCGTAGACCTATATGACACATATGCCCCCAAAGCTCTGCTTACATTCCCATTGATGCCCTTGCTGATTTCCTCATATAACCCTGCATGTACCTCCCATAAATCTATAACACTCAAATATGGTGTATAGAGAGTGCGTACTCATTTCATAATCCCCTGTATGTGCACTCCAGAGACCTTAACTTCTTCATATGTTCTATATACCAATAGTCCCGCCTCTGTGCCTCCAAAGAACTATAATTCTCCACCTGACCTTATAGGTTCACTCCTCTGCATATACCACTCCTAGACAAAAAGCCCCACCTGAAGCATCCCCTTTCCATCTGATGAATCTTCTGTGGCCGATCAAGTGGGAGTCCTGCTTTGTGAACCACAGAAGGTTCTTCAAGTGGAAAAGGGTGGAAAGCAATACTGCTTCCCCCTCTGCCTCCACTTCATTTTCCTGAACTCCTGAAATCTTCCTTAACTTCCCTCACTTCCAAGATTATTAGGTTACTATTTATGAATAGGAATGAGGGTGTAGATAGCCCCTGTGCTAATGTTCCTCCTTCATATTTCTACAGTGTCCAGAATGTGCCTGAGAGTAGATTCCAACAGTTTTGTGGTAGCTCGCTAGAGCCTCACTACTACAATTCTGCTCAGTACTTCCTTTGGGTATTTTAAAGAAGCCAGTGTTGCTTGGGCCACTCTGTTCCTTTCTTTCTATAGCCTGGCTAATGGCTTCCAGTCCCCACTCGTGCAAGGAGAATTCCTACTTGTGATGGGTAAAGGAGCAAGTTGGTATTTGAAGCCCTGGATATTGTGATTCTACCTTTCCACAAGTCTGTGACTCTAACTCTCTCTTCTTCTGCTTTGAAACCTTTCCTCATGCTTGCTTGTTTTATTTCTGTTTAAGGATTTTTAATTTAGGTCTGTTTTCTGCCATTGGGATGCTTTTATTTCTAGTTTCAATCTTGAACATCACTTCTATGCATCTCACTGTACCTCTGCTCTCTGATCTCTCCTAAATGTGTGTCATTTATACATTTCTATTGTGCAGTCGACTCCTGGCTGCATGAATATCAAATTCAGTGGTAGACAGACTGAAGTCTTCTTGGGTAAAGTACTCCCCCTCCCCCCCTTCTTGTAATTCTAACTCTGTTACTGTCTTCTTTAACTCCTATCTTGATTTGTCCCCAGGTGCTGACATTTTTCAGTTATCCACAGCCACATATTTTATTTTAATTTTTGTTCCTCTTTGCTGGTAAGGTCATTATATCTGGAATATTAGAATTTGTTGTTGACTACTTTCTTCTCTGCTGAAATCTTTATCATGTGGCTTTATTAATTCTCAGAAGAGAAACTGATTTAGAGTGTCTTACTATGGATGACCATGCTAGTTATTACATTATAATATTTTTCTTCTAAAATGTGCTCTTCCAACAGTCTGTAAGCACATGTTCAAATGTTAAACTAATTAACAATATTAAACTAAATGATCTGTGCACTATATTAAAACAGATTGCAGATACTATATTTTCACTATGTTTGCTACCTAGTGGAACATAAGAATGGCCATACTGGGTCAGACCAAAGGTCCATCAAGCCCAGTATCCTGTCCTCTGACAGTGGCCAATGGCAAGTGCCCCAAAGGGAATGAACAGACAGGTTATCAAGTGATCCATGCCCTGTCACCCAATCCCAGTTTCTGGCAAACAGAGGCTAGGGACACCATTCCTGCCCATTCTGACTAATAGCCATTGATGGACCTATCTTCCATGAATTTATCTAGTTCCCTTTTGAACCTTGTTATACTATTGGCTTTCACAACACTCTCTGGCAAGGAGTTCCAGAGGTTGACAGTGTGTTGCATGAAAAAATACTTTCTTGTGTTTGTTTTAAACCAGCTACCTATTAATTTAATTTGGTGGCCCCTTGTTCTTATATTATGAGGAGTAAATAACACTTTCTTATTTTCTTTCTCTATACCACTCATGATTTTATAGACCTCTATCATATCCCCACTTAGTTGCCTCTTTTCCAAGCTGAAAAGTCCCTGTCTTATTAATCTCTCCTCATACGGAAGCCATTCTATACCCCTAATAATTTTTGTTTCCCTTTTTTGAACCTTTTCCAATTCCAATATATCTTTTTTTGAGATGGGGTGAACACATCTGCGCGCAGTATTCAAGGTGTGGGCATACCATGAATTTATATAGAGGCAATATGATATTTTCTGTCTTATTATCTATCCCTTTCTTGATGACTCCCAACATTCTGTTTGCTTTTTTTGACTGCCGCTGCACATTGAGTGGATGATTTCAGAGAATTATCCACAATGACTCCAAGATCTCTTTCTTGAGTGGTAACAGCTAATTTAGATCCCCTTATTTTATATGTATAGTTGGGATTATGTTTTCCAATGTGCATTACTTTGCATTTATCAACATTAAATTTCATCTGCCATTTTGTTGCCCAGTCACCCAGTTTTGAGAGATCCGTTTGTAGCTCTTTGCAATCTGCCTGGGACTTAACTATCTTGAGTAGTTTTGTATCATCTGCAAATTTTGCCACCTCACTGTTTACCCCATTTTCCAGATCGTTTATGAATATGTTAAATAGGACTGGGCCCAGTACAGATCCCTGGGGAACACCACTATTTACCTCTCTCCATTCTGAAAACTGACTATTTATTCCTACCCTATCTTTTAACCAGTTACCAATCCATGAGAGAACCTTCCCTCTTATCACATGGCTGCTTCTAATTATGTGAACTTCCTGAATACTTTGCTGAGGAAAATAAATTCCACATTTCTCATACTAAATATGGTTTCTTGTTTTATTGCTAATGTTACTTTTTAGCAAGAAGACCATCATTATGGCTGAATGTAGATTTTGAATTTTGGCACCAACAGCAATACTGAATTGTTTGCCTGACATATAGTATAATGTTAATCTTAAAGTTTGTTGTTTTACTATTTGGAGCTTTTATAATATGGAAACCATTCAGAGATCAATTATTCTGGCATTTGGAGAAATACATTAAGTAAGTATGATGTGGTAATAAGAAGTTTGGTGATAATAAATTTGCATTAGCAAGTTACAGTAGAATCTCAGAGATACGAATGCCTCTGGAATGGAGGTTGTTCATAACTCTGAAATATTCGTAACTCTAAACAAAACGTTATGGTTATTCTTTCAAAAGTTTACAACTGAATATTGACTTAATACAGCTTTGGAACTTTACTATGCAGAAAAAAAAATGCTGCTTTTAACTGTCATACATTAAATGAAACAGGCACAGAAACAGTTTCCATATCTTGCCAAATATTTTTTTAAACTTTCCCTTTATTATTTTAGTAGTTTACAATAAGTAAGTTAACACAGTAAGTAAGTAAGCACTGGCCTGCACTCCAAGCCCTGAGCCCCCCACACCCAAACTCCTGCTGCTGGTGCGTGGGGGGCCCACTCTAGACTACCCCAGCAGCAGCCAGTGTGACTGGCCCAGGGGCTGCTCAGGTGGCTCCCGGGGCTGCTGCAGAAGTCACGGAATCCGTGACTTCTGTGACAAACATGGAGCCTTAGTCATGGAATGCTACAGTTCTGAGGGGGGAAAAAAAGAAAAAACATGGAGGAGAATCCAAGGTGTAAATCAAGAATAGAATTGATTTTGATAAATGTTTTCTCAGTAGACAGTGACTCAATGATTGAGTCATTTAACAGTGTACACTGTGAGCAAGGGAACTTGGACTATCCTAGCAGGACCAACACAATTAATACAATTATTTAATTCAAAATTAATTTGTATAACTCATTCAATCATCTTAAATATTTTTGTAAAAAAACCCCACCATGTATCTCTGAAGAGCTTGTAACTCTTGTATCTTTCTTTAAGTATGAGGTGATATCTGAGACTGTATATCTTTCCTCAGTAGTAATCTGGGCTCTTCATTAAAGTTTCACACTGAAGATTTGATATGTTACATTACAAATAAAATTTCCCCTGTTAAAAGGATACTAGAGTTGTGTTTTCTGCATTATAACTATTTTTTCTAAACTTTGAATATTTTGTTTATTTAATACACTATATGTACATGTTTTCTAGTTGTTAGTTTTTAAAGTGTTCTGTATTCAAAAAGTTAAAACATTTGAAATCTTTTTTGAAATCTTCTTTTCATTTTCTGTTCTTTTCCCATTTTGTCTTTCACCCTATTTATTGTTCTCTGATTTTGCTCTATTTCAGAATATTTTTGATCACTCCTTGCACTTAAATTCTCTTTTTTCCCCATCTTTCCCATCCCTTCCAATATTTTGCTTCCTCTTCTGTTGTATTTGTACCCATCCTCTCTCCTTCCCTCCAGAGAACAGCTTTGCGCTTTAAGTGCGGCACTAGCAGCAGAGTGAAACTGACTAAACTCAATTTCACTTTACTGCAGGTGTTGCTCTAGCAGAGTGGTAAAGGACAACAATGCAGGAAACAAAGAGATGTGGAGGCGTGTGTTTGAAAAATGGAGTGATTGGTATTTACCCTGCACTGTTTTGGGTGTTCAGCAATACGTGATTTATATGCATTGGTTCATATTTCCTGCATTCCTTGCACAACCTAGAATGTGAGATTTGGGTACAACAAAAATCAGGATTAAAGTTCTTAATTTGCTGTCAAGCGGGAATGAGAACTCTGTTTTTAGGTTTGTTTGCTTTTTTCATTCTAGGAATTTATGATAAAAGAATGTCATCAGGTTTCCAAATAAAACCAAAGACTGCAATACAGAAAAGCAAGACATCTTCATCTCCTTCATCTAGTTCTCCAGATCTTGCGGTTAAGCCACAACCAAGGCCCAGTGATAAACTTAACCCCAAAACTATTGATCCGGTATGTAGAGATGGTATTTTTCTGTACCAGCATAAATGAGTAGGGCCAAACAGAAAGTGAGAGAGTCACAAAAAATATGGCATTCAATTGGGAGAACAGAAATCTTTGAGCACAGAAGATCTATGGTTTTCTAGGGCTTAGATCTTCTTTTATATTGTCCTATATTTTCCAGAAATTAAACTTTTTCAAATGTAAGTTGCAGGCCCTTCAAATTGCAGAAACAACAGTGGATCTATTTATGATATGAAGGTTACTAGGTCTTGTTCACCCAGCCTGAAAAACTTAAACCAGGGGTTCTTAGACTTTTGTACTGATGACCACTTTCACACAGCAAGCCTCTGAGTGTGACCTCCCCTTATACATTAAAAACACTTTTTAATATATTTAACACCATTATAAATGCTGGAGGCAAAGCGGGGTTTAGAGTGGAGGCTGACAGCTTGCAACCCCCCTGGAATAACCTCGTGACCCCCTGAAGGGTCCCGGCCCCCAGTTTGAGAACCCCTGACTTAAACAATTGTACCAAGATATGTTAGAAATTCCACTATTTTTTTTACTGGGTTATTGATTTTGAACATCACTACCAACATTGATTACTAGTTTGGTGCTGACCTACTGGAAATATCTATCAAATGTGTTTGTCAAAACTTGCTGGACATAATTGTCAAATTTTGACACTGCATTCTTTTCAGTTAATGTTCCTGAAGAAAGAGGTTGCCAATTCTGAACATACAAATAGTTGAAGTAATTGAATTTTAATACAGCTAAATATAAATGTGTACATCTAGACACAAAGAGCGTTGGCCATACTTTCAGGATAGGGGACTATATCCTGGGAATCAGTGACTCCAAAAAAGATTTGGGGGTTGTGGTAGATAATCAACTGAACATGAGCTCCCAGAGCGGTGGCCAAAGGTCTCATGCAATCCTTGGATGTGTACAAATAGGAATCTCAATTAAGAGTAGAGAGGTTATTTTGGCTTTGTTAGGCACTGATGTGGCCACTGCAGGGATACTTTGTCCATTATTCACTAAGAAGGTTGATTAAATTGGAGAGGGTGCAGGAAGAGCCATAAGAATGATTAAAGGCATAGAAAACATGTTTAGTCCTGATAGACTAAAGGAGCTCAATCTGTTCAGCTTAACTAAGAGAAGGTTAAGAGGTGACTTGATCACAGTCTATAAGTACCTACATGGGGAACAAATATTTAATAATGGGTTCTTCAGCCTAGCAGAGAAAGGTATAAAACAGTTCAATAGCGAGAAGTTGAAGCTAGACAAATACAGACTGGAAATAAGTGGACATTAATAGTTAGATTAATTAACCATTGAACAATTTGCCAAGATTCATGTTGAATTCTCCATCACCGCACATTTTAAAATCAAGATTGGATTTTTTTTCTGAAAGATATGCTCTGGGAATTACTTTGGGAAAGTTCTATTTTTCTTGAAGTTAGATTAGAGATTACTTTTTTGTTTTAAAGCAAAAAAGATGTAGTGCCAATATACTTAAGATTCTTGTCTTCACTGAACTGTCAGCATTAGACTGACTATAAGTGGATAAGAAACTATGATTTTTTTCTTTTAAAACCTTCAGCCCTGACTGTTCTGAGGTAGCATGAGCTAGAAAAAGTGGGCAAAGCTATTGTGAGTATCCGCATCATTTTCAAGACTTTCTTCTTCCTAACTTGAGAATTGCTGTAGAAAGCATTTTGTTCCCTAAAATATGTTTTCTATGCTTGGAGACACTTCATCTGATTTGTGAGTTTAGATTCTTAACTTTTGTTATTAATCATTCAGTCTCCAAGGTCTGCAAGACCTAATGCCTGAGGTAAACAGTATCTAATTCCTTATCCTTTTCACAAGGGTATTTGACAGCAATCTCTCCATTTCTAGGATTGTTTTTTCTATATAGAAATACTTCAGTTTTCACCTATTTTTTTTCCTTTTAAAAAATAAGATACACACACAGGCAAAGGGCTAAAGGGTTTTCAATACAAGGTAGTTGTCACTCCTTTTAAGAGGAGATGGGTCTAGCCCCCTCTGACTGATCAGCTGCCTCCCAGCTGAGGCAGAGATCAGGTGATAGCTGGAAGATCATCTAGTACTCATAAAAGTTGCTGGTGACAGTTGTCAGAAGCAGGAGTCCCTGGCAAGAGAATCCAGTTCATGTGAAATCTTCAGGTAATAGTCCTGTAGAGTGTAATCCTGCAAGGAGCAACGTCTGAATGAGATGGGAGCAGAGAAGCTTGCTGTGACTTGGTCATGGCATGGTTAGACCCCTGCAGAAGACTCTGGGTTAGTGGAGAGGGAAGCATTCAATATACTGAACTTATGTTGTTTTGAAGAAATAAAGCCAAAACCCTGAGGAAAAAGGGATTGAAATCTTGTGGCTGGAGACTGTTCTGTGGTGCGTGGGCTGATGAGTTAGCTTACTGGTTTGCAGTAGGTAACATCATAGGCTGAACGGAAAGCCAGTGAGAGACTGTAAGCATAATGCTTATGAAAGGTGCCATCTTGTCAGTACTAAAAATTGAAAGCTTCAGTCAACAAGGAACAGTTTTATTAAAACAGAATCTCTTTTTGTGAAAAAATATCATGGTTTCATCAATTCACTGTTATCCAAGCCAACATACAGTGAAATTACACACACAATTATGTTAAAATTTAATTAACATTGCAAAATCAAGCACTCGAGGTAGAAAATGGGAGACTGCAACCTTAATCAGACTCCTGATGTGTATGCTTTATGATACAATCTTTAATTACATGATTGCATACTATTTTTTTTCCCACAAGACTCCTGGTTCATTCAGTGCACAGAATGGATAGTGTCATTGAGTGAGCAGGTATTTGATATTACTTTTTAGTCTTGTTGTTAAACATGTGACACTAGACTTTCTCTATTCCTCACTATTCAAAACCCTGCTCTGAAGTAAAAATTACTAACTTTCTCAGAGACTTTTCTGTGGTTCTCATCACTATAGTATCTGAGAGATTCACAAACAGTAATTTATTTTCACAACACCCGGTGAAGTGGTATTATCCCCATTTTGCAGGTGGTGAATTAACCCCCAAATTTCACCCTACTTAAAAACTACTTGCTTACAAAATCAGACATAAAATAAAAAAGTGTGACACCACATTATTACTGAAAAATTGCTTTCTTTCTCATTTTTACCATATAATTATAAAATAAATCAATTGGAATGCAAGTATTGTACTTACATTTTGGTGTATAGTATATAGAGGAATATAAACAAGTCATTGTCTGTATGAAATTTTGGTTTGTACTGACTTTGCTAGTGCTTTTTATGTAGCCTGTTGTAAAACCAGGCAAATATCTAGATGAGGTGATGTAC
The DNA here is from genome assembly GCF_965152235.1 of Eretmochelys imbricata. Classification (NCBI taxonomy): domain Eukaryota; kingdom Metazoa; phylum Chordata; order Testudines; family Cheloniidae; genus Eretmochelys; species Eretmochelys imbricata. The sequence continues at coordinate 112,553,408 of NC_135575.1, read as the reverse complement.
CCCCTGGAAGACCTCTGAGTACCCCCAGGGGTACATGCACTCCTGGTCGAGAACTACTGCTCTATATGATCAAAACACAGCCCCCATTAACTTTAGTTGCAGCTGTGAGTGTATAGCATTCCAGGGTCTCAGGTTGTGTACACATAATCAGTGAACACACTGTCAGTGAACATCTAGGAAAAGTTTTGGCTTAAGCGATTGGTTAGCATCATCATATAGGAACTCTCAGGAATAGGCAGGGATAGAATCCAGTTCTCCAATGTAGCATTCAACTGCCTTAACCGTGAGACAATCTTTTATCTTCTTCTAATCTTCTGTATCCTTCACTACATTTCTGAAAAAAATTAGGCAGGGATCCTACCTCCAGCCTCCTTCATTGCATAACATTGCTTCATCTCCACTGAAGGTCCGTTGTGTGTACTGAATGAGGCAGGGGTCATGTGGGGAAAAATTGTATCACAGCACATATGCACAAGGCGGCCAAATTATGGTTGCACAGCAACCCCTCCTCAATTGCTCAAGTCTTCTTGCCCAGCCGGTCCCAGTCTCCTCCCTGGCTCCTCATCAAGTTCGTCTTCCCACCCTCACTGGCTCCCAGTCTCCTTGTTCCAATATCCTCCTTCTCTTCTCCTCCCCACCAGTCCAACTCATATCTCCTCTTCAGTCAAGTCAGGCTTTGTGATGTCTGTGTGCCATCTGGGGGAGCCTGGAGAGCCCAGGAGCCATGCTCCCTCCCCACTTATGTGAAGAGACCCCTCCATCCCCATGGGGCCATCATTGACTTTAGTGGGACTACTTGCACGAGAAAGTAGAAAAATGGGATGGGAAATGAAAAGTTCATTAAGGATGAGCATATTTACTTATTTTTCTTAACAAAACAGTAGTAACATACTGCTGTGAGGTTACTTTATTATTTAATTAAATGTTAGAATTCTTTTTCCATCCAGTCTCTGCAGTATCTTTACAGTTGTTTTTTGATCACAAGATTGTTTGTCACATTTCTCTCTAAACTGCAATACTGAAGTACATTTATAATGGTTATAACTGAAATATTATGATAGTGAGTAAATAATGCATTTCACTTTTTTGTCCACCCAGTTTGGGGATCATTCAAAAGCTCCTTCTGCATTTTCTGCCATTTACTCTAAAGGTGGTATACCTTGCAGGTAATGAATTTTTAAAAACAATTTAACTGAATCTATTCAGACAGTAGTCTTAGGTGCAGTTAAATAGATCAAGACTCATTTCTTTATTACTGTTTGTGTAGGATGAAAACTATACACTAATTTGTATGTTCTCTGGCTATTTGATTTTACTGATCTCTGAAGGTGCCTCTGATATTTAATTCTTCTCAAAAGGAAGCAAAAACAACGAGGAGTCCGGTGGCACTTTAAAGACTAAAAGATTTATTTGGGCATAAGCTTTCGTGGGTAAAAAACCTACTTCTGCATCTGACGAATTTGTTCCGATGGAGTTGGGGTGTACTTCACTGGTGAAATTTTTGGCATTTTGCAATCTTGTGGTTTGCGACCCAATCAGCTGAACAGAGATTGGCTGCTGGTTCACAATCTGCATTTGCAGGGAAGTCCATCCTTTTAGAGTTCTCGTCCTTAGGATTGGACTTAAGTCTGCCCAGCCAGGCTCTGTTGTTCACCGCAGTTACAACCAGGGAATTTGGGGCCAGATGGGAGAAAAAGCCCTTAGCTCCATGCAGTGGGAAAAAGTGTTTCTCCAAGCGCTTTGTGGTAGGTGGTATTGAAGCTGATATGCTCCAAAGAACCTTTGCAGGCTCTAGGAGTGCATTATTAATAGGGAGGGCCACTCTCCCAGGGGCAGATGGCTGCAGGATATCCAACAACTTATGGGTATTTTAGAAACTCTGCCTGAATGCCTAGGGAAGCCACCACATGCTGCAACAGGTCCTGCTATGTCTTTAAGTCTAAAGGCACTGAAGGAGAGGAAGAGCCAGGCACTGCCAAATCGTCCAGGGACAAAGAAGAGGAGCCAAGGCCAGATCTTCCCCCTTGTGGACCCAGATGGGATGATTCCAGAGGCTCCCTGGGGAAGGGGAAGGCTCTCACTGGTGCCTGAATCTGTGGTGGATTGGCAGTTCCCGCCACCATTCTGCCCGGCGTTCTCACCTTAGAACGAGATGAGGAGTGCGACTCTCGCGACTGAGGAGCATCCCACGGATTCCATGGAGGCCACTGGCCAAAAGGATAAGGCATTAGTGGCCAACAGGTGCAGGGCCAACCTTGAGACAAGTGCCTATCCTGGTACTCATGGTGCTCCATGAACAGCCCCCCGTGAGCCAGGCAATGGAGAGCGGGAGAAAAAAGATCCTGACCTTGATGCTGAGGAGTCTCAGGTTTCTCGGGATAAAGGTGGAACAAGCCCTCAGGGGGTGAGCAACCAGTCCAACTCATCCATTGCCCAAAACAAGGGAGAGACTGGTGCCGACAGTGGGAACAATACCACAGGCACTGAGTTTGCCTCTGTTGTGCCCAGTGCCAGGAGCAATGTTGAACCTGAAGTCAGCGTTGGTACTGAAGTAGCTGATGGTCCTGAAGTGGAAGGTGGTGAAACCACCACGGTAAAATGGGTGGCACAGGATGCACTGATGCCGAGGAGGTCCCTTGCCCTGAGCTCAGCACCGACTCCACTTCCACTGACTGTGGAAGGGAAACATTGAGGTGTGGTGCCAACACAAAGGTTAGAATCATAGAATATCAGGGTTGGAAGGGACCTCAGGAGGTCATCTAGTTCAACCCCCTGCTCAAAGCAGGAACAAATCCCCAATTAAATCATCCCAGCCAGGGCTTTGTCAAGCCTGACCTTAAAAACCTCTAAGGAAGGAGATTCTACCACCTCCCTAGGTAACGCATTCCAGCGTTTCACCACCCTCCTAGTGAAAAAGTTTTTCCTAATATCCAACCTAAACCTCCCCCACTGCAACTTGAGACCATTACTCTTTGTTCTGTCATCTGCTACCACTGAGAACAGTCTAGATCCATCCTCTTTGGAACCCCCTTTCAGGTAGTTGAAAGCAGCTATCAAATCCCCCCTCGTTCTTCTCTTCCGCAGACTAAACAATCCCAGTTCCCTCAGCCTCTCCTCATAAGTCATGTGTTCCAGTCCCCTAATCATTTTTGTTGCTCTCCGTTAGACGTTTTCCAATTTTTCCACATCCTTCTTGTAGTGTGGGGCCCAAAACTAGACACAGTACTCCAGATGAGGCCTCAGCAATGTTGAATAGAGGGGAACGATCACGTCCCTCGATCTGCTGGCAATGCCCCTATCTATACATCCCAAAATGCCATTGGCCTTCTTGGCAACAAGGGCACACTGTTGACTCATATCCAGCTTCTTGTCCACTGTAATCCCTAGGTCCTTTTCTGCAGAACTGCTGCCGAGCCATTCGGTCCCTAGTCTGTAGCGGTGCATGGGATTCTTCCGTCCTAAGTGCCGGACTCTGCACTTGTCCTTGTTGAACCTCATCAGATTTCTTTTGGCCCAATCCTCTAATTTGTCTAGGTCTATCCCTACCCTCCAGCGTATCTACCTCTTCTCCCAGTTTAGTGTCATCTGCAAACTTGCTGAGGGTGCAATCCACACCATCCTCCGGATCATTAATGAAGATATTGAACAAAACCGGCCCGAGGACCGACCCTTGGAGCACTCCACTTGATACCGACTGCCAGCTAGACATGGAGCCATTGATCACTGCCCGTTGAGCCTGACAATCTACCCAACTTTCTATCCACCTTGTAGTCCATTCATCCAGCCCATACTTCTTCAACTTGCTGGCAAGAATACTGTGGGAGACTGTGTCAAAAGCTTTGCTAAAGTCAAGGAACAACACGTCCACTGCTTTCCCTTCATCCACAGCGCCAGTTATCTCGTCATAGAAGGCAATTAGATTAGTCAGGCATGACTTGCCCTTGGTGAATCCATGCTGACTGTTCCTGATCACTTTCCTCTCCTCTTCCTTGAGGACCTGCTGCGTGATTTTTCCAGGGACTGAGGTGAAGCTGACTGGCCTGTAGTTCCCAGGATCCTCCTCCTTCCCTTTTTTAAAGATGGGCACTACATTAGCCTTTTTCCAGTTGTCTGGGACCTCCCGCAGTCGCCATGAGTTTTCAGAGATAATGGCCAATGGCTCTGCAATCACATCCGTCAACTCCTTTAGCACTCTCGGATGCAGCGCATCTGGCCCCATGGACTTGTGCTCATCCAGCTTTTCTAAATAGTCCTGAATCACTTCTTTCTCCACAGATGGCTGGTCGCCTCCTCCCCATGCTGTGCTGCCTAGTGCAGTAGTCTGGGAGCTGACCTTGTTCGTGAAGACACAGGCAAAAAAAGCATTGAGTATGTTAGCTTTTTCCACATGCTCTGTCACTAGGTTGCCTCCCTCATTCAGTAAGGGGCCCACACTTTCCTTGACTTTGTTCTTGTTGCTAACATACCTGAAGAAACCCTTCTTGTTACTCTTAACATCTCTTGCTAGCTGCAACTCCAGGTGTGATTTGGCCTTCCCGGTTTCACTTCTGCATGCCCGAGCAATATCTTTATACTCATCACTGGTCATTTGTCCAATCTTCCACTTCTTGTAAGCTTCTTTTTTGTATTTAAGATCAGCAAGGATTTCACTGTTAAGCCAAGCTGGTCGCCTGCCATATTTACTATTCTTTCTACACATTGGGATGGTTTGTCCCTGTAATCTCAATGAGGAGTCTTTAAAATACAGCCAGCTCTCCTGGACTCCTTTCCCCCTCATGTTATTCTCCCAGGTTCACAAGGTTCAGCAGTCTGCCCAGCCAATGGGGCTATAAATGATGTAGCCCTGGTAAAGTCTTGGACCAAGGGAGAGGTCGGGAAGGAAAGGCAGAGGTGGTCCTTTGCTGCCTGATATGCTGTCAATGTGGAAACAGTCCGTACTGGCATTGTCCTCATTGATGCCGGACTCAACAGATACGCTGGGGCCAGAACTGGTGTTGACAGTACAGCGTCTCTAATCTTCCTGTGCAGTCCCGGGAAGTGGTTAGAGGCACCTGTGCCATCCTGCATGCTCTTTCTGGAGGAAGCAGAAGAATCTCCACGAGACTCTTATGTGATCTTTTCCTCTGTGCACTCAATGTGGAATGGCTCCGCCATCGTTTTAGAGAGGCCCTGACTCCAGAGCACAAAACGACAGCACTCTGAGAATCTAAGGATGACCTCTGATCCAGCATGGGCCTCAGTGCTGGAACAGGCCACATGGCCTGTTCGAGCAGATGTTGCTTTGGGAAAAGGTCTCTAGCCACCTGAGTCCATTTTGTGAATGATTTACAAATTGAACACCACTCCTTGACATGGGCGTTGCCCAAGCACAGCAAGCACTGGGTGTGGGGATCATTCTTGGGGAGGCCATCCCAAGGAAAATAATTAGCTAAATTAACTAACATTAAATTTAACTAATACTAAGGTTACTAACTAACTGTGACTTTTTTCTAGTTCTATATATAGAGAGAGATTGTGAGGTTAAGAACCACACAGAGCTCCAACTCTAGCCACGGAAGTAACAAGGAACTGAGGAGGGTCAAGGTGGTTCTGTCTCATATAGCCAGAGGAGGGGCTTTGAGCAAGAGGCGTGAACGCCGCCTTCTGCTGGTATTGCTAGGCAAAATTCTCCAGCTCTGGTGTCCTGAGTGCATGCACATCTAAGTGGAATACATGATTGTATCTACTTAAAGAAGAACCAATTAGATCTAGCATAAATACAGATAGACTTAGTTTAAAAAAAAAAGTTTGATCTTGTAAATATCCATATAAACAGAAAACTTTTGTTTTGATAAATATCAGTACATTAAGTATCAGGGGGTAGCCATGTTAGTCTGAATCTACAAAAACTATGAGGAGTCCAGTGGCACCTTAAAGACTAACCGATTTATTTTGGCATAAGCTTTCAGGGGTAAAACTCCCCCACTTCTTCAGATTCATGGAGTGAAAATTACAGATACAGGCATAAATATACTGGCACATGAAGAGACGGGTACCTCCACTTGTAAGGTAACTAACTCCCTTCTCTTCATGTGCCAGTATATTTATGCCTGTTTCTGTAATTTTCACTCCATGCATCTGAAGAAGTGGGGTTTTTTATCCATGAAAGCTTATGCCCAAATAAATCTGTTAGTCTTTAAGGTGCCACCAGACTCCTCGTTGTTTTTATCAGTACATTAAGTTTGCAGGAAAAACAGTTGGTGTTGATATATATATATATATGGGAAATACAATGTAATAATTATTATTTACAGCTATTTTATTTTTAGCCTCTATTTACAGGTTGTTGAAGAATTTAGATGTTGCCTTTTTCAGGAGTTGTAATGTTGTGTCAAAATGCTATAGCGTTCTGCCCAAATAGGGCTGTGCATTTCACTGGGAAGGCAGTGCATATTAGATGGGTATATATACCTTTATAGTGATTTTTTCAAAACATTTGTGGATCTTTTGGTATGACTAGCATGTTAAAGAAATTTACTGTTATATGCTGTTTGTTTCTCTGTACCATTTACTAACTTGTGTTCTGCATGATAGGTTGGTTCATGGCTCAGTAAAACACAAATTACAGTGGGAATGTCTTCCTGAAACTCTTCCATTTGATCCTCTTCTTATTACTTTAGCTGAGGTAAACTTGCTTTTCTTGAATAATTATAGAATAATACAAAGCTTTTTTGCCATGCAAAGGTCAAAAAATGAAATTGGCATGCATTATTCAAATAGGTGGGTAATTGAATGTTGATAACTACAATAACTAAAACAGTTGTTTACTTATTACTTCATATGTCAAGTGCCAACTCACGCCGATATCTAGAAACTGTCATGATTGGTGGTTTTCTGGAGACCCAAATTCAAATCTTACACAGATTACAAGAATAAATAATATTAAGATGTTGAGCATTTAAAGGCAAATCCAGTTCCCAGTGTCCAGACCAGCTGGATAGTGGGAACCTTCACGGGAAGAAAGATGGGGAGGAACAGAGGACCTGCATAGAAGCAGATACTTTGTAGTCCTCCAAACACCTCCAAGGAACTTGAACACTTATTTTACCCCTCTTAGTTTTATTCCCAACTGTTATACCTCATCTTTACCTCAGCGTGGAATCCAAAAAGTTACATTCCTTAGGGGTTGTAGCTAGTAGATCTTTCTGGATTACTGGATGAGCTGCGTCTGGTGGACATTCACTAGTCTCCTTTATCTGGATCCAATCATTGGATCCCAGGTGCTCGTAGGCAGGCTGAGACTGGAGAGAGTCTGGGTGTTGTCTATGCGCACTCTACGGTCCTTTTGCCTAGGCCCTGAATCTTCCAAGCCTCCCCCATAGCTTTTTCATGTTCCTAGAGTTGTACTGAAGTTGTGGATCCATTGGATTACTGTTCCCCTCTTCAGCAAATAGAGCACAGTGAAAGCAAGGGGCATACAAACTTTGCAACAGAATTGCTAAATCAGTTGTACTTTACTCACAAACAAAGCACATGAGAGACACCTCTATAGAAAATAAAAACTTTTATGCAAAACTCTCCTTCCAGTGCCCCCACCACTCCAGGAGTCCTTTGGTCAGTCCTTTCAGGGTCCCATTGTTGTCTTCTCCTACTCCCTCCTTCCCTGTCCGCAACAAAAGTCAGTGAGAGCCTTCCCATTATAAGGTTGCAGTCCCCCCTTTCAAGTGACTTTCCTCAGTGGCTTTGAGTTCCTCATCAGGTGATCTGATGGTTGGTTACAGACTCACCTAAGAGAACTAGTTACACTGGGTAGCAGCTAGCTTATTGTCTTAGGATGTTTCCATTTGAATGGGAGACCATCCAGATTAATGACTCTTGATTTCTGTGCTTTATTAGCCCTTTACTAACACTTCTGGAATCCCCACTCCGAGATGGAGTTTTGATATAGCTATGTACAGACATACACTAATCCATCACACCTTCCAAAGCGAAGGCCTAAGGGATAGGTTTTAGTGGCATCGGCAGAAGCCTTTCTCTCTATCCTTGGGCTTTGGATCATCTTGTCCTTCTCTTCATCTTCCTCCCAGCTCTCTTCTTTTGCATACTCTCTGCTACACTAACTAGGAAAGGCAGAGGGGAAAGAAGGTGAAGCACCTAATGGCTGCTGATTAGCAATTGCAACCAAAAATGCTAGTGGCTAGAGGGAAAACTTCAAGTAAAACCACCTTCCCAATCCAGTATGAAAGGAGAAGTGAAGCGGAACAGCTGTTCATTCTTTCTTCCTTTCTACCCTTTGCAAACATCACATGAATAGGATTCAGTCAGAGGGTAAATCAAGAACAGAAAGGACTGTTATAGTATAGCGTTTTTCTTGCCTATAGAGGGCTGTAGCTTTCCTTCCCATCAATCTAAGAACAAAAAATAAGCATGTTAGCTAAATGTTTCTGTGGAAAAGAACAGTAGTTAATAATAGTGGTGTTCAATTGTCATTATGTTTCAGAGGCAACTTCCCCTTGAATCCATTTGTCTTTGTTTTATCTGTATACAAACTCGGGAAGACAGGGATTTACTAGTTCTTATTTGGAAGATTTTCTTCACAATTATAAGGGCTAGAAATCTTAAATTGTGTACAATCTTATTCTATCGAGTTAAATTAATACATAAACTCCCAGCATATAGCCACATCTGGCCTATTTTGAGTATGATTTAGAGATTAGAGTCTGTATTTTATGCATTGTACATCAAATGGTGACAATGCTGTTCTGTAATCCGTTTAAACTCTCCTTTTGACCTTATATAGGCCCAATAAATACTTGTCCTAATAATGCTTTCTGAAGAACTGGAAAATTTCAGTATAGCTCTTTATGGAGGTTGTGATAATGTATTGCTCTATTTGAATAGTTTTGTGTCTTAATATTATTTTAAATTGTTCTTGGAGACATTTCTCCCAGGGAATGAGAACTCTGTGATGGATTTCCAGCAATATTTTAAGAGAATTAATATTTTGAAAGCGAGTAAGCTTTTAATAAACCCACATAGATATTGTAAAATGTCATTGTTAAAAGATAGTACATCCCTAGTGTGAAACAGACTTTCAGCTGAGGGGTAATGTTCAGCCAAAACAGTTATTTTTCAGTTATCTTATTACAATTAGTCACTGTCAGTTTCTATAGATATTTGTTTTTGAGCCCTCAAAGATCTCAAATTGGAGTGAATTACAGCTCCCAAGAAGCTAATCTAACTAAGTTACATTCCACAGTGATAAACATAGTATAAACAAAGATAATATTTGAAGATGGTCAATCAGTTTGAGCAGTTGAACATTTTTTAAAAATAATCTTCCTCTGTAATTTGGGTTATTGGAGAGAGTAATGGAAAGTTGCTGAACAAACAAGAACCAAAAAGATTTGTGGATTTTGCTGTTCATAATAATACTTTATTTTATTGGGGAGTGACCACTATAATTAAAGTTGCATAGGGATTTCAATTCAAATCCTGTTTTCAGTCCCTTTACAACCTTTCAGCACTTTCATTCTTAAGGCCTGAAATATTTCAGACTAGGGCTCTGTCCAGTGGTAAATTTTCTAAAATACTGAGCAAAAACATCCTAAAATTTCAGATGTTTACATCTGAAACCATGAAATTGACTATTTAAAAAATCCTATGACAGTGAAATTGAGCAAAATGGACCGTGAATTTGGTAGGACTCTAGAAGTGGTGGGTGAAATTCTGTGGCCTGTGTTGTGCAGGAGGTCAGACTAGATGATCATAATGGTCCCTTCTGACCTAAATATCTATGAATATAGCATTGTGGTGTGAAGAGGAAGGCCTTTGGCATATTTGCCAAAATAGCTCATCCAGAGCTGAATTTGGGTCTCAGAGCTCCAGCTCCTGTAGAGAATCCTTTATTCTTTTGTGGTTTCAGATATTCTCCTGTCAGTCACCAGTTTCCTGTGTGTAAATAAATTTAGGTCCATCCCAACTATGTAAAGAGAACCTTCTCTTCAGTGAGTTAATCTTACTCACTGGAAGTGGGGCCTTGTCAATCAAAATGAATTACAGTCAGTAAGCAGCCAGGAAACCTAGTCGAAAATTATGCTCAAATTTATCCTTACCTTCTGCTCTTTGTACTGGTCGCTATAAGTTACTTTGTGTCCAGTCTTATTTCCTGTTTTCCCAACATTTGGCAGGGAGTTTGCCTGAAAAGACATTCCAAGAATCTCTACAAACTTAAATTTAGGGCATCTCTACATTTGAAATTCTACAGCAGCACAGCTCCAGCGCTTCAGTGTAGACACTATCTATGCCGAGAGGAGGGGTTCTCCCATCAGTGTAGGTAATCCACCTCCCAAAGAGGCAGTAGCTAGGTCGACAGAAGAATCGGGTCAGTTTAACTACACCGTTCAGTGGTGTGGATTTTTCACACCCTTGAGTGATGAAGGTGGATAGACCTAATTTTTTAGTGTAGATCAGGTCTTAGAGTCCTGTATCAGACGTGCTAGGCTGAATCTGAGCTATGTTTAGATGCTTTTGAAAGAAAAAATAATCTCTTAATATTTGAAGTGGCTGAGGGACCTTCTCTCACAGAACAAATCAAAGATTTCTGCCATATAGATTGTGAGTTCCTGTGATTCAGGACATCACAAGCCTGCACCACTTTAAAGTGTCAGCCTTGTACTGCATTCTGTTTTTCATTAAGAGCAGGGGAAATCCCTTAGAAATGTCATCTATTTTCTGTTCATGGGGCTGTGGAGAAATTACTTTGGGAAGATGGAATGAAGAGAAAGAAGTACATCTGTTGATGAAAATGACCATATTAAAAGGGTAGAAGTATTCTTTCACGTATCAAGGAAAAAACCTGAATATTTAGTGAGCAGAGGTATACTCAATGAATCCACATGGTGGAGTAAGTGTGTTTTTATGTTTTTGAATGGCTGCTGCAATAAAACATAAGCAATATATTGCTACTAGAGGGAACTTTTTGATGTTTTAATGTAGTGTTGTGTTAAAAGTTACATATTAAGAAAAGATATTTTCCATATATAACAGGGACTAAGAGAGACAAAACACCCATATACATTTGTATCAAAGGAGGGCTTTAAGGAATTACTCTTGGTTGAAGATGCTACTGAAAAAGCAATTCCCTTGTTGCCTCGACTCGTTCCAGTGTTAAAAGCTACTCTGGTATGTTTCTCTTATTTTTCATTTATTATAGTCTTGGATTCTTTTCTTACAAAGAAAAAAAGTCACAGTTTGGTACACGTGTTGCAGATGGGAAACTATCTGAGTCCTAGGATGACAGAAGCAACCCATGAGAAGTGGGGCAGCTCTCGAATGACTCTTCAGGCTCTGAGAGAATGTCTACACTCAGTGTAAGCCTGTACTTGAGCCTGGGCTCAAGGCTGACCACTCCTTGCATCTACACTGCAATTGTGTTAGCCAAGGGCTGGGACCCAGGAGGGTCCAAGCTCAAGTCAAGCAGGGTCTGAGCCCTATTACTTTGCAGTGTAGTCGCTACCCCACTTGACTCAGGTCCTGGGAGTCATTTGGAAGTATCCCACAATTCCATGGGACATCTTCCTTAGTCCTCTCTATCCCAAGAATCTGCACTCTATTGAAAACAGAAGTCCCTTCCCTCCCTCCCCGTTGGCAAACGGAGGCAGCTCAGGTCAGCGTTAACTTATTCTGTTCTGAGCACCAATTTGCAAGCACATTATCAGAGAGCCTCCTGGGTGTGCAAAGGAGAGCAAGTCCATCAAGCCTTTTGCAAAGTGGGGTGCTTCCTGGTAATGTGCAGGGTGGGCAGTAAAGTTTTCCTCCAGTGCATCATGTTCCTAAGGCTAGAGTGACCACATTTTGGGAGGGGGAGTGCTCTAGGGACTCTGAGATATAATTACTTTGATATGGCTCTGCACACTGCAGTGTGAACACCAGAGCACTAGGTTCGAGCACAGGTCAGAAAATTCTTAACCTAGGGTTAAAATATAATGTAGACACTCAAGCCTAAGGTTCCCTAACACAGGTCAGCTAACTGGATTCCCATTAACCTTGGTCTTACGTTGCAGTGTAGACATACTCAGAGTGTGGGAAATAGGCACCAGTAGAACTTCAACATCATTGTGCTTTATGTATAATATGCATATAATCAAAGGTAAAGGGACATATGAGGTAAAATGCACAGACCCACAGCAAATAGATAAGACTATTTTATGGAAGGATTGAAATAAAATTAAAGGGGTTCAAAGGATGAAATGGAATAGATCAAGGGGGAAAGACGAATAACATTAGAAAATGGGACTAAGCATACTTTTTAAAAATGTGTATTACAGTAATTCATTTGAAGGAATTGAAAGGTTATGGCAAGGCAAAAGTCTTAGGTTGGAATGGACCTGTATGGGGACTCTTAATACAATGGCCAGATCTGAAAAGATGCTTAGGTACCTAAATTCCAGATTTAGGTTCCTTTGCAATCCCTAAAACCCCCCACTTGGCTGCCATCCAGCCCTGTAGGAACCTAAACTCAGTGCTGAATTTCCACTAAAAGTTCCTTAGGCATGTAAGTATCTGCCTCTGAGCAAGCACACTGCTGCCTCACTCTAGGTATCTGGATTCCTCTCTCCCACCTAAGCCTTATTGTTATCCATGAGCCAGGGGAAGATAGGCGGAGGAATGCCTGTTTTGTCTGTGGGGCCTGATCTGGTAGGCATGCTCAGAGGTTCAGCATTGCAGCACCTAGCTCTCTTTATGGATCTGTGTCCAGGTCTCTTTTCAGGATTATATTTCTGGTTTTCCCACTGACTTGCTGTGTGAATTCAGCCAAGTTAAATTATTTGTTAAATTACTTATTATTTTGCTGTGCCTCCGTTTGTTCACCTATAAAAGGGTAGTAATTGTTATTTACCCCATGGGTTTTATGGGGATGGATTAATACTCGAGAATTCTTTGAGATCCTCACGTTATGGGCACTACAGATGAGTCAAGTAATATTTATAGCCTTTATCAGTTCCCTGGGCCTATTCTGGTAGTTCTAGTTATTCAGACTTTTTCAAATTTTTATCCTTTTTGTCTGAACTTTTTCCCAGTTATCTTCTTACAATGTAATGCTGAAAACTAAATGCATTTCTCTAATTGAGGCCTAAGAAGTACTTCATATACATCCATTACTACTACAATCCAGTATAACAAATAGTGGATCCTTACACAGGACAGTCATTAGTGTTCTGTAACACATTTTGTTAATGATCCACAATAGATCCTGGCAGGGACCTCATTCAATATCTTCTTCCAACCTAACACTACCATTAATAGTTACTCTGGGTTTACCAATTTAGTAGCTAAAATTACTTACTATACTATAATTGCAGCTAATCCACGTTTCTTGAATGCTTTTTAAAAATGTTGTAGGGTAATGTAGTAAACACCTGACTAAAACTGAGATTCTGTAGATGGACTTGTCACAGTTTGAGTAACTGCACCTGTGTTCTATTCTTCATGTTTCACTTCAGGAGTGCCCAGTCAGGTCTCAGGTGTGCAGCCATCACCAGTCTCTGCGGGGGGACCCTTGTCCCACTCCCATCTGACATGGTGTTTTAAGCCTGCACATAGCCCTGCCTTATACTGGGATATCCCCAGCAAGCTAGTCTGCCTAATGGCCAGCACCGGTAAAATTAATTTCTCTCTCCAAGGGCTATGAACAATGTATTGCCAGCAGTGACAAGTTACCACACAGCTCTTTCTAAGCAAGCACATTTATTTTTAAGGTGAAAGCATTGCAGAGAAGACATAATGAAAACAACAAACTGATTTAAACACACATTAGACATACCAGGAGTCACCCATCAGTCTTATGGGGCCCTAATAGGCCAGAGTATTTTGTATGGTTCGGGCCCCTTTTTAATTTGTGAAGGAGCTGTGGTAACCCTCCCCCAGGAAGTAGAACATAATCACATTCCCTGTCCCACAGGTTACATAAATGTAATAAAATATGTTCCCCCAAAGATACTGCATGCTGTTACAATAACAGTCACATTACTATCGTTTCTTTAACTACCTAGCTTGCTCTCCATCAAATAAATAAATGATTAGTTGTCACACTACAGAATAAATTAAAGTCTGTTTCATTCTGAAAAACTTCTGAAACTTGCCATCAGCATCCAGTATTGGATGCTGTGTTGGGTGTGTTTCCCTTTTCCCCCCTGAAAATACATTGGCATTTAAATGACACATGCTTGATATTAACATATTCAATAATGCTGTACTTGTGTTTCTAAACCTCTTCAAACATTAGTTTCAGTGCTTTGAAAAGGTAAAGCACTGTGTAAGTACTAATTATTCTACTCAAGAGATTGCTGTTTTAGTGAGCTTGCACATTTGATCGAGAATTACTGTTTGACAGCAGTTTATTAATTTTCCCCCCTCCCTTACAAGGCCCATTCAAACAGTGAAGTATTTGAAAGAGGATTGAATGCTTTGGTACAGCTGAGTGCCATTGTTGGTCCTGCTCTTAATGATCAGCTGAAACATCTACTCACAAGCGTAAGTACAAAAAATTGACACAGTAACTGTGCCTCTTCATTTTTTATGTTACTTTTGTTTAGAGACTTCCTGTCATTTCACACAAAGATGATGGAACTTTCAGCTGTTCCATGAAAGGCATTTCTTGATAAGCTTTAGCAGAGAGCCATAGTCTTATTATAATATATGGTGAATTATAGAGCTCTAACATTCAGTATATGCTACTAGACCAAAAGAACAATTTGTACAATAAACCCCCCTAAAGACTGAGACATATTAGTTACTGTGTTTTGAAGGGACATTGTTTATTATAAAATTACCTGTGAATTTTAAATATTAATATTTAGTAACAAAACCCATTAAAGTTGCTGTGATGGGGAGGACTAGGTCCTGAGGCCCCCTGCTGGAGGTCTTATGTCCCTGCCACACCCCACCCCATAAAAGGGCAGTAGAGAGGTCTTCCAAGCTGCCTAGAGTGGCTTTGTGGGAAGCAGCCAATCAGGGCCCAGTAGGCTAATAGAAGAAGAGCTGCAAGGCCACACTGAGGAGAGTGGATGGTGCTCCAGGCTGGCTGCTGGGACTCCACGAGGACCAGACCCTGAGATTAGGGTGAAGAATGTGCGGGAGCACGGGGAAGTGGCCCAAGGAATTATAGCAGCAATGCAGTTTATTTAAAGGGACATTGCAGACGGCTGCTATCTATAGGGTCTCTGGGCTGGCACCCAGAGTAGAGGGCAGGCCCGGATCCTCACCAGCAGCTACTGGGAAAGTGGCCTGGACTTTGAGGCACCCCAGAAGTGGGATTGAACTGTAGTGGCCCAGCTGAAGAGCTGGAGCCAGAAAGGCCCTGAGAGGATGAAGACATTGCCTCCAGGGAAAGAGCTCTGGAGCACTGCTCTATTGCGGAACAGGGACAAACAGAGAGAGACATTACGGAGGGCACTGAGAGAGTACCCCAAAAGGGGGTTGCATTGCTTTTATCTCACAGACATACTGTGTATGACTTGGCTGGAGGGCTGAGTCAGTGAAGACCCACCACAAACGGAGAGAGAGAGAGAGAGAGAGAGAGTGCAGGCACACGCAGTTGGCCAGGGGGCACTTGCGAGAGGTGAGTTCAACCACTTTACACTGGTACCAGAAGTAGGATTGTTCGGACCAGCCCCTGCAAACAAGGGGACCATGGAAGAGCTGATAAGAGCTGTAGGCCAGCAGCAGCAAACTGTGGCAGCTTCAAAGCCTCAGCAAGCCACCCAGCAACAGCACGGCAAAACCCGGGAGGGGCTTCAACAGCAGCAACTCCAGGATCACCAGTCTTAGGCTTGGCAGGGAGCCTGGCAGCTAAAACAGCGTCTACCCAGGCCCGGCCGCTGCAGGTGCCACAGAGGAAAGAGTCAGAAGACACCCCCCGTGGAGCTTTAGGTAGTATGGGCAAGGGGGTCAGGTGAGATGGATTCAGCTTGATACAAGCCATGGTTGTAAGTCCAGCCCGGTTGCCATGAGGGCTGCTGGGACCAGTGAAGGCCAGGTGGATAAAGACACTCAGCCACGAATGGCTGAGGCCCAGGCTATAGTTAAGGCAGAACAGAGGACTGTCGGGACTCAGTTTAGGGCTTGGAAGGCTACCCACGGATAGTTTTGTTTCCATTGTGGGGAAATGGGCCACATAAGAAGGTGTTGCCCCCCCTAACTCAGGAAGTCAGTACTGGTACTATCATAGTCCCAGGACTCCCTGTAATTTGCAAACCTGGTAGACAAGGAAGGACTGAAGCCCATGTGATAGAAATGGGAAAGCAGTTGTGTGTCTTGAACAACCCTTTTTCTGAAGGGAAGACCCAGCCTGCAGTGTCTGTCCTGAGGGAAGAGAACATGGGGAATGTACCTAATGTGTTGCAGGAACTGAAGCAAGGCCAGGGCCCTGAAATGACTTCTGTGGAGAAGAGCCCAAAAAGAATCTCTGAGGGATAGCAGGGTTCCTTGACAGGAGGTGTTGGAGACCGAGGGAAACTTGTTTCACAGGGCCTGGGAGCTCAGAGAATGACGGATAGTCAGGACTCTTGGTTGGGCACCAGGCACCCCTGCAACCTGCAGAACCAGATGAATGCTCTCTGGTATGAACTAAATAACTGGCTAAAGGCTTATGAGACCCAGGTCCAGGGAATAGAACAGACCCGTTTTCAAATGGTGAAAGAGCTGGCCAAGGAGCTGGGGACAGACCAAGCAGGAGACAGCTGATCTTGAGAAGGTGAAGCTGGTGCTGGTGGCCAAATGTAAAGAGGTATCCAAGGCAAGCAAAACGTATCTGCCTAGTGAGTGAGACACTGGCTACACAAAAGATGATAGGCAGGTGAAGGAGGTGAGCTGAACCGAAACCTGGAGTAGGAAGTCTCCAGCCTAAAAGATAGAAGGAGTTGGAGCATCTGCTTGTTTTGGAGAGGGAATGCTCTGCCTATTATAGAGACCAGTGGGCCC
The DNA here is from genome assembly GCF_965152235.1 of Eretmochelys imbricata. Taxonomy (NCBI): domain Eukaryota; kingdom Metazoa; phylum Chordata; order Testudines; family Cheloniidae; genus Eretmochelys; species Eretmochelys imbricata. Next base: position 112,536,446 of record NC_135575.1, on the reverse strand, counting down.
ATACAAAAATAGAGATACAGAAGAGAGAAACCCTCTCCTTGAGCAGAATTCTGAAAGAAAGCCAACAACAGAAGCTGACCCGAGAGAGGACCCAGCAAGCCTTAGAGGAGCAGCTTACCATACTGGGAAAAGAGCCAGAGACTAAGACCAGAGATTACCCCAAGGCTTGTGTGGATACCGGTGGATTGGCTGATGGGCTAGGCACCCAGAAAGGCCTCCTGAAAGGAGTGAGTAGCAGTCTAATAAAGAAGTGGGTGTCCTGTGCCATAAACAGTAAGTTCCCATGTACAACAGAGGCTGCAATAATAGCAGTAGCCCCTCAGCTACACAGCAGACCTCTACTGTAAAGGACTGGGATAAGCTAGAAGAGAAGGCTGCTACAGCTGATCGGAACAAGGCTGAAATCCTGGAACTACGGATATAGGTAGCTTAATACCAGCAGGAGCTGGAAGAGATCTGCTCTTCATGGGAAAGGATTGTAGGGTAAGCACTAAAATAGGAGCAAGAACTGACCCATCTCAAAGTTGAAAAGGAGACAGCGGACCAGCAGTGCTTACTACTGCAAAAGGAGCTGACCAAGCTCCAAAACCTGATCAAGGTCCAGCCAGGGTCAAAGTCCAACTTGGCTAAGGAGAAAGCTGGGGTTTTGTGGACTGAAGCCAGTACAGAAGGAAGATGGCTTGGATAGGGACATACAGCCACCTGATCATGCGTCTAAAAATCCAGGATCATGATATAGTGGCAAAGCAGGGCAACAACTGGACCTCTGCTAAAAAGAAGAGCTCTTCTTGGAGGAAAAAGGAAGCTAAAAATGGTCCTAACCTGCTGAATGTTATCCACACGATAGTGTGGGTATAGCAAGAACAAAAGTGAGTGTTGCTAAGCCAGGTATTGAAAGCAGTGGGCAAAACAGTACAGTCCCTGGTCTTTGGAAGTCCTGGGAGCGATCTGAGCTTGGATAGAGAGATCTTTTAACTCTGAAGGGTGTACGTGCAGATGCATTCAGAAGGACTCCTCTCCAGATCAGGAGGCCACAGTAAGAGAGTTTATTTCTGGGGAAATCCTGGCTTTGTTAACCAGCCTAGAGGCAGTAAAAGGCTTTTACCATCTGAATGCCCCCTATGTGGTAAATCATGACATGTCACTGACATGGAGGGTTACGTGCACTGTATGGGCTACCTACAAAAAGGGGGACCTCGGGCTATGGTCACTTCATATTTCTCTGAGGGAGATAAGGGTACTGCCAAGGACCTAGTGGACTTCCTAATGTCAGCCAAACAAGAAGTCCGTCCCCCTCCCCAGCTGAGAAACATGGCTAAAGGGTACCTTTGGTTGAGCCTACCTTTTGAGATTGGTTTGTTCTGAATAGAAGGAGCTCCCAGAGAGCCTGAACAATGAAAACCTCTCCAGACAAAGAGTTCTGAGAGGAACCCTAACTAGGGCAATGAGATATTAAAAGCTCTCCAGGTAGAGAGGCCTGGGAGAGAAACCCTGAGAACCAAGGCAGAAACTACCATGAATAGCTCTCCAGGTAGAAAGGCCTGAGAGGGAACCCTGCTAAAAAGGAGATAAGCCCTGCTAAAAGGATTATAAAAGCTCTCCAGGTAGAAATGCCTGGGATAGAAGTACTCTGAGGCAGCAGTGCAAAATTAATAGGTGTGTCACAGAGCTACTTAAGGAAGGAGCCTGAATTGGAAAATCTCTCCAGGTGAGAGAGGCCTGGGAGAGAAGTTCTTGAGCAATCAGGGCAGAAAGTGAATAACTCTCTGAGGTAGAAGACACGCATCCATTGAAGTGAGAAACTGCCAAATCTTTCCAGGCAGAGAGGCCTGGCAGGAAAACCCTGAGAAATCAGGGCAAGGACTACTAAAGCTTCCTGTGTAAGAGACCAGGGAGGGAGAGTTCTAACAAACAGGGGCACAGGCAAAGGAACTCTCTCCAGCCTATTCCCAACAACTGTTTCGTATTCCTCCTGGTACTCTTGTTTTGCATCAAAAATAAAAAAAACATACAAACATACAAACAAATATAAAAGCTATCTGTCTATGGATTTTATACTGCCACCCATCATTGCAAAAACTGGGCATTTCTGCAAAGCTATGTTTTTTGTTTCAGAAAACTTTGTCTTCCCCTTTTGCTTTTGACCATGTGTCTTACTTTGGCATTACCTACTATGCGTAAAGTAATGATTCTTTTTGCTTTCCCTTTCCTGAACTAAGGTGAAGCAGTATTCTAAAGCAAAAATAAATGTGGTCGGTTTTCATACATTGTACTTCAATCACCTTTTTTCCAAGTTATATTTATATTTATTTTATTCCAATAGATTTCAAAGAGGTTAATGGACAAGAAATTCAAAGAGCAAATCACTGTTGCATTACAAAAGCTAGAGCAGTATGGTGGAAAGGTGAGTTGAACAGATTATTCTCTGTATTTTACATTTTGTTAAAAAATATAAAAATATACGTGAATTTAAATCATGTCAAGAAAACTTTGATTTCAAGTCTCTGAATCCTTCAAGCTTTGCTCCTGCAAAGACTTATGTATGTGCTTAACTCTACACACTGGAACAACTGTGTGTAAAATTAATCATATGTGTAGGTTTTGCAGGGTTGGGGCCTAGTGGTGTTGTGTAGTGATTCATAATGTGAAAATAGCTTTATTTTTCCTGTATATGAATTGTGACACAGAAGAGAAATAGAATCTACTTCATGTAATACAGTCACTTATGGCCTTTTATTTTACATTTCTATAGAAAATACTTAAACACCTAAATTGTCAAACATCCTCACACTAATTTCTTGTGCTCCTTCATAAGAAACTTAGGTGCACACCTTAACATGACATTCCAAGGATCCACACCTACATAGGGATCCACACAGCAGGCCTCTTAGTCCCACACTGAGTCCCCTTCAGTGGGACTCCATTGAGAAGTAACTGCCTATCCACGTAGATGCCCTTTGCAAGATAAGCGTGTAAAACATTAAACTGTTTCTGCTAGGAGGTGTGTGCAACCTTACTGGTGAGACGGAACATTTGCTATTCTTTTCCTCCCTAGACACCAGAAGAGCTCTATAGTTCTACTTCCAGGACTTGAAATTTGTGAGGAAAAAAGTTTACCTACTGCAGTGACATGTAATGTTTTTAAAATACTGGCTTTGTTAGCTAACCTAAAGTATTGAAATGTCCGACAGTAAGCATCAGTTTGATCCATGTTCTATCTGTAGTAACATTTTGTCTTCCCAAACAAACAGGATTTTTTCCAAATCAATAATAAAACAATTACTAAGAAATACTAAAATTTTGTATAAAAAAGTAAGAGATATTTTATACATTTTTATATTCAACTTTCTGATATCCACTTCTCCCTCTCCTTCTTTTATCCTGTTTTCTACCCTCTCTTCCTGTCCCCTTTTCTTAAGAGAAATTCTTAACCAGTATTGCACCCTTCTTTAAGTTCTCTCATTCCTCCCTTGTTGTCTTTAAATGATCTCCTAACCCTTATCGAGGATTAATTCTGCCTTTGTCAAACACACAGCTTCTATTGATTTAATTGAGAATTACATACGTAAGAAGGCTTTCAAATTGGGCATTTGATTTTCTTTCATTCACCCTCCCACCTACCCCACCCTTCTTCGGTACTCACTTCAAATATTGAAGAGGAAAATAATGATGCCCCTTAAATGGTATTATTTAAAAACAATTTTCCCAGCAGAACACATGGCTTATGGAATTTTTAAACCCTGTATGTTTTTTCTGCGAGTGCCTTTTAAAAGAAAAAAAAAAATTATTCGAATGAGAGCAGCAAGAACTTAGCGGTAGTTAATAGATAACCCACAAGCCATTGGTACATAGAATCTACCCTCCTGTAGTTCTCCCATCTATTTTCTTCTGTTATTTTACCAGTTCTTTGCATGGTTTTTTTTTTTAAAGTTATTTGTCTCTGCTACTTTTCCTATGAGAGAGAGAGATCTGATCTCTCTCAAAATATTTAATGTTTTTCTGTCTTCAACTCTCTTCTTTTGATAGTTTAGTTTGCATGATGGGTGTTTAGATATGTATAATTATAAGGAAATGTTGTAACACAGATTGCCACTTGGTTGCCTTCAGAACTAAGTGCTTCTTACTGTGTAAACTTCATTTTTATCAACAGGAGAGTGTAACTATCATCAAATCTAAAATTCCAACCTATTGTTCCATCTCCTTTTGAATGAGAGAACCATATAGTCATTTACACTGCGTAGTGTCGTTGTGGGCATCAGAAGCTGACTGTGGATGCTGTTGGAATTTCCTTATGGTACAACTTATTCTAGTAAAACTAACCACAAACATTCTGTAATCTGCTTGGGAGAAAAAATGAAGATTAAGTGAAGTGTGCCCATAACATCTTGTGAAAAAGTGTAATTATGGCAAACAGTTAATCATTTTTATTAGATATCTTTTTGTGTATCCAGTCTTATGTTTACAGTTACAGTCAATAATTGGTTATCTACCATCCATTTTTTCAGCTGTAAACAAAGTAAATGTTAATTCATTTTTGCTGTACATTCCTATTTCCTTTAATAATTCTGCCACACTTACTGTGTTTATCAAATGTCACATAAAAGGTAGAATTTGATTGTAATTATTAATTAAGGAGTAACTAACTCACTGCTAAAGTGCATATACATATTTATTTTATACGATTTCTTTCCATGATGAGTGTTAGAGATGAAAATGTGAGTTTTCTGTTACAAAAGAACTGATTTCAAACTAGTTGTCCAGTGTTGCTCTAGTAGCGTAAATAGGATAAAAACACCAGGTGTTGATATTGGAATACTGTTTTTCATATTCCATCCCAGTAACCCTTCATTTTGAAAACTGTCACATTGGGAACTTAAATCTTAGCACAGTACTGAATTAACAGTTAATTTAGGATGCGTGTATTGAAACAGTAAATCCATTTGGTTAAAGAAATGCCTGTAGTCTAGTATTTTTTCAAAAAACAAAAACATTCTGCTTGTTTTTCTTTCTTGTATTTTATTTTTATATATATATATAATTTTATTTTATTATTTATTTATTTTTTTACAAAATGTGCACATTTAGTTTACGCAAACATGCTACAGCAAATTTCAGGTGTACATGTATTGTACTACTCTTATTCCTACACTGGTGATAGCAGAGCAGCCTTCAACATTCCATCTCTACACCAGAATAGATACCTGATTTATTTTTGCAAAAATAATGGTTGCAGCATTCTTTCTACGCCAGTAGCCCCTTCACATCCTTTGTGCAGAAATGTCACAATAAAGATTGGCATATCTTCAGTAGCGTTTCAAAGTATTGGCCTGGAATCACTCAAAACAATAGTACAATTTTTATTTCTTAATTGTGATGGGGAAAAGATAATCCATTTTAATCTTTCACATCTGTGCACTTATGGTTTTTTAGGTCCAGAATTAAAGCTGTTCCTACTTTGATAGAATTAATGTTCCTCAAGAATGTAATAGTAGTACTGCTTATAAACAACACTGGTGTATAGCTAAAGTTTCTGCTTCTTTTTTACTCCCTTTTCATAGTAAACAGACCATTGAAACAGATATTAGACTGTCTAGATATTACTGCATTCTGAGCACTGAAGTGAGATTGAAGCTTCAAAAGACCATTATCTCCTTTTTCCTCATTAAAACCGGTAAGACACATACTTCTGGAAATAATGGTAAAACTAGATTTTCTTCACAAAGAAATTTGAACTTAAAACCTTTTCAGGTCCTTAATTTTGAGCAGAAAACTTTGCTGACAGTCCAACCAGAATTACACATACAATATATAAGACTTCAGGTACTCATTTCATGAAAAATTCATAAATGCAGATTTATTAGGTAAGGATGATCTGTTTAATACCTACCAGTGGTACATGTCTATCTGAATCATAAAAATTTTTATTATAAAAAAGATTTCTTCCTCTTATGTAAGTTAGCTGGGCTTCAATCAAAGAGGAAAGAAAGCCAAATAAAATTGGATGTTGTTGTAGGAGATATGTATTGCTCATCAACTGTAGCAATATTTACTCAAAGTATTATGTAAAAATGAGCATTACACCATACAAATGTGAAAAGGAAATGCAGGATGATTTCTCTGTAAAAGAGAGGCTAAGACACTTTTTAAGGATTTTTAAGACACTTAAAATCCAGGGGCTGAATCCAATACAAACAAGTATCAAAAACAGCTATTTCTGATCTCCTTGTGTTAAAGCCTCTTTTATCTAGGGGTTGGAATGGTAATAAAGCTGTATAATGGCAGATGCTGTGCTGTTTTGGGGAGTTGTGGGGTAAAACCTAATACTTTTAGCATATCCCATTCGATAAAGGACAAATTATTACATCCTAACCTTTGGGAAATCATTTTTGGGAGGAAGGTCTTTATAATAAAACAAAACTTATTTGCATAATACATGTCTCAGTGTAAAGCTGAGCAATCCTACATATGGTAAATGTGGCAAATCCAGCTTTAAGTAATGTTGCAGAATAGTTCACATTTGTCCATTAATTGCAGACTAAACCACATTGTTAAATCACATTTTCAAAGAGCTGCATGGAACGCATTATGTTTTCATCCTGTAAGAAGAAAAAAAATACGTCAGATTATTTTATATTTCCTATACAGAAGTGTATAGAGGGGAAAAAAGTGGGTAGAAGTCACCAATGTTAGTTACTGACAGCAGCAACTTGTTTGGAAAAATTAATAAGTGATGATAAAATTTAACACTGAAACTGGTACTGATTTTAGAAAAAAATACCAAAACTATTAATAAATAATTACTGAAATTAAAAAAATTAAACTGAAAAGAGCATATTAAATTAATTTGTGTTTTTGTTGAAACTGTCTACACTGTTTTGGAGATAATCAATTGAACTCTTGAAACTCTGTAAAAAAAAAAAAAAAAAAAAATTAGTATATAAATATGTGGTAACTTCCTACGTGCAGTTTGAGTACAGTCAGTAATTTCCATATATTTGAAATTGTTGCTTGGCACAGCATATTCTCCCCAAAAAACCCTTTGGCATTATCGGAGACTATTTTGTAGATTCAAGAACAATTTAAAACTGAGTCAGCACGTGCATGCAGCACGATAATTCTCCCAAATACATTGTTAAAATTGTTGACTCCTCAGCTCAGATTTTCCCCACTGGCAGTACGACATAGCAAGTCTTCTCTGATTCTACTGCTTGTTGATATTAAATAGGGAACTAATTTAATCCATTTTTACTTAAACTTTTAGCAGTGCCCTTACACAGTTACACCTCTATCCCGATATAACGCGGTCCTCGGGGGAGCCAAAAACTCTAACCGCGTTATATCGAACTTGCTATGGAGGGCCGGGTAGGGAAGGCTGTGCCTCCCCAAACAGCCTGGCCCTGCCCCCTATCCGACCCCCCACTTACTTCCTGCCCACTGACTGACCCCTCAAAACCCCTGACCCATCCAACCTCTCCTATTCCCGGTCCCCTTAACACGCTGCTCAGAGTAGTGTGTCGGAGCCAGACATGCTGCCGTCCTAGGCGCCGACTCCGTGGGTGCTCCGGGGCTGGAGCACCCACAGAGAAAAATTGGTGGTCACGGAGCACCCACCAGCAGCTCTGCGCCCTGCCCCAGCTCACCTCCGCTCTGCCTCCTCCCCTCCGCTTCTCCCCCCTCCCTCTCTCCTTCCAAGGCTTGCCGTGAATCAGCTGTTTGGCGCGGCAAACCTGGGAAGGGGGAGAAGTGGAGCAGCGGCACACTCTGGAGAGGAGGCGGAGGTGGGTGGGGAGTGGTTCCCCTCCCCGCCCCGGGCCCTCCACGCCCACCCATCCCCACCACAGCTCACCTCCGCTCTGCCTCCTCCCCTGAGCGCGCTGCTGCTCGGCTTCTCCCCCCTCCCTCCCAGGCTTGCGCAAGCCTGGGAAGGGAAATGCTTTACCGTGTTATATCCGAATGTGTGTTAATCGGATCACGTTATATCGGGGTAGAGGTGTATCTCTCTCGAATCATCAGAATGTACTGGTCATCCCCCCCACTAAATAAATATACATAATAATGATGACTCACAGCTGTCACAGTAAAACTACCCCTTAACCTCCACCTCTAAGAAAATAATTTGGTCTTGAATTTAATACTACATCTTTCTCAGTAGTGAGTATCTTTTGAAGAGTGCTATCTCCTAGACCAAGGTAGCTCCAGCTCCTTTTCCACTGCTTATTTCAGCTGTGATCTCTCAAGTAATTAGGGCTCAAATCATTCAGGGCTTTCTTAATAGGTTAAAATCCTTGCCTTGAATTCCACCCAGAAGCTTACTGATGATAAACTCTCAGCATGAAACTCCACCTAATAAACTAGCCCATGTTCTTCCCTAGCTCTAGTTTCCAAGTGGTCTTGTCATGTAGCTAATTACCATAAACCAATCTCGAGGCCAACTGTAGCAAGGGACACATCGGAGTGAAAATGGTGAATTTGTCTCAGCAAATGCAGCTGGAAGAAAGTGTACTTGACCAAGTCCATAACCTGGGCATCTAGGAGCAATTGAGTATCTTCTTAAAACCACATGGTTCTGCAGCTGTATTTAACAAATGGCGTTTGTACTCTCTCACTGAAGGTTGTCTGTATAATCATATGGCTCCTTCCCCCAAACATTTTCTGTCTTATATGGATTGAACTGCAGCCAATAGATCCTCCCTCCACTCCCTTCAATAGATTATTCGTTCTACTCTATTAATGAGGTCAGATGTGATAAACAGTAGTAAAATACTTCATAACAAATCCAACAACAAAACCTATCTTCACATGATGTTCTAAACAGAATCAGTAAATACCAATTACCTACCAGCAAAAAATGTTTCCACTACTAGAGTTGTGATGCTGTGTGGAAGACTGTCCAAATTTCCTCTCTAATAATAGGATAGAACACCAGTCTTCGTAATGGTAGCAAGCCCATTTTTTACCCACTGGACTGTACACCTGTCCCAGTTCCTACAGTCTCTTTTCAGGAAAACTTTGGGCCTGACAGCTAATCATAGGTTTAGCCTGTGTTTTAAAAGCTTCTTTCAACATCTTTTTCAGTTCCAAAATAGGAAATGAATCTGTTCTTAGTCTTCCTATTCTATCAACAGTGTGATGTTGCTTTGTACTTCAACTATAAATCAGTAGCTGTTTGAAAGAATTTATTCAATCTGAGCTAGTAACAATCAGATATTGGGTTAGGCAACTGACATAGTGCTAGTATAGGTTTTTAGGTCAATGCAATTAAATCTACTGATACTCTTGGGCTCCCTTTACCCATTTTATCCTTTATGCAAGACCACAGACTCTGATATATTGGAATTGTAATCAGTGCTATTGGCCTTGGAAGCTACAGGGTTTTTTTTAAGTTCTAGTGTGATAACTAGTGTAGAAGGCTACTAACTACATTAGTTTCTTCTATGTACAATTATCCAACTACTAACTAGTTTGCAAGTGTAGCAAACACAATTACAGTACCAACTCCTAAATTATGGAAAAGTATCAGAAAAACTGCATTTCACACTGTGTGCATATTAATTAACATATTAATCTTGGTGATATGGGCTAATATATACACACACACACACACAAAACCATTTATAAATAAAACAAGGACCTGGTACTGGCATTTGAAGGCTGATTTTGATCCTGCAATAATTGTATTTCAGGAACACACTGTAGGAAACACAGTTACACAGAGTAATTTTGCGGAAGAGAATTTCTCTCAGCTTTTGGTTCATTTTATGTATTGTTTTATCTCTTAAATTGATGAATAAAAGATACCATAGTGAACCTATTGCAAGAAGTAGAATGAGCACTGAGAAATTCTATTGTTTGATAATAAAGATAGAATCTATTAAATTAAGTCTGGCTACAATACTGTAGATGTTATATACAGTTGGAAATTAAAAAAAAAAAGATGTTTTTTGGCCAAGCGTGATTAGATGCTTGACGTGTCATCTTCCACGTTGCCACCTGTAATTTTTAGTGTTGGCCTAAACAAAGTGTCCATATCTAACCCAACCATGCTTATCATTAAGCTCTCTTTGAGTAATCTGAAGCTCATCAATGTGGGTTTTTAAGGAGTCAGGGGAAAAACAAAACACTGAGAATATCTGCTTATAGTCTTGAAAGGCCAAGTTCCAGGCATTGATGCCCAACACACATGAACAGCCACGGCAAGATGTAGGAGATGAGTTTCCAAATCATTGGGTCCTGAAGTATGTAGGGATTTAAAGGTTGTCACTCATGCTATGAATCAGAGATGGACTACTCAGTGCCAACATATCTGATTACTCAGAAACAGCAAAGACTGTAACAGCCTGCTGAAGTTGTGAATCATTCTGGAAAAGAACCACATTGTAGCCCTTACTGCACAATACCCCTCCATTCCTATAGATGAATTTTCCTACCCATCTGCATCATTGCCAACTTGTCCAGATTCCATCTGTAATTTTACACCCAGACTTATCCAAATCACAGTTAGGCACGGAGGAAATAGCAGAATTGGCATTTAATAAGAGGGAGACAGATGAATGCCATCTGCCTACTGGTGATCCATCTGCCTGAGCAGCCTTCCAGACATACTGAACAAGAGAAGTGACAAAATAAAACCCTACAGCACCCTATATCGGCTCTCTCCAGGAAAGAAAACTTACTCAGCAACACTGCAATCTTAGTATTCTTTGCAGTGGATCCACTCCTGTCTATCGATACTATGGTCAATGGTATCCAAAGCTTATTAGCCACCATGAGAAGTGCTATTAAGAATAGTACATCATTGGCTAGGTCTCACTGTCTCCTTGTCTTTGATCCAACAGGAATTTCCAATGGAATACCTAGAGGTTCAAGTAAAAAAAACTGACAAAGTCCGTACCATCTTTTATATTTCCTGTGCAGCTTTCGGGCTACAAGGTGTTTATAAATTGTTGCTCATGGATAGACATGCTTTTCCTAGTCTTGCTTACCCATACCTGTATTGCGAATTCTTGTCTGCTGGCCCCCTTTTCATATATACCAAAAGGGCAAAACATTGACTCTTATTGTTGATTTTCCTAATCTCCTTTCCCCTATCTAAGACAATCCAAATAGAGCTGGTATGTCCATTGAAATCTACTGTATTTTACTGTATTTATTGTTAGACAGAATTGATGGTTTTAGTTTGAGAAAAGAACTGTCAATGGCTACAACAATCTGCATGATCTAATCAATTGTTGCTAGCCCTTTTTCCAGTTTGGATCTCAACACCTGATCTAATATAGTATGACACCCTCGGTATGTACCATGCTCCTCTAGTAGCTTGTAACCTTGTACAATGTACAAATAACAAGAAGCTTTGGTGTTTAATTTTTTCATAATAAAATTGCAGAACTTATTTTTATAAGGCTGTCTTGTCTAACTGTAGACAAGTTCTTAAATAATAGCTCATTCAGTTATCCTACAATGAATAAATGTGAATTCTGGCAGAGATATACCCAGCACAAGACTCAAATATTCACATAACAATTTGTCTACTACATGGTAGTTTTGCATAGGAAGAGACTATGCAAACACACTAGTGGAACAGGTGAACATTAGCTTTTCAAAAGCTATCACCTCTATGAATACAAATATTGTATATGTTCGCACATGTAACTGACTGTTTTGTAGAACAGGTCGCCAGACATACATTTTTGTAAAGGTGCCTAGAAGTGTAAGCTACATCTTTACACCCAAATCCTCTAATTGGTAGTACCATGTGACAACCATTTAGCCAGCTGATAGGAGTAACTAAATATCTTACATTTATCATTACTTACTTTTTGGCAGCTTTCAATGAATTCATCTATGGTAACTACCCCATCTTTATTCTTGTCCATTTTCTGTCCAGAAAGATAAGAACATTTGCTTAAATCATGTTAAAATCCTACTTAAAAACACTGAATTTATTTATTACTTATTTCAGAGTTATATTGCAGGCTGGTGGCCACCCAGGTCAGGGTATCATTTTACTAGACACTATAAGTACATTACTGTCAAGGTTCCTCCCCCACTCTGAACTCTAGGGTACAGATGTGGGGACCTGCATGAAAAAAAACCTCCTAAGCTTATTTTTACCAGCTTAGGTCAAAACTTCCCCAAGGTACAAAATATTCCCCCCCGTTGTCCTTGGACTGGCCGCTACCACCACCAAACTAATACTGGTTACTGGGGAAGAGCTGTTTGGACGCGTCTTCCCCCCAAAAATACTTCCCAAAACCCTGCACCCCACTTCCTGGACAAGGTCTGGTAAAAAGCCTCACCAATTTGCCTAGGTGACTACAGACCCAGACCCTTGGATCTTAAGAACAATGAAAAAGCATTCAGTTTTTTACAAGAAGACTTTTAATAAAAAATAGAAGTAAATAGAAATAAAGAAATCCCCCCTGTAAAATCAGGATGGTAGATATCTTACAGGGTAATTAGATTAAAAAAACATAGAGAACCCCTCTAGGCAAAACCTTAAGTTACAAAAAAGACACACAGACAGAAATAGTTATTCTATTCAGCACAATTCTTTTCTCAGCCATTTAAAGAAATCATAATCTAACGCATATCTAGCTAGATTACTTACTAAAAGTTCTAAGACTCCATTCCTGCTCTGTCCCTGGCAAAAGCAGCATACAGACAGACACAGACCCTTTGTTTCTCTCCCTCCTCCCAGCTTTTGAAAGTATCTTGTCTCCTCATTGGTCATTTTGGTCAGGTGCCAGCGAGGTTACCTTTAGCTTCTTAACCCTTTACAGGTGAGAGGAGCTTTCCCCTGGCCAGGAGGGATTTCAAAGGGGTTTACCCTTCCCTTTATATTTATGACAATTACAGTCCCTGCCTCAGAGAGCTTCCAGTCTATAAAAGTCTAGACATAACAGATCAGTTGGACGAGTAGGTTGGGATGGGGGAACAGGGAAGATAGAGTAACAAAAATAATAGGATGTGCCAGTGAAAACATGGGAGTTTTCTTGTAGACCATCCTTTTTTGTTGTCTTGCCCTACCTGGAAAAATGTTTCCACATGTTGTCTAGGAGCATCCTCTTTGAGAACAGGATAAGTGCATTTTCCCATCATATCATATATAGCTTTCATAATATCAAGCATTTCCTGAAGAGAAAAACATGTTTATGTAAATGTTTTAGAACATGCTCAAAATCTTTTGAGCATTTATAGTTTAGAAGAAATATTTAAGACTGTGCCACAGTCAAATTGTGATTGAACAACTTCATGAGTATAATGCACATGGATCACTTTGAAATTTAAATTAGCTACTGACGCTATGTACAGACACTCCCTGGGTTACGCAACCCAGACTTACGCAAATTCACTGGAAATAGGATTTTTGAGTTGTGAAAATTTTTGTGTAACGTACGGGTATACGTTTCTGACTTATGCAAAATTTGAGTTACACAAGGCTTTCCAGAACGATTGTGTAAGTCGAGGGGCGTCTGTAACTGAAAACTCTTAAGTAGATGCAGATTTATGCTTCTGAATTTAAATACTTTACGATATCTAAAAGTCCAATGATATTGTGGAAAGAAAGCTCCAGTGGATCAGTAAGTGGAAACAAACCAACAAAAATTTGTAGCAGAAGGTGATTGGGCAAAATCACATCGCCTTCCTGTGTGTGAGTTTCCCCAGCTTTTGTAATGTGCTTTGAGATATGTTGCTGAAAAGTGCTCTATAAGAATTATTATAACCATGTAATTCATCTGCCAATACGTTGAATAAAATGCTGTATTTTAAAAAAAACCAAACCCTTTGTAATCTTTATGTAGTGTCTTGCTGAAACTGTTAGTGCCAGTACCATTTACAGTAAACACATTGAGTCTGATCTTGCAAAAACTTATGTGCATGCTCACTTCACATTTGAGTTGTCCCATTGACTTTGATGAGTAAAGTTCAGCATATGCCTAATCCTTGCAGAGTAAGGCCCTTTAGAAAACAATAGCATTTTAAAGTGTTCACTTGCATTTCTGGATACACATTTTTATGTACAAGTACCCTACACAGTTCTTGAAATTCTGTGGGCAAATGTAGGTATTCAAAGGCATGCCCATTGTGCCCATTCCTTAAGAAATTTGGCCAGCTATGTCTTCTATGACTACTAATAAAATATAAATTTGTGGCTAGTTCTTTAAAAAAAAAAAAAGAGTTAAGTTTATATAAAATACATTTATTTTAAAGTTGGTGGGAAGAAAAAAAATTATCTAGTTGTTTGCTACCGAACTCAGTTTTGACAGCAGTTTCTCTAAAGCCATGTTCCTTTCAAACCAAACTCAAAGGGACACGTACATGCTGTGGTTTCAGTTATTGTGGCTACAAAATGAATTCTTACCTCTTTAGTTATGTATCCATCCTTATTTATATCATACAAATTAAAAGCCCAGTTGAGTTTTTCTTGTACTGTCCCTCGGAGTAAAATTGAGAGACCCATAATGAAATCCTAGAAAGAAAACAAAAAAAAACCCTAGGTAGTTTGAAGCTGAACTATATATTTCTAAATATGCAACTTTCAAATCCTGGACTCCAATGTGATAAATTCTCCAGTGTAATACCAGGCTGGAAAGAAGGACTGTTGCTTCGTCTTGTTTTTGGTAATTAGTCGTATGTTTTAAAAATACATCTAGACTTTTTAGGTAGTACTGCCAATTCATGGTGGATTGCTCTGTTATACAAGCAATAATCAGTTTTCTAGCCTCCTTCTGTTAATGGATTGAATGTACTGTAGCCTATGACTTAACCTTATAAAATGCTGCATGCAAGCCGTTCCTGTTGAGGTCAGTGTGGGGAGAAAACACATCACTGCTGTGCACAGGTCCAGAACAAAGTCTATGTACTTCTTAAACACATGATTTAGGGCTTAACTGGAATTTAAATGGTAATAACTTATTGTGGAATGCTACATGGGAGTAAATGTCACACACGAGAACAATAAGAAAGGTAATATTCTCAGCTGCAGAGGTTTTCTTCAGAGGCTGGCTGCTCTATGCATTGGAGCTCAAACAAAAAAAAGGCAATTATGAGAAAACTATTCATTAGAGAAACGTAACTTTATTTTTACCTCCTCTATATGAAACACAGTGATAATTGTAAATTAAAATATTGTAGAGAGAGTCTACAGAAGTAAAACAACAAAATCTGAATCCATTGCTTTGATCCTTGGTGGTAGAGAACTCTGACGCATTAACATGTAGTGAGCTTTCAGAGAATGAAATTAGTCAGGCTACATTACTTCCCTATAGGCCAAGAAGACTAACGATTAATAGACTCGTGTTACACTAGTCCTAGAACTAGAGTTGTGTTTCAGAATTAATATGGTTTTATAGCAACATGAACCTCATTCAAACGGAGAATTGACAAAAAATTTATTAGTTGTATTTCGTTCATATTTTTAAAGAGACTTGGTGAAAGCAGGGCTTTATCATTCCCAGTCCCTTGTTGGTCCTGACCTGATTTTGTGACATCATTGTTATTGCCATAGGGCTCATAACCAAACGTTGTTGTAAAGGCTCAAAGTCCTACCATAGCACCAAACCCATTGGCTACAAGGGTTAAATAATTCTGTACTGACACAGGCCAGGTTTACATGTTTATTCAGAGTTGAAAAAAAGCCAGTATTTTGGGGAAAACAGCCAATGGGGTTGCATCAGGGACAAAGAGGGGCTGATGCATCATGTTTTAGTTTTTTTTCCTGTATGGCCATTACAGTTACCCTTCCAAGTACCTACTGAGGACAAGCTCAGCTAACGCCGCACAGCTCTATTAAAGTCCTGTCTTTCTTGACTAGTGTGCCCTGGGGCTTGCTGACGTTGTCATAGTTTCCAGTATTAATGCATCAGTGCACTCGCCTCATGAGGCATCTTAAAGATATGAATCCTGAAAAACATTTTACTGACCTTACTTATAGCTTCAGCATCACAGGGCTAAATCACTATACAGCTCTTTGATAGCATACTGCCGAATATTAAACCATTATGCTTCAGGAAATTCAGAAAAAAATTGATCATATACTTTTAACAATCATCATTCCTATGTTGCTATTCTAAATCTTGATGGATCTTTTCCTGAAAAGTCTAATGCTGTAGTGTCAGCTTTCATGCTGGCATTTCCTCCCCATTCTACGCCTTTCTGGTGCTTCACCATTCTCTTGTTTGCGCTCCTTCACCGGCTGTACTCAAGCTACACTTCCTCAGAGGCCAAGCAGCAACATGGCTGATGACCAAATTAGCTATCCATTTTGGGAGCGGCAGAAAAATGTTCCTCTTGCTTTATCTTCCCATCTTAAATAGTTGTGCGTTCAAGGCTTAACGGCATATTTTGGAGCACCTCCTGCATGGGGCTGAGTGCACATTGAGCCTCACGGGTGTTGCCAAGACTCAGCTCTCAGGATGTGCTCCACATCGTACAAGATCAGCCCCTAGCTTGGCGTCATATTTTCAGCTCTATTACCCTTGGGACTAGTAGACACTACTGTGAAAGTAAATTGCTTTTTCGTTGAATGTTCACCTTGCCCTAAGGTATAAGTCCATCTCTGAACTGCTAATAAGGACTAACACTGGTAGGAAGTTGTGACGTGTTGCCTAAGAACCGAGTTTTTTTGCTATGTATATGATTGCTGTGTTGTGGCTATCTGAAATTAAAGCAAAGCCTAGAGGGATGAAAAAGCTGATTCATCTTTTCCATTTAAAAAAAGTATAATTTATCTTTAATAGCGTACATTTTTAGCCTGCTCATGCCAATCTTCACTGTATATATTATTTATTTATGTAGATTTCAGTCTAAAAACTTGAGGATGCCTATCCAAACTCTGGGTGCCCTTGACATACATAATATATGAGTTCAAAATATAAATCACTCAAAACAGTAGCATTTCTTCTTCCTGACCTTTCATCCATCATTTGTTCATGGAGGCCAATCCAGTTTAAAATTACTTCCTATTAGTTTTATTTAAATTGTGTGTATGCAAAATTTAGTGCTTTGGGAAGCAGCCAAGTTATGAGTGCTGGAACATGAAATCCATTATTAATCCACATAAGGAGGAATACAGGCATCCATGTAGCTCACCTGTGTCCTTGAGAAACTATTTTGGTAAGAAGAAACTCTCTCTCTCTCCACCTCCTTGGGTTTTCAATTAGTGCCCATCCCCATAGTATCTAAGCACTGTCACCACGCTAAAGCTATCAGCAAAAGTGCCAGCTGCGACTGTGGTCTTCTTGAGGTGAACCACAGAAATGGAAGAATACCATCTATAGACCACCAAACAAGTTCCTTTTGGGTATGAGCCACAGACACATCCTTGGAGTCAATTCTGCAGCCATTCCATGCATGTTATTTTTTTACATACAGTGGCTTTTTATTAGTATTATTAAGTGCCAGTGTTGCATTTGGCCCAGTGCCAGGTTGACAATGGCTCCATGGAACCAGGCCCATGCTCAGACGGGGCCCCAGCCTGCTCCACTTTTACTGTGCCCCAAGACTTTCCTGACTCCCCTGCCCACCACTTGCTCCTCTTGGCCTGTCCACTGGCTGGCCAAGGGTTCCTCTCTGCCCCCTGGCCCCATCCCCTGCTCCTCTTAGCCCCCTGGCCGGACCCCAGTGCACCTCTAGCTCTGGGCAGTCTCCGCTTCCACCACCTGTGGACATAGGAAGTCAGGGGGTATTGTGCAGGGAAGCTGTGTGGTGTGGCATGGGCCTGTCCCCGAGGGAAAGGGGCATGCTGGCAGCACAGGGCCGGGCAGGCCACTGTGCGTCTGGCAACTGCCGGTTTGTAAATAGGGCCCTCACATTGGGTGGAGCAGGGCCGCCCCTGCCATGCCATTCCCCATTGCCTCTCGCTGGCCCCTCGCTCCGGGGACTGACCTCCCTGCACCATGCTCCATTGCCCTCATGGGGGCCCACAAATATGTTTGGTGCCAGGCCCACAAAAGGTTAATGCAGCCCTGAACAAAATACAGAGGAAGACATGATTAGGAGCTTTACTTTTCAGTTCCCCTAATTTTGAGTTTATGTTAGCACTCTTAAGGGTGTTACTTAATTGATTAGTTCTCCTCAAGGAATAACTGAGACAAAAGCAATCAGAAAGTCATTGACAACTTTGTTAAGAGATAATTAATCATCTTTGGAAAAACAAATAAAAGTTAAGTTACTCATAGAGCATGCCCAAAGGCTTTAAACAGCTCTTTTGCAGGTAGGGCTAGCTCCACAAAGGGAAGAACTTTTAAGTACCCTATACAACATATAAGGAGCTATAGGTGCATAAGCATGGGAGCCATAAAAGCCAGCATGCTGAGCTGCCTAGGTTTTGACAAGAGAGGTTGGTCTACACCTGCCATTCTCAGGGAGATAAGCACCTAACTCCAGAGCTTCTCAGCCATAATCTTTCTCCTGGAGTTTGGCATGTTAGCAGTGCTTATTTCGGGGCTGAGGCCTGGCACCTCTACGCTGGGCAGTTCATAGCCCCAGCACCTCTGGGCTTATCGCGTCAGTTATGAAAGTTTTAAAAAGTTGCTTGACCACCCCCCCCCTTGCACCTAATTGCTCGAGCCCCAGCACCTCTTTCCTTACCAATTAAGCCCTGCGTGTTAGCTGGTTTGTTTGTTTGATTGTTTGGGGAGGAGGGAGGTGTTACAAGAAATGGAGATGGCGGCAGTAAACCCCTTACAGACTTTAACCCAGTGGTTAGGGCATTCACTCAGGATGTGGGAAATTCAGGTTCAATCCCCCCAATGTAGAGAAGGGATTTGAATTTGGGTGTCCCATCTCTAAAATGAGAGCCCTAACCCATGAGAGATGCTAGGATAGCACCCTCTCAGTCTCACCTGCATATTCTGGTGTGGGGCGTCTTCTGTTGACACAGTTCCACTGTCTAATTAACTATGCAATATGCCAAAGAGAGAGTCAGAATCATTCTACAGGCCAGTGGTTTGGGCATTTGCCTCAGAGGTGAGAAACCCAACTTCAGATCCCTTTACTACATCTGGCAAAGATGGGATTAGAACCTGTCTCTCCTAACTACTATACTAAGGGGGCTACCTTTTTCTCCCCATCACCTCCAGCAATTTTGTGAGGATTTAGGCCAGCTCTGAGCATACATAACAGATCAGGCCCTGCAGATCAGATACGCAGAGGGAGCCTACTTTGAGGAGCCCACTGGGGCTAAAATGTGAGATAGGCACCCAGCTTGAGGCAGCAGTGCCCATGCTCTCTGGCAAAAACGTATGCCGCTACAGGATTAGGCAGCGGTTGAGTGGGGTCTTGGAGAGTCTCAGTGTCACCTAAGGCTATGTCTACACTTAGAGTACAAAAACTGCACACACACCCTAGCATGGGTATAAACAGCGAAGTAGATGTATCGTTACTCTGCTCCCCTAAGCAGTGTCTCACCCCCAGAACCTACAGGTATGTACCCTACACAGCTTTCTACTCATCCAAGCTGTGCCTCCGATGGCTATTTTTAGTGCCCCACTGCTGCCTCAATGCCAGAGCCTTTCTCTGCTGCCTGCCCCTGCCCTGCCTCACCAGAGCCTTTCACTGCAGTGTCCAGCTGCATACCCTACCACATACCCTACCAACCACAACCAGTGAAGACCAGGCCACTGGGTACCCAAAAGGGCATTTGGCTACCTAAATCTTTGTGTGGATCTAGTGCACAACACCTCAGCCCTGCCAGTGATGAGTATTACTTGGAGGTTACTGAGTGATCTCAGTGCCCACTGGCCCAGATCCTGTAAGTTGCTGAGCAACATCGTCTGCCCATGAGGATGCTAGAAGTCATTCTAGGTCAGGAGCACTGACTTCAATAAGCATTGAAGGCGGGTCCTGATATTTAAAGGTATTTACGCATTGCTCTCCTCTGAGTTGCAAGGGCTAAGGCACGGATCCTCCCACTGGCACTTAAATACCTTGGAGAATCTGGGCCTAAGTGAATTAGACAGCTAAATCCCATTTTCAAAGCAATGTAGGCAATTAGAGGAGGCAAGTCTCATTGAAAACAATCCATGGAATTTAGGCTCAAAAGGTCCAGATTCATATAGGTACTTAGGCACCTAGGACCAACATTTAGACATCACTGACATTCGCAAAAAACCACTGCTCAGCCACCTACTGCCACAGGGGCATAAGGTCACTAGGTGCCAAGGTTTCTGCTGGTGGGCAGGTGCAAAGCTGCTTAAGTCAAAGCACACTACAAGCTCAGGCTCTACACAAAAGACAAAAATGGAGGGTGTATGCATACACCCAGACCTAATAGCTCAGTGTTTAGGCACTAGGCTGTGGGAGACTTAGGTTTGAATTCCCCTTCTATCTCATCCAGAGCAGGGACTTGAACTCAGGTCTTTCACCTCCCAGTGAATGTGCTAACCAGCAGGCTAGTCTGAGATGGGTATGTCTCAGTCTCTGCTATTAGTGCTGTTCCGCTTTGTATAAATAATTAAATATTCACTGGGCCAGTGAGAGAAGAGCATAGTTTCCTGTGACACCCAGGTTCCAGTCCCTGCTCCAATAAATACTTCATTATTTATACAAAGTGGAACAGCTTCAACGAGAGCATTAAAAGACACCCACCCCAGCAGTTATGTGGGAGGCAGTAGACCTAGATTCAAGTCTTGCACTATAGTAGGTGAAGTAGGGATTTGAACCTAGGTGTCTCACATCCTGGGTAAGTGGTCAAACCACTGGGATACTGGGAGTGCTTTTGCTAGCTGTGTTTTCTGCAGGGCCCAATCTGGTAAGCAGCCTCTGAGCACTCCTACCAGATTGGAGTCCATGGGCAAGCTAGATGAGGGGAATGCACAGTTAGTGAATCCCACCTGGGCTTAGGTATGAGGCACTGAGATGCTCAGAGGTGTCAGGACTTTGGCTGTACACATAACCAGCAGCAGAAATTCAGATGCCTAGGGGAATTTCAGGTGGCTAGGGCCTGAATGCTAGTGAAGCCTAAATGTTGGACTCAGGCATCTAAAGTGTTAGTTAGGCATCTAAGTTTCCCTTGTGAATCTAGCCCAAAGAAACTAATCTCAAGGAAGCAGAAAGGGTAGGCTCACTGCGCTCCAGGAAGTGGGCGGGCAGAGCCTGCCCACTGCTAAAGGCCCTCCCCCTAACCTAAGGATCCACAGGTCCAGGATTCCAAATAATTATGGGGGACAGCTAACGAGATAACAGGAATGGGAGTGAACAGGAACAGGGCTAAACGAAGGGAACCTGAAGGGGACACCGTGCAGAGAACCTGGACAGTGCGCACTGCTCCTCGAAGGTGTCAATGAAGCCAGCGGATGCCGCCTAGAAGAACTCTGCCTGGATGAATGAACGGAATAAGGAACGGAAATAGGCCCCACAGTCACAGGAAATCCCATCGGCCAACCTCTTCTCTCTGGTTTTGTAGATGGCCAGGAGGAGGTTGACAAGGAGGTCCCGTGACTTTGTGGGATCACGGATAGGGAGCGCGTAGATGAACAGGTGAGGGGAAAAGTGCAACCAAAAGCATAAAAATATATCCAAGAGGAGCCGGAATAGGGGCTGCAACCTGTCGCACTCCAGGTACACATACATCAGGGTCTCCCTTACGAGCAAAAGGGGCAGGTGTCTGGGAGGGGAGCGAACCGCGGCAAGTACATGCCCGTGCTCACAGCTCCTTGAAGGAGCTGCCAGCTGATGTCCCTGGCAGGCCTCGGCACTAGGGTGGAATATAGGCTGGCCCACTGGGGCTCCTCACCCTCCAGAGATGGCAGGAGGTCCCGCCACTTTGTGCCGGGGCAGGACGTGAGGGTGAAGATGTGAAGGGTGTGCAGCACGAGCATGCATAGATGTGTCCATGGCGCGGTCCAGAACCGAACCGGCTGCAACTCGTGCAGCTGGCTCTTGGTAAAGGGACGGGATGGCCGGTAAGGTCCACGGGGCAGGGGCCCAATGAAAAGGTCCAGAGGGCCTGGGTTGGAGGGTGGGCAGGGAGTGCCCTCTCACAGGACTCGGTTGAGGAAACCCTGAGCAGTGGGCGGTAAAACGGCCCTAACCTCCTGAAGTACGCACCAGGGAGTCTGAGGCCTGGAGAGCCCCATGCGCCGAGCGAGCATCAGGGGATCCAGCCAGTCTCCCTGGCTGTAGTCCAGGAGGTCTCCGGCTCTGGTGATTTCTGCCAGGACCAAGAGGCGGTTACTTACCTGTAACTGGAGGTTCTTTGTGATGTGTAGTTCCTATTTGTAGTCCAAATGTGAGCAAAGGAAGTTTTTCAGCAGCAGTGTCCTTTGACCCTCATGGCCGCCTGCTGTTGCCACATGTTCCCTGCAAGGTTATAAGAGGCCATGCAGGGTGACGTGCCTTTAGTCTCCTTCTTACCACAGCATAGAGCATCTGCATCAGAGGGAAGGTGTGTGGGCACTGAAATACAAATAGGGACTACACATCTTGAAGAACCTGCAGGTACAGTTACGGTGTCACACTGGAGTGCGCATAGCATTCTGTAATGCAGTAAGAGATCCAACTGCATGTGTGCTGCAAGGAGAGAGCCTGCCCTCTTGACTGTTCCGTGATGGCAACGAAGAGGCATGGGGAGGCACAAAAGGCACAAGTTCCGTCCTGCGGATGTCCAGGGAGTGCAGTGTGTTGTCCGCGGGAGTGGCGTGGGGTTTAGGATGGAAGACCAGGAGATGGATGAACTGGTTGAGATGAAACTCAAGATGCCCTTTGGGAGGAACTTAGGGTGAAGGTGCAGGGAGACCTTGTCTCTATGGAAAACGGGTCAGCCATCATGGCCACCAATTCACTGATCCACCGGGCAGAGGTGATGACCACCAGGAGGAGGACCTTCTTGATAAGTGGGCCAGGGAGCATATGGCCAGGGTTTGAATGGAGGCCAGGTGAGGGCAGACAGCCTGAGATTGAGGTCCTGTGGGGGCGGGGGCATGGTGTTAGTACCGGCAGGAAGCAGTATGTCAGGCCCCTCAGAACCTAGGTATTGGTAAGATGAGCAAATACCAACTGGCCATCCAGGGGAGGGAGGAAGGCGCTGAGTGCCACAAGATGGACATGGATCAACCTGAAAGCAAGGCCTCAGTTCTTGAGCTCCAGGAGGTAGTCTAGGATGATGAGAACAGAGACAGCATGGAGGGGGAGATGTCATCATTGTGCCCAGAAGGTGAAACACTTCCATTTTGCAGCATAGCATGCCCTCATAGACTCCCATCTACTCTGTGTAACAATACAGTGGACGGTAATGAACAGGCATTGTCTCCGGCTGAGCCCGATCCAAAAACCAGGCCGTCAGTTGGAGCAAGCCCAGGTTGGGGTGGAAAACCCTGCCATTGTCTTGGGTGAGAAGGTCTGGCCAGTTGAGGAGGCTGATCAGTGGGCAGGCCAACAGTCTGAGTAATTTGGGAAACCAGAACTGTCGGGACCAGCGCAGCGCTAGCAAGATGACTGTGGCCCAATCTCGGCAGATCTTGCAGAGGACCTGGTGGAAAAGTGAGACTGGGGGAAAGCATACCACAAGCTGCCATACACTATGGAAGAAGGAGGGCATCACCTCTGGAGTCCTGACCCCTAGCCACCCTGGAGAAGTAGAGCGGGAACTTGAGGTTTGCATGGGTGGCAAAGGGGTCCCATAGGGAGGTGCCCCAGGTCCAGAAGATGGCGTGGATCATGGGGTCATGGAGTTCCCACTTGTGGCTGAGGTACCAGGTTCTGCTGAGTGTGTTCACCAGAGAGTTCTGCACCCCTGGGAGGTATGCTGCATGGGGCACAATGTTGTGGCAGAGACACCAGTTCCAGAGGTGGATAGCCCCTGAGCAAAATGACCGGGATCTGGTGCCACCCTGTCTGTTTATGTATGCCATAGTGATGGTGTTGTCTAAGAGGATCTGAATGTGCCAGCCACGAAGAAGAGGCAGGAATATGTGGCAGGCCCATTGGACCGCATGCAGCTCCAGTGCGTTGATGTGTATGCACACTTCCCTGAGAGTCCACCTTCCCTGCGTGATGTGGCCTGCCAAGTATGCGCCCTATCCCACCAGGCATCTCTGGTGAGGATGGTCATGGGGACGGAGGTGGCAAACATGGTGCCTTGGAGCACTCTGGTAGGATTGGTCCACCAGGTGAGTGATGCCTGGACCCAGCTAGGAATGGTCAAGGCTGAGTCCAAGTGATTGATATGGGGCCTGCAGACCAAGAGAAGCCACAGTTGTAGGCAGCACATATGGAGGCATGCACACGGCATATGACCGAGGAGACAGAGACAACAGTGCACTGTCATGTGCGGGTTTTGGCGCAGGGTGCCGTGAGGGTGGCAAAGCGGTCTGCTGGATGAAAGGCTTGTACTGTGATTGAATCTATGTGCACTCTCATAAAAGTATTGAGTAAATGGAGATTGAGGATAGGGTGGAGGCCCCTGTCTTTCTTCAGGATGAGAAAGTACAGGGAGTCGAAGCCCCTGCCGATGAAGGGGGTTGGCAGCAGGGTGTGGTGAGCAGAGCTCCCGGGGGGGGGGGGGGAGGCGCCCTGGTGAGGTCGGAATGTGAGGAATTCTATCGAGTAGCTGTGTCATAGTATCTCCAATACCCGTCCATTAGTGGTGCTCTTCCACCATTGGTAGGCAAATACAGCAAGACAGACCCCAAAGATGCCACAGGGGGCTGCACGTAGTGACATGGGGGGTTCACAGCTCTTGACTGTCACATCAAAATTGGGCCTTCTGCTGGTGGCAAGGTCTGGCAGCGGAAGCAGATGGCCATGGGTGCTGGGAGTGAGGGCACCAGCGGGCCAGCTCTTGGTACCTAGTGTATGGGGGTTGGTATGGCGGGTACGGGCGCGGCCGAACTGTGGCTTAGATTGTCAGTGGTGGGGCCGGGGGTGTAGATCCAAAAGGACCAGAAGGTCACCCATGAGTCCTTTAGTGAATACAGGGCCTCATCCGTTTTTGTGGAGAACAGCTAATTCTTGTCGAAAGGGAAGTCCTCGATGGTGGATTGGACCACCCTGGGAAAACCAGACAACTGGAGCCACACATCACATCTCATTGCCACCCCGGTGGCCAGGGACTGGGAAGACATTTTTACCTCATCCACTATTGCCTGGAGGCTGACTTTGGCCATAATGTGGCTCTTGTCCAGCAGGGCCTGAAACCACTGGTGCTTGTCCTCTGGGGTGTCCTTTAAGAACTCTGCCAGCTTGGTATAATTGTTAAAAGTGTACTTCGCCAGCAGAGCTTGATAGTTAGACATGTGGAATTGAAGGGCCACAGAAGAGTAGACTTTGTGGCCCAGGAGATCCAGGCGTTTCACTGCCTTATCCATGGGGGTGGAAGTGGTGGAGTGCTGGCACTCCTGTTCAATGGCTGCATGCGTGACCAGCGAGGCTGGAGGAGGGTGGGAAAGCAGAAAGTCAGCCCCCTTAGCTGGCACAAAATACCTGCATTCTTACCTCTTGAGTGTCGGGGCACAGGATGCCAGTGTGTACCACACCACTCACGTGGGTTGCAGGTTGGCACTGTGAATGGGCAGAGCTACACGCATCAGGCCCCGGAGCTGCAGAATGTCCAGCAACTTGTCTGGTTGGTCCTGGACCTCCTCCAGGGGGGGCCCAAATCAAGGGCCACCCTCTGTAGCAGCTCCTGGTACTGATGGTGATTGTTAGGAGGCGAGAGGATCGGTGGAATCAAGGCCTCATCTGGAGAGGAGGGTGCTGCCGTTGGGACCGGTGGTGCCGGATTAAACTCCAGATCCTCCTTTTGGTCCTAAGTGATCAGAGCTGGCAGAGGGGTTAGGGTGGGCTGTTATGAGGCCAACTGATGATGGATATGGGCTCCAATAAGGGTCCCACGTGGGTCAGTGGTGCCATGAGGTCGATTCCTGATGGTACTGCAGGCCCCATGGATATGGGTACCACCCAGACTGGTGGGCCAGAAAAAGTGGGGATGCCCACAGTCCGCACTACGCTGGGAGACCAGGGAGAAGGACAACTCTTCTGTTGAGGAGACCTCCGAGTCTGAAGAAGCCTCCAGAAGTGGCAGAGCCATTGGTGCGGGTGGTACCGTGACCAGCAGGGATGGGTCACAGCTGAGGAGGAGTGTCTCATCCGCTGGTATAGGTGGGCCGGAGGCTAAAAGAAGCGGCAAGGGCAGGGACGATAGCTCAAGGTGGGATGTGGGGACCAGTGGATCCGTCTGGTCCAATGTCCAGGGCACATCACTTTGTCTGCTGCTCAGAGCAGAGGATATGTGGAGTGGAACCCGAAGAATCCTGCCGTGGCGGAGGAGTGCACACCAGCGGGCTGTCGGGATCCTCAGTGATTGCAGGAACCGGCAGTGCTGGTGGATCTCGCTTCTGATTCGCCTTGCCCCCTGCTTTAGAGGGTGGCCCAGTGGGGTCGTCACTCAACATCTCACCCAACTGAGCCCACCTCAGGGAGGAAACGCAGTGCATCACAGCGGTCTGCGATGGGGATCTGCAGTGGCGTTTGAGAGAGCACTTGTGACTGTCCTTGTGCACCTTCTCAAGTCTTGGTGGTGCCAATGGATCCAGGCGTGAAGTCAAGGGCAAAGCACTCATTGCCAGTGATGGGCAGTGAATCACCAGGCACCGGTCCGGGATCAGACTCCACACAGGGCCAGAGTGCCTCCGCTATGAGGCACTTGTGGCGGCACAAAAGTTGAGTGTCACAGATCCTTGACGGGAAGGACTTGCAGATATCTCAGTGGGTGACAAGGTGTGTCTCGCCTGGGCAGTACAGGCAACGTGTGTGCTCATCACTCACGGAGAATGAGTGAGGGCATGAGGCGCAGTTCTTGCACCTCGGAATGCGGGGCAGAATCCCCCAAAGGGGTCGGGAGAGGAAGAGGCTACTATATACACTAACGTATTACAGAAGTACAAATTAAAAAGGAAACAGAACTATCTACCATAGTTCTCGTAGAGTGTACGAGTGTAAAGGGAGGATTCCAACTCCGACCAGGCGGTAAGAAGGAACTGAGGGCACGTTGCCCTGCATGGCCTTTTATAACCTCGCAGGGAGTATATGGCAACATAAGGCAGTCATACAGGTCAATGGACACTGCTGCTGAAAAACTTCCAGCTCCAGTGCATGGTGCACATGCGCACCTACCTTTGGAATTCATATAGAGACCATCACTCGAAGAAAAAACAATGTTTTAGATTCTTGGTTTTGACTCTTGCACCTGTCATGAGCCCTACACTCATTTAAAACTTTGCAGGGTTTTTTTTTTCCTCTCAAATAAACTCTACTTGAACCTTTGGCAGAGCTCCAAATTGAAAGAATTCTAAAGGTTTACCACATGCACATTTTTTCTGGACACTTCAGACTTGTTTTCAGATGCATTGTTCAGGAGCTGAAGACAGGCACACACTGCTTTTGCTGGGCTGGGTTTGAGGCTTTGGGAAAGGAAGGCTATAGTTTGGTGCCTCGCCTTTGGGAGATAAGCCATGGCTATGAGACAAACCCAAAGTCGGATCAGGGCTGCTCACTCAGCTATAACTCAGACAATTTGGGCCCTAAGGCAGCACAAAATTATGCATGTATTTAATTTCAAGCATACAAGTAGTTCAAATGAGTTCAAAGTGACAACTCAAGGGCTTAAAATTTAAGCATGTACATAAACCTTTGCAAGACTGGGGCTCAAATGGGGTGTAATACATAGTTATGCCATATCCTCACTCCTCACTGCAGCTGCTGGTTGCAAAATGGAGTGAAAATGCCTAGAAAAAGTTGGAGCACACGATTGCTTTCTCCCTTCTCCACAATTCCAGCAAATCCATGTTTTTTATTATATTCTTACAAATTAGGTTGGTACAGGAGAACATAGCAGAAAGGAAATTGCACTTCTTCTGGCTCTTCCTATACCAATCCAGACAGCCTATTTACATAAAAGCCCATGTGATTTGTTCTTGATATGATGAGGTTATAGATAGCGAGCATTTTAGCAGTAAATACAGTTTACTATAGATGGTGACAAACGAGTATTTATGCTCCAGCTTTCTAGAGCTTTTCCTCTCTGCTTTCTTTACTGAATGGAGGACAGCCATACCTACGATATGAATCGGTATAGAAAAAACTTGGCAAAGTTGCAATTTATGAGTAAGAAAAATTATTCTTTCTAGAATCATTTCTTCACACTGCCTAATGAATCTACATGCTGTCTATAGTTAACTACTGGGTAATATGTTTAGAAATTGTTTACACTACTTTAAAGAATAAAAAGAATTACTTAGGTATTCATATTCTGCAGTTAGTTTGTAGGTATTATGCTGCTACATATTAAAAGAACGTTGGGCCAGTTTCCATTAACCGCAATAAAGCTACTCTGGTTTTAACACCAGTATAAATGAGATCTGGATCACTCTACCTAGGTTAATATTGTACAAAATTGAACCTGAAAACCTATGCTGGAAATGAACAAAACAGAACCTCATTTTTGTTTTTCTATTTCCTTTTTTCAAAGCCCTTAGTGTACATCGTACTTCCCTTAGGTGTGTTCAAATCCCCTACAACAGAGGTTCTCAAACTGTGGTCCGTGGACCACCAGTGGTCTGCGAGCTCCATTCAGGTGGTCTGCAGATAGTTCCCTCTAAGGTGCGTGCCTGGGTGGTCGCACACAAAAAAATGAAGGGCCACCCACCTAATAGTGGAGCCACGCAGGCATGGCTCCCCAAGGCCACCATCTCACGTTATATGTGCGTCTTCTCCAGGGTCCAGGCACCTAATTAGTTTGGAATTTGGGATGTGCAGGGCTGCAGCAGTCAGAGAAAGAGACGACCTTCCCCAGCTCCAGGGCTGTGGCTGCTGGGGAGAGATGGTCCTCCTTCCCAGCCCTAGGTTGGGGGCTGCCGTGGGAAGGGAGAGATGGTACATCCATCGCATTAGAAAGGTAAGAATACTGATATTAAAATATGAGTTGTGTGCTTTCATTTGTAGAACAAAAACATTAATTATTATAATTTTTTTTATTTAGCGCTTTTATCCAAAGTGCTTTACAATAGTTAGCTAACAGTATAAACAACATTTGGAAAGATCATTAAGTGGTCTGCCAGACCCTCAGCAATTTTCAAATGGTCTGCGAAAAAGAAAGGTTGAGAACCACTGCCCTAGAAACTATAACAGAATAAGGCCAGACAAGCCCTGCCTTTTTTAGGACTTATTTCATACATGATGAAAAAACAACAAAATGGCATGGGAGAGATGCAGGAGCTCCTTTTGCTGTGACTTTTTTCAACAAGAGACAATAACAGCAGAAATGTGGCTAGAAAATTGGTACAAACAATTCTTTGCCAGGGTTGTCTGTGTTGAATAATATTTGCTAATATTATAATATGCATTATCCACACCATATTAGTATACATTAAGCACAAATAGCATTAAGCACAAATATTATAGCAGTTATATTGCCTAAACTGGCCTATGATTTTTTTGAAACCTTGCTCACTTATAAGTTTTGCGTAACTCAACACATAGTCAACCTGTGGAACTCATTGCCAGGGGATGTTGTGAAGGCCAAAAGTACAGCTGGGTTCAAAAGTGAATTAGGTAAGTTCCTGGGGGATAGGTCGATCAATGGCTATTGGCCAAGATGGTCCGGGACGAAACCTCATGCTCTGGGTGTCCCTAAACCTCTGATTGCCAGAAACTGGGAGTGGATAACAGGAGATAGAGCACTTGATAACGGCTCTGTTCTGTTCATTCCCTTTGAAGCATCTGGCATTGACCACTGTTGGAAGACAGGATACTGGGCGAGATAGACCATTGGTCTGACCCAGAATGGCCATTTTTATATTCTTCCCTTGCATTCACTGAAATAAGTTTTGTTTTCAGCAAATAGGTAAGCTGTCAAGAGAAGGACAGATGAGTGCTTTACCATAGTAACAGAAAGGGAGTTACTCTCACAAGCCTGTACAGGAATGTCCCAAAGGAAGAGGACAAGACATCTGATTGTTCTACCCTAGTACAAACCGAGGCAGTGCCTTCATGTCCTTTGGTACCTGAAATACATGTGTTCAGAACAAAGAGATAAGTACACCATGGTACCAGAAAAACAAGATAGAAAGCTTATCGGTTAAATCTAGTTTCATATGATGTACATAGTTCTTTTTACTTGTGAACAGGTAGGGTATAAAAAGATGGCTTTAGGGGTGTAACCTGGGGAGTTCACCTTTTGTGATGTAAATGTAACAATGCAACATAAGAAAGCTTCCTAGAGACTGGCATCACATAGAACCTGTTTCCTGTACTATATTATTATTATTGGCTTATAGCAATAAAGCTGACTGACATGAGTTATTTGGTTTCTTGAGTATATTTCGTAAAGAACCAAAGTGTGGTCAAGCAAATGACTATGCACTATCAAAACCTCTTCTGTAGTCAGTTTGAGGAGAAAGGAGGAGCAACCCATCAGTCCATGGATCAAAGATACAGATTAAGGCCCTTGTTCTGCTATTGGCACTGCACAGAACCTCCTTGACTTCAGTTGACTGAGGTTCACCTCATGAATCCAGACGCAGAATAAGGGCCCATGTGTTTTCAAATAAACCTAAAGCCTAAACAAAATCTTGTTGCTGTTTTCTTTTTAAGTATAGGAAAATCCCAATGAATTTGTTTTTTACATACAGTAGTCACAGAACACCTCCTTGGCAAAGGCACCTGCTTCCATGTTATTCAGATTACAAGCACGCATCAATAATAAAAGGGTGAAAATATTTGTAAAATCACACATCATTGCCAGACTCTGAGAGAAATTATTCTCTTACAAACTTGCACATGTGAGAAATTTTAGACAAATTTAAAATTGGGCTTATTTTAGCTAATCATGACCTTAACGGTGAAGAGAATAGCAGCTCTCCATGACGGACGTGACATAAAATAAATACAGTCTTTAGAGGTGAATTGAAAGGCTTTTTAAATTCCATGACTAAGGTCATGGTTCTTGTTCAATATTTGATGACACACGTCACTACTGCAAAAAACACACCAGGGAGTTGTGCTCTTTACCATGCTGTTGATGATGTCATCTGTTGTGGCAGGCAAAGTGCAAGAACCTTGAAATCATGTGTCAGAATTCAAGCAGAGGAAGAGCTTATTTTAAATGCTTATGTTGTACAGTACATTTGCCATGAAGCCACATTTTATAAATATAAAGCTTGCTCCTGGAAACTTCTTGTGCATGCGAGTAATCCTTATTTATTTGAGTAGTCCCATTAACTTCAATTGGAGTTGAGAGCACTTGTCATCTCACAGGAGGCACTCAAGCAAGATCAGATGTTCTTATATGTCACTTGCATCTAATTCAGGTTGCCTTTTAAAAGAACATTATATCAGCAGCACAGTTTGAGGTACAATGCTGAGAGATGCCCTTCTAAAATAATAGTGGCTATTGCCAATGCATTGGAAAAACTTGAAATCTGGACCACAGCTAAAAAAGCTAACCTGGTGAGCAAGAGAGGAAAATACATTCAGTCCTAGAATTAAAAACGGATAAAAGCACTTACCTCAAAACTCACAGATCCATTGTGGTCAGTGTCGAATGCATTAAAGAGAAAATGTGCATAGGTTGTAGAATCTAAAATTTAAAAACAGAGTGTTCCTTAGTAAGTGCATTTTAAAAAATTATCTTGTACCGTAAAGCATATTTTCTTTAATTTTCTACAGTGAAAATTTTTAGCCACCAACAGAGCTAAACGTTAACTCCAGCCTTAATCAGGTTTCCCTTTTTGCAGGAACAAAATTGTTATTATTACACAAATAATCACACCCTCAAAAATAGTCTCAAAAACAGAGGCTATGTTCTAAAAATCTGGCTCAGACTATCCTTATGTACTCTCATCATCATAAGGGATCATTCACTGTAGTGTGACTTTATTGTGACTATACAATATGCTCAGTATTTACGAAAGAGTCTGTATTTGCTCAGGGCTCTGCTCATCAGATAAGGGACCATAACTGGGCTGCAGAAGAAGATGATGTTCACTTGTTCACTTCTAAGGAAGAAACAAAGTACAACTGTCATTGCATTTGGTGGGTTGTTTTTATTTCGAAGGGAACCATGTTATCCAATTTGTAACTGAACTTGCCAGCAGGCTTCTACATGAATGAGCACTGGAGATGGACACTGATTTTCTGGTGTGATCAGTAAGTTAAAAATATGACTGAGCATTCAAACAAGTGATCCATTTATTAAACAACTGTTTTATTCTCCCTGAGTTTCGTGGCTACTGCTAAATTGACACGCTTTGAAAAATAAATGTAGAAAACAATAAAAATGTGCCAAACCTCTCAATATTTACATATGGCTGTCTCCCGTTAGGGACTGCATAAGCTAAAAAGTGGAGATTGTTTTATTTGGAGGATTTTCTGTGGTATTTGTCGTCATAGCACCTGAGCACAAGCACTAAGGAATTTGTTCTGACAGCTTCTTTGTAACATAGGGTAACATCTTCCTCTTTTTATCAATGCAGAACTGAGGCACAAAGAGCTAAGAAGTCTCATTTTAAGAGATGAGCGCTCCTGTAGCAAAAAAATCAGATGATATGTGACTCAGTTTACCAGAGTCCTCGTCTACTGCCTTAACCATGACACTAGCCTTCCTCTCTCTGAGCTCCCAAGAGTTCTTTGGATTTCCGTTCCCACCCTAACACACACCCAAAACCTGTGCTAGAACACCATGCAGGTTAATACTGCCTGAGGTATTATTTACTTGCCCTACTTTCCTCTCCACACTTTATATATGTAATCCCTCCCTGCTTTTTGTATTTGCATTGGCTTTTCTATAGTGCTCATTACCTTAATAACTAACAACCTCACAAACTTGCATTAATTTTAGTCTCAGAAAATCCTTGCGAGACAAGGAAGTGTTATTATTTTATAGATGAGGAACTAAGGCAAAGAGAGCTGGAAGCTAATTGCCCAAGGTCATGCAGGGAAAACCAAAGATGAACATATCCTGGGTGTTCCTCTGGGAGAAGGGATGATCCTGCCTGAAGGTGATAAATTTCTGCGGCCTCATTGTGGCAGGTGCAGCTCATTAACTCCAGCCTGGAATAGGGTGAGTGGGGATCTTGGGGGAGAGTGGAAACTAGGAAGTTAGGATATAGGTCCTGGAGGAAACCCTATGGATAGCCACCTTAGGGAAGAATTTTAGGCTCAGTTTTATGTTGTTATTGATCCAGACATATCAGCGAGTGAGGACAGGCATAGGGATTGATTTTAAGCATCAGACCACAACTTTATTAAATACAGGGGATGGGCGTTGCACCCTCTGTCACCCAGACTCTCATAGTAGGCTTTTTACGTGGTTCCAGTGTGGGAGTTGCAGGGCTCCTACCATACAACCCATAACTCGAGGGAGACTCTTCTCAATCTACCCCTCAGATTAGCTTTCTCTACTGAATCCTTTTGCCCCCACTATCCCCAGGACACAGATAGAGGGAACTAAAAGCAGGGAAGGGACATGGGCCTGCTAAAGCCACAAGTTGTCTCCCTACTCCATGAGCACAAGGCCCATCAGCAAAATCCCATGTCTTTTACTTTGGGGAACTGGCCTTTTAACAGCACTAGTTCTGATCCTCCTTTGACACTGTTGACCATACTCTTCTTGAAATATTCTCCACCCTTGGCTTCTGTGACTCTGTCCTATCCTGGTTCTCCTCCTACCTCTCTAATCAATCCTTCAGTGTGTCTTTTCATCCACCCTTATAGGTTTCTGCGGGGTTCCACAGGGCCCTGTCCTTGGTCCTTTTCTTTTCTCCCTGTACACCTTAGCTCTGGATAATCTCACTTGCAAGCAGAAATCAACCACCATCTGTATAGGGATGACTTCCAGAGCTACCTCTCTACTAAAGACCTGTCTCCTTCTGTTCAAAGTAAAATCTTGGCCTCTCTTGGCTTTTGGATATTTCACCATCAGCTCAAGCACAACATGGTTGAAATTGAGCTCTTAAACTTACCCCCAAGTCATGCCTGCTGCCTCCTTTCTCAATCACTGTGGATGATAGCACCATTCTGTCTGTCACTCAAGCTTGTAACGTTGGTATCATCTTCGATTCAGACCTCTCCCTAAGCCCTCTCATCCAGGCTATGTCTAAATCTTACCAAATCTTTTTGCAGAATATCTCTAAGATATGGCCTTTCCTATCCAGTGACACAGCTAACATGCTCCCTCATCATGTGTCTTGATTTCTGCAATATCCTTTACTCTGGCCTTGACAAATGTAATCTTATCTGCTCGGATCCACTAAGGGTATATCTAAACTGCAGCTGAGACCATGTCTCCCAGCCCAGGTAGATACACTCGTACTAGCTTTACTCAAGCTAACACATTACAAATAGCAGTGCGGATATGTGGCATTTTGAGCTAGCTGCCTGAGTCAAAGCCTACCCAAACTCCTGGGTTCATGTTTGGGTAGTCCAAAGTGCCACCCAGGCCACAACATCCACACTGCTATTTTTAATGTGCTAGCTCAAGTGAAACTACTGTGATTCTGTCTACCCAAGCCAGCAGACACTCAGGAGCTGCCAGCTGCAGTGTAGACATATCCTCAGAATGCTCTTGTGGCCTGTCGCTTTAGACACCTGAACCCTTTGCATCCCTCCATTGGCTTCCCCTTCAAATATAAGCTACTTGTCTCATTTTCAAGGCCTTTCATGATCTATTACAGCCTACCTACCATGTCTGATTCACTATCAAGAGATTGACTCTTGCATCCAGTCAACCCATGGTTCCAGCCTCCATTATCCCACTTGTTAACTTTTCAAACAAGCCCATTTGCGCTTTCTTCTATGGTAGGCTGCTGGTGTGCTGAGACTATTGCCTATCATGCAGACCAATATTGTCTCATTGTTTCCTTATACTCCCCTGGTGGTGTGTCTGCATTCATCTGCTGTCTCTTTTCTTATACTTCAGTTGTGAACCAGGGACCATCTTTTTGTTCTGTGTTTGTGCAGCTAGCACAACGAGGTCAAGGTCCATGACTAGGTTATGACAATACAAGTATTAAATAATAAAATAACAAGAACATCTTGGAGTCTGTGTACTCTACTGGGCACAGGGTAGGAGCTCAGCTTGGGCACTCCCTCCCTCCAGGACAGAAGGAATTGTTAAGGACTGGAATTGTGTATGTAAGCAGATTGTAAAACTAAGCGATGGGTAAACTTGTGTCTGGTCAAGTACTGACAAGTTAGGGTGCTTATCAAAAGCTTATTCAGCCTCACTCCCAAAGGGACTTGCAAAGACTATGCAATCCTGTAAAAGCAGGATCTCCTCTACCTAATTTTGATCCAGCCAATCCAGAAATAGCACGAGGAAAGTGTTCTTTGCTGTATTTTGGTTCTTCTGGTCCTGGCAATAAAGTGAGTGCAGAGGCGTGCACCTTTTAATCACAGCTATCCAAAGTTTTCCAACTCCCAAATGATATTAATTTGGAGGGAATGTTCAGATTTTTATTTTTCATCTGCTCCACCTTGTTCATCCCTAATTAAAACCATGAGGGAGTTTGTGGAATCTCCATCATTGGAGATTTTTCAGAGCAGGTTAGACAAACATCTGTCAGGGATGCTCTAGATAATACTTAGTCCTGCATTGTGTGCAGGGGCCTGGATTAGAAGACCTCTTCAGTCCTCCGATTCTATGATAGTAACCCTCTACACTATTCTGTTACCCTCCTGTTTCATCACCTTCCACATCATATCACATCAGAATTTGTACTCCATGGCACATCTTCTGTCGTTAGTGGCAGCACTCCTGAGTGGCATGCTTACAGAACAACACAAGGTCTTATCAGGGAACAACCTTGTTACTGCCAGAGAAGTCCTTTTCTGTCTAGCAGGATCTACAGGGGACTAAACCACTGGCTTCTGTGTGCACTATTTGCATTCTGTGTTATCAAAATCATATTAACCTTGAAAAGCTGGTCACTATGCAGGGCCAAAACAATCTTCTTGCATTGGATCTATCAATGGCATTTTCTTTAGGCCAGGGGTTCTCAAACTTCATTGCACTGTGACCCCCTTCTGACAACAAAAGTTACTTCACGACCCCAGGAAGCCTGAGCCCACCTGAGCCCCACTACTCCGGGTGAGGGGGGCCAAAGCCTGATCCTCACCGCTCTGGGTAGAGGGGCCAAAGCTGAAGCACAAGGGCTTCAGCCCCAGTCAGGGGGCCTGCAACCTGAGCTCTGCTGCCCAGAGCTGAAGCCCTCAGGCTTTGGCTTCAGCCCTGGGCCCCAGCAAGTCTAAGCCAGCCCTGGTGATCCCATTCAAATGCAGTCCCGACCCACTTTGCGGTCCCGACCCACAGTTTGAGAACCACTGCTCTAGGCTGTATCATGCACTCCTAATAGAGGCAAAAATCCCATTTTGAACTAAAAATACTCGTGACTTTTATCTGAATAAGGACTGCAAATAGTCTTAGCCTTATTACAATATGTTAATTTGGTATTATATACATTAATTATTGTAAGAACAAACCCTGAACTGTTTGAACATATGTTACTAATGCATTTTCATTGAATTCAAAAAGAACATACTGTTGAGACACAGGAGACCACAACACTGGATGGATGGCTAAGTACCACCCACCAGTTAAATCCCCATTTTAATTTATTATTTCTTTATTATTTCTGGTATTGGAAGTTTGAAGACTCCTAAATAGATCTGAGATTTTAATACGCAAAATTTCTGGAATGTATTGAGAGAAGATTTGTTGTGCTGTGGAAGGTGCTATGGGAACTGTCTGCAGTAACTTTTGTTTATTACAGAATTATAATTGTACACTGTGTACAATGAACACTGATTATTTAATAAATTTTCTCACTATCATGGTAAAGTGTTCCTGTTTATTTACTGTCTGTTTAGAGTGAATATAAATGTGTTAAAGAAACGATTTTCTATGGTTTACAGCCTTGTTCAGACCACACATGGCTGAAGGGACACAATTCTATTTTTAATTCTCATTTGTATCAAGATATATGAATAAAAATAATCCCATGTTTGCAGAATCTTTTCTTTAGAGTGATCTGTTTGTATATTTAAAAGTATTCTTTAGGTCCCTGTTCCTGCAGTCCTTGTGCAGGTAAAACATTGATTGAGGATGACTGGAATTTTGCCTGAAAAAAGACTGCAGAGTGAGGTACTTTAATGTTTTAAGTAGAGCTACTTAATGCGATCTCTTTCCCACTAAATCTTGAATATTATTCACTGCAGACAGAGCTTGACTTTTTAATGAAATACAGTTTCTCTTCAATGCCCAGGAATCATAACTAGTAGGATACATTAACATTTTGGCAGGTTGCAGAAGGGACAGATATAAAAGTCATAATTTGTTTGAGATTCATATCATGTACCTTAAAACATCTTAATTATACAAACAGAAGGGGTAGCTACTATGCACCCACCAGCATCCCATTGAACATCAAGGGTAAACAATTTAATAATGGCCCAGTGAATCCACTGTTATCTGTGACCTGAAAGGTTAGGGATCAAGTCCTAAGTTATATTTTTGGTGGCATGTAAACACAACCGTTGAATTGAACATTGAATGCTGGGAGGCAGTGCGCCCCCCTTCCTTCACAAATACTGCAATGATTTTCCTATATGCTAGAGAATTTAATGCAGCTACCTTAATTGAGTGCTTTTATAATGTAAAAAGCTTTTCTGAAAACTATTTTTGCCTTATAAAACATGTTCATTTTACTATAGTTCTTCATCATCCATTTGTTATTCGGAACCCAAATCACTCTCTTGTCCCCTTTCTACCCCTCCTTCCCACTTCTCCTGCACTTTAATGAAATGACTTGCCTGGTAACATGTGAAACTAATGTCCTGAGGACTGGTGGAAGTTGCTTGATTACTGTACAGAGGAAATGTTACACCGTAGCTGGCTTCCTCAAATGGAATGGGATGATCTAACAAGAAGTTGTCTCATTTTTTGTATTGTTTACACCGGGATCGGCAACCTTTGGCACGCGGCCATCAGGGAAATCCGCTGGCGAGCCAGGAAGGTTTGTTTACCTGCAGCATCCGCAGGTTTGGCCAATCGCAGCTCCCACTGGCCATGGTTCGCTGTTCCAGGTCAATAGGCACTGCGGGAAGCGGCAGCCAGCACATCCCTCGGCCGTGCCACTTCCCACAGCCCCGATTGGCCTGGAGCGGCAAACCGCAGCCAGTGGGAGCTGCAATCAGCCGAGTGGGACGCTGTAGGTAAACAAACCATCCCAGCCCGCCAGTGGATTTTCCTGACGGGCCATGTGCCAAAGATTGCTGATCCCTGGTTTATACTATATGAGCTGCTGATGCACATAGCTACATATAATACAGGAATGATGATTTTAGGTGTATACCACACCTATTTCTTTATAGTTAGCTAATCAATGTATTCTTTTGAATAATCCGATATACATAAAAACAATCCAAGAAAATTTAACTGCAAACTAACTGAAGGTCTCAAATGTGGGGTTAGGAGGAGAGTAGGGCTCAGCAGCCCTGGGCGAAATCCCTTCCGGTTTATGTCTTATGTTACTAAAATCTCATGCTTAAGGGTTTCACAGTTGGTCATCTGCAGGAGTCAGGAAGGAATTTTTTTCTCCAGTGTATTCTCAGATTTTTTTGGTCTTCTTTCTGTGAAGCAGCAGAGAGGGCCACAGCTAGAGGTGGGACATTGGACAGGGTGGGATGGTTCTCTGAGATGGCATCCTGCTTTGGCTGGTTCTTGCTCACATTTAACTGATTGCAATATGTGGGGTTGGGAAAGAATTTTCCCCAAGGTCAGATGGGCAGTGACCTCCTCTGTGGGATGCAGGTCACTTGCTGGGATCATCGAGGTATAGCTCACTCAATCAATTCCCTGCCACTGCAGGGACCTCTGGCATTGATGCACCTCAGTCCCTCCCACGCTCTGCGTGTGGCACATAACAATTTAGTCTCCTGTGAGCTTTAATACTTGGTCTAATTTTAGTTGTTAGGTTTAGTGTGCTGGTGCTGGGTGGTGTTGGTGGCCTGTGATATGCAGGAAGTCAGACTAGATAATCTGGTGGCCCCTTCTTGCCTAAACCTCTCTGACTCTAAATACATAGACTGTTTTGGCGAGACTTTCAAAAGAGCTCAGCACCCAATCTCGCCCTTTGTTTAGGAGTTTACATCTGATAATCTGGATCAGTTTAAATGTATGCATGGTATCTGTAAATTATTGCACTAACAAGGCATCTTGAATACCTGAGGAGCAAAGAATTGACTTTAGTGTCAGTCCCACACAGAGAACTGCACAAGTCAACCCCTGCACCTGCACAGAGCCCAAATAAAACCAATGAACCTCCATGCAGCCCTTGTGGCTCTCTGAGTAGGATCAAAGTCTTTATTCTAAACTACTGGAAATTCCTAATACAGCTGAATGTTGTAATCCTAAGCCAAGCAAATCTCTGTGCAGTTTTCTGCCCGAGTAAGGATTACACTATCAAATCACTATTTTTTCCTTTGTATACTGATATAATTTAAAAAGAATGAAAATATTCTTTCACAACAAAAATTGAAAGGGAGGCATGAATTTGTGTTGTACCTGCTCTTCTAACATGCATAAGTATTTTATCTCTGACTAGAAGAATAAAGTTTCAGTAGACAGTCACTGATGAATAGTTCACTTTTTTAATACCAAACTACTTTTAAAAATAATAATTAGGACATTGAGTCTTCTGAATATACAAAATGTGAGTGTAAAGGGAAGCAAAATGATATTCTTTAGTATGTGCTTCTTGCAATGAAAATTTGGCTACATAACTGGCCTGACTTTTGTAAATGAGTGATGTTTCTGTTTGGGATTTTAAAAAGCAACTCTGCATTGGGCTAACTTGGCTCCCATTGAAATCAATGCCAGTTTTATCACTGGCTTTAATGGGAGCAGTTAGGTCAATGCTGGACACTTTTAAAAATTCCACCTGCCATGCACTGAAATAGGAACATATATCCCCAAATATGACTGACATATCGATCACTATCCTTCCTATATACTTTATAAGAATTACTTGAATCTTGCACGTTAACAATATGATAGCTCTAATGAAGAATACAATCAAGCATATTAGAACTGGGAACAATGAGTTTAAGGAAATTATGTATGTGGATGTGGTTTATAACGGAGCCACTATTAACAATGTCCTCAAAGAATCTTGTGGTCTCATTCATACATTTGAACCTCTGTTCAATGTGAAGTGCCCTAAGAAAAGAGAAACATCATGGGACAGATTCTGAGCTTATTGACATTAGTGCAAATCATAACTAATTCCATAGGAGTCAATAGAGTTACACTGATGTAAAACTGGTCTAACCAAAAGAAAAAGCAGGCCTTATATGCTATCTTCTCTCACAATCCCAATAGATCATATACTAAATTTATGGTGATAGCTGTTCACGTTTGAATTTTTTTTTAATTAATGTAATTTATATTCCTCCTGGTTCAAGGAGAATTATGAGCAGAGATATGAGAGGTAGAGAGTGGAGTTACAATCATGAAATTCTGATGAACTGCTATAAAAACCTCTGAAGGATAAACACATTATTAGCTCTCCATAACACCTCCTACTATTGATGAATGAATTCACTGGATTTGATACCTCTATATTTGTCCACATTAAAAGATGATATTAGTATATGTGGAGCCCCTTTGAGAAATATGTAGAAAAGAAGTTTCTCAATTCAGGAAAGCCTACATGCTATGGGTGAGAGCTTTGCCATTAACTTCAGTGGGGTCAGGATTTCACTCCATGTTCTTAAAATCATTTGGAACTGAGAATGCGCAGTGCTTTGCAGTAACAAGCCCTATATGGCTGTAACATTTGTTTCATGTATTTTACCAACATCATATGAAGCAAGAGTAAAAAAGGGTGAGTTCTGTTATATTGGTCTAGATTGGAGAATGCCTATTAGTGAAAATATGGAAGATAGGATGTTCATAGTTTCTTTCTTCTGTTGCTTTAACTTGCTAAAGCATGTGGGAAAAGCTACCTTTTACAAACCAGGATAACTTATAACTGATACTACAGTTTTATACTGATTGGAATAAAAAACTAGACAGTTAGACAATCATCAGGCAGTTCTACTCTTCTTAAATGTTTTGTTCTTCCTTTTGAATGTTCCTGCTTGCTGTGGGTTTCAACAGTGGTAACCCCTTTACTTGGGTTTACTACCCCTTTACCTTCTAGTTTTTTATTTAAAATAAAACTAATTGGGAGTTTTGGTTGCTACTAATTAAGGTTTTACATAAAAGTGAAAAGCAACAGCCATTGCCAGGTAGCTCCATGGAAATCTTCCACTCTCCAGCATTTTAGGAAGAGATGAACAAGGAGAACTGAATAGAAAAGAAGTGGGGAGGGAACAGTAGAAGGAAAGCAGGGGGGGGGTGGGGAATAAACACTAAAGGAAAATCTGAGGTTCAAGAAAAAACATTAGTCATAAGTGATTGTGTACTTTCATTTCACTGAAATATGGGGAAGATTGAGAAATTACTGAACATCACTGGAAACTATTTCACTGAATAAAGAGGATGAAAAAAGACCTGGAGTAGGGAAAGAAATCCCACTGACGTTAATGGGATTTCACCCTCTTACACTAGATTTGAATTTGGCCCACACATTTAAACTACCTCCTACACAAATTCCTATTGTGTAAGATCTTGGGGGGAGGGGACAAAGAGTAGCAAAGACATAGCTGCATTAAAGCTTACAAGGAGATGACATGCTGAGAAAATCCTGATTTTCAAAGATACTCAGATTGTGTATCACAACTATATCCTGACACCTTGTAAATACCTCCTCTTCTTGATTACTGTCATACATGCCTATGAACACTTCTATTCATTAAGATACTTACAATTCTCTACAGAACTTTATACAACAGTTTATTAATATGAACAATGGGCTGATAATCCAATTTAGAAATTCACAAGCGCAGTTCTCTGTAAATGCTAGCAATGCTAATTATGTCTGCAAAGTACTCACCTCCCTGTGGAAAGAACTGAGAATAAATCTCTTTGAAGGTCTCTTCATTAACAATCCCACTGGGACACTCCTAAGGAAAGTCACAGACAAGACATATGAATAAACTGTCCATTTACCTCAGTGCAAACAAATCAGTTGTTCATGAGATCATACAACCAAATGATAAAGCTGATATAGGTGAATCTGGGATATTAAAATACCAAAAAAACAAAATCTGATTCTTGCATTTTAAAACAAATATTAATAATTTATCACTTTAAAGCCACTTTTTAATGAACTTCCCATGGGATGAGGGTTCCTTCTATGCCACACCTAAACTTTTCTATTCACAGAGCTGGGTGACTGACACAAGCAGCACTAAGCTCTGCTGCAGTCCTTCCTCTATGGAGCTGTCAGTGTAACCTTTGGCCATAGGCTACCTCACAGCTGTAGACAGCTCTCATGCTGAATAGAAGCCAGCTACACAGCACTGAGGCAATATTTCCTTCAGACTGCACCTCAAGGATAAAGGATGTGGCCACTGAACTCAAAAGAACACAGCACAGAAGAGGAAAATCAAGCCCTGAAGATCCTCCTGTCCCATTATTCCTTGTGTGTGAACCAAGTTAGAGAGGGAAACAAGAGGACTAGAAGGCAGATTAGGAGGAAGGCAAACTAGGCAAGGTGAAAAAGAAAAATAGAATGGTGATTTTATAAAAATGATCACTGGAGACAAGAAATAGAAGGTAGATGGTGTTATCTATTGGCTAGTGCAGGCAACTTAGACCCGAGAGATCTGTGTTCAATTCCTCACTTTGCCAGTGACTCAGTGGCTGACCTTGGCAATTCACTTAACTTCTTTGTGGCTTAGTTTCTCCACCTATAAAATGAGGCTAAGAAAACTGATCCACATTGCTAAGATGTTTAAGATCCTTGGATGGAAAGCACTATACAAACACACAGTATTTTTATTAAACCGAAAGGAAAGAAAAGCAAAACTTTGACATTAACACATTTAATTTTTATTTATTCATGTGCCTACGATTTGGAGTGATGGGACATTAGGAATTCATAGACCTACACTAAGGAAAGGGGACATGTGAGGTATTGGAGGATGAGATGAAGGTCATGAACAACGTGGTTTTTCCTGTGGGCTCATAAAAATCAAAATGGAGAACACTGAATGCATTCATAGTTCTAACAATCCATCCTAGATAGCAAATACAAGTTCAACGATAGCAAATAGGAGTCTGTAAGCTGATTTCTCTCCCTTTTCTTTAGTTTATAGAGAAAGACATCCAGAGTAAGCCCTTTGCACTGAATGTGCAATCTGCTCTCTTTTTGGTAGTTCACAAGAGGCATAGTAAATATTAGCAACTCCAGTTACATCAGTCCTTAGGTTAGGCTAGACAGAAGTGTCAGGAATAAAACTGCCGTTTATGACAGCATAAAACTTTACATGTTAACTGTTACAAATAATGCTGTCACAGAGAAGATGATTCAAATGT
The DNA here is from genome assembly GCF_965152235.1 of Eretmochelys imbricata. Classification (NCBI taxonomy): domain Eukaryota; kingdom Metazoa; phylum Chordata; order Testudines; family Cheloniidae; genus Eretmochelys; species Eretmochelys imbricata. The sequence goes on along the minus strand of NC_135575.1, from coordinate 112,492,966 downwards.
ACCCTGGAAAAACTTGTCTGAATTATATTTTATGTTAGCGCAATTATAAGTTAGCAACTGCCATGCAGCTTGGGTTTTGTGACATGAGTCAATTACCATAGATAACAGGATTTGTCCATGCGTTCTCTAAAACTGTGATACTTTGCTTTGACACTTAATGAATTAACGTATTAACACACCGGTTGAAAGAAATACTGTTTGAAAAACAATCCATTTTCATGGAATTGTTTAGCAGTAGAGCCAGTAATGACCACTTGGGTCACCTAATCTGACCCTCTTAATTTTGCTGGGCTCTTCACTACATCATTTCCATTAATGTCTTATTGCTTCTGTCTTTGGATATCTGCAGTAATGGCATCTTAAGCACAGCCATTCTACTGGCCAGTTGTTCTTGTTAAAAACTTTCCCTGTCAGGTCTAGCCTAAATATTCCTTTCCTTAGCTTAAGGCCACTTCTCCTTGTTCTAACATTCCCTGAGTTCGTGGACAGTTCTGTTCCTTCTTTAAATATCTTTATCTTGAAAATATTTATAGACAAAGATCATGTGCCCCCTGAGTCCTCTCTTTTCTAGACTTATAAATTTAGCTCTGTTGTGTTAAGGGGGTGTCTTTGACCCACCAAGGGATAAGTATTAAGAAGACCCTTGTTTACTGTTACAACATTGAATATGTCTGTGCCATATTATCGCTGGTTTATTCCCATTGTAACAACCACAATTAAAAATCTTTTAAACCTTTTATTAAACACACAGAAGGGGAAGGAAAACAGCAAAGCATTTGAAACTTAAGAAGTAAAAAAGCCTTTCATCTTAACGATTTCCTATATTCTGTTTCCCTTTAGCTCTAAGGACTTTTTTTATCAGAGAAAGCCTCTGTTTGATAGTCTTTTCAAATTGAATGAATGATGGTATTAACTGTTCCTTTTGGGGATAAAAGAAAGTTCATTCAAATGGTCTTGAGCTGTGGTCATTGAAGTCAAATCCTGTTTTCTTTAAAAGAAAACAAGATAAACTCACACAAAAGGGGAGACAAAAGAATAGCAGACATAGAAAATACAGCTTCTGTCTCCGACAATCACTCTCAATTGTGAAATTACAGGTACAGTTCATGGTCTTATCAGACACTCCTAAACCTGGCAAACTTTTATCAGTGTCAGGCCGTCTAAGGCATTGCTTTCAGCTGGTCTTTCTGGGCCCAGGCTCACAGCAGTGTTGTAAAAGGGGGAGTTGCCTTGTCCAACTAAGGCAGGCTCTTTTTAGCCAGAAGGCAAAAAAAGAAAGACAGAAAAGAGGAGAAATAAGGAGAGGAAAGAAAATGACACATGAACAAGGGCATAACAGTAGGCACCTCAGGTTCACATTTTAGATGTTGTTCAGGAGCTAGCCGGAGCTGGCGGAGGTGCTGATGCCATTAAGCTTCCCTCTCTATGGCTTTGTCTGGTTAGCACATCTTTCAGGATCAGGATAATAAAGGCCCAGTGGTGTTGTCATGGATCCTGGGGCCCCTAGAAGTGATAAGGATAATGGGAGCCATGATGATGAACTTGCTCCTTCCAGCCCACCCATCCCACTGGCCCTTTCAGTGGCTCCCAGATAAACAATATCAAGAATGATGGCAACCTCAGCCCAATAAAATTAATGAAGCCAAAAGCACTTCAGTGAGACATTACTTCCCATTTCTAGAATCTTTCAACTTGTTGCTAACCTAAAAAATCCAATTAGTACCAGTCTGTTTATCTCCAACTTTTGTTTACTTTTATAAATGATGGTATATGATTGGCTGAGTTGGACTTTGTACCTTGGATAATTTAACACAATGGCTCTCTCCATCTCTCCTCACGTGCGTTATTCACAAACCCTTGAATAATTTTGTTTACCCTGTTTTGTTTCAGGAATCTGTTCATGTCCATTTACTTAGAAGCTGTGCATGTTTAATTTGTTTCATCTTGTCCCTCTGTGTCTGTTTTCATTTTCACTGAAAACTTGAATTTAGTATATACTATTATCCCAAAATATAATGGAGAAACACCTGTATATGTCTTTTATTCTGATTCTTCAAATAAAAAAAATGAATTGGTTTCTTAGGGCCCAACCAACTCCTAATAAAGGCAATGCATGTTTTTCTAATGGAAAAACAGCTGTAATGGGAGCTGGATAAGATCTTTAGTCTGATACTTATAGGATGAGAGTTTAACAATGAACTTTCTTCTAATATCACAGATCAGACAAAAACTGGATCTGTCATTCCAGATAAACGATTAGTTATCAGCTTTCCAGCACAGATTAGCCCAGAGATACTTGCTGAAGCTCCATCTAGGACCTTATAAGCCACAGAAGGCTCTTAGAGACTTGTAGAGTCCACAGATCTGAATGTGGCTCCTATCAGGTGGAACACACTCTCTATGTTGCACTGATATAGATGGGGAACACTGATCAAATTCACCAGAGGCACCAGGTTCCCTACCATCCACCTAAGCAGCCGCGGGGGAAAATGTGTAGTTGAAAGTAGTAAAGTGAGAGGAAAAAATGTCCTTCTCAGAAGGCAGAAAGAAGTGAGGAACAGGACGGGAGAGAGGAGGAACAGTCTCTCCCGCCCATCAACCAGGTAGGTGTGAGAGGAAAGGAAGAGTGGGAGAGGGGTGATAGTGTTGAATGGAGTATATGAAAGTCACAGATAGACACATGCTGACATTCTGACATTGGTTTGTGCGATTTGTGAGCAAGCATCATCATGTACTGATGCAGAGCTGCAATGTCATGACTAAAACATTGCACCACCATATGGACACTGCACATCAAGTATTTTCCAGTTCTCTTTGAATCTTTTTGGCTTTATAATTGCTAAAAGTCACATGTAGCTGTTCTAACCAATGGGGAATCATGAAGGGGCTAATCATTAGTCATCTTTCTGTAGAAAATTCTTTAGGTGTTGGTATAAGTTATGAGGAGCAGAAGAGAGGAGAATAGGGGAAAAAAACTAGAGCAAAAATGATGATTAAGCTGCTTTTCAGCCAAGTGAAAGAAATCGATTTACTTAATTAATTCAGAACCACATGGAAGAGTATCACTAGAACTAATCTCCATAAAGTGCTGAAAGAGCCCAAACGAAACTTAAACTGAAAGGGAAAACTATGTTAAACAAAAGTAGATATTGCTCTGTGAATTATGCTCCATGGATCTTTGTTCTGATTATCCTTATAAAACAGTCCATTCAACACACTATTTGACACTTTACAGCAATGAGGGAGGAATGGAACTTGACCATTTGCAAAAGCTGTCCCGTTCACATTGGCTTTCCTATGCATACTTGTCCTGTACGGGATATAAATCTCAAACAGTTGAAATAAAATAAAATAAACTATGAAAGAATGTGCCAAAAGAAAAAATAATTATTCCAATATTGTATTACTTTATCAAAATATTTCATGTCGATGAGAAAATGTTTCACTGAATAGTCAGCTAAGAATCCAGGATGAGAAGAAAGGAGAAGGTTGTTATAAAGGACATGAGAGGCGAAAAAAAAGAACCAAAAGATAGAAATAAAACCTGTACCTTTTGCGAGAGATTTTTTTACAATTCAGGAGTGAAAACCAGCTCTAGAATATAGTATTTAGGGCTTGATCCTGATACAATTGAAATGAATAAGAGCATTACCACTTACTTCAGTGCAAGCAGGACTGGACTCTAAGCAGGTTACCAAAGAATGCTTAACTCTTGAGTCTTAACACAGAGCAAAAAGCCAAGCATGTCTGTCTCTATTTCTTTATTAGTCTTTCTCCCCTCACCCTCTATCCATCCCTGAACTGCAGTGCCTCCCTTCTTTTGTATCAAATTAGAAGTCTGCTCCAGTTCCCCCATACCTTATCTGCATTCCTTTTTGATCACTGCTACCGCATAGTTCCCTCCAGCTCTCCAAAAACCACTAACACAGTACTTGCCCATCTTTAAAAAAGGGAAGAAGGAGGATCCTGGGAACTACAGGCCAGTCAGCCTCACCTCAGTCCCTGGAAAAATCACGAAGCAGGTCCTCAAGGAATCAATTCTGAAGCACTTAGAGGAGAGGAAAGTGATCAGGAACAGTCAGCATGGATTCACCAAGGGCAAGTCATGCCTGACTAATCTAATTGCCTTCTATGACGAGATAACTGGTGCTGTGGTTGAGGGGAAAGCGGTGGACGTGTTGTTCCTTGACTTTAGCAAAGCTTTTGACACAGTCTCCCACAGTATTCTTGCCAGCAAGTTGAAGAAGTATGGGCTGGATGAATGGACTATAAGGTGGATAGAAAGTTGGCTAGATTGTCGGGCTCAACGGGTAGTGATCAATGGCTCCATGTCTAGTTGGCAGCCGGTATCAAGTAGAGTGCCCCAAGGGTCGGTCCTCGGGCCGGTTTTCTTCAATATCTTCATAAATGGTCTAGAGGATGGTGTGGATTGTACCCTCAGCAAGTTTGCAGATGACACTAAACTGGGAGGAGAGGTAGATACGCTGGAAGGTAGGGATAGGATACAGAGGGACCGAGACAAATTGGAGGATTGGGCCAAAAGAAATCTGATGAGGTTCAACAAGGACAAGTGCAGAGTCCTGCACTTAGGACAGAAGAATCCCATGCACCGCTACAGACTAGGGACCGAATGGCTCGGCAGCAGTTCTGCAGAAAAGGACCTAGGGGTTACAGTGGACGAGAGGCTAGATATGAGTCAACAGTGTGCCCTTGTTGCCAAGAAGGCCAATGGCATTTTGGGATGTATAAGTAGGGGCATTGCCAGCGTATCGAGGGACTTGATCGTTCCCCTCTATTCGACATTGGTGAGGCCTCATCTGGAGTACTGTGTCCAGTTTCGGGCCCCACGCTACAAGAAGGATGTGGAAAAATTGGAAAACATCCAGCGGAGGGCAACAAAAATGATTAGGGGACTGGAGCACATGACTTATGAGGAGAGGCTGAGGGAACTGGGATTGTTTAGTCTGCGGAAGAGAAGAATGGGGGCGGGGATTTGATAGCTGCTTTCAACTACCTGAAAGAGGGTTCCAAAGAGGATGGATCTAGACTGTTCTCAGTGGTAGCTGATGACAGAACAAGGAGTAATGGTCTCAAGTTGCAGTGGAAGAGGTTTAGGTTGGATATTAGGAAAATCTTTTTCACTGGGAGGGTGGTGAAACACTGGAATGTGTTACCTAGGGAGGTGGTGGAATCTCCTTCCTTAGGTATTTTTAAGGTCAGGCTTGCCAAAGCCCTGGCTGGGATGATTTAGTTGGGGATTGGTCCTGCTTTGAGCAGGGGGTTGGACTAGATGACCTCCTGAGGTCCCTTCCAACCCTGATAGTCTATGATTCTATGCCCACTACTTCCTTTCCATGCTATCATTCATCTGCAGGCTGAAGAAAATTATAGAAAGACTTTGTACTTTTAAAGTCCTTTCCATTTGAGGACTTCAATGTGCTTTACAGATTAAGCCTGACAGCACCCCAGTACAGTAGATATATTGGAACATGGTTTATCAGTGAAGCAACAGAGGTTAGCATCTCACCCTTACGTGACACAGAAAGTCTGAGACTGCACTGTGAACAGAACACACATTTCCTGGCTTTAGTGTTGTGCCTTATCATAAAACTATCCCTCCAGCTGTGTGAGTTGAAAGAAACTGAAAATAACTGGGTATTGTCACAAAGAATAGCAATGTTGAGTGTAGAAGAACAGGTGAAATCTTTATGATCCTAGAACCTCTGCCTTTAACTATATCACTGGTTCATCTATAGGAGTAAGGTTTGTAGAACTGGCCCCTTAATTAACTGACTTCAGTTAACTGGGTTCAGTGGGACTACTCACATGCATACATCTTCATATCTGGTCCTTACTTTGTTCAACATATTGAAACAGTTTGTAGGAATGATGCTATATGTAATAAAATAGGATTAGATATAATTTATATTCAAGATAAAATATAATCTCAAATAGTAATTTTTGTAAATTGCAATTTAAAAATTATCAAGAATTTGATCCTGACTGATGCTGCACATCTATCATTCAACTCCCATTGTAGTCACTTATTAAGATCAGGCACTTAAGAGTTTTCTACAAAGATGTGATACCCTCTGATTGTATAGATACAACCAGATGAAAGAATCTGAGCATGACTTAATTAGAGACAGAATTAGATGAATATTTTTTGTATACTCAAACTTCATTTGTGGACAGATCTGTTCATGTAACACTCTTTGTCTGTCTTGTCTATTTAGCTTAGAAGCTCTTTGGGGAAAGGTACTATATAGCACTTAGCCCTGATATTAGTTGGAGTCTCTGGTTGTTACTCTAATAACAACAATACACAACATCTTTCATTTAAGAGTGAGGGATTTTTTGTTTGCTTGTTTGAAACTCTAATCTCCTCTTGTATGCAATTTCACAAAACTAACAGCTTTTTTAACATCTTTAGTAATGTTAAATACATATAATTGAGCAGAATTAGATTTTATTAATTTATATTTCTGTCTGATGTGTATTGCTATTACCTGGGGAGCCTGCTTTAGCTGAAACTGATATTGAAAATATATCACCATCAAGGTTAAAGACCCAGTGGTTTACATGAAAAGATAATTAAAGTCAACTTGATTATTATATTTCAGAGTAGCAGCCGTGTTAGTCTGTATTCGCAAAAAGAAAAGGAGTACTTGTGGCACCTCCAGACAGCATTTTTGCTGTACCTTTAATGGTTTTATCGTGCACATCCTTCTAGGAACTGGCATTAACATAAAACATTATGTTGTATAACTGTGTGCAAATATCATAATGGAGTCCAAAATGCTGCTTGAATACAAACTTCAGATTTGAGAATAGTGAGCTGGAGTTTAGTTGCAGTACAAGTGAAATTACAGTCACACAGGCTGAAGTGACCAAGATGACTACAGGAATAGCATTATAATTTATCACTGTGACAGACTGGATTCAAACACCTTGTTCGACTAATTGTATATGGAATATCATTCTATCTCATCTTAGCAGGGAAATCTCATTCTAGTGTCAATTTAAATGGGGAGACAGGGTACCACCTTTTAAATGTGCTCTATATGAAACATTGATGAAGCTGAATCAGAAATGGTATTGCTAAAGGTTGCCTCTTGCTGGAATGCTCTTTTTCTATAACAGTGACATGTGACAATCAAAAATGTGCAAGTGACAATACTCAAACGATCAATGGGACTATGCAATCCATCCGCCATGTAAAGGCCAGTTTCTGCCCTTGTGCATGCAGGTATACCATACACATCAACTGGAACCCTGTGGGAGCATACTCAAGGGCAGAATGTGGCCTTCTTTTGTTGTACACTCGGATATCCAATATACTCTTACTTATTCTTAAATAGATCCAATACAAGTCTAATTCTTCAACTCTCCTAAAACTTGGTTCACATGGATAGAATCTGTTTTAGAAACTTGCACTGGATAAGCAATACAGATTTACTGGAGGTAAGTACAAATAACGATGGGGCAGGTCCAACCTCTGTTTTCTCCTGCGGGCAATCTTTAAATAATAATGCTGCGACAAGACAGCAGTAATGTGTTCAGTAATGGACTTTTTTCAAGAGTGTCCGGTTCTAATTTCCATTAGTCTAAGAATTTATTACTGCCACATATACTCTGTAAGGCAATCATGATCTAGCAATCCCATCTTAGGACAAGTAGTTCCAATATGAGCTTTTGTACACTAAGTACTCATGATAAGATACTATCTCACCTAAATAACTATTATCTATTCCCTCCTTATCCCTTGGCAGTGTAACTTTAAAACTCCCAATTCTAAATGCTAATGAAAAGCTACAGTAGGGACTGGTCCTGCAAAGGGCTGAGTGCCACTTTTAATATGCTGAATACCTTTAGATTCTTGTAGGAGGTATTCAGCTCACCATAGCATCACAGAAATGTAGGGCTGGAAAGGATCCTGAGAGGTCATCTTGTCCAGTCCCCTGTATTGAGGGATCATCAAGTACACCTAGACCATCCCTGACAGGTGTTTACCAAACCTGTTCTTTAAAACCTCCAGTGATGAGGATTCCACAACCTCCCTTGGTAGCCTGTTCCAGGGCTTAACTATCCCTATAGTTAGAAACATTTTCCTAATATCTAACCTAAATTTCTCCTGTTGCAGAGCAAGCTGATTACTTCTTGTCTTACCTTCAGTGGACATGGAGAAGAATTTATAGCAGCACCTAATATATTGGAAGACCATAATCAGCCCCCCCAATCTTCTTTTCTCAAGACATGCCCTTTTTTTAACCTTTTAATATTGCATGATAAGGCTCTTAGGGCCGGATTTTTAAAGGTATTTAGGCTCCTCCCATTAAAATCAATGGGAGTTAGGTGTCTAAAATACTTCAGAAATGTGGCTCTCAGTCTTCAGCAGTAAGGAGTGACAGATGCATCAACACCACAGGCACACAAGTGCTCGGATACTACAGTGATGTGATATTATTTTTTCCCCAACAAATAACTAGGAACAGTAGCATGGTCTCCATAGAAGTCTGCAGACTACATTCTACAAGTCGAACTCTGGACATTCGCTTGTCTCTGATGACTGGCCCTTTACTCTGGCCTCATCCCCCTCCCGCCCCACATGGCTTTCCACTGCCAGTCTCACTTTCCCTGCCCTACATGATCCTCTCCAGCTTCCTTCCATCCTTCCTTCCCTCACTCCTCTCCCCCTTTTTCCTTCTGTCCCCTTTCCTCCTCCTCACTTAATTTCTTCCTTCCCATTTCCTCCCTTTTTTCCTACTCCCATGCTGTTCTCACCAGATTACTTAAACACACCACATTAGTACAACCTTTGCTCTCCCTTTCTTTCCCCTTCCTTCCTAACCTGTGTCACACTTATTGCTGTGTCTTTTCTTCAATTAGGTTGTATGCTCTTTGGGATAGGGACAATGAATTCCTATGTGATTGAATGGTGCCTAGCAGTATGAGACCCCAATCTCGGTTGTTGCCTTTGGTTGCAATTGAAATATAAATAATAATAGATATAAAGCCAAACCTTACCTAGCTTTACTGCTGTGGATTTTGATGAATATAAGTACTTGGTCTTCAACATCAAGTCCTTATTAGAACCTGCCCTTCAATGCTCATATTCTATACCAATGGCTAATAAGTTAATATAGGGAGCCAGTTTAAGTTTCAGTGACTATAGCAGCGTAAGTATTGCTATACCAGAATGAATTAATGATCTGTCAAGTCCAATATCTCAGTTCATCTGGACAATATGGAAAATTGCACAAGAAATTATAACCCTCATCCAAGTCGTTCAAATGGCTCAGCAATACTTTTCTCAAAAGTTTTCAACCAAAAAATTTTCCCATTGAAAAATAAACTTTCATTGGAAACTAATTTTTTGTGGGAAAATATTTTGACAAAAATTTTAAATGGGAATTTCTGAATGAAAAACTTTATTTTGAGTTAAAATCTTTTTTTTAATAAAAAAAAACCTTTTTTGAAATATGGTTATTTCAAAAGTTTAGATTTTTGTTTTTTCAACTTTTCCTCACTGGATGAAAAATGACATATATGGAATATTTTTCCACTTTTTCCTTTTTCTCTTTTTATTTTAATTTTTCCTATTTCTATTCTATAACTTCTCAAAATTTTTCCAACTTTGGAGTTACAGAGTGGCAAAAGGAAAAATTGAAAACTCTGTAACTTTGCCACTTTAACTTTTCAAAAGTTAAGGAAATAAAGAAAAGTTTGGATAATCTCTAATTATATTTTTATACCTGCAGTGAATTTTTTGTCTTCGCTTCTCCCAAGGACTGGTTTATCTCATAAGAACATAAGAACGGCCATACTGGGTCAGATCAAATGTCCATTTAGCCCAGTATCCTGTCTTCCGACGGTGGCCAATGCCAGGTGCCCCAGAGAGAATGTCGCCCATTCCCCGCTTCTGGCAAACAGAGGCTAGGGACACCATCACTGCCCATCCTGACTAACAGCCATTGATAGATCTATCCTCCATGAATGTATTTTGAACCCTGTTATAGTCTTGGCCTTCACAACATCCTCTGGCAAGGAGTTCCACAGGTTGACTGTGCATTGTGTGAAAAAATACTTCCTTTTGTAGGGGTAAAGATCAACTAAGTAGTCCACAAGTAAAGACTCTAACTCAGTTGGGAAAGGTGATCATCTTATTCCTTGAATTAATAATATTGATTTTGTTATAAGTGGTGACCTTAAAGGCTATAAGAAACAGTGGGTCTGAGGCTTGAGACAGAGGAGCCTGTGGTCTGTTACTGAGAGGGATCTTGTGCTTGGTTACAGTCTTTTAAGCTTTTTCATGTTAACTAGACTCAGCTTTGAATCATGTGTTTCTAAACTTCCAAATCTGCATGGTTCAGGTACTTGCTATATCTGAAATGCTTCAAGAGACTAGAGTAATGATAATTTGTATAATTTTCCTTCCACCTCTGACTAATTTGAATGAAATACAGATGCCCTCATGATTTTTATATTTGCAATATACTGAGCCAAGTGATAATTTTTCTATTCACAGAACTTTCTTACTACACCAAATTCATCGTCCAACTAGGAGTTACAATATTAATTTTTATTTTCTGATTAAGCATCCAACTCTAATTTTGCTCAGAAATAGACTGTTCTGAGTTTAACTGGTCTACCTTTGCATCATGGTAAATTTGCATTCAGATTCCATGGTGAAGGATCAGTGGCTGTTTAGGAGAATAATTATCCTCAGCAAACCATTGGTCAAAAGTTTCTCAAAACTTTTCTCCCTCCCCTCTCCCAATATCTGATTCCAGTAGCCAAACTATTGTCGAACTGTCTCTCTTCAGAGATAAAAAAAACAGAACTGTGTGAAAATGGGAGCACACCAAAGCCAGAATAGCACATTTTATCTTTTAACTGATTTAATGAAAAGGCAAAAATTTGGGCTTTTTGTAGGGAAGAATTTTTTGTCAATTCACTTCAGATAATAATGTCCCTTCTTCCCACTATCTCTAATAGAGGTCATGGCTTTGCAGGACTAGTCATGTTTCAATTTTGAAAATATAGAAAGATGAGATCCTGACAGCAGAAGGCAAGTAGTGAGAAAGGAAGAAGAAGGATGGGGAAGAGGGAGGAGTTAACCTGACATCAGATTAAAAAATAAAGTGGGGTTTGCTTTGAGTTTTAGCCATAATTTTATTAGATACCCAGAGGCATTTACATGAGGGTGCAATAGATCTAAATATTATTATTGAGGGATGGGTGTAAGATGACTCTGAGTCTTCCTGTTTCTGAGGCAATCTGACCTTCAAAACTGTGCATTCTCTGTATCCAGATGAAATTGTTAACTACCTGACCTAGTGAGTGAAGTTATAATGCATGAAGTTAAAGTTTAAATAGGAAAAATGGATACTGAAAAGTTCAAATACACAGAACTAGAGCACACATTAAAAGATTGTTTGTTACTGCAGTAATTTGTCAAGATTTCTGGAGTGTTCCATTTTTTTTCTTTCATCATGGACATAGTAGAATCTTGACTCATCTGGTGTCAGACTCTGCAACCACCTCAATTTCCTTCCTTCATCAAACAAAATTACTCTCCCTTCTAGGGTCTGGTTTCTTAACATAAAATAACAGTTCCACTCAAAGCTAGACTATCCTAGCCTTCTTTTTCCATATACAGCATTCCATTATGCCCCTCTTGGGCTCCTAATTCCCTCTGAAGCGTTTTGCTCTTGACCCTGGCTACAGGCAGCTCCAGCCATGTCTTTCCCTCTGCCAGGGGAAGGAGAGCTTCACTCCTGGTCTCCTCTGACCCTCATTCCCCTCTAGGTGCCTTCTTGCTCCCTGAAGGAATCTCTCCTTTGCACCTTTGTATCAGAACCCCAGACCTCAGTTCCCCAGGTCCCTTTGAGGAGGGGTGCTCTACCAGGCCCAGTCTAGGCATCTCCAGAGAGGTCTCTTCCTGGTCTTTCCTAGAAACAAATCTCCCCCTTGCTTACAGAGCAGGCTTCTTCTTTTAGGAAGCCCCATCCACAGGCTACCAACACGTGATGCCAGGTCACCTGACCCACTCACAAGCCCATGCTAAAATCCATGCCATCACACGATGCCAGGTCACCTGACCCAATCACAAGCCCATGCCAAAACCCATCACCTAGGAGGCAGATAACTAGGCACAAGCGGGGTTGAACCCATCTGTCCCTAAAGGGCCGCGTCTACCCTGTAGCATTCTAAGAATCCTCTTTTGCATCCTTATTTGAGTCAAATCCTGCTGTCTGGGTGTAGAACGCACAAGGAATGTTGCATAGAGAGCCTCTTCCCTGTCCACTGTAGCAGAGCAGGATGCAGCATGTGAGGGAGCATTAGTAAAACAGACTCACACTAGTGATGCTCTACAGTCCCACAGTGTGCAGCAGGTCAGTCTGTCCAGTCACCATCTACCCCATTTGCTAGCCAGGAGGGAACTGTTTATACTAACTAAGCAGCTTCCCAGATCACTCTACTGAATCCTACACCAGTCAGCAGGATCTCTCAAGCAGAGGAAGCACTGCTTAGCATTCCTTCCGGTGCCATGGCAGGATTTCACTCTTTATGAATTTCACTCTATACACTCTTCAGTTATGAACACAGCTGGTTTACAGATGACAAGGCATGAAATTATCTATTCACCGAGTAAGTCATTCAGAGAGTTTCCAAGTCTCAGGCAGGATAAAAAAACTAAATGCAAACGAGTCAGTTAATAAGCCAATCATGCAACATAGATTAACTCATGGTTAGTTAAAGATTTTTGCACTTCAAGACAACACCCTTAAAGGTATATTCCTCAATACTGTATTAGGTTTATAAGGGTATTAATGAGATACTTGTCAAGTACTTTAAGCTCAAAATTTGATGTTCCTTAACACTGTAAAAATCTAATAGAGAATGTCCGCCAGATTCTAAATACCTGATATTTTTAATCCACTACTCTGTTAGCTATATATTACAGCCTTTGCCTCAGTAGTTTTGTCTGGGAAAAGATATGTTGCTTGCTCCCCTTTAGGATAGCGATACTGTGTGGGACTGAGATATTGGAGGTGGAGGAGGGTGACCAGATAGCAAGTATAGCAAGTATGAGAAATCAGGACAGGATGTGTTAGCGGGGAAAGGCACTTATATAAGAAAAATCCCTGAATATTGGAACTGTCCCTAGTAAGTGGCAAATCGGGCAAATCGGGGAAAAATGTTTGAGAAACTTTTGACCTCTGGTTTGCTGAAGATAGTAATTCTGCTACACAGCTGCTGATCTGTGGCCATGGAAGCTGAACGTAAATGAGCTGTGATGCAAAAGTGCACCCATTAAACTCAGAATAGTATATTTCTAATAGTGTAAAAGTAGAATTGGCTGCTTAATCAGAAAATAAAAATTAATATTGTATCCCTTGTCAATACTGCCACATTCTTGGGGTAACGGCTTGGGTCATGACATGGATATTATCAATAGAAGATTAGAATACAGATCAGAAGCACAATTTTGAAAGAACATCAAAAGGCACATAGGTGCTGGAACTAGAAGTGTTGGGGACTGCTGCCGCACCCGCTGGCTGGAAGTGGTTTCCATCATACACAGGATTTACAGTTTGGGTGAATGGCTGTCAGCACCCCCATTATACAAATTGTTCCAGCACCCTGAAAAGGTAGGAAAAGAAACACCAGAGAGTACAAGAATGATAGCATCCTGGAGATAGTAATTTTGAAAAGACATTAGGGAAATCATGGTTTATTATTATTAGAGAAGAGGATATTTTGAGGTCAAGGAAGTATAGAGGAAAAGAACATTTAGTCTGGATATAGGGAAAATTACCTAGAAAGGAGATTCTATATATCACCTGTACAATAACCTCTCAAGGAAAGTAATAGAAACGCTATCTCTTGACACATTTGGTTGAACAAAACACTAAAACATACCTTCGCCTTTGCTTTGTCCCATTAGTCACAGCCAGCAGCTCTTGTGCTCCATCTCCAACCATTCCTGTTGAGTGCGTCTTCCACAGGTGACTGGTAACTGCTGATGGGGGGGAGGGGCAATGGCACCCTCCCCCACCACCACCACAGCTACAGTCAACTTCCTGGTGACTGCCAAGCAGGGCTGGCTCCAGGCACCAGCGAAGGAAGCAGTTGCCTGGGGCGGCCCATAGAAAGGGGCGGCACTCCGTCAGTTATTGGGGCGCCACGTCCGGGTCTTCAGCAGCAAGTCCTTCATTCCCTCCCTTCCATTTTGGCAGCAGCTCAATAATTTTTCTTTTCCCCCCTCCCGCTTGGGGTGGCAAAAAAGCTGGAGACGGCCCTGCTGCCAAGGCACCCTCTAGCAACACCTTCTTGACCACGACATGCCCCAACCATGGTACACTGGGAGGTCGCCCGCATTGCTCATCCTTAAGGCCAGCCTTGTCAGGGTCAGCCTTAGGGAAAATGACACCCTGGCAAACTTGTATTTTGGCACCCTGCCCCCTGCTGCTTCCCTGGTCTCCCAAGCCGCTGGTGCCTCCCCAGACCTCCACTCCTCCCCATCGCCCCTGGCTCTTGAGGCCTCCCCCAGTTCCCTAACTGAGGCTGATCTTTCTTGTGCCTGAGGGCTGAACCTTGGGTAAGTGCAGGAGGTAGTCAGGACCCTCCTGTTCCACTTGCCATTCATGAAGTCTGGTGTCCATCTGGATATGTAGGTCCATAAAGACTTCTAGACTGGTGGGGGAGGAGTCCACCTGTGCCAGCTTATCTTTTAGTTCTTTGCAAAGACAATTTTGAAACTGATGGAGAAGAGCAGCCTTGTTCCCGGCAGAATCTCTGGCCATGGGCCTGAACTAGGAGACATAATAAGGGGCTGATCCCTGGGTTTGCCAATACTTTCATAAGGCAGTCTCTACCATGTGGTGTTTGTGAGGATAATTGAAAATAGTAGCAAATGCTGGTAAGAATGAGTTCCAATTAGTCAAAAGGGGTGACCCTACTCTAGAAGGGGAGAGGTCCATGCTAGGGGGTTCCCAGTAAACACAAGCGCTGTACCAGCCCCACCTTAGCTTGTTCTGTGACATAGTCCTGTGGCTGGAGCATAAGCTGCATTAGGTAAGGAACCAAGGAAACTTACTGCAAGAACCATCATATCTTTCCAGTAAAGGGAGTCTGGGGCTGAGCAATACTGTGGGCCTGGGTTCAAGATCCATGGCTCCTGACATGCTTCCACATTGTGGTGAGCCTCATGGGAATGAGCTGCTCCCTCTACAAAAAACTCATTACTCAGCCTGATGTGCTATTTCTGCAGTGCTATTTCTGGTGTAAGATCAACTGCTTCAGATGCAAGTGGTGAGGTGTGCAGCAAATGACCACACCTTGGGACTCATAACAGCCTTCTATAGAGCGGTGGTGTGGTTGAGGATGCTGCACAACTACTAGATGACTGCTCATCTTGTGCTGGACTTTCCAGACTCCACACTGCAACCCCAAGGCTACTGAATGACTAAAATGTATGATGCCTACCTAAGCCCCTTTGGCATTTTTCTTCCTTTTTGACTTATAAATCTATGTTCTACCTCCCTACTTTCTATTTTGAACTTTTTTCCATCCTTATTGTACCACTTGTTCCTTCACTAATAATCATAATCATATCACAGAGGATTCCTGTCAACTCCCACCTTTTGCACCAACCACTCTTTATGCGACTCCTAACATCCATATCCACATTCCCATCATAGCTCAACTCTGAACCAAGGTATTTAAACTGTCACATAGACTTTAACTCTGTACCACTTAGTTTTACTAGCTTCTCTTTGTCCCTCCCAAAGAAGCATCACATGCATTCCATCTTTTGTCAGTTTATTCATAAACAATTTTCTTCTAATGTATTTTCTTCTAAAGCACTAAAACATATAATCTGTGAAAATTAATTCTCCATTGGGAAAGGGATGAACACAAAACCACAAATCCAAACACAGATGCCCTGACTTATTGAGTTCTGTGTGATGGAAATGGCGGCAGGTCAGATTTGGGGACCTGGAGTATGCTGACCTCTTGTTGTATTCTAAGGGCATGTCTACACTTACCGGGGATCAATGCTGTGGCGACTGATGCACCGGGGGTCTATTTAGCCGGTCTAGGGAAGACCCGCTAAATTGACCAGAGATCGCTCTCCCATCAACTCCGTTACTCCACTGGAACAAGAAGCACAAGGTAACTCTATGGGAGAGTGTCTCCTGTCGACCCAGCCTGGTGTAGACACCACAGTAAGTCAACCTAAGGTAAGTTATTCACCTAGCTGGAGTTGCGTAACTTAGGTCGATTTACCCCTGTAGTGTAGACAAGGCCTAACAGACCTTCCTAGGCATGCTGAGGTGTTACAAGAAGATCGTACTTTTCTTAGACTCCCATTTTTTGGCCAAGCTCCAAAACCCTAAAGTGGGTAATAGACCTAGAGGGCCAGATCCTGAGTTACTGTAAATCAGCATTGTTCCATTGACTTAATAAGGCTATGTCAATTTACACCAGTTGGAGATATAGCACAAACACTTCTTTATCTCCAAGAGAAATAGGATAGGTAAAATATGTAATGTCATATGATCTTTTTTGTATCTGAAAACACACAGAAGGTTTGCAGTATAAATACTGCACTTCTCCAAGATTGCTAGCAATGTTTATGTACAGAAAATACATGCTGTAGGAACAGGGATTATTATACATAACCAAAAAAAAATTAACATGCAATCATCATACTTAGATTTCCCTTTCCACTCCCTGCTCTAATTCTAGAAAAGGTAGTAAGAGAAGAAGACATGGTTTTACTGTTATACACATATAACTCCATTGTAATCAGTGGAGTTGCACCTGTGTAACTGTGAGCAAACTTTTGTCCATCATATTTAGAAGTTAATAAAACTTAAATAAGTTATTTCTCATCAGCATCAGAAGTATCTACCCTTTTTCTTCCTTACAGACAGAATTTTCTCTGAACTCTCTCTTTGAATATACCTTTCCATGTACTTGAACTGCTAACATTTGGTCCCTGAGTTTAACACCTCTCTTTTTGAAGTTAAATGCACAAGAGAAATATTTAATTTCCTTTTTCTTGACAGATCTTTCAACTCTTCCACATCAAATAGGAGTTTTGAGGATGATCTGGAAAAACTGGTACATGTGTGAGGTGGTTGCAATGACTGTAAAAGAGGTTTCTGCTTTTGCTTTTCTCATAAGTCAGTTATATTACTTCCCCATCCCCCTGTTTTTACGGAACTTTTCTAATTGCACTCTATGGGCCTGATTCCTAGTTGTTCCCAAACTCCACTAAGTATGTGAGTTATATCTTTATGCCATCTTTACATCTCCCAAGAGCAGCCTCAGCTCTTCCATTATGTGCATCTATCTACCTATGGCTATAAGGAGCCCCTAAGGCAACTGGAGATGACTGTCACAGAGAAGTATGCAGGCTGCTCTCCTTACTCCAGTCATGCCCATACACTAGAGATTGGGGGCAACTCAGACACAGAATAACTATGCTAGAGGAATTCCCTAGTAGCTATTTCTGCTTGATTTATGGCCCCCTTGCACTGGAAAATATAGCGTACAAAGGCAGAAATGTAATGGTGAATCAGACCCTGTATTCTTGCCCTGAGTCTGTGAAAATAAATGCCCTAGAGGAAACTAAATCATTAAACTTCTTTAATATAATATAACCAATAGGCTATATTAATATTTTATGAAAACCCTACAAATCCCAAATGCCTGTTCTTTCAAAGCTAACAACAACTATTAGAGTTAGTTAATGATTCCAGGCCTGCTGGAGGTTTTGGTCACTGTGTATCTCTTCAATGTAATTTTGATCAAAATGTTTAATGTTTGTTTAACATAAGGGATAATTGCTATTGCTAGACCAAACACCACTGTATATAACAGAGCAAGTATAAGTCACATGACCAGCTAAGAATTTGCACATCTTACTGTTTTTATTTGCTAACCCATCTCCCCATCTTATCATGGTGCATTTGTTCCATCTACTTGCATTTTGCCTCCTGGACTGTAAGCTATTCAAGATAGGGACTATTATTTATTATATGTCTGTACAGTGCCAAGCACAATGGGGCCCAACCTAGTTGTGGCTTTTAGGTGTTACCATCATACACGTTTAATGATGATGATAACTTCTCCAATAGAGCTTTTATCTGTGTAACCTAGGCAGTATTTGGGAAGAAAGACCTTCAGTAAGTGTCCTAACTTACAATTTTTATAGAGCCAGAGGCAAGAGGCAGGGCTAGGAACAGGACTATCCAAGACACACGTTTCCCTACACTCCCCAAGTCTCTGGTAGCCCAGAGCTCTAGAGGTCCCAGAAATTTGTTGGCTGGGCAGGGGAAGATGAGGAACAGCCTGTAATAGAGGAAAGAGAAGCTGTCTTATTCTTCAGTATGGTAGCTGAAAGTACAGTTTCCTATGGGAAGCTCCTGCACCTTCTGGCTGATACTTCAGATATTCAGGGGACCCTGCTGGGAAGAAAGTCATCATGGCTGTTGAGAAGTCACATCTTCCAGCATACAGGATTAATGCAAAATTAAAGAATTAGAGTTAGTTTAAGTTTGGTTAAGAAAATATATGTGTTGTAAAGAAAGGCCCTGACTAGCAAGTAAAAGGAAGCCCTTGATGACAATGAATTATATGGCCAGAAGGAATGAAGCAGGGAGGATGTCTGGTTCAAAGAATGAGACAAGGGAAAGTTTCTAAAAGGAAGACCTCTGACTGATAGGGATGACTGCAGACAGTTTTAAATAAAACAAAGATAATCTGTCTTAAAATGAGACAACGTGGCCCTTCCCAACCCACATACCCATGTTAAAGCCTATGTGAACCCAGGTGCAATGAAACAACTGTTGGTGAGCAAGGAGGAGGGGAGGAAAGGCCTTGGGCAGACAGGAGGTTGTAAATCGTATCTGGAGTAAGACTGGAAATAAGGAAGAACTGTCTCAAATTGGTTTTTAGCTGAAGTCAGTAAGTGGCAATGACATCACTTGTTTGTTGAAGGGTATAAACATAATACCTTAAAGGGTTAATTGCTAATACCTGCCTGACCACTTTGGAGCTAACCAATATGGGTCTGAGCAGCTCTGAGTTTAGCTTGTTTGTAAGTATCTTGATCAAATGCTTATAAATGTTTTGTTACTGTATTGGGTGCAGTGACTGCTTATTTTTAGGCTGTTAGACACATTTAGAACAATTGTAGAAATACCATTTAGCATTTGGATTTAATAAAGGAATTTATGGTTAAATTAATGTTGTGGTAATACCCTGCATAAATATTAATAATTCTAACTCACCAGGACTGCTGAGACACCATTCATCCGCTACCCAGATCCTCTCCTTCCTCTCACCCCACTTCTCCCTCACTTTCCTGTTCAACCCCAGCCAGATCTGCTTTTAACTTTGTGTGCCACCAGAAATGCCCTTCTCCACTCCAGGAACTAATTATGGTACCTACAGAGGTAGCAGGTATCTATATTGCTTAGGATGTTGTGGGTAGGATAAGCAGCAGTGCCATGGAGCACTTAAGATTTATTATTGAAGGATAGGCAGTTTGAAGTTGTGCTTTGGGCCAATACATGAATCAATAAATCATCCCAAGGTATGCAGCTGCACAGGGACCTCATCTTCCAGGCATTCCACATAACACATAGCCCTAATCTACCAGCCAGAGCACCTCACCCAATGCCTTATCTGCAGTCCTGTCTAACTCTGGACACAGCTTGCCCACCTTCCCTTCTCAGCTCCCTATTTGTAAAATTATGCTTTGCATTCACTTCTGGCTTTCCATACGGGTCACCAGAGGTCACAGAGCTTCAAACAGATTTGGGGTGGTGATGTTGAACAGGTGACAAAATGAGAATCATAGGCACACAGGAGGTGGTATTGGTATATAGGAAAGGTGAAAAAGCACACAATCAAAGCTGGAGAGAGAGCTAGATGTACCCACCACAACATGCATCACTAACAACCACCATATCTCCTCCCACTTGCTGGACTTACCTACATCTAAATTGAGCCTAACTCACTGTTGTCAAGCCCAATCACAAATGTCCAATGTCCAAATACTTTCCCCAGCAGTGCCAGTCCCAACACTCAGCGGTTGAACTCATTCACAACCCACCTGCTTTCACATTTCACTGGTGATGCTGAAAAATGCAGTCCTGTTGTCTATATGGTTTATAAGCTTTTGCTGAATTTCAGCTTTGTACAAATCCACTCTCAACCTCTTTCCTCCAACCCACCCAGTATCTCCCTCATTCCCACTCCTCTTCCCAGCTGGAACTGTGAAAGGTCTCGAGCCTCATTATGTCCCATTGTTGGAACAGGTAGACATTACCATGACTAGCACTGATGTATTTGGAATGGCTGACCTGTAGTATTCTTTCATATTTTATGTTAGTGTCTAATGGCCTATCATTGACCTCCTGAGAGCAGATAAGAAATGAGACACTTTAAGGGCTATTGAATGCTCAGTGAATATTCACAGTAGATCAGTGCAAAGTTCCTTGGCACAGATGCCTAATCACGTCTAATACAGTCCTCTAATTATGATTTATTTGAAAAATCCACTGTTCAATGGCCCTCTAACACTTAATTCCACTTCCTGCTATAGATTTTTATGATGAATTATGAAGTTTTTCAAGAAGCAGAATTCTCACCATGAGTGTTTTATGGTAACATGCTCTTTCACAGAAGTGAAAGTAGATCAAGATAGGAGAGCGAGTTTTTGTGTCTGTCATCACAGGTCTTGACATCATGAGGTTATGCAGCATTGAAGAAAGTTACAGAGGTGGGATTCAGCAAAAAGGAAAAATGGGGCTAAAAGAAAAAAAGTCAAGCATGCCAGGTAAAACTAGATGTATGTACAGAAAAATCCTTGGTTATTTCCCACCCCTCCCCCCATTTCTACTAGGATTGAGAATTTGATGAGGATAAGGAATCTGTATTGATGCAAAAACAAATACAATTGTGAGGTCTCAAAGGTTGTTTTTCTCCCTTCTAAAATTTTTGAAATACCCCATAAAAAGTCATGCACATTACAAGATTTTAAGACAAAACAAAAGGAATATTACATAATTTAGCTTCTCACCCTCACATTTCCAAGAGAGAAGTGGGATACTGGGAAGAAGGGGTTGCTATTCTTCCCCTCTCCCCCGAGTGGGGATGGATTCCAGCGTTAAAAGATCTGACCCCCATCCTCCAAAGAGAAGGTGAATAGGTTATTACCACCTGGGACACTCCTTCTCCCATGAGATACCGCTGTGTTCCATCTACTAGAAGGAACTAATGGGAAGCCCAGAAACAACTTGTCTGCTCCGATTTATGATTCCCTCCTTATTGAGTCCTCATTGTACCAGCTATGGATGAGCACGAGTTCTAGGGAAATGAGTTCCTCCAAGCCAAAAGAGACAGGGAGGGCAGCACTCTCTTTGCTTTTAGAAGAAGAGAAGCAGTTGTGCTCTTCCATACTCCCCATTATTTTAACATTTGCTCTTTTGAAAATAGGGCCAGATTCAGCCCGACTGATACATACCTAGGGGAGGGCAGGTGATGTTTCTATTACAGATTTCTTTTGGAGTTTCATGCCAGGAGAACAGCTTTAGTTTCTCTCCACAGCAACACCACCAATTTTTGAGGCAGTTTTGAACCCTAGCAAGTAGGGAGATGTGGACACTTAAACTTACTGCAGTCTCTCCTTTGGTGGACTTTCCACTTATAGGGCTCTGTACTGCATTTACACCTACAGAAGCAGACAATCTGGAGTGAATCTGGCCCCTTGTCTTCAGACATATCTGCCCTAACTTTTCAAATATGTATAGTGATTCTGGGAGCCTAAGTTTTTGGATGCTCAGTGTGAGACACCTTAAAGGAGGCCTGATTTTCAGAGGACAGGTACTCAGCAATTTATGAAGATCAGGCCCCTTTCAGATATCTCAGTGCGAGCACCCAAAAATCAGCTGAAAATTCAGGCCACTTATTCAGAGAGGAATGCTATATTTCCTAACTGGTACAGAGGTTAGTAAGCTAGTAGCCTGTGCTTCTAACTAAATATAAGTAGTACTATATTCAAGTAATACTTAATGTGGCAAGGGTGAGAAATTCCTACTAGTGCATACAACATTCCAATTTACCAACACAACTGTTAGAACAAAGTTTTCCAAAAACCTCTTCACTTGGTTGCAAGTTTGTGAAATTGGTTATTTCATCTACTACTCAAGTAAATAAGCTTTCTTGATTATTTAAGGTTTACCTAAACTTGATAAGGATGTCTTGGATGGTGGAGAGTAAGTATATTAATTTAAGCCATCATGAAAACAATCCTATAGTTTACTACTAATCACCACTGTTCTACCAGTGCTCCTTCACAAAGATATGAGAGAGCATTGTAATTTAAGTGGTACCTTCTTGTCAAGAAAAATATAATCATCCACACAGTGGAATCCATCCTTGTAAAATGACTAAAAGTTCTGGGACTGCTGAACTGAGTACAGGGAATGCTTCAGTATTTTCTTTAAAAGGATTTAAAGGGCATGGTTAAAATCACAATAGGACTTTTAATTCAAAATTGTTGGGTTTTTGGGAAGAAGGTGATAGAGAAGGGGCTGCTGTAGCTATTTCTTTTGGTAAATAGAAAAATATTACTTACCCTTACAGTAACCATGGTTCTTTGAGATGTCTTGTCTGTGCATGCAAGTTCAGAACTTTTTAGAAAGCGGCATCTGTTGGGGCAACACCTGTTCCCTACACATCCTCACCCTCCCTGTGACAAGGGCATAAAGGACCCAACCAACTTTCAATTCCCTTGCTAATTTGGAATCCCAGAATAAGGACTCCAAAGGAACAGAGCTGGTGATGGAGGGTGATATGTGGGATCTACATGGACAAGACAGCTAGAAGAATCTCACTGTAAGGTAATTAACCATCCTTTCTGCTTTGAGTCTTCGTCTATATGGATCCCACTATTGTATCACTGCTTGCTAGTCACCACACTGGAGGGAGAACTGAGAAGTCTTATCTAAATAACTACGGAAGATTAACTAGTCAAAGGGAGAGTTGAAGAAAGCCCTTCTAAACCTAGCATCAGGTCTGGCAGCCAGGTCAAAGGCAGTGGTTAAAGAAAATGTATGTGGAGAGCTCCACATAGCTACTTTACAAATCTCTGACATGGGAATGTTTCTTGAGAACTCTAAGAATGGTTGCCTGAGCCCTAGTTGGATGAGCCCTAATTCCCAGAAGAGGCATATCTGTCAGTTTGTAACAAATAGACATGCAGTGAGTAACCCACTTGGAGAGGAACTGATGCAGATAGCCTGACTTTAACTGCTTACTATCTCCCTCTCAGCCCTTTTTGAGGTTGTAGGGATTGAGGCCTGTGTCTACTATAAGTTATTCCCTGGCTCTAAGGGGGAGGGATAGCTCAGTGGTTTGAGCATTGGCCTGCTAAATCCAGGGTTGTGAGTTCAATCCTTGAGAGGGCCATTTAGGGATCTGTGGCAAAAATTGGGGATTGGTCCTCGCTTTGAACAGGGGGTTGGACTAGATGACCTCCTGAGGTCCCTTCCAACTATGATATTCTATGATTCTACGAACACTATATAGACAGCCAAGACCAGTCTTGGCTGGTATCTGGAAGTGGAGAATGTTGAAGAGCTTATGGGGTCTTTTCTGTGTCTTGAGTGTCTCAGGTATTCTCCCAACCAGGTCCTGGAAAGTCCTACAAAAACCTGAAGGTGGAACTGGAGTTGGCGAGACTGTCTTATCAGGAGCTGATGAAAAACAAACCACTGCTTGCTCTGTCACTGCATCTCCAGGATGGCTGGTGGAAGCCTCTTCTTCATATTCAGGCTCTCACTACAAGTCTTTCTGTGCTTGAGAGAGGCTGATCTTTGCAATGAAGGGGATCTTGATCTCTCTTTAATTGAAGGTGCAGGGGAATGAGACTTAGATGTGCACTTGGTAGGTCCCTAGCATGCCCAATAAGGCCACGTGGGGTAGAAAAACTGAGAGGGTGGTGGAGAGCCCAGGGAGGAGTGTTCCAAGCCTTTCAAACCTATAATTGGGGAGGGAAGGTACTTTTCCCTAGGGTAGACTGGGTTGATAACCTTACCTGGACTTTTAAGGGCGGGGGAATGCTCTCTGCTGGAAGCTGAGGAGAAGGAAGGGACTCGGGAGGAGGTGCTGATGGAATCAGTGCTGGGGAGATTGGTACCAGGGAGGAAGGGGGTCAGCACCAGAGTCCCACATGCGAGCTGCAAGCAGCACTAGGATGATGTCCCCAAGACAGTGTCAATCTTGAAGAATTTTATTAGTACAGCAAATCAGAGCTCAAGGAGTGGAGTGGACTGTCTACTCATAGGACCACTGGGGTACGTTGGCTTGGGAACACTGTTTGGAATTCAGGGAAGGTCTCTTGGACTCTGAGGTACCCCTCATGGACTGTTCTAACAGGTACAGCTTTAGGGGAGATTCCCTTGACTTTCTGGTCCAAGTAGGAAAGGACCTTACAGATTGAACCATGATTGGAGATATGGGATTCCCTCAAGCAGAAAAAGCATCTGTTATGGCCATCAATTAAACAGATCAGTTTGTCACAGTAAGGCAGGGCTTAAAGTCTGCCTTGGGGTGGTGAGGTACAAATGCCTGAGGAGATTCACCGGCATAAAAAGGGACAGGACAAGCTGCCAAAGGGGCAGAAAAATTGCTAACTCACTATAAAAACTACTAATCTAAATCTATGTATAATCACTGATTAAAAAAAAAACACCTGTGTGACTAGTCACAAGTGAGAGGACTTGTGCAGAAAGGACACTGCAGTTCCAACTCACTGCCATGGGAGTTAAGAGGGAACTGATGGTCGATCAGGTCTGTGTGTCCCTCTTTGTCCTCAGCTGGGGGGGTATGAGGATGTGCAGGGCATGGGCATAGCCTGATTGGGCATTGCTTATTAGAAAATTCTGAAATTGGGGGAATTCACACAAAAAGTGAGATCCTCATAGACAAGGACTGAAAGAACATTTGAGGCTACATTCTTGTGACCCAGGAACAACTGTACATTTTATGAAATCTCATTTTTTAATGTCGGATATTTTGCAAAGCTTTCCCCCTTGCTTCACTAGAAAGACACAAAGCACACAGTTTAAATGGGGGTGAGCCCAGCCTCCTCTCCTCTACTAGAAGAAAGAGAGAGCTCCCTGTCTTCACCCTGGCCTGAATAAGCAATATGCTCTACAGCTTCATCTCCTCCTTTACTGTTGCAGTGAATGCTTCCCCTCCTGTTTCAATCTACTTTAAGCAATGAACACAGCTCTATGTTTGCCACCACTGATCCATCCATAGAATGTGCCAGTTGATTTTCTCAGCAAGGGAAGGAAGGGCAGAGAGAAACTCCACAGCCAATTTCAGAAACATGTTTTCTCTGTACTACCCATTTATGAGATTTCCTTAGATAATTTTCTGTGCTTTTTCTAACTTACCTAATTTATATTTAAATTATTTTCAACATTTAATTATATACCCTCTAAACTCATGAGGTTGGTAAACGGTCTTAAAAAATGCTCAGTGAGATTATTCTCAGGTGGGTTGATGCACACACAGAATTATCTTTAAAGCTAATAGCTGGTAGGTTTTGGTGTGCAAGATATGCAGTTTTGGACCCCAAGTGGACTTTTGTTCAGATGCAACAATGCTAATTTCACAGTTAAGAATCCTCCTAAAGACCCTGGGCAGATCCCCACCTGGTATAAATCATCCAATTTATGAGATGTCCCATAAATCATCTGATTTATACCAGCTGATGATTTGCCCCTTTATAGCCATGTATATTTTATCCTGTAATATTATTTTATTATATTATTATTATAATATTATATTATTATTATAAACTTATTATGATACCATAATTCATGCCCCCTAATTATATTAATGAGTCTATTTAAAGGAAAATGTATCCACAGACTAGCAATTAAAATGTAGTTACAGCTGAAGGGATTTCATTGAATTTTGTATTGCTAAAGCAGCTTCCTACTGTAAAAATGAAGATTACCTAGAATATTAGCAAAGTACTTCCCTGCTTCACAGGAGCCCAGTTCATTAATGTGTGTAAAATACACTGAAGTTCTGAAAAGGAAGGAATTATATAAGTGCCGAAATATTAATTTTTATTACTTTGTTGCTTTAAATAATGCTCCTGAAGTTTGTAATTATAAGACCAGCATTAATATTCTTTTCAACAGTGTGATGTTATCCCAGCGATGTATAAGTATATACAGTATATATGAGAGTGTGTTTATAATGATCTGGCTCTATATTGATGGATTTTCACTAATTCTCCCTCTTGAATAATTTGTGTTTGATTCAATTATGTTGTAAACCATTGGTGTTTTTAATTTCAATTAAATTCTACTTGGAGTGTTATCAGGAGCAATAGAGCTATTAATTTAATCTCCTGTTTAAACTGAATTATTTCTTGTTTTCTTCTTTCATGTTATCTTTGCCAAGACTGGGATCTAAGGAAAGCTTTAACAGTATCTTTGCTTTGCCAAAGGGTTCTTGTTTTTGATTCTTTTTTTAATAAACTGTGCAATCATTTGGAAAGATGCTTTATTGCTAACCTACAGAGCAATGATGAGCACATGGACTCATAGAAACATGTTTGGCTGGTCAGAGATACACATGGTTTGAACCAATACCACTGTAGACTATGGGCTAAATGCTAGCCCCACTGAAGCTAATGTCCAAATGCCTCTTAACTTCAATAGGCCAGGATTTCATCCCAAAAGAGCTCTGCCATTGTCTTCAGGAGATACAGGATCAAGACCGTAATTTATAGAGTGCTTTTTACATATTTTCCAACAGTCTATTTTCCATTTTAAAGTATTATGTGCTCATTATGCTTTTTTTCCCCAGAGATGTCCCATATTTATTCAGAACCCCGTCCTCTGCTATCTCCCTAATGCCGAAACGACCATTTTTATCTGATACCAATGCTTATTTCCCACAGTATTGTTACATGAATACACAGAAGCAGAGAATTTGCAAGTGAGGTGGCTTGAAACAGCCTGAAATTAATGAAAGTCTATGCCTTCTCATAACCTCACTGTCTGCTTAACCCTCAGAGGAAGTAATCTGTTCTTCTTAAGCACATTCCCACCAAAAAGGTCCTCCAGCAGATCATCACTGAGCTGCCTGAGGACCACCAGCTTCACCATCCAGGCAGGCCCCCCCGCCGCAGGGCAGTATCTCTTTCAGGCCACCTTTTAAAAGTCCCCATTCTTCTTGAAGAGCTGTAAAGAGTCCAATCAACCTGTAACGGGGCTTGCTCTATTCACTTGGACTCACTCTCCATTCATCACCTATTTGGACTAATGAGCGCCCCCTGTCCCATCTCCACTGGTGTTTCCATTCTCCTTATTGCCCTTCTCTCTCCACTTCCCATGTCTGTACCCATCCAGCCGTTCCGCACCTTCATCCCAGCTCTCCTACCCTCCATCTTCAGCCCCTCCCCTCCTGCTCTCATATTCCCCACACAAGCCCCCGCAAAGAACTCCCCATCCTATTTAACTAGAAAATACATAAATGTATTTAAAAACTTAGATAAGAAAGTGGAACCAATAATATTTGTCTATCCTAAAACCTAAGCAGAGACATTTCATGGTTTTCACCTTAATCCTCTCTTCCTCTACCTCCTTATTTATGGCTTTCTCCCTTCATGTTATACACAATGTCTGAACTGACACGTGAACCTTGAAATTGGATAAGCTAATGCAGTCCTTTGTGCCTCTGCAGAGTTCTGCTGAAAGTCACTGAGGCAGAACCTCAGCTATGACAATTTACACCATCTGAGGATATGTCCCAATATGTCTGCACGGATATACTTGCAGACCCACATGCAGGATTGGGGCCTTACACTATAAACTCTTCAGGGCAGGGAATTAAATATATATTTTTGGTTACTAAACTACTAATCATAAATAATAATGAGAGAAGTCAGTCTTGTATGTAAAGAGATAGTAGGATGCTTTGACTTCTGTTTCACCCCATCTCTCGCTTCAGAGAATTGGTAGTATTCTTTTGTGAGGGCTCTTATGTTACTGTAATTGAACCTTCTGCAACAGACTGCCAGACTCCTCTTAAAGAGAAGTTTATTTATCTTGATTTATCAAAACAGGAATGTACACAGACACAGAAGAAAAATGACCAACAAAAGAAATATAAAACCAAAGGGAAAGTAGTACAATGTCTGCTTAGTCCAGGGATTAGCTAAACGGGGTTGGGGTCTCCATTGCTTTGCACCTTTTAAATATTCATTTACGTCAGTGGAAAATGTGTATTAAATATTGCAAAATCTAAATAGTAGCATTTTATACACACTTTGCACTGCTGTAAGCGATCGTTCCAGGTGCAGGTCAATAGTGAAGTTCACAGCTCTACCACTTATAATTTGTGTGATTCTGAGCTCACAACATTTATACTACTCTGACAACAGTATAAATCAGCAGTAACTTAACTGAAGTTAATGGAGTTACACTGGTATAAATGAACCATCCTTCTTCTCAGACCACCATCCAGCTGTGAAATATTTTAAATAATTTTGTCCAGGTCCTGTGTCTCCCTGGCTAAGCCCCAAAACTTCTCTGTGCCTCCTTTTATCCCTCTGTGTAACAGATATAATAATACATCCTGGAATACGGTAAAGATGCATGTAATATTAGGACAGGGTTTTGAACCTTCCTATGCAAGGCATTATTACATATAGAAACCTGCTCCCACCCACTACTAATGACTACAAAAGCCTTCTACAGTCTCAAACCAAAATAAATAGTAACAAAGGAACTGGTTCACATCCATCCTGTGTGACTTGATGAACTAAATAACAATTTTAACAAATTGGCTACAGGTACCAGCAATGTTTTAAATCTGTGTTGCTCTTTATGTAGAAGTGCAAGCCAATTAACGCAATTTTAGTTACCTATTATTAGCGATGGCACTGAAACAACTGTAATCAATTTGGCTTACAATTTGAATTTAAACCAAAAAACCCCCAAGCCTGCCAAACTTTGTAGGCAAATCTATGGGATCCAAATGGTACTTGAAATTTTTGTGCTTGCTCAGCAACACAGGAGGGGATTCTATGACACTGACTTTAAGAACAGAAAGATAGGCAGGAACTATTATTAAGTTTAATGTAGCAAAAACAAGGCTCCCAATGGATTATGTGATTGTTTCTTCTGTAAACACATTGCTAGTCACAGGCCACTTAGCCTCAGGGGGAGGGGAATTTGTACTTGATGCTAACAATTCAAACACCTAGAAGATAATAAGGTGATAGGTAACAGTCAACGTGGATTTGTCAAGAACAAATCATGTCAAACCAACCTAGTAGCTTTCTTTGACAGGGTAACAAACCTTGTGGATAGGGAGAAGTGGTAGATGTGCATATCTTGACGTTAGTAAAGCTTTTGATACTGTCTCGCATGACCTTCTCATAAGCAAACTAGGGAAATACACCCTAGAAGGAGCTACTATAAGGTGGGTGCATAATTGGTTGGAAAACCATTCCCAGAGCAATTTATCAGCGATTCACAGTCAAGCTGGAAGGGCATATCAAGTGGGGTCTCATAGGGACCAGTTCGGGGTCCAGTTCTGTACACTCTCTTCATCAGTGATTTAGATAATGGCATAGAAAGTACACTTATAAAGTTTGTGGGTGATACCAAGCCGGGAGGGGTTGCAAGTGCTTTGGAGGATAGGATTAAAATTCAAAATGTTACCAAAAAAATAAAAGCAAACATTATTCTGGGATGTTGTGACATTATCTGATTATAGAATCATAGAATATCAGGGTTGGAAGGACTCTCAGGAGGACATCTAGTCCAACCCCCTGCTCAAAGCAGGACCAATCCCCAATTTTTGCCCCAAATATGACCATGCAGATCATAGTTGCTACCACTGTTTGTATAATTGCAACAAATCTTGTATGAAGTATGTCATGTAAGAGGTCTATGGAGTAGTTATGATTTGTTGAATATGATTATGCTATTTGCATGCATATATCACTTTTTGTACCTGGAGTTATGAATATTGACTATGTACCTGTATTTCAAATGTGTTTGCTCCTGAGTAACACCCACAAGGTATTTAGCTTGCACATCATGAAGGGACTATTCAAGTTAAATGGCCCATCAGGGAACACTTAACTCACAATGGAGCATGGAAGATGCCCATCCATACCTGATGGACTTTCCTGTGATGTTCTAACTGGAGTAGGGGTAATGGCCTCTGCTATGAGGCATGCATGGACATGTGACTTGCCCATGTGACAGCAAACTCCATCTTGTTACCTGTAATTTCCCACAAACTAGAACAATGGGTTTCCCTTCACTTGGCAGAAGCTATAAAAGGTGCTGGAAACATCTCCATTTTCCCTCTCTCCTGCTCAAACCTCTGGACTATGGACTTATACTAATGGGAACATTCTAACCAAAGGACTGAGGGCCTTCCAATGATTTGGAAGCAACCAGAGACTTAACAAGCCAGAAGTTTATTCCACCACTGCTACAAGTCTGATCCAAGAACCATGCATTCGTTGTATGTATTTGATTCCTTTAACCAATTTTAACTCTCACCTTTCTTTCTTATAAATAAACCTTTATATATTAGATACTAAAGGATTGGAAATAGCATGATTATTGGATAAGATCTGAGTTATATATTGACCTGGGTATGTGGCTGGTCCTTTGGAATCAGAAGAACCCTTTTGTTTGATGAAATTAGTTTTAAATAATCATTCAGCATTAAGTCTACTGTCTGGGCGTTGAATCTAGGACTGGAATACCTAAGGAGGCTGCAATTCTGACTTCTTGTTAGCCAGTGCAGTGAGACAGAAGTTGACTTTTGTTGCTGGATTGGTATATTTTATGGGAGAATAACCACCAGCTTTGGGGTGTGTCTGCCTTATTTCTCAGCAGTTTGTCCTGAATTTGGTATTCTCAGTTGTGACCCACTGAGAAACAGTGACAGATATGTTAGCAGGAGTGCTGTAAGTAAGACACAAATAGTAATTCTTCCACTCTACTCCACGCTGATTAGGCCTCAACTGGAGTATTGTGTCCAGTTCTGGGCACCACATTTCAGGAAAGATGTGGACAAATTGGAGAAAGTCCAGAGAAGAGCAACAAAAATGATTAAAGGTCTAGAAAACATGACCTATGGAGGGAAGATTGAAAAAAAATTAGATTTGTTTAGTCTAGAGAAAACAAGACTGAGAGGGGCAATGATAAGAGTTTTCAAGTACATAAAAGGTTGTTACAAAAAGGAAGGAGAAAAATTGTTGTTCCTAATCTCTGAAGACAGGACAAGAAGCAATGGGCTTCAATTGTACTAAGGGCGATTTAGGTTGGACATTAGGAAAAATTTCCTGTCAGGGCAGCTAAGCACTGGAATAAATTGCCTAGGGAAGTCATGAAATCTCCATCATTGGAAATCTTTAAGGGTTTATTAATCAAACACCTGTCAGGGATGGCCTAGAAAACACTTAGTCCTGCCATGAGTGCAAGGGACTGACTACATGACCTCTCAAGGTCCCTTCCACTCTTATGATTCTATGTTTCTGTGGCATTCCGTTCAAACTTAGCCCTTAGCCTGAATGCCTCCTGTTACTCTTTTATTAGAAAAGTGAGTTGTAGGTTGGGAGCTTAATTGGTGTTTTTATTTTAGTTTGACTAGCTCTATCTCTTGCACTATTTTAAATGAGAGTGGACAACTCACTAGAGAAAAGACTGTAGGGAACAACCCTGCATGGAACAGGCAGAGAAGTTGTAGAGAGATGGCTTCATTTTTTAGAGCTGTCAAATGGGCACTTTTTATTATGAACACAAATCCATATCCACCTTTTGAAAAGATCTTCCCCATTCAGCACAATGTGTTTCCTAGAATGATACTAAGTGGATCATTGTTGGCAATTACAATGGTGGTTTTTCTGATACAGACATCGGTGTACTAGGAACTAGACAGATGCAGATATTTGTTTGTTTTTTAGGATTTAAAACAGAAATAAACTGAAAGTGTTATATACTATCTAAAATGTTGTTTAGGCTTTTTGTATCTGGCAGACAAACATATGTTAGTAGCTGGAGTTGCCACACTGAATTCAAATTTTATCATTTCAATCCTGAAATACAAAATACAATGAACAGGCAATTCGGGTTTAATGAACACATCTATATTTACAAAATGTTTGTTTTGAAATTGTGCCAGTGACAGAGTCTGGCTATTATCATCCTCATGTTATTTCAGAACGTTTCAAAGAGCAATCATTCTTTGTTTCTCAAAGAAGTTCATTGGTAGAGGAGGAAAAGTAAGTATTTAGTTAAATACTAAACATGAACAAATACAATTAGGAAGCGCAGCTGTTAGAGAATATAGTCAACTTGCACAAATGAAAAGAATAAAAACCAATCCCTTTGGGAAGAAAAGGGAAACAGAGTTAAAACTATGCCATAGGGCTCGCAGTTTCAATATTGTACCAATTATTTATTCAAAGATAAATGTCCCAAGTATAAATATCAGACATAAAGCACTCCTCCTCCTCAGAGCTCCTAGAAACATTTCCTTTGAAGAGCAAGGGCTTGATCCTGTAAACCCATATAAATGTGCAGGACTTTAAACATGCAAGTTACAGAACTTAGCTTGGAGTTAGCACTTATAGGTGTAAACTAGAAGTAACTGAAAAATATTGAAGTCAGTGAAGTTTGCGTCAAATTGGATGGAGAAAAAGAGTGGACAATTCCAGCTGTCATAAAGAAAAATAATTCATCATCCAGATCATATATGATCAAGACCAACAGTGGAGAGTTCAACAGAAACTGTTGACATCTAGTTTGTTCCTCAGAAAAACAATCAACGAAGGAAACTCTACAGACGTGGACGCAGAACAAGACGACGACAACTCTTTACCCCACCCAGTGGGTGAGATGAACTCTGCAGATGAACCTCTGAACACTAGGTCTGCACTGACCAAGGACAGCAACTGTGAATGGGGTGAAGAGAAGTGTCGAGCATGTGAAAGGGACTTTTGGGTTGCTGGACTTAAGAACCTGAGAGGAAAAGGATACTGCCAAACCTACTTGGGGGTGGATCTTTTGGTCATGGTTTATGTTTATGAACCCTGTTTGCGGCGTTTTCCCAAATTAATGTCGAGTTACTTCCCTCCTTTAATTAAACGTTTCTTTTCTATATTCAGACACTGTGCTTGAGAGTGGGAAAGTATTGCCTCTCAGAGGCACCCAGGGTGTGTGTGTAAATTTCGCAGATTACCAGGTGGGGGCGCGAGCTGGTTCTGTGTTCTATCAATGGAAAGGAACCCCTAGATATTGAACCCGGCCCTGGTTGCTGCTGGCTCCACTGGCAGAAGGGTTACTTTTGAATTACAGTAACACTAACTGAGACCCCAATGGGTTGGACACTGTAGAAATACTTACTAAGAGATAGTTCCCTACTCTAAAAACTTTACAATCTAAATAGACAAGGTGGTGTGTGTGTGGAGGGGGAGAGGCGCAGAGAGGTGAAATGGCTTGTGCAGAGCCAGTAACAGAACCCAGGTCTTCTGATGCCAAGTCTGTCCCACGTACTACAGACCATATTTCCTGGTCAACTAGAGCTAATGCTTTCCCCTTTGCAGCAGCACTCCTCCCCACCAAGATCTAACTGTCTAATCTTAGGCAAAACTAATGCACTCACAACTTGGTATCTACATGCAATCGATAACAAATAAAATGCCAAATGCAAACACTGCTATAGCCAGTTGTTGGTGAAAATTATTCTTGATCACTTTTAGACATTTACATATAATTTGCATAATACCACATAAGGGGATATAATTACAAAGGAAGAATCCATACCTGTCAAATAGAAGAAAATGTTAATTGAAGCAAAGAAAGGTTAAATATCTTGCTTAAGGTCCTACAGTTTATTCATACTGGTACTTGTGGTACATACTCATCACTACAGACTCTCCCAAATACTTAAAGACAGAAATAATAATAATGAACGCTTTCTTCTTTCCCAGCCTGTATGAAAGTAGCTGCATTAGCTTATTGTTAATTTTTATATTATAAATGATATAAAATTTAATATATGTGTATGTGTGTGTGCGCATGGGTGAGAGTCAGAAATTTATTAAGGGAAAGCAAAGATAAAGACCTGAACTTTTATTTAGTTCCTAGCACAATGAAGTTACTGTTCATTCTTTTCTCTTGCATGTGTGAAGATACTGGTATAGATCCTGCTGCAAAGAAAGTTCTGTTTCCCATGCTCACAAGTGTCTCTCTGTTGCGCAACAGAGGAATATAACCATCATGGGAAATTGGATCTCAGTTAGCTCAGGCCAATCTCAGGGAGGACTTTAAATATCAGGACAGAAACATTATATTAGACTCTGTTGTCAATGGAGAATCAGTGCAGAAAGCGGAGAACCCGAGTAATGTGCTCATGGCCACTTGTGCTGCTGGACAGATGGTAGGCTTTGTTTTGTGCCAGCTGGATATTTTAAGGTGTGTGGCAGGCCATAAGTCAGTGGCAGAGTAAGTAATAGAATCTACGTCTTCTGACTCCTAGTCCTATGCTCTATGGATGTAAGCAGAGTCAGGATGAGCTCCACCCTGACATCTGGTGGTGAGGTGTGGCAAGTTGTGGAAAAGAACTTCAGGGCTGATCTCATTTGCATAGGCACACCCACCCCGCCTAGAATGAGGCCATAGCTGCCCAAATGGTCACTTTGGCTGCTGTGGAATCCCCAGTGTCTCTGTTATTGGGCAGGAATCCCCCCCCTCACAGGCACATTTTTAGCCAGACTGGGGCGTAACACTCTGCAGATGAACTTTTGAACTCTGGGGCTGGACTTTGGGGGATTTTTTGGATTGCTGGACTCAAGAGACTTTTGTGTTGTGGGACTCAAGAACCTGAGGGAAAGGATGTGGCCCAATTTGCTGGGGTGGGTCTTTGCTCATGGTTTAGTTTATGAACACTAGTTGTGGTGTTTTCCCAATTTAATGCGATGTCGTTTACCTCATGTTATTAAAGATTCTCTGCTACACCGAGACCTTGTGCTTGCGAGAGGGGAAATATTGCCTCTTTGAGGCACCCAGGGGGTGTGTAGGATTTTCCCAGGTCACTGGGTGGGGGCTCGAGCCAGTTTTGCATTTGCTTTGATGAGAGGGAACCCCTGTGTACTGAACCCGGCCCTTGCTGCTATCAACTTGGCCTGGCAGAAGGGTTACATTTACTTGATCATACTGTCTCCTGAGTTTATTTGTTACATTATTATAATCATCCTGTTCAGGCGTCTATAAATTTATTTTATGATGTGATGTTAGTTTTGGATAAATGTGTTAACTTTAAAATTGGTCACATGCAAAGAAATGGAACAATATGAGAATCTGAATGTAACAAAAGTTGAGCAAAGAAATGAGGAATAGTGGATCTGTATCTAACAGAGTTCTGCGGTTTTAGATTTGCACTCGAGTGAATCCAGGTTGGCTCAATACTCGAGTGATACAAGTGTAGATCCTGGGGCTTTGGAACTTAGGGCTTGCTTGTTTATTTCACTATTTGTGTTTTTCTGTATTTATTTTTAATAGAAATGCAGAACAACTAGAAAGATCCTACCTGACAGTGTTTTTGTGGAATTCAAGAAAAGATTCTGTGAGGAGGGCTTAAATCCTTTATGAAAAAAATTGAGATGTATTTGGCTTTGATTAAATGAGATCAAGCTTTGACGAAGACTCCAAAGTTTCTTAGAATTTCCAGTAATACATAGGCACTGATCCTTGGGTCTGGTAGAGCTGCGCTTAGCCCATAATCCCAGGAGGGGGAGAAGGTGGTGCTAAGCCACTTTTGCATTTCTCAGTTGTCAGAGACAATTTAGGCCACATGCTCTCAGTTACACCAGCCACTCAGGGATTACCACAGCCCAGGCAGTGCCTTAGTGATGAGCAGACTGGTATCAAGATAGTTCCCGTTAATAATAAAGGGTTTATGTGCAGAATGAGATAACAAAACTTTCTACAACTCTGTGTAGCTGCAGCCTCTGCCTGCCCCATCCTAGGCTTTCTTGTTCTGCCCCAGCAAACCAAAGACCTGCCTCTATGGTATACAGGAAGTGGGTCATCTCTGCGTTTGCTGGAGGACTTACTTTTTAGCACAGTGCTTCTCAAGCTATCTGATGTAGGGGACTGGCAATTTTTTCTCTCACTGTGCGTGCAGACTGGCAGCCGATGTCTCGCAGGCCAGCACCGGTCCCCCACTTTGAGTAGCACTGCTCTAGCACACACAGTACACACCTGCCTAGGCTGTATTATCTTTCCAAAGTAACTTCTGTAAGTCTGGTGGGGAAAAATACATGTGCCCTAGCAGCATCAGACTATACTTCCCCACCTGCATAGATCACAGAACCACAGAGTGCATTCTGTATGGTACTGAATAGGGTGAGGTATCACAAAAGGAACTGACCTCATCCTTCCTGTGTGACGCTGGGGCGGCTCATGAATCTGAGTGCATGAATCTGGGAGGCCTAATGCAAGTCAAGGTGTGTTCGCTCTGTTTTAGTGTATAGAGTTGATCATCCACTCCTGCTTCTATGGATATAGCCCAAGGATGTAGACTAGTGGTTTCCAACCTGTGGTCTGTGAACCCCCAGGGATCTGCAGACTACTTCTAAGATTTTCAAAGGAGTCCACACCTCCCTTCAAAAAATATTAGGGGTCTGCTAATGAAAAAAGTTTGAAAACCACTGATGTAGACTAAAGCATGTATATGTGTGTGTGTAGATGGTGAGAGAACTCCTTCCCTTCCTTTCTCTCCCTCCCCCCACCCCTTCTCTGCACAAACCTGATTGACTGGGGGAGACTGTCAATCAAACACACAGAATTAACTCTGATCTTGGGAGGGTATGAGCAAATGAGCAGAGAGGATAGGAGTGAGATTCCTATTGGGCTAGCTGGAGGGAGCCTCCCTCGTGGAGGTGCAGACCTGGTCAGATGACCAGAATACTACCAAAAATATTTTTAAATGTCTACTGTGATTTATGGACTCCTGCCACTTTCCCACAGATGCAAGAGTTCTTTGCTCAAGCCCAAAAAACTACTGAGAGACTCGGGGACTTTGCCAATAGCCTGCCCGCCCACCACCCCCACCCCCCTTTTTTTGGGCAAACAGGGGCTGCTAACAGAGAGTTTTGAGAGGGAGTTCTCCAGGTGAAGGAGGAACAAATACAGGACCCTTGGGGTAAGTGGCTGCCTCTAGTGTGTGTTTGTATTTGGGGGTTACATGCTGTGCTTGTCTGTCTGAAGTACTGTGAGCTGCGGCCGGCTGTTGAAAGCTGTGAGCTTCTAACCAAGGTTTGAAATCTAGAAGTATCTGTTCATTGGCTGAGTCTTAGTCGGGGGCGGGGCTATCAAGGAGGCCAGGGATTTATAAAGCCATGAGCCAGCCATGAGAAAGCTTTGCGAACAGGAACTGCTAACAAGGAGTTTCAAGAGGGAGTTGGGAAGGGGACAAGGTACACTTGCCATTCTTTAAAGCCTTTACACTAAACTATAATCAAAACTTCTTGATTTAAACAAAAACCCTCTCATTAACCTAGATAACTGTAGGAGAAAATGCAGACAGAAGCCCAGTAGCAGAGTGGGGGCTATCCTGTTTATTGTGCTCAGTGTAGCGTGTATGATTACCTGGCCTGTGGCGTATGTGTGCACTTGGTGCAAGGAGCTTCTGGCCCTCAGAGACCATGTACGGGCTTTGGAGGCCAGGGTGGCGGAACTGGAGGAGCTAAGGAAGGCAGAGAGGTATGTTGAGGCTTTCCGGGACACTGTAGATTTGTCCCACCTCCGGTCAGACAGCCCCTCTGCTGTTAAGGAGGATGAAAGACCCAGAGAAGGAGAGCAGTCAACAGGAACAGGGGGAAACCCTCCCATAGTTGGGATCCTCCTTTAAGATGATGTTAGGGTATCCTCTCGCACTGAGGTTACCTCCCTGGGGAAGGGAACTCCAGTCATTAGGAAAAGGCAGGTGTTAGCTGGATTTGTGATGACCGGAAGAACTGTATGGTGACTTGCCTGCCTGGTGCGAAGGTTGGGGGAAACTCTCCAGCATCTAGATAGACTTATGTGTAGTGCTGGGGAGGAGCCAGTGGTCGTAGTACATGTAGGCACCAATGACACAGGGAAGGGTAGGAGAGATATCCTGGAGGCCAAATTTAGGCTGCTAGGAAAGACTGAAATCCAGGACCCCTATGGTGGCATTCTCAGAAATGCTACCAGTTCCACGCACAGGGCAAGGTAGGCAGGCAGAACTTCAGAGTCTCAGTGTGGAGAGGAGAGGTTTAGATTTATTAGCAACTGGGGAACTTTTGTGCTAGGGGGAGCCTATAGAGGAAGGATGGGCTCTGTCTAAACTAAAGTGGATCCAGACTGCTGGCACTTAACATTACAAAGGTTGCAGAGCAGTTTTTAAACTAAGAGATGGGGGAAAGCCGATTGCTGCAGAGGTGCACGTGGATCGCACAGAGACTTGTCTTAGAGGAGTTTATTGATAGAGATTCTCTAGGTTTTAGTCAGGAGGAGGGGATGAAAGAGGACAAAGTATGGGCCAGATCAGATGAGAAACAGTCGCATGAAGAATCTGACACATCAGAAAATGGCAGACAAACAGTGACTAGTTTTTAAAGTGCTTGTACAGAAATGCTAGAAGTCTAAATAATAAGATGGGTGAACCAGAGTGCCTCGTGTTAAAGGAGGATATTGATATAATAGGCATCACAGAAACCTGGTGGAGTGAGGATAATCAATGGGACACAATCATTCCGGGGTACAAAATATATCAGAAGGACAGAACAGGTCATGCTGGGGGAGGAGTACTATATGTGAAAATGTAGAATCAAATGAAATAAAAATCTTAAATGAATCCACATGTTCCATAGAATCTCTATGGATAGTAATTCCATGCTCTAATAAGAATATAACAGTAGGGATTTATTATTGACCACCTGCCCAGGACAGTGATAGCGACAATGAAATGCTAAGGGAGATTAAAGAGGCTATCAAAATAAAAAAAACCTCAATAATAGTGGGGGATTTCAATCATCCCCATATTGACTGGGTACATGTCACCTCAGGACAAAATGCAGAGACAAAATTTCTCGATACTTTAAATGACTGCTTCTTGGAGCAGCTGGTACAGGAAGCCATAAGGGGAGAGGCAACTCTCGATCTAATCCTGAGTGGAGCGCAGGATCTGGTCCTAGAGGTAACTATAAACAGGACCACTTGGAAATAGTGACCATAATATAACAACATTTAACATTCCTGTAGTGAGAAGAACACCTCAACAGCCTAACACTGTGGCATTTAATTTCAGAAAGGGGAACTATGCAAAAATAAGGAGGTTAGTTAAACAGAAACTAAAAGGTACAGTGATTAGAGTGAAATCCTTGCAAGCTGGACGGACACTTTTCAAAGACTCCATAATAGAGGCTCAACTTAAATGTACACCCCAAATTAAAAAAAAAAAACCACCACACAGTAAAAAGTAAAAAAGAGCCACTGTGGCTTAATAACCACGTAAAAGAAGCAGTGAGAGATAAAGGCATCTTTTAAAAAGTGGAAGTCAAATCCTAGTGAGGTAAATAGAAAGGAGCATAAACGCTGCCAAATTAAATGTAAAAATCTAAGAAAAGCCAAAAAGGAGTTTGAAGAACAGCTAGCCAAAAACTCAAAAGGTAATAAAATGTTTAAGTACATCAGAAGCAGGAAGCCTGCTAAACAACCAGTGGGGCCCTTGGACAATCGAGATACAAAAGGAGCACTTAAAGATGATAAAGTCATAACAGAGAAACTAAATTAATTCTTTGCTCCAGTCTTCACGATTGAGGATATTAGGGAGATTCCCAAACCTGACCTGTCTTTTGTAGGTGGCAATTCTGAGGAATTGCCACAGACTGAAGTGTCACTAGAAGAGGTTTTGGAATTAATAGAGAAACTTAAGAGTAACAAGTCACCGGGACCAGATGGCATTCACCCAAGAGTTCTGAAAGAACTCA
Organism: Eretmochelys imbricata; assembly: GCF_965152235.1. NCBI lineage: Eukaryota > Metazoa > Chordata > Testudines > Cheloniidae > Eretmochelys > Eretmochelys imbricata. The sequence goes on along the minus strand of NC_135575.1, from coordinate 112,452,855 downwards.
AATGTGAAATTGTGGAATTATGGTTTGTAACCTGTCCTTTAAATCAGCTACTGTACCCAATGACTGGAAGATAGCTCATGTAATGCCAATATTTAAGAAGGGCTCTAGAGGTGATCCTGGCAATTACACACCAGTAAGTCTAACGTCAGTACCAGGCAAATTAGTTGAAACAATAGTAAAAGAATAAAATTGTCAGACACATAGAAGAACATAAATTGTTGCGCAAAAGTCAACATGGTTTCTGTAAAGGGAGATCATGTCTTACTAATCTATTAGAGTTCTTTGAGGGGGTCAAACATGTGGACAAGGGGGATCCAGTGGACACAGTGTACTTAGATTTCCAGAAAGCCTTTGACAATGTCCCTCACCAAAGGCTCTTATGTAAGTTAAGTTGTAAGATAAGAGGGAAGATCCTTTCATGGATTGAGAACTGGTTAAAAAGACAGGGAACAAAGGGTAGGAATAAAATGGAGAGGGGTACCCAGTGGTGTTTCCCAAGGGTCAGTCCTAGGACCAATCCTATTCAACTTATTTATAAATTATCTGGAGAAAGGGGTAAACAGTGAGGTGGCAAAGTTTGCAGATGATACTAAACTGCTCAAGATAGTTAAGACCAAAGCAGACTGTGAAGAACTTCAAAAAGATCTCATAAAACTAAGTGATTGGGCAACAAAATGGCAAATGAAATTTAATGTGGAAAATGTAAAGTAATGTTGGAAAAAATAACCCCCACCTATAAATACAATATGATGGGGGCTAATTTAGCTACAAATAATCAGGAGAAAGATTTTAGTGTCATCGTGGATAGTTCTCTGAAGACTACGTCCACGCAGTGTGCAGCGGCAGTCAAAAAAGCAAACGGGATGTTAGGAATCATTAAAAAAGGGATAGAGAATAAGACGGAGAATATCTTATTGCCCTTATATAAATCCATGGTACACCCACATCTTGAATACTGTGTATAGATGTGGTCCCCTCATCTCAAAAAAGACATACTGGCGTTACAAAAGGTTCAGAAAAGGGGCAACTAAAACGATTAGAGGGTTGGAACGGGTCCCATATGAGGAGAGATTAAAGAGGCTAGGACTTTTCAGCTTGGAAAAGAGGAGACTAAGGGGGGGATATGATAGAGGTATATAAAATCATGAGTGGTGTGGACAAATTGAATAAGGAAAAGTTATTTACTTGTTCCCATATATAAGAACTAGGGGCCACCAAATGAAAATAGGTAGCAGGTTTAAAACAAATAAAAGGAAGCTCTTCTTCACTCAGCACACAGTCAACCTGTGGAACTCCTTGCCTGAGCAGGTTGTGAAGGCTAGGACTATAACAGGGTTTAAAAGAGAACTGGATAAATTCATGGAGGTTAAGTCCATTAATGGCTATTAGCCAGGATGGGCAAGGAATGGTGTCCCTAGCCGGTTTGTCAGAGGGTGGAGATGGATGGCAGGAGAGAGATCACTAGATCATTATCTGTTAGGTTCATTCCCTCTGGGGTACCTGGCATCGGCCACTGTTGGTAGATGGGATGCTGGGCTAGATGGATCTTTGATCTGACCCGATATGGCCATTCTTATGTTATGTTCTTCAAGTGATCTTCTGCTCCATCAAAAGATGACTGTCCCTGGTTCAGGACCTGGCACAATGATTGGCAGAAGGGGCCTGTGATCCTGTTGCTCAGCTGGCTTTGCACTCCCTTCAGGTCCAATACCCCGATATGGGCATTGAGAACTTTAAAGAGAAGGCTGTAGATGCAGTTGGGTCACAAACACTTGAGAGCCAGGGCTGGACTGCCACCCACATGCTGGGCTTGGGTTACCTGCACCTGACCCTTGGGGCCTGATTGGGGATGGACTGAAGTTTCCCAACCAGCATAAAGACCACATCACCATCTCACAAGACACAGAGGCAGTGGTGGTACAGCTTCCCACACTGGGACTAGCGCTCTCCCCTCCACCTGGACCTGGGACCCACTGGCCAAGGGACCTATTGGCCAAGTTGTCCAGACACAGAGGAGTTGAGCACACAGACAGTTTGTCTGAGGAGATGCTCCCAAGGGACAGTGGCTTTTAACCTGGGGGCCTCAAACCCCAAAGGGACAACCAATAGGTCCAAACCCTTGACTGGAAATTATCCAGATTCATCAAGTGCTCGTTCGTTCCCATCATCCTCCATGATGTGTAGATGGATGCCTTGCTGGACACTGGTTCCCAAGTGACTACTATCCAGAAAAGGACATTTCTCTGGCACTGGTAGCTGCAGGACTTACTGAATCCTTCCAACAACTGGATCCAGCTAGCTGCTGGGAACAGGCTCAGCAACCCGTATGCTGGGTACATGCTTGCTGACATACAGTCCAGGGCTCCAGGACCCTTTAACAATAGGGGATCGTTGTAAGCAACACTGATGTTCTGCCCCCTGTTCTAGGCATGAATCTGCTTCAGCAATATTAAGATGATGAACTTCTATAGGCACAGTGGGCTCACAAGCCTCAGTTACTTCCTCAGGGGAATAGAGCGTGCACACCACCATTAGACAAGTATGCAAGTACCAGTGCTTTGCCAGCACTCACAAGTTCCAGGACACCGGCTGTCTGTGGATAGGACCGAACCCCAAGACCATCATCCTGTGTAAGACAAAAATGGTCAAGGATTGTACTGTCCATACCCTGGCACTGTGCAAGCCTGATCGTGGTGGCCTGCAGCTTGGTCACTACCAGGAGAGTAGTGTTGCCAGTGAAAGCCCTGAACCACACCCATCAGCCCATATGGCTGTACTGCAATCACATCATTGCATGGCTCCTCTACTTTGAGTGGAAAGATGTGGTGATCCCCACAGGGAGACCAGACACCAGGAGTGCCCCCATTGCCTTGCAGAGCAGTGTTAGTGAAGGCTTGGGAGAGGCCAGCTCCAGGAAATAGACATAGACTGTAGTGTGCAGATTACTACAGAACAGAGCGAGCATCTGACCCAGCTGATTTGAAAACATTCTGTCACCTTCTTCCAGCACTAGGCTGACTTCAGGTGTGAAACCCCCATCCAGCATCACATCACCACTAATCATGCCCCGATCAAAGAGAGGTTCTGGCTAGTCCCACCTGCCTTATCCCAACCAATGGAAGATATAGTCAATTAAATGAAGGAAGCAGGTGTCAGAGAAAGCTAGAGTCCATGGGCAGCTCCCATTGCCCTGGCAAAGAAAAGAAAAGATGGGAAACACCACTTCTTTGTGGACTATCAGAAACTCAACCAAGTTACGCATAAGGATGCATATCCACTCCCCTGCATGGAGGAGGCATTGACTGCCCTCCTTATTTTCCACCATTGACCTCGCTAGTGAGTATTAGCAGATACCAATGGGGCTGGAGAACTGGGAAAAAAGGGCTTCATCACACCCATGTATGTGTCTTTTGGCCTCTGCGATGCTCCAATGACAACTTTGAGATGGTTCTCCTGTATCTGGACGACATCACTGTATATCTGAAGACATACGAGGAACACCTGAAACATCCAGACTTGGTGTTCACCCAACTGAATAAGGTCTGAAGATTAAACCTTCCAGGTGCCCCTTGCTAAAGGGGCAAGTGGTTTACCCGGGCCAGAGAAGGTGCAGGTTGTTGAGACGCGTCTGACACCAACCACAGTACAAGACATCAAGAACTACCTGGAGTTTGTTGGATACTGTAGATGTTGCATAAAAGATTTGGCCAAGCTAGTTGCATTCCTACATGCCCTGTTATGAGGGCTGTCCAAGGAAGGGGCTGTACAGAAGGGTATTCTGAACTAGGATGCAGGTTGCCAGAGGGCCTCTGAATGCTTGAAATCTGTCCTGGTAAATGCACCAACAATGGCCTATCCAGACCACACCCTCCCTTTCAAACTGTATACAGAGGCCAGTAACCAGGGGTTCAGGGCTGTACTCTCTGAGGACCAGGACAGGCAGAAGAGGATGATTGCGTATGCCTGCTGGGGACTGAATGGAATGACGAGCATTACAGCTCCTTCAGATGAGAATTCCTGGCCCTGGTCTGGGCGATCACCTAGAAGTTTAAGGGCTACCTGGCAGCCATTTCCCTCATAGTGTCCATGGACAACCACCCCAGGAGTACACCAGCTCTGCCAAACTGAGACCACTAGAACAATGCTGGCCATCAAGACTGGCCAGCTACAACTTCTCTGTGGAATTCCAGTATAGCCAGAGCAACACCAAGCTAATGCCCTGTCCAGGCTGCCAACAACAGACCCAGAAGCACCTGATGACAGTGAGGAATCAGAGATGCTACCATTTATGGCCATCCCCATGGAAGTGGTCCAGGCATGCTGCCAGGCAGCTGCAGTCACCCCTGAGGCTCATGAGGAACTCCTGGAAGGTTTGAAGAGGGTGAGGCATCTGGGTCCAGATCCAGGGACACACAGTCTTTTATTTGGAGAGTATTGGAAATCACCAGGCAAGGCACTAGGCTTTCCGCCATGGACTGGAGTGCTTTCCCCCGGAGAGTAACCCAGCTGCTGAAGCAGTGGGCCTATCTATGTGAGGAAGAGGGCAGACTTGTACATAATACCACAGACCCTGGGACTAATGAAACTATCACCCAGATGGTGCTGCCCCAGACAGCAGGCGAGATGGTCCTCCAAGCCTACCATGATGTTTTGTGCTACTTTGGGCCCCAAAAGACTGACATGAATGTCCACAGAAGATTTTACTGGATGGGGATTGCCCAAGCCATGCAGAAGTGGTATGACAAGTGCTTGGTTTGCACCATCAGAAACAACCCTGAAGTAGGGGACGGGTCCTGCTCCAGCCAACAGAGACAAACGCACCACCCTTGGAGTTGGTCTCACTGGACCACTTGAAGGTGGAACCAAACCAGAGCAGTGCATCCTACATCCTGACCATAGAGGATTATACCAAATTCTGGTCACTTCACCACTCAGGGAGATCATGGCTAGAGCAACCACAGAAGCAAAGTAGTATGCAGTCTATAGGACAGCCTACAACCCAGCAGGCAATGGCCTCTGTGAGCGAACCAAACAGATGTTGCTGGAGGGACGGAAGACTTTCTACCTGCTGGAGCTGATCTATCTATCTATATAGAACACGGTGCACACCACCATGAAGTACACCCCCCTACTTTCTGATGTTCTGCAGGCATGGCCAGCTGCCAATAGACAAGACCCTGGTCATCTGACAGGGGATCTCAAGGAACCAGGGTACTGGGACCCCAGAATGGGTCCATGATCATCACCGACGTCTCCATGAGACAGGCTAGACTGTAGCCTTTAACATGGGCCAAGCCTGAGACAGACAAATGGAGCTATGACAGACATGCTGGTGCCAAACCAATAGCATGGGGAGGGGAAAAATCAGGTCCTACTCAAGCAGCAGAGGCACTCCAAACTGGACACAGCCTGGAGCCCTGAACAGTCCATTATCTTGGGCTTCTGACCTCCAAACGGCTGGTGTACAAGATCTTAGCAGGGGCGCCATTTCAGATTTTGGTTGTGGGGTGGGCAACTTTAACCATGATTCCAGGGGCTACTTAAGCATCTGAAAACTTTGTTTTTTCTTTTCCCCAGGTAATAACTTAGAAATTGGCTGATGGAGCACTGTATCTAATTCCTATATATAAAAAAAGAGAATTAAATAAATATTACTATTAGAGCTGAGTGGGTCTAACATGTTCTCATGTCTTGTGTCAATTCACTTGAGAGACAATAGTTAGGTTTAAAATTTTAATGTATATTCTTCCTTTGTTACTAACTCCTGAACACAAAAATTGAAACAATTGTAGAAAAATCTAGATTACTTTCTATCACTTTTTTGCAGTTCAACAAGTTTGGAATAGATCATTTAACTTTGGAAACATCCCACCAGGGCAAGGCTCCATGAGTTTTTACTGCACATGCCTGGGGCTGTAAGGGTTTTACCTCACTACAAATAATAGACTAGAAACAGACCTTAAATAGGAGTGAAGCTGACATTTTGAAGTCACTTTGACTGTAGTGCCAATCCCAAATGTTCAAAAATCATGGATCAGGCACACCAAAAATCATCCAATTGGCTTTAAAATCCCAAGATTATGTAAAAACAGATTTGGTGTTCTTTTATTTGCCTTCTGCTTTTTGAGTCACATTTTGAAGCTTTCTCCACAGCCACAAGGACTAGAAACATCTTTCCTCTTTAAGAATGAAGGCTAAAATCATCAGATATCCACTTGACTCCACGAGCTGGGGTTTTAAGGAACATAAGTATCATGAGACTCATGACAAATCATGAGAGTTGGCAACACTGCTTTCACTTCTGTTTAAAAGGCTAGTTACTTTCCAGGAGGCTCTTAAAACACAACACTACAATTCTCACAGGAGAATATTTAAAACCAAACACCAAGAAAATTCCACATTTTAAAGTTGAGAAAAAAAATTGAGACTTCTGCAGTATATCAGGGCCACTGCAGGCAGGAAAGGAAACCAAACAGGCACAGGAGCTCCGGGCAGCTCTTCCACTTGAAAGAAACTTGGAGGGTCAAATCTTCTAGTCTTTAATCCAGTAAGACTTCTATTGCTTAATAACTATACACTTCATACTTAAATATCTGAGCCATCTTACCCAGGGCTACACATTTTTATACACATTGGCTCAGGGACTACGTTTTCTGGCATATTCTCAACAGTGCTGAGCACACAGATGGTGCCTAGTGAGTTATACAAATCATGACAATAATTGTTGACTTTATGGACTCTGTGGATGCAATTTCTGTTCTTTGTTCTGGAATTGTCCTGGATACAGCTGAAACCCTAAGCATTTGAGGCATAAACACATGTGATACTAAGAAAGTATCATAGGACTCCTTTCTTTTTGCCAGCTCAGAACAAAAAAATGACAAAACAAAATGGTTTTCAGTTAAAATATAAAATGGCACAGCAGCCATTGCTCTACAACCCAGCACGGTGCAGAACCTGCCACCTCTTGGGAGTTAAGTGATCTCTTCTCATCTGCCTCTCAGTCTCCATCCTTCCTGACCTCTGTGCTGCTTTTTATGGTGTCAACCATGACATCTATCCCAACCTCCTGGGACGGTTTGCTGAAGTCTCAGAGAACTGGCTGCCTTGCTTTTGTTCCCATCTATCAGAGTTCTCTTTTTTTGCAGCATGCAGCTGAGAGACTAGTCTGCTGGATAAGGAGCTAGCCCTGAAAGATCTGGGTTCTACTCCCCACCATGGGCTTTCTGTATGACCTCAGGCCAGTGCCTTAAAGACAGAGTTTCAAAACCTTTTAGGCACCCAAAGATGCAGCTAGGCATCTAGTGGGGTTTACAAAGCACCTAACATTCTAGGCACTTTTGAAAATTCTACTGAATTCTACAAAGGTGCCTAAATACCTTTGAAAATCTGGCTTTTAGTCTGTGTGCTTCAGTACCCCATCTGTACAAATGGGGATAACAGCACTGAGTCTCCTGTGTTCTATCTAAAACAACCCCTCCTCCCTCCCCGCCTCCACAGAGGGATTTCTGTTTTACACAATAAACTTCCAGATCCTTAATTTAATCACAAACCCCTTCTTATTTTAACCACCCTGCCTCTGTTTGTAAACATAATACTGACTTCCTGTCCCGGGGCACCTCTCAGCTGCAGAACTTATATTTCTCACTAACGCTGTGCTGTAATTAAGACCTCCATCTGAGAGCTCCACTTGGGAGCTTGCACACCTCCTATATGAAACTCGGGCGGGGTGGGGGCTTCTGCCCCCATGCCCTCCCTAAATGACACCCCTGCTGAGCAGAGAGATTGCAGATAGACTAGAAAAGGCAGTTCACCAGAACATACTCAGGCCTTGCCACTTTGAGCCTGAGCCACAAAACAGCATGTTTGTGTGTTGTGTGGGTGGGGTGGGGAAGGAGATTCTAGTCCTGGTAGCCAGGAGGCAGGGCTGGAACGAGTCACTGGGCTCCCACTAGTGGGGTGGATCAGACAAGGGAGATCCCCACCGGAGGCACCCTACACTGGTCTTGGCCCCAAGGCAGAGGAAAGGCAGAGTGAGGGGATCAAGGGACACATGGAGGAAATACCCAAGGCAGGCCCTGAGGTGGGGAAGGAGCAGAGCAGGGAGGAGGCACCCAAACCTGACCCTGGAGGGCAGGGACACACAACAAAGAGGCAGGATCACCCCAATGTTCTCAAAGGCTGAAGGGGGAGTTCCCCCTATTGGACTGATACAGCAATGCTGAGAGTGGCCAAGCCATGGGGTATGCCCGCTACCTGGGGACAGGTGTGTTTGCATGGTGGTGGACGTGGAGCTGGTGAGGGAGCTTCTTCTCCCCCTCCCAGCTACTCTGAACCACCCAGATTGTCTGGCAGTCCCACCCAGCCAAAGATACAGAGTTAACGCTGACCGTTGGGAAGGTAGAAGCGAATGAGCAGATGGGGGACTGGATGGAAGACCAGTCCAGGAAATTTGGAAAGAAAGCAAAAAAAAAAAAAGAGAGCCCGGAGCAAGGAGATAGGGGAAGCTGCTGGGAGGAGAGGAGCTTGCAAAAAGGGACTCTTGTAAACTCTCAACCTGGAAGTGACAGGACAGCTGAGACCACGTAACTGACACGCCATTTTGAGTTCAGACCAGCACCAGACCAGAACACACGGATAATTGGACTGACCCAAAGGATGGAGGGGATTGCACAGGTGTGGGGCAGAGTCTGCGTGTGCCTGGCCAGGCATGAAGTGCGGAAGAGCTGTTTTGTTGTATGCCATCCCAGGAGTGAGAGAGTTTGTGTACCCCCTGCTAGAGATCTTGGCCTGGGTCAGTTCCTGGCTCTTCTTGGGCTAGATACAAGTGTTGTTCTTTTATTAAGTGTGGTGCTTGTTTCAGGGGTTAACCCTGACCCCACTAAGAGGGAGGGTTGGTATTTGTGCTGAGGCTGAGATCTAGGCTGTGCTGAGATCTAAGATCTCTTCCCCAACCATGGGAACCCCACCTGACCATTGTCTTTTCCTCTCATTTTGTGAAAGGTTTGTTTGTTGCTGTTTTTATAGCTGTAACAAATGCTAATTTAAGAAGGCAGGATAGAGACTCACCCTCAAAACCTGTGCCTAGAACATCAGAGGAATTCAACCTCTCTAGCATCATTCATTTTTATTTTTCCTCTAACAGTCAAATGCCATTTTCCCTTGTTATGATCAGCTTTTAGCATTTGACAAATATAATGCTAAGGGACACATTCTCTATTTATACTACAGTACATAAATTCTACTCAAGAAACAGATAGTCTTGGAGACCACACTCGAAAGGGAGAATGAAAATTATTGCCTATTAATCACTGGTCAGAGTGGTTATACAAACTGAAAATTGCTTTAAGGGTGAAAGTCACCCCTGTGAAGAGGAGAAACATAAAGCCTATGTACCACTGAAATCTCACTTATGTCATCAAAATGACTCTACCCTGGGGAGAATTTCACTCTAGAGATGTAAAAGAAGAATTAGTTGATCCTAAAATGTAATGGACACAGATCAGATTTACTTTTTACCTTAAAAAAGTATTCGAGATAATACAAACAAATGTGAAACTTAAACCTTAAAACTTCTGTAGGGAGGTTGAGGTATTTTTCTGTCCACAAAAAAAGGACACTGTATAGACTGCCACCCAGACATCAAAAAGTTCACACCAGATTCCAAATATTAGGCACACACCTCCACCCCCAATCCTCAAAAAACAAAACAACCCCCCCCCCCACACACACACACAGAGAAGAGGAGACAGAACAGGAGAAAGACTTTATACCTGTTAAAAAGAGTATTTTCATCACTGGTGACCCCATCTTCTTACCTCTGTACTGCTACTTTAAGTCCTTCTGTCCATTTTTTTCCATTTTATTTTCTTTAAAGAAGGAAAGATATTCCCTTTTTAAAATATTTTGAAAACTTCTGATGTAAAACAATGACCCAACTTCAGGTGGGACATCAAAAAACGCCGGTTGTTAAGAAAACATGGAGGCCTAAGCCCTATTCTTGGCAGATAGTTTCAGGAAGAATTGATTTTCAAACATTTTGTTTTAAACTGTAACTGTATTTGTAATATTTGTATCTATGCATGTATATTCTGCTAACGTTAGAGATATTGTTTTTCTTTAAATTACAAATGCTTCACTGGTTACATTTAAGGGGTCATGTTTCAAATTCTGGTACACATGTAATCTGTAGGTCACCTTGTCATTGATCAAAAAGGAAACACTGAATACATGTATCTAGGTTCTTATAATGCTGCCCATCACTGTAGCGTGAGGGCACCATTAATAAGCTATAACTGAAATCACAATAGATCAGTGGTCTAAGGACAAGGCACCAAAAGAGACTTACACCAACGTGGGACATAAAAGGCAAGAAGAAGAAGGTTTTATAAATACATTAGAAGTGAGAGAAAGGCAAAGGAATGTGTAAGTCCACTATGTAGTGGGGAAGGAGAGCTAACAACCGATAACGTTAAGAAGGCTGAGGTGTTTGATGCCTATTTTGCTTCTGTCTTCACTAAAAAGATTAATGGTGATCAGATATTTAATAGTATCTTTAAAGCAGCAACAAGGGGAAAGAACACAAGCCAAATAGGGAAATAACAGGCTAATGAATATTTAGATAGTGGATAAAGCCTGATGAAATTCATTTTATGGTACTTGTGAAATTAGCTGAAGCAAACTCGGAACCATTAGCAATTATGTTTGAGGATGGGTGAAGTTCCAGAAGACTGGAGAAGGTCAGATATTTTACCTATCTTTTAAAAAGGGAACAAGACCTTGGGAATTATATACTAGTCAGTCAGTCTAACTTTGATACCCAGAAAGATACTGAAACAAAATTATTAAACAAAATCAGTTTGTAAGCAGCTAGAGCAGGAGTTCTCAAACTTCACTGAACCACAACCCCCTTCTAACAACAAAACTTACTACATGACCCCAGGATGGGGGACTGAAGCCTCAGCCCACATGAGCCCCACCACCCCAGGTAGTGGGGCCAAAGCTGAAGCCCAAGCCCTGCCACCTTGAGTTGGGGAGGCAAAGCTGAAGCCTGAGCCCTGCCACCCCAGGGGCTTTCACCCCAGGCTGTGGGGCTTGGGCTTCGGCTGTGGCCCTGGGCCCCAGCAAATCTAACACCAGCCCTGGAGACCCCATTAAAATGGGATTGCAACCCTCTTTGGGGTCCCAACCCATAGTTTGAGACCCACTGAGCTAGAGGATAATAGGATTATAAAGAATAGCCAGCATAGATTTGTCAAGAGCAGATCATGACAAACCAGCCTAATTCCCTTCTTTGAGAGAGTTACTGGCCTAGTGGACCAGGGGGGAGGAGTAGACATGATAATCTTGATTTTAGTAAAGCTTTTGATACAGTCTCCCTTGAAATTCTTATAAGAAAACTAGGGAAATGTACTCTAGATGAAATCACTATAAAGTGGTTGAAAAACATTCTCAAAGAGTAGTTTTCAATGGTTTGCTGTCAAACTGAGAGACTATCTTGTGGGGACTCACAGAGGTCAGTTCTGGGTCCTGTATTAGTTAATATTTTCATTAATGACTTGGATAATGGAGTGGAAAGTATGCCTATAAAACTTGTAGATGACACCAAGCTGAGAGGGGTTGCAGGCACTTTGGAAGACAGGATTAGAATTCAACAAGTTCTTGACAAATTGGAGTATTGGTCTGAAAAACAAGTGCAAAGTATTTAGGAAGGAACAATAAAATGAACAATTACAAAAACAGTGAATAACTGGCTATGTGGGAGTATTGCTGAAAAGGATCTGGGGTTACAGTATATCACAAATTGAATATATGAGTCAACAGTGATGCAGTTGCAAGAAAGACTAATATTCTGACATGTATTAACAAGAGGGTTTATATCAGACACAGGAGGTAATTGTCCCTCTCTACTGAGCACTAGCAAGGCCTCAGCTGAAGTACTGTATCCAGTTTGGGGCACACCACTCTAGGAAAGATGTGGAAAAATGGGAGAGAGTCTAGAGGAGGGAAAAAAAAATAAAAGGTTTAGAAAATTTGACCGATGATGGAAAGTTAAAAAAAACTGGACATGTTTAGTCTTGAGAAAAGACGACTGAGGATGGACTTGAAAACCATCTTCAAATATATTAAAGGCTGTTATTCTCCATGTCTGTTGAGGGTAGGACAAGTAGTAATGGACTTAATCTGCAGCAAGGGAGATTTAGGTTACATATGAGGAAAAAAAACTTTCAAACTATAAGGGTAATTAAGTTCTGGAATAGGCTTTCAAGAGAGGTTGTGGAATCCCAATCATTGGAGGTTTTTAAGAACACGTTGGACAGACACCTGGCAGGTCTTGTCCTGCCTCAGCTCAGGGGCTAGACTTGATGACCTCTCGGTTTCTTTCAGCCTCACATTTCTATGATTCTACATCAAACTGGATGCCTGGCATTAGGCAACAAAGATGTAGCTGAAAAATTCTTCATAGTCATCTAAGATTTGAAGGGTCTCTTCCTCTGCTGAGATTGAGAGGAGGAGTGTTGCTGCTGCTGGCATGGTTATGTTTTTTTGGTGTAGTAGGAAGAGGAAGTTGGATAGGACTTCCTATGGAATCTAAACATTTGGTCTGTTACAACCTTTCAGAAAGAAGTCACCTGCCCCTACGATCTAGCAGTAGACAGTTTCTTTTTCCCCCTGAAAATTTCATGAGTTTTAGCACTGAATAGATCATCCCCTTCAAAAGAAAGGTCCTCTATTCTAGACTTTGACTCTAGAGATAAACATGATCTTAACCATGTATGCAGACAGATGTATTGGGGAAGCTACTGATCTAGAAGCTGTGTCTATCATCAAAAGATGCTCTAAGTTTGTGCTTAGCAACATTCTGACCTTTTATGAAGGGCATTAACTAGCTCCTCTGGGAGATTTTTGGTGAAAAGTGATAACTTGACCACGTTTGATAATTGGCCACTTTCATATTCAGAAAAGCTGAAGAAAAAAAATCTCATCCTAAAGAGTCCAACTTTTTCTGTTCTTTTTTATAAGGAGTGGAATGTAAATGAGCAGACTTAAATCTTTGGACTGTTGCTGCCACAGAGAACTGGGCAGAAGAGGAACATGAAAGCAGGAAATCCCTTGTAAGGGCTCAGGTATAATTTGTCATTTTTCTTTGAAATTGACATTAATATGTATTGGATCATACTGCTTTAGCTGGCAGCTAAAGTTCTTCTAATATTGGCAAAGATACTTTATTCCTTGAAATCATGCATCAGATATCAAAAATCAGGTGGGTGGCTCTTCCCAAGTTACTGATGGTAATTTTAGTATGCCACCATTCTGTAAGTGCATCCTGTACCGATAGGGAAGTGTTCTCTGTTGGTTCTGAGTGTTTAGGAACCGATCATCTTGGATCTGTAGATTTGGGTTTTCATATGATGTGGAACCAGAGTCTGTTTTTCAAGAGTGGTAAAGATAACTGAGTTGGCCACTACTGCCAAAGCATCCAAGGTGGCATGTACCAATCTCGCCACTTACTCCATTCCAAGCTTCATAAGCTTGATGAACAGGAAGTCTCCAGGTGTCCATTTGAGAAAGAATACCTTGCCACAAAGGAAGAAGTTGAACTTCTGAAATCATTTCCAAATTTGGTTTCCCTTCAGAATGAGGAACTGACTCCAGATCCGATAATGAAACATTAGGTGAAATATCAAAGCTGGAATTTGAAGGGATAATGGCAAATAGTCTTTTTAGAGAACCAGTTGCAGTCCTAACTGATGGGAGTACAGTCTTTGGAGACTTATCTTGCACAGCCTCCCATCTGAGCCTCGTCAGGAAGAAAAGAATGAGAGGGGATGTACCTTCATTAGTTGGATCTAAGATGTGTTGCAGACCAATATGAACCTGCACCATAACTGCACAAGTTGAAATACTTGGTTCATTTGACTTCTTTGGATTTGCCACTTTAGAATGATCTAGAGTTTTTATATCCTTAGGTCTCAACTCCACAGAATAATCTGAATGATCTCTTGAATCACCCAAAATATTTTAATTTAGCCTCTTTTCCTTAAAACCAAAAGTAATTTGTTCCAGCATGTCATCTGGTGCTTTAGGTTCCTGAGTTGGAACTGTCTTTGATAAGAGGTCTTAAGTGTCTCGGAGCTGGACTGCAGGAGTTAACTACTGAAAGTTCAGTTGACGTGGGTCTGGAGCTCAGTACTGAGGTGGAAGCCTTCAACATGGTAGTCCTGTTAGAGCCAATACAGGTGTCCTATCTCTTCCTCTGTATTGCTTAGAAACTTCTGATCCCAGAAGTTTATCAGACAGAGCCTCCTATAATAGGAGGGCCTGAAGTCTATTTTGTCTCTCCTTATGAGCCTGAGGAGTCAAAGTGCTACAAACAGCACAATGTGAAGGGTAACATCCTTCCCCATAACATTTAAGGCACCTGGCACATGTATCCAGTGCCAGAAAAACTGCAGGGTATGATGCACATCTTTTAAAGCCAGGTTTATTTCTGTTTGGATCCACCATCAATGACAGTACCTAGGTTTTGTAAGTATTTTAAAGCTACTCAAACAAACCTGATACCTAACTTTCGTAACAGTTGTTCTTTGCGATGTGTTGCTCATGTCCATTGCATTCTAGATGTGTGCGCCCCTATGTGCACAGTCGTCAAAGATTTTTGCCTTAGCAGTATCTGTAGGGTCAGCAATGGCGCTTTCTCACGCGTCAGTATATTGGGCGCTACCAGACCTACGCCCTCTCAGTTCCTTCTTGCCAGCAACTTTGACAGAGGGGCAGGAGGGTGGGTAATGGAATGGATATGAGCAACACATCTCAAAGAACAACAGTTATGAAAGATAGGGGACCGCTTTTCTTCGAGCGCTTGCTCAAGTCAATTCCATTCTAGGTGACTCACAAGCAGTATCCATGGAGATGGGCTCCGAGCTCACAGTCATATGGGTCGCAACACTGCTCTACCAAAGCTAGCATCGTCTTGGACCTGCTGGGTAAGTGCCAAATGAGACTTGAACATGTGAATGGACGATCAGATAGCGGTCCTGCAGATACCTTGAATCGGCACTTGGGCCAGGAAGGCCACTGACGAGGCTTGCACCCTAGTTAAGTGGGTGGTTACAATCGCCAGTGGAGGCACTTTCGCCAGATCATAGCAAAAAACGGATGCAGGCAGTGATCTATGATGAAATCCTCTGGGCAGACACTGGAAGACTTTCCATCCTGTCCTCCCCTGTGACAAACAACTGTGTTGATGTACGGAACGGCTTGGTTCTTCCGATGTAAAAGGCTAGCTCAGATATCCAGAGAGTGTAATTTATGCTCCTAATCCAATTTATGAGGCTTTGGAAAGAAGACAGGTAAGTATATGTCCTGGCTTGTATGAAATTGAAACAACCTTGGAAAGCAGAGTGCAGCTGCAGCTGAACCTTGTAAAACACTGTATAGGGTGTTAGAATATAGATATTCAGACCTGCCTGTAAAGGCCTATACTTTAAGAATTTAGGTGTATTTTTATCATTTAGCTAGTTATAGAGGTATTAAAAAAAAAAAAAAAGAATCAAAAATCACAAGTCCGCCTGTGTATCAGCCTTCTCTCACTAGGATAGTTGAGGCCTTGGGCTAAGTAGCAGGGGCAGCCATAAGCTGGGAAGCAGGTCACATCCTCACATCCCAAAACAGTCACATTGAAATAAGGTGGTATTGGGCTGTTAGGAAGATGATCCTGTCCTGATAGTGCCCATCACCACCAGATAAAGAAAACTTAGTTTGATAGCATTCTGTCTGGCAAGAAATCACTTATCAATGGTTGTGAAACCCTCATTTCTGTATTGTTTTATCTTTATGGCCCTCCCTTTTCTATAGTTAAACTGTCTGGTTCTCTAATTGTTTGTCCGCTGCATAATTAATTTTGCTAAGTGTAAGTTAATTAGGGTAGTGGGATATAATTGGTTAGAGAATTATGTTACAAATGTTAGGATTGGTTAGGTAAATTTCAGTAAAATGATTGGTTTAGGTATAGCTGAGATTACTACTATATAAACTGGGGTCAAAAGAGTGGAAGGGAAATTGGAATCATACTAAGGGGAGGTAGGGATGGGACTGAGGAACAGTGACACAGGCAAGGCTCTGTGGTGTCAGAGCTGGGAAGTGGGGACATGGGGTAAATGCTCTGCGGCATCAGAGCTAGGAAGGGAAAACTGGGAAACAGACTATTGGCATATAGAGATGAGCCCGACTGCTGTGAAGGGCTTTGGAATATGCTTGCGTGGAAACTAACCCCAACAAACATCACACTGTCTGCAGTTCGGACTTCTGGTCTTTTGCTGCTTGCTGTCTGCGTGACAAGAACCCAGGAAGTGCGGGGGTGAAGGGAAAGCCCTCTAACATAAGGCGGCTCCAGGGTAAGCACCCTAATCTCAGAGACCCTGTGGGCAGACATTATCGCCATCTGGAATGAGACCCTCTAGGAGAGTAGAAGAAGGGAGCAGGAAGCCAGAGGCTCGAAGTGGGGACCCAATGAGCTGCGCCAGCACAAGATTCAGGTCCCAAGGAGGGACAGGGTCACGGATGTGGGGATAGATTTGCTCCAGACCTTTCAAAAGCCTGACTGTCATGACATGAGGGAATACTAAACTGGCTTGGAATGGAGGGTGGATGGCCAAAATGGTGGCTAAGTGGACCTTAATTGATGAAAGAGACCGTCCCTGGAGCTTGAGATGCAGAAAGTAGCTCAAGATGGATGCAGCGAAGCCTGCTCGGGCTGGATACCCTGGTCTGAGGCCCAGCACATGAACCGTTTCCATCTGGTCAGGTAGGTCACTCTGGTGGAGGGCTCTCTGTTGTCCAACAAGTCCTGTTGGACATGGGCCAAGCACTCCTGCTCCTCTGCATTCAAGCACACAGCAGCCAAGCCGTCAGTTGCAGCGCTACCAAATTTGGTTCGTTCTTGGATAGCAGATCCGCCCAGAGCATACATTAGAGCCCCTGACCATAGGAGTAAAAAGGCGTCTGACAGGAAGCCTCTCTCGATCCCCCGAATCAAGCAGAATATGTGGCACTTCCTGTTCTGACAGGACATGAACAAGTCCACCTAAGGAGTTCCCCACCTTTAGAAGATCATGCTGACCACCTCCGGTTGGAGTGACCATTCGTAGTGAGATGAGAAGAACCTGCTGAGGTGATCTGCTAACATGTTCCTGGCCCCGGGCAGGTGCGCAGCCCCAAGATTAATGGTATGCTGCACACAGAAGGCTGGAGAGTTTCTTGGCAAAGGGCTGACCTTGCTTGTTGATGTAAACCATTGCAGTGGTGTTGTCCATCAGGATATGTACCACATTGCCTTTCAGGTGGGGCAAGAAAACCTGGCAGGCCAAGTGAACCACTCTGAGCTCTCTGACATTTATGTGGAGTCTAGCGACCAATGGCCTTGCGTGCTGAGATCACCCAGGTGGGGTCCCCAGTCCAGGTCCGAGGCCTCAGAGATTAAAGGTCAGCAATGGAGCTGGGGCTGCTAAGGAAACTCCCTCAAACACCGATCCAGGGGCCAACCACCATTCCAGGGATGTCTGTATATGATCCAGCACCTTGACTAAATGGTCCAGATCATGCCTGTTGGAGAAGTAGATCGATGCCAACCACACTTGCACGGGTCTGAGATGCAGCTGAATGTGACAGACCGCGCAAGTACAGACCCCATGTGGCCTAACAACCTCAGCAAGTTTGAATGGTGGTGAGTGATCAGGTGTACCATGCCAGGTGTGACATGGCTTGGAAACGGACTTCCAGAAGGAAGGCTCTGGCCACATGGAGTCGAGGACAGCAACAATGAACACTATCCATTGCACTGGTATTAGGGCAATTTCTTTTAATTTATTAACATGCCCAGATTGTGGCAGATAGAATGTATTAGATTGAGGCTCATTTGTACCTGATCCCAAGATTCGCCCTTGATAAGCCAGTTGTTTATGTACAGATAAACCTGGACACCTTGATGCCTCAGGTGAGCGGTCATTGTGACCATGCATTTTCTGAACATTTCCAGGGCTGATGAGACCACAAAGGGCAGTGCTGTGAATCGGACATGGCACCGGCCCACCATAAAAAATGGAGGAACCATCTGTGCCCTTGGAAAATGGAGACATGAAAGCACGCATCCTTCAAGTCAAGGGTGTACCAGTCTGCGGGATCCAGGGAGGGAATGATGGAGGCTAGGGAAACTTCTTGAGATATTTGTTGATGCTTCACAGGTCCAGAATGAGTCTTAGGCACCTTTCAGGATTAAGAAATAGTAGGAGTAGAACGCTTTTACCCTTATTTCCCAAGGGATCTCCTCCACTGCCCCCAGCTGTAGGAGGTTTTCCACTTCCTGAGTGAGAAGTTGCTTGGGAGAAGGGTCCCTGAAGAGGGACAGGGAAAGGGGGTGAGAGGCAGGGGCAGCTGAGAATTGCAGGGTGTAGCCCAGAGATATTATGCCACTCAGCCAATGATCCGAGGTTACTCGTGACCAAGCCAACCAGAAGGGATGCAGGTGGTTGAGGAAGAAGTAGGGTGGATCCTGAAAATTGGCTGGGGTGCCATCCTCAAGTGCACCTTAAAAACAAGCACTTCTGGCCCCCTTGTTTCACTGGGCCAGGCTGAGCTGGTGAACTGGAGGTAGAGGTTGCAACAACTGAACCCAGTGTCTCAGTCCCTTCTCCTAGAGGAGCCCTGACAGGGAGGCCAAGACCTAAGAGGCAGGGGTGGCCTGAACTGCTTCCTTGATTTTGTGCTGTACGTAGGCCTAGCAAGCAGAAGGTGGCTCGAGTGTCCATGCAGCCTCACATTTGTCTGCTCGGAGAAGAGTCTGCTCTCATCCAACAGGAGGTGCTAGGTAGAGGACTGCATCTCCTGGGACAGACCCACAAACTGAAGCCAGGAACTGTGCCTCATTACCATGGCCAAGGCTACAACCCTGGCTGCCAAATCAGCCACCATCTAGAGGGAGCTCCTCACCACTGCGGTACCCTCCTCCAAGATGGTAGTGAACTTTTATGTCAAGTCCTGGGGCAGCGAGTCTTTAAACTTTTTGAGGGAGTCCCACAGATTAAATTAAATCTCCCCAATAAAGCCTCACAAGTTTGACACCCTAAACTGAAGGCTGGCCGTCGAATAAACTTTCTTCCAGACTCTTGGCATCTTTATTTTTTGGGGTAGAACTCGTTTGTTCTTGTCTGCCCCTCTCATTAGCTGAAAGATACAACCAGTGACCCTTGTAGCTGGTGGGTATAAAGGGACAAAATACTTCTTTTCAGACCACTTGGAGATGGGTGGGATGGAGGATGGGGTTTGCCAGAGGGCCTTGGCTATCTTTAGAACCCCGTTGTGCACAGACAACGCGACCAGCAAGCAGGCTGCCACCGACAGCACGCTGAATAAATAGATGCTCTGCCATTTCTTCCACCTCCAGATCCAATTTCGAAGCCACTCTTCTGAGCAAGGCTTGGTGCTCCTTAAAGTCATCAGATGGATGGACGGACGTGTGGGGGCCCCACTACTCCATCGTCTGGTGATGAGGACTGGACCACGAGGAGAGAGCCTGGGACATTGTTCCCCATGGGGGAAGGTTCTTTTGGAGTGGACATCCGCTCCTCTACTCCAGTATCTAATCCTGCTCCGCCAGAAGTTTGTGTCTGGCGGCTGACTGTAAATGGGGGAGAGCAATGCCTCGAATAGGAGGACCAGGGCCTTCCCAAAGACTGGTGCTGGAGGCTGGGAATTCGGTGCTGTGCCAGTGACCAGTCCCATATTTGAGGGGAATGATGCACCGACAGAGATCATAGAATATCAGGGTTGGAAGGGACCTAAGGAGGTCATCTAGTGCAACCCCCTGCTCAAAGCAGGACCAATCCCCAAAATAAATCATCCCAGCCAGTGCTTTGTCAAGCCTGACCTTAAAAACTTCTAAGGAAGGAGATTCTACCACCTCCCTAGGTAACGCATTCCAGTGTTTCACCACCCTCCTAATGAAAAGGTTTTTCCTAATATCCAACCTAAACCTCCCCCACTGCAACTTGAGATCATTACTCCTTGTCTTGTCCTCTTCTACCACTGAGAATAGTCTAGAACCATCCTCTCTGGAACCACTTCTCAAATCCCCCCTCATTCTTCTCTTCTGCAGACTAAAGAATCCCAGTTCCCTCAGCCTCTCCTCATAAGTCATGTGTTCCAGACCCCTAATCATTTTTGTTGCCCTTCGCTGGGCTCTCTCCAATTTATCCACATCCTTCTTATAGTGTGGGGCCCAAAACTGGACACAGTACTCCAGATGAGGCCTCACCAATGTCGAATAGAGGGGAACGATCACTCGATCTGCTCGCTATGCCCCTACTTATACCTCCCAAAATGCCATTGGCCTTCTTGGCAACAAGGGCACACTGCTGACTCATATCCAGCTTCTC